>NC_132795.1:54404542-55004542 GCF_048418805.1 Vulpes vulpes
ATTTTTTTAAGTTTTAACTTTAGTTAACATACAGTCTAATATTAATTTTAGGTGCATAATACAATGACTCAATACTTCATATATCACCTGGTGCTCATCATGACAAGTGCACTCCTGAATCCCCATCACCTGTTTCCTTCCACCTCCCCTTCTGATAACCACCATCTAATCTAATCTACTTGCTTAGATCATTCCAGATGGGAGTTCATGTTTGAAAACATCATGTGAAAAGCAACTTTATTATGAACCTAATGAAGCATGGCCTCTCAAGAGTAGGTTTATAACATACGTGCAATTTACAGCACATGGAATGAATATGCTTTATTTATAGAAAGTGCCATTTTAGATTACAAAGTTCAAATGATGTAAAGAAAACTGGAATACTACTTGAGATGAACATACTAAGCAGCTGATTCACCATTTTCCAGTGAAAATAGCAAAGAGCTGCTAACAGCTCAACCACTTTTTAAGTTGACAGAAGGACAACCCAGATAAAGGGCCACACAAGTGCACTGTATTATTAAGAGGAAAAATGTAAGATTCTTGATGACATACACTTTAAGAAAACTGCTCTGTTATCTTGACTATGCACAGTGAGAATAAGACAGGATAGCTATAGGGTATCTCTAAAGTACACTATTATTTGTTATATTACAAAGAAGAGTAAACAACTAGAACAGGTCCACTTCTGACTTTATATAGAAAAACAGATGCTCACTCGATTATTTGCCGATTCATACATGTCCCCTTCCACTTTCCGGGCGTATGCAACTAAGTTTTCCATCCGTCTGTCTTTTAAAGCAGCAGGATCCGGAGTAGGAAATATGGCTTGAACACTAGGAAAAGAAAATTCTACCAATATAATACCATGTCAACTTTTCATTCTCATCACAGAAATATACAGCACTTTAAACTTCTTCCTGATTAGTATTTTCTCATTTTTATAAAATGTGCACATTACAAGTAAAATAAAAAGGGGTATGTGCTCAAATATTAAATAACACTGCCCCAAATATAATAGTATCTGTGGTAAACAAAAGTTTTCCCCAATCAGAAGAAATGACATATTAAAAATCCCCTGTGGTCTCTGTCACTCTAACAAGGAGCAAAATAATTATACCGTGCTATTTGCATAAAGGAAGCGAGGAAACCTGACCTCTGTTAATAGTGTCAAGTATCAACTGTTTTCGGAAACTTCTACTCTCCTCACTATTCAGCTTAATGAAATAAAACCTAATAGGGGCACCTGGGTGAGTAAGTCAACTTAAGCACTTGACTCTGGATTTCAGCTCATGCTCTGAGCATGGAGGGTGCTGAATGAGTGCCTCTCCTCTCCTCTCTCTCTCAAATAAATAAATACATAAATAAAACAAACCTAATAATCACTGCAAAATCTTACAAGATCAAAACGTGAAGTGGAAAGGGCAGAAATACAATGATTCTGTCACATTCAAGGTCTTTTTTTTTTTTTTAAGATTTTATTTATTTATTCATAGAGACACAGAGAGAGAGGCAGAGACACAGGCAGAGGGAGAAGCAGGCTCCATGCAGAGAGCCTGACGTGGGACTTGATCCAGGGTCCCCAGGATCACACCCTGGGCTGCAGGCAGCACTAAACTGCTGCACCACCAGGGCTGCCCAAGGTCTTTTTACTTTCTAACAATTCTCTACAAATCCTAAAGATCTGACAAATATATTTCCAGTCACTAATTTTATTATTTGGGTATCTCATGTTCATTTGTGTAGGACTTGGAAAACGCATATGAAAAAGAAATAAATGGAAGTTTAGAATATTTGAACTGGTAAAAAAAAAATCTGCAAGCATATAATACACTCTTAATGTCAAGTCAGATGATCAAAAAAATCTATTGCCTAAGGTAACCGTTGTTAAACAATTTGAATATCATAAAAATAAGTTTGTTTTGGTTGTTCCCTTTTAATTCATTTCATTAAAATCTTAGTTTTATTAAACTTTATAAAATTTTATTACATTTATTAAATTTAATGTTATTAAAAATTAGTTCTCTCCTAGTTGTCAAATTCCACTTCAAGTGACATCATTTTGAATTCCTAAATGAAATTCAAATATAATTGGAAGGCTAATGTAAGATATAAATAAGTTTAGATAAAATTTTGATAAGCCACATGGTTCTAAACCAATAAAAAACATGGATGCAATGAAGGAAACCTTTCTGTTAAGTGGAAGAGAAATGAAAAAAAAAAAAAAAAAAAAAAAAGACTGCTTTCTGAGAAAAAAATGCTGGGCATCATTCAAAGTCCAAGCTCTGTAATGAGCAAGGTCCAAGCTCTACTTTTATGATACTGGGTACATTTTATTGCTCTTTATGCTTTCCCCTTCTTTCATCTGACAAGACATCTTTAAAGAAGTGAGGCTGAATGAGTGGCATATATCAACTCTTCAACAAACAGGGCAATCTCACAAACCACCGACAATGCACTTTTGGAGGGCCAGAAGACCACAGAGTGGCCCCACTCAACAACTTAAGAGTTTTATTTGGAATAAAAGAAAACAATGTTACCACTACCATATTCTAATGCACCGAGACCTGATTTTTCTTATTTTAAAATTTGAGTTTTGCAAAGGCAGTAACATTAAGATGAACAATTTTTAGCTAATATATTGAAAACCGCCACCAAGTAGAATCGTTTATACACCATGAAAGCTGAAAGACTCCTACAAATGATGGTGGAAAAGCTGGAAAGCAGAGAACAGGAAGCAAGAAAGCCACAGAAACATATAAGCATTAGCAGCAATAGCCAGGCTACAGAAAAATCAATAATACTCCTCTTATGGTTAAGTGTCTGGTAGATTGGAAGCATGTTGACATGGTAACTCTTTATGAATAAGACATGCCCACAATCTTACAGTTTGTGAACAAGATGATTTCGAAGATCCTGAGTAATATCTTCATGCCATTGTTTCCGAATTCCAGTATTGGATGGTTGAGCTGCTGTTGGCATAGGACCCAGGGAGGCCACACTGGCATTTTCATTCATCATTGGGCTTCAAAACGGAATTGTTAAATAGTTTTAGTGAAGAAGGTAGAAGAAAGAAGATCTCAAAGTAGAGCTGACAGTGATGACTACAATGGATCCAACACACTATGACAAGTCTATTTACATAAAGAAATCTGGGAGAAAGTATGTATGTGTTTGCACTTGTGTAAAGCAGAGTTAAGCCACAACACTTCATCCTCTGGAGGAGAGGATGAAAGTCTTGGGTTTAGAACACTTAAGTGTTATGTGGTAGGACTAAACTGTTACTTTGACACAACTTATCCCAGGAAATCCACCTCATGGATTAATTCTTACCTCTGGGATAGAGCAAACTCATTTTTTTAAGCAGCTGCATACTTGCAACTTCTTACAATATCCCGGGAAGATAAGGGTTACCCCCAGGTGAATGATAAAATGTCAAATTAAGATCATAGAAAGCTAAAAACATGGACTCAAATATAGTATTTGCCTTCATTCATCAAGGACAGCTTGAAATGAAGGAAAAAAAAAAAAAAACAACAAGGAATTCTAACCAGTATTTAAAACATGATACAGGACACACACCAAGAAAAAACTTACTTTTGAGAATTTATGGCTGAATGCAACATTGAGTCAGACAGAAGATTTGATGTCTGAACCCCTACACCTCCATTTACTCCCATAGGACTAGCACCTAGGTCAAAGCAAACAAAAAAAGGGAATATTTTAAATACCGATAGCAAAAAGAACAAATGAACAAATGAACGAAAAGTTATAAAAGTATTAGAACATACCACAAGAAAATTCTGTCTTTTCGAAGACCCAAAACCCAGAAGCCATAAGGACAACATTTAAAAACTTGAGTAGTAAATAAAATAATCACCATGAACAAAGAGTTAAAAGACAAAACGGGAAAATAATTACTAGGGCTATATGGCAAATTAAAAAAACAAACAAATACACTCTTTGACTTAGTATTTCCACTTCTGATATTTTTGTCTCATAGGTGTACACATATATGTATGGACATTAAATACAATGGTGTTAAAAAGAACAAAAAACTAGAACCAAAAATGTTTAGGTAACATAACTATATATGCATTATTTTCATAAGCACAATTTATGTACGGACATAAGGAACCTAAGTGTGGGGAATAAAAAAAAAAGGAACTTAAGTGTGATAATCCCTGGATAGGGGGAATGAAAAGATGGTGTTTTGGTTAAACATTTGAATACTCCTTCAAACTGGCCTGAATAGTTCTTTGTGCATACATTATCTTTTCAATTAGCAATTTTAATGAATACTCTCTTTCTTTAAAAATATCTGACAGCAATATTCACACTAAACCAGATTTTCATGTGGTTAAAAACAAAACTTTTTATTTATTTCTTCATGAGAGACACAGAGAGAGAGGTGACATAAGCAGAGGGAGAAGCAGGCTACCTGTGGGGAGCCCAATGAGGAACTGATTCCAGGACTGATCCCAGGACTCCCGGATCACACCCTGAGCCAAAGGCAGACACTCAACTACTGAGCCACCCAGGTGTCCCCAAAGAAACATTTTACACACACAATTCTATTAATATACTTCAAGATATTTTAGTTAAAAACTAGAAAACAAAACTTCCCCCTATGATGGAAATAATTGGCTAGATCTGTAAACAACATTTAATGAAGAAAATGCTGTTTCCTTCATGGTCTTTCGTAAATACTTAGGCAGAAATCTGCCTGCCTTTTTAAATGATGCAGAATGCAGAAATCTGACAACATCAACCCAGCTCTGAAATGCAATTGCTGGAAGTAGTCTTTCAAAGATGAATTGTAATGTTCCTAATTCTGTATTTGTCAATTTAAAAACCCTATATGTAAATACTCCTTTTTAGAGAAATTAAGTACTCATAACATTTGCTTTACTGATGGCAACAGCATGAAGAGGTAAAAGAAAAAGTGATGACACTCCACCAGTATGCTTACTGCCTTCTGATGGCACACAAAAGCATAGCAAAACATTCTCTACGAAGTCCCCAGGTCCATTTAAAATTCAGCACTGAATCCAAGTAATGGCTCAATCATAACTTCGGAAGGAATACCCTTACACAGGCTAATATTTAACATCCTAAGAGAGGGTTAAAAACAACAATAACAACCCTAGAGGGAACATTCACTTGAGAATACAAAAATGAAGGAAGTCCAACAATACTGGCACTGCCACAGATTAAGTCAGAAAGGCGGGCGGGGGTGGGGTGGGGAATCACAACACCTAAAAATCAGCAAGAATATTTTTTTTGTTGGCACACCTGGGTGGCTCAGTCAGTTAAACGTCCCACTCTTTTTAAGATTTTATTTATTTATTTGACAGAGAGAGCACAAGCAGAGGAAGAAGCAGAGAGAGCAGGAGAAGCAGGCAACCCACTGAGCAGAGAGCCTGACATAGGCTGTGATCCCAGGCCCCTGAAATCATGACCGCAACCAAGGGCAGATACTTAACCGACTGAGCCACCCAGGTGCCCTGCATCTGACTCTGGATACCGCCTCAGGAAATGATCTTAGGGTCGTACTATCTATAGCCTGGTACTGGGCATTGAACCTGTTTCAGAGTTTTTCTCCCCCTTTCTATTTGCAACTCCTTCCCCTCTAAAAATTAAAAAACAATGTATTTTTGTTTTCTAAGTCCTAGGAGGAATCCCATACTAACCTTTATAGAATAAGGGAACTCAGTAAGGACTGTAAGAATGTGGTCAAATATGGTCAAGGGAAGTCTTACAGAAAAAAGCTAAAATGCAGGGCTCCAGAAGGGATTCCTCCTTCCAGCTATAGAATCTCTATAACCTGATGTTATGTATGATCTTAGTTTTGTCTGCTTAATTGCTTCCTTGCCCATCCAAACTAAAGGTGTTTCAAAGTAGGGCCATTACCCTTTCGTGTTTTGTTTTCAGCATACAGCATATCTGAGTAAATGCTGTTTCTCATTTATTCAAATCCCTGTCAATTAAAAGTACCTGAAATTTATAAGTGAGAATGTTCCAGCACTACAGCCAGTTCTACCACAGTGGGAGACACATCTGTAGTTCCAAGATGTTACTGTGAATATGTCTTAGGCTGCTTAAAAAACATTAGTATAAAAGTTTGCTTAGGTGTTTCATTCAACATAGACCTATAAAAACAAATACTACTTAAAAATAAAAATCTAACAGCCTGAGAATATAAAGTAGGCCTTGTATCTGCTAAATAGGTGAGATAAAAGACCTTTAGAAGAGAGTACAAAACAAAACCCAGGAGTTCTTAACAGTAACTGTTCCAGAATTTCTGTAAAATAGTTGAAAGATAACTAACCAATAATTTGAAGGTCAGTAATAAAACAAGAGAATAGGGATAATATAAAGGCCAGGTAAAGGCATTTTGAGTCCCAAGACATTTTTATACTGCAATTATTAAAACCTGATCACATACACACCACCATACATGACGTATTCATACCAAAAACATTTCAATCTGAATCTAATTACAAGGAAATAATCAGACTAATTCAAATTCTACGACAATCTACAGTGTACATCAAAAGTGTGATGCATAAAGAGAGGGGAGATGACTTCTAGATTAAGAGAAATAAACTGCACATAACAAACTGAATGGAAAAACCCAGAATGACTTTGGGGGACAAGGAGAAAGTAAAATACAGACTGTATATTAGGTGACATTATTAGCAAATGTTAAACTTTGTAGGCATAATAAAAGCATTGTGGTCATAGAGAAGAATGTCCTTTTTATTAGGAAACACATGCTGAAACAGTAGTCAAATATCAGGACAGCTCAAGTATGCACACAGTAACAAAGCATTTGTGGCAAAAATGCTGAAAACAAAGAAATCTAGATAAAAGGTATATAAAGGCATGTATAAGGTCTTTATTGGAGTATTACAACTTTTAGGTAGGTTTTGAAACTCCAAACTAAAACTTAGGAGAAGGGACGCCTGGGTGGCTTAGTGGTTTGGGCAGATGCCTTTGGCTGAAGTCATGGTCCCGGGATCCAAGATCAAGTCCCGCATCAGACTCCTGTGAAGGGCCTGCTTATCCCTCTGCCTATGTCTCTGCCTTTCAATCTCTCTCTCTCTCTATTTCTCTCATGAATGAATAAATAGATCTTTTAAAAAATAATTAAAATAAAATTTAGGAGAAAAAATGTATTCATATAAGGGGAAAGAACATCAAAATACTACCTTTACCTTAAATCTGCAATGATTATGAAGGAAGGACCTAGAGTATTTTAAACTGCTGCAAAGGAGGATACAAAAAAAAGTTTTTATGTCCCAAATTTCTTGAAGTTTTCCTCTGAATTTTTTAAAAAAATTTTTTAAAGATCTTATTTATGAGACACACACACACACACACACACACACACAGAGAGAGAGAGAGAGAGAGAGAGAGAGAGAGAGAGGCAGAGACACAGGCAGAGGGAGAAGCTGGCTCCATGCGGGGAGCCCGATGCGGGACTTGATCCCGGGACCCGAGGATCAGGCCCTGGGCTGAAGGCAGGTGCCAAACGGCTGAGCTACCCAGGGATCCCCTCCCCTGAATTTCTTTCCTTTTTTTTCTTTTCCCCTCCCCTGAATTTCTAATTATATATCCAATCCGCCCTTTTGGCAGGGTCCCCAACAGCACTTCAGGGTTAAAAATTAGGGATCCCTGGGTGGCGCAGTGGTTTGGTGCTTGCCTTTGGCCCAGGGCGCGATCCTGGAGACCCGGGATCGAATCCCACATCAGGCTCCCGGTGCATGGAGCCTGTTTCTCCCTCTGCCTATGTCTCTGCCTCTCTCTCTGTCTCTCTGTGACTATCATAAATAAATAAAAATTAAAAAAAAAAAAATATGGGTGAGATCTCACAGCACTAACCACTTGGGAGTCCAATCTTGGAAAAACATAAAAGATAAACATTTTAGGTTGTGGAGTAAAGGAAATATATTCAATAAATTGCTTTTGTTTACAAATGTAATAAAAATCTTAACATTGCTGGGGGACCCAACATAGTCCTGTTTGTGGATGCAGTCTACCAAATCAGGTCCAAACCTGAAGCATGCTAAAATAAAGACCATTAGTGAAAGAAAACAGAAGTGAAGAGAGTCTGGTTTAGTATTTCAAAATCATGACACATCGAAAAGGTTAAGAAAATACAGTTAACATTAATTTGAGTATTGAACTGTGTGTTTCTTTACTCTTTCTGATAATATAGCACTAGGCTAAGGCCAAGTTGTATCTCCAGAGTCGTATTTCTGATCATCATCAAAATTATTATATTCCCAATAAAATCCATTATAAAATTGTAATGATAGAAGCCTGAAAGGATCACTTTAAGTACCGCCCAAAAAACAATTTATAGTAATAATCCTTAGTCCAAACAGTACTCAAAAGGATAAAGTTTTGGTTAAAACTAATAAATTGGGATCCCTGGGTGGCGCAGCGGTTTGGCGCCTGCCTTTGGCCCAGGGCGCGATCCTGGAGACCCTGGATCGAATCCCACGTCGGGCTCCCGGTGCATGGAGCCTGCTTCTCCCTCCGCCTGTGTCTCTGCGTCTCTCTCTCTCTCTCTGTGACTATCATAAATAAATAAAAAATTAAAAATTTATTTAAAAAAAAAAAAAAACTAATAAATTGCCCGGGTGCCTGGGTGGAATAGTTGGTTAAGCATCCAACTCTTGGTTTTGGCTCAAGTCATGATTTTGGGGTCGTGAGATCAAGCCCCACACTAGGGTCCACACTGCGCACAAAATCTGCTTAAAATTTCCTCTTCCTCTGCCCGGTAGCATGCTCCCTCTCTCAAATGAATAAATAAATCTTTAAAACAACAACTAAAAAATTGGTTAAGATTGTGGTGTGAAGGGATACCTGGGTGGCTCAGGAGTTTGGTGCCTGCCTTCAGCCCAGGGCATGATCCTGGAGACTCCAGATCGAGTCCCACATCAGGCTCCCTGCATGGAGCCTGCTTCTCCCTCTGCCTGTGTCTCTGCCTCTCATGAATAAATAAATAAAATCTTAAAAAAAAAATCTGGTGTGAAGTGAAAAGGCAGTCATGTGTTCATAATATATAATAAAATACTTTCCTAAAATCCTCTTAAAGACTATGGAGAGTGGGGATGCCTGGGTGGCTCAGTGGTTGAGTGTCTATCTTCGGCTCAGGTCGTGATCCTGGGGTCCTGGGACTGAGTCCCACAGGCTCTGCAGGGAACCTGCTTCTCCCTCTGCCCATGTCTCTGCCTCTCTGTGTGTCTCTAATGAATAAGTAAAACAAGCAAACAATAAATGTGGAGAGGGGCGCCTGTACGGCTCAGTTGGTTAAGTGTCTGATTCTTGATCTGGGCTCAGGTCATGATTTCAGGTCATCAGTCCCCATGGTGGGTGTGGAGCCTGCTTGAGATTCTCTCTCCTTCTCTCTCTCTTAAGAAAGAAAAAGAAAAAGTAAAGACTAGAGAAAATTACACGCCCCAGTCAGGGAGACTCCACTTTGAGATGCATTTCTTAAGTTTTAAGAAACTCATAAAAAGAAAATGAAAAGGGGCACTGCACCCTTCAACATAGACACACAGGATTAATTACACTTAAAAGGGCTTTGGGGGCAGCCCGGGTGGCTCGGAGGTTTAGCACCGCCTCCAGCCCAGGGCATAATCCTGGAGACCTGGGATCGAGTCCCACGTCAGACTCCCTGCATGAAGCCTGCTTCTCCCTCTGCCTCTGTCTGTGCTTCTCTCTGTGTGTTTCTCATGAATAATAATAAAAATCTTTTAAAATTAATTAATTAATTAATTAATTAATTAATTAGATAGATAGATATAGATAGGTAGGCAGGCAGGCTTTGGTATAAAAGAAGTAACACTACTTCCTATGTTTGCTTGAACCTAATGAATAGAAATCATGAAGATTTGGGCGCCTGATGGCTCAGTTGGTTAAGTGTGTGCAGGCGGCTCGGGTCTGATCCCAGGAACCTGGAGGAGTTCTGCATCAGGCTCCCTGCTTAGTGAGGAGTCTGCTTTTCCCCTCTGCCTCTGCCCCTCCCCTGGCTTATGTTCTCTCTTGCTCACTCTCTCAAATAAATAAAATCTTAAAAACAAAACAAAACAAAACACAAAACTATAAGGATGTAACATGTCAAAAAGAAGAGTATATGTTTTTATACTACTTTTTAAGATGGGACTGAACACAACAAAAAAAAAATGAGGCATTCTAGAATTTTTGGTTTAGGGTGATTATTACTAATAAGGCACTATTAACTGAACTAACAAGTAGATGGAAACTTGATTAATCTTTAATCCTAAAATAAAGACACTGAGAAAAGGAAAAAAAAATCTCAAAAAGCTACCTTTCAAATGAGTTTGTGGCTATATACAAACATACATATACACATGATACAAGAAGAGAGGAAAAGAACAAAAATAGGAATTAAACACAGAAATTTTAAAAATGAGAAATAGCAACTACAAAAATGAAAATCCAGGCCAGGCAGAAGTAGACAACTGCACTGGGTGGAGAAGCTAAATCTCAAGGAAGACTTTGGATACCACTTTGGATGACATGGGAAGAGAGAAGAAAAACAGCAATCTTAAGTTTAAAAAAAAAAAAAAAAGGTGAAGGGGGAAAATGAAGTTCCCATTATCTCGATTTCTGACCCTATTTCACAAGAGTTTCAAAACTAACCTGAAAAGGCAGGATTAGCTCTTCATCCCAGTTTCTGGTCTAGTTTTTAAAACTCACTCAAGAATTATTTAACAAGTTAGCACTGCTTGTCAAGGAATGATGTACATTTCTTTAAGAACAAAAATTAACAAGGTTACATTTTTGTAATAGTAGTGTGCCCAAAAAAAAAAAAAAAAAAAAGTAGTGTGCCCAATTTTGTTTCCTCATTTAGAATCAAACAATAACGGGCAGAAACTAAAGCCTACTGCAACCATATTAACCAAAGGCTGGCAATGGATTTCACAGGAAAAAGCATGATGGATTATTCAGAACCAAACTGTTTTGTTTTCTTTTTTTGTTTTGTTTTCTTTTTTCTTTAAAGATTTATCAGAGAGAGAGAGAGAGAGTGTGTGTGTGTGTGTGTTCACATAAGTGGGAGGGGCAGAGGAAGGAGGAGAAAATATCTCAAGCAGACTCTGCACTGAGCACAGAGCCTGACACAGGGCTTGATCTTGATCCCAAAACCCTGAGATCATGGCCTGAGCTGAAACCAAAAGTTGGACACTTAAAATGACTGCACCACCCAGGTGCCCCCAGACTGTTTTTCTAGTTACAGAACTCATAACCAAGGACAATTTTGGAATAAAGGGGAAAAGTATTAAAAGTCACTGACTCACCAGTGGACTTACTTATTTAACTATTTAAACAAAATGGCTTATAGATGTTCAACTGCTTGACAGTAAAGGGCGATAATCTAAATACAAATTTCCTTTACTTCACTACAATTAGAGAAAAAATATGCCCCAAATTAGGATATTGGAACACTGCTCACTCTTCCCTTCTTCAGTCATATCATAGGAAGAGGTTAAGTAAACATGTATGTTCAATAAGCGATTCAAAAGGCACGCTACTTCTGCAGCAAGAATATGGAAATCTCTATTAACAATAGCCACTCTCATTTCTATATATTTCAAACCAAAACACAACTTTTTTTTTTTTTTTTTGAAGATTTTTGTTTGAGAGAGAGAAGCAGAGTGACAGGGCACCCCGGGTGGCTCGGCGGTTTAGTGCTGCCTTCAGCCCAGGGCCTGATCCTGGAGACCCAGGATCAAGTCCTAAGACAGGCTCTCTGCATGGAGCCTACTTCTCCCTCCGCCTGTGTCTCTGCCTCTCTGTTTCTCATGAGTAAATAAATAAAATCTTAAAAAAAGAAAAGAAACAGAGCAACAGATAGTGAGAGAGAGCATGAGCAGAGAGAGGGAGAAGCAGGCTCCCCACTAAGCAGGGAGCCCGACATGGGGCTCAATTCCAGGATCCTAGGATTATGACCTGAGCCAAACAGATGCTTAACTGACTAACCCACCCAGGCACCTCCACAACAATTTCTTTGTGTAGTTTAAAATAGCAAAAAAGAAAATGGGAAACCTAAATGTCCCTGTGTAAAAGATTGTTCTTTTTGCATGTTTATTTTTTATTTATTTATTTATTTATTTATTCTTTTCTTTTTTTTTTTTTTTTTTTATGATAGTCACAGAGAGAGAGAGACAGAGGGGGGGGGGGGGCGGCAGAGACATAGGCAGAGGGAGAAGCAGGCTCCATGCACCAGGAGCCCGATGTGGGATTCGATCCCTGGTCTCCAGGATCGCGCCCTGGGCCAAAGGCAGGCGCCAAACTGCTGCGCCACTCAGGGATCCCAGGATTGTTCTATAGAATAAATTAATCTTCAATCGTTAATCACAATTGGGTATATAAAGTGAAAGATGTTCTAGTTAAGAAACAGTTTGTTGTAGAGTAACACTTAAGATCCCACTTCTAGAAATACAAATTCACATATACATAGAAGGATTAAAGACATAAGTCACTAGCAGTTGCCCCTGGTATACTGATTATGATAAGGCTTTTATACTACAATTTTTAATCATTACTTCGAGAATTAATCACATAACAAAAAAAATTGAGAAGACACAGAGAGACACACACATAGACTAAAATAAACTAAGGAAAAAAAATAAAATAAAATAAAATAAACTAAGGAGGTAACTCCGCATATTACATGTTATATACACATATAACCAACATCATATCTATCAATAGGGAGGACACAAACTTACTCATGTTGCTCATGGGCCGCATGCCTTGGGGAGACTGCCCAGACTGCTGATTCTGCTGGTTCTTTGCTTGCACCTGGGGCTGTGCCGGCATCTGATTTACTTGATAGGGCAGCCCAAGAGCTGCATAGGCCCTTTCTATAGAGCTGGGATCAATCTGACTAACAGTGCTTAGGCTGGGGGTAGACTGTTGACCCACTCCTAGAGAGCTAGTATTTCCAAGTCCAACTGGTGCTCCAGTCAGAATTGCTAGAGAGACAAAAGAAATGAGATTACAATGTTAAAGATGTAAGAAAAAGAGACTAACCTATATGAATAAATTTAAAAGACACAAAATTATTGTGATTATGAAACATCTCAGTACATGTATCTTATTTCTCATTATTTCCCTGAAAAAATGTCTAGATGCAGAACTGAACTGTCAAAAGGGGTCACTGGCAGGAAAGGCTTTTGATCCTGAACCCAAAAGCCTCCCTACAGGTTCTATTAGTGTTTCCACAAACTGTGTTATGAAGAACTCAGAGCCACACAAATGCCAACACCAGGTAGCATAATTTCTGCCATGATGTGAGAGAAAAAGTACCTTATTTCATTTCTTAATTTAATAGTGAACTTTTGGGGGCAGCCCGGATGGCTCAGCAGTTTAGCGCCGCCTTCAGCCCAGGGCCTGATCCTGGAGACCCGGGATCAAGTTCCACACTGGGCTCCCTGCATGGAGCCTGCTTCTCCCTCTGCCTGTGTCTCTGCCTCTCTATCTCTCTGTGTCTTTCATGAATAAGTAAATAAATCTTAAAAAAAAAAAAAAAAAAAAAAAAAAGACTGGTTTAAAAAAAAATAGTGAACTTTATTATATGCCTTCCTCTACTGAACTATTTTCTTGTCCCTATTTTCTACCTACAGGCTACAGATGACTTCTTTATTAATTTATGGTATTTAATTCCTTCTTCACATGCTGCACATATATTTCTGAATTTGTCTTTCAGCTCTAAATGCTTAATGTTTTGTTTCTAGAGAGGAGATGTTGGTAGCTGCACTTACATCTTTTTACTTTTGTCTTTCCCTAAGAAAAGCTTCTCATCATCCCAGGCTTCTAAAAATAAACTCAAACTTTTTTCCTTTCTCTTTGAATAACTTCAGAGTATCTAAATATTTAGATCATAGCTATAAAAGAATAACTTGCCCAATGTTATTGTCTTTTAAGTTTTCATGAATGTAAAAATGAAGCGTAAATTTACTGTTTTTATACAGAATGACTACTAACAGTTTCTGGATCTTTAGGTAATAAGCAGGTCAATTCTAACCTCATGTAATAGGAGTGGAAAAAACCTAGTACAACAGCACAAGGCAGTCATAGGAACTTCACATAATCAAGGAGTACTCTAAATCCCACCAAACTGCACTGGTAAGAGTCTAAGAATATTTTTAGTATAAAAGCTTCAAAAGATTTAATCACTTACACTGTTGATTTCTCTTATCTCCAGCATTTTTAAGGGGGAGACACACAGGACAATCATGCCTTGTACAATTCTTCCAGTGTGAAATGATTTGTCGAGAAGATGCACAGTGTGCCACTAAAAAGAAGAAAGATAATTTTTTTCAACTGCAGCTTGTACTTTTTAACATTAGTATCGGCTAACTTATTCATCACTGAAAAAGTACTACGAATGTTAACTTATTTCATCTTCCTAACATCCCTATGTGGTAGCTATTGGCACTCACATTTTATAGTCAAGAGAACAGGCAAAACCTGGTTAATCAACCTGCATAAAGTCAGAGTACTCAAAGTGGGATTCGAACACAAGCAATCTGGTTCTGGAACCCTTATTTTTCACAGGTAGCAATCTATTCTACAACAACAGATTTCTAGTGACTCCATTAATACAAAATGTATTAAGTTGGTAACAACACTGTTTTAGTATTTGCCTATATAATAGTTACCAAATGCTCAATAATGTTTATAGTATGCTCAGGCAAATCAAAGACAATCCAGACCACCACAAAAGCGATGTCCTTTAAAATTTCTATCACATCCCTAGATGCTGACAAAATGATACTGAATTTTATTATACACTAATATGGAATACTCAGTATAAAGGAGTTTCAAACTAGAGTCCATCACCTTTTCTCTCTGCTTTTGGACTCTAAATGTTGACTGCTGAGGACAGAGGCTCTTTGAGCTCACTCACCTTGGCAGGACTTGCCTGACTGGCAGTGTGTCATGTGGTTCAGGACGTTCTTCATCGTGCGGCAGTGGGGAAGGTTACACTGCCTCACTTCCCCATTAGCCTGCTCCCGGCGCTGGCACTTATGAGCATGCAAAAGGAGAACAAGCTGCTGCTGGATGAGCTTGCGCTTCTCTGGATCAGCTGTGTGTGCCCCAGAACCCATCCCTGGGGCCACTGGAGTCACAAGGCCTGGCTGCTGGACCTGTGGGGCCTGCTGCTGACCCTAGGGGATGAAACAACAAAGATACACTGAACAGGCAGGTGTCGCAGTGTGTTCCCTAATAAATACAGACCTAGACATTTTCAATTAAAACTAACTTTTAGGACAGTCTACCATGTCCCACAGGGGATTCCAAGATAAATAAACAATGGTTCCTACCATCAAGAAGCTCAATAAGAAAATAGTTACATTACCAAGTAACATAATCAAAATATATATATAACATAAAGAGTGAAATAAAGAGAAGAGCATGGTAAGCTGGGGTGGCAGAGAAAAAGGCAAGAAACCTATAGTGGAGAGCATGTCCAGGTCAGGTTTTGAAACGCAGGAACACTGAAGAACTTCCTGGGAGACCGAGCAGGGGCCTTTGGGTGAAAAATTAGTTTTTGTAATTAGGGAAGAAAGTCTCTTTTTTTCCCTAGTGAAAAAAAGTAAACATTTCTGGGGACAGAGATGCCATGTTTTATTCATTTTTACATCTCTAGTACTTAAAGTATCTGAAATATAGGCAATTGAGTGAATATATGACACAAAGCGAAAAAACCTAAAAATCTGAAAGAGAAATAGAATTTCTATAGGACGTTTTGTTCCAAATGTGGACCTGGACTACTGAACAAAGTCACACCTAGAAATAGTTTTACTTTAGAAAAATAGCAAGCAGCAACTCTTTCCTCCCATGGGCCCTATCCCCATGCTTTTTTTTTTTTTTTTGCTTTTTTTTTTTTCCTATCCCCATGCTTTAGTAAAATCTCCTTTTTTACACCAAAACAAAAAAAGGAGGAGGAAGAGAAAGAGGAAGAGGAAGAGGAAGGAAGAGGAAGGAAAAGGAAAAGGAAAAGGAAAAGGAAAAGGAAAAGGAAAAGAAAAATAGCAATGTTAGAAGCTTTGGAGATTTTCCCAAAACAAAAATCACTGTTTAAAACAATGTGTAACTTTGAGGGAGGTTGCTTTTGTATGGTAATATCAGTTACAAATCAGTAGATATGGTCATTTAGAGTCAGAATCCTTTGCCAGAGTCTTTCCCAAGAGGAGAAGGGTTCTACTTTCCTATTTTATAGAAACGCTTGCAAGCAGAAGATATAAAATATGGCAGGCCATAAAATTTTCATTGTAGCAGCCCCACTTGGCCAACCACCCTTATTGAACAATACTACAAGAAACAAAAACCCATGGGAAATGGAAGGAAGGCACAAGCCTGCTCAATCACAGGGTCCATCCACTACTTCCTAGCATACATAGCACATTGCATCAATGTTTAACAGAGTTCTTTTGTCAAAATGGCAGTTTAAAGACAAATCTGTAGATGGATTACAACCCACCATGTTGGGCATTCCTCCACCAGGAACTGCCTTTTTGTCCATTGCAAATGGAGATAAGCTATTTGGTAGTACGGACTTTGTCTGAATCTGGAGACCAAGGCCACCGGCTCCAATCTGCTGTCCAGAATTCTGACTGTACGGTGAACCATAAGGATTAGGGTTGTTCATCATTCCCATCTAAGAATAAAAACAGATGAGAAATTAAATCTTATTCCCTGCATTAACAGAACATTACTATTCTCTTTCCTTTTCCACTTCCTAATTTATAAAGACAATTTTAAAGGAAGTCCTCTGCAGTTATAAACAAAATGTAGAAGTATGTTCATGAAAATATTCAGGTTTTCAACACTAAGATATAGGGGCTTCAGCTCAGATAGAGTAAATTTGCAGAGCTATTTTCTGTAAATATTTGAGATAAATGGGTTTTAGAAAAACTTATAAGCATCTTCATTAAGCTGTATCTGCAAATCATGGTTTGCCATTCATTTTCACTTGAATGCATTAAATGCATTTTATTTAATGTACAAAAATATGGCTTAATAAATTAAATTCAACTCAATGACCTAATCTCTAAATATGTTAGACAGTGTGATATGTCAAATGCATGTGAATGCTTATTCCAGCATTTTGTTAAATGAAAGGTAGAATACATAAATTAGGAGATATGTCCCTTTTCATTTATAGATACGCTGGCACAATGATTTTAAAACTTTTGAAATGTAAATCCCTTAGAACAAGGAAATTTCAGAGTCCACATCATTCCTTGCTGTCTTAAACCTAGCTGGTTTATTCATTAAATTACCTGGCTGGCTCTTAAAGTATTTTGAGTCTCTCTGCATATTCCTATACTTAAAAAAGTAGATTTTAATCTACATTTATGACAGTCAATCTGGAGCAAACATATTGGATAGCTCATTAAAGAACAGAGTATTGGGGTGCATGGATGGGGCTCAGAGGTTAAGCATCTGCCTTCAGCTCAGGCCATGATCCCAGGGTCCTGAGATCAAGCCCCACATCCGAGAGCTCCCTGGTGAGTGGGGAGCCTGCTTCTCCCTCTGCCTCTGCCCTTCCCCCCCAACCGGCCCTCCTACTCATACTATCTCAAATAAATAAAATCTTAAAAAAAAAATAAAGAACAGAGTATTAAGTATTCAGAACCAAATGTTTTACTGATAGTGATGCAACTTACAATCCTATTTTTCCAAAGAAGAACACACCACAAGTCAACCACCACCTACTAAAAACATACAGTAAAGCTCTCAGAATAGAAACTAAGGAGACTGGGGGGAATCCCTGGGTGGCTTAGGGGTTTAGCGCCTTCCTTTGCCCCAGGGCCTGATCCCACATCAGGCTCCCTGCATGGAGCCTGCTTCTCCCTCTGCCTGTGTCTCTCATGACTAAATAGATAAAATCTTTAAAAAGAAAAAGAAACTAAGGAGACTGGTGCTACTGCTCAATTAAAAGGAATCATACTAGATTTCTATTCTTCTCAGCCAGATCCAGTTCTATCAGAGAGGGGCCTTCAAATTCTATCTCTAAACACACATACCACCACCACCACAGCCCCTACAACTGTTCCCAGTCCGCTGTCACTGCTTTAATTCAAACCCCTCATCACAGCTTGTGTAGACTGTGTCCAACAGGTTTTCTTGCCTTCTGTCTATTCTATTTTCTACACAGAGCCTTCATGATGTTCATGAGGCCTGACTATCTACCCATGGTATCCTACTATAACCTGTACCCATTAACTTGCAAATCTGAGGAGCAACTTGCTTCTTAAATCTCTAGCATTTGCCTTAAAGATTTTCCTTTTCCCTAGAACTAGGCAGTGGCATACTCCTTTCTTATTTGATTTCTGAAAGATAACCTGTAAAGGAAATAAAATACTAAGTTAACAAAAAGGCAGTCCAATATTTTTGGTTGTTGTTGCTTACTTAATCGGTACAACCAAACTAAGCATCAGCTACAGATTCTACTCATCCTCTAAGATCCATTTCAAAAGTTACCGTTTCTGTGAAGCATCTATCGTCTAGACCACGAAAGAGCTCATTTTCTACCCTAATAAATGTTTGTGCATTTATAAAACAACATAGATGATAAAATAAGTAAAGGAAAGAACCTTAGTTCTTTACCTACGTAGGCCCCCCCTGCCCTAATCCTAATTGACAAAAGACCCACTGACTCCGGGGGGAGGGGGGATCTAAAAGTCATAAAATACAAAAACCTCTAAATAAAACTGTTCTTTAAATCGTATACAGTATCTATACTCTGCAAATTTATAACAATATGACATCTTTATCAGTTCAAAGGTTTGCCTGCAGTGGAAAGGCAAAATAATGAAAAATTAAAGAACATTTACGGTTTCCAGATGAGATCAGAGACTAGGAGTTCAGTAATTCCCTTCAGGGAAGTGGCAAGGTATGGGTGGGAAACATACAAGAAGGCAGCAGCCTGAATGGGAAGCATTCAGAGTTAAAGACTTGCTGCTTCAATCTCCAATAATTGGTATTTTCTAAGTGAATCTGGCCAGTAAGATTGTAGGGAGGATCAAATACATTAGAAACAGGCTTAAACTCAAGTTCAGGTTTCTTTTGGTATTTTCAGTGGACTGCAAGTGCTGCTGCCCACATGCTTTTAAATTACTAATATTTGAGAGCAGCCCTGGTGGCGCAGCGGTTTAGTGCCACCTGCAGCCCAGGGTGTGATCCTGGAGACCCCGGATCAAGTCCCATGTCAGGCTCTTTGTATGGTGCCTGCTTCTCCTTCTGCCTGTGTCTCTGCCTCTCTCTCTGTCTCTATGAATAAATAAATAAAAATCTTTAAAAAAATAAAAATAAAGTACTAATATTTGGGATCCCTGGATGGCTCAGTGGTTTAGTGCCATCTTCGGCCCAGGGTGTGATCCTGGAGACCCGGGATCAAGTCCCATGTCGGTCTCCCTGCATGAAGCCTGCTTCTCCCTCTATGTCTCTGCCTCTCTCTCTTTCATGAATAAATGAATAAAATCTTAAAAAAAAAAGTACTAATATTTATATGAATATAGTTCCAATAATATATAAGCCTACATCTGGGGGAGTTACAGTTCACTTTACTGTGTTTCCTATTAGCATGGAAATTCATGACAGACATAAAATGAAAGCTATCCTAACAGAATCTGCAGGACAGACTATAAAAGACCAACAGACAATAAATTAAGTTTTTAGGAGTCCATTATATACATATATAAAACACAGGGATTTGTAAGCTGCCTCCTCATCTCTTAAGAAGCATAATATATCTAACTCAAATATGTCACAGTAGAATGTGGTTCTTCACATTTGTTCACATAGACACTGCCTTACCTACTTCCAACAACTGGGTTTCCACTAGTTCCTGACATTGCCTGTTTTCCCGATCATAATGCATTACCTAGAAACTCCAAAGTGGACTATGGCCTCAAATATACAGACTGTACCAACTGTTGGTCGGCTGGCAATAACTCATTCCTGACACCTCTGGTCACTCTGACCAACAAAGATTCTCAGGCTTTTGGCTTTTCTGGCTTCCTCAGAGTTCTGCTGCCTGTGTTGCACAGAATACACAATTCTCCCCATTCCTATTATTTCAATATCTCCAACCCCCAATACTCCTCCACCAAATATAAATATAATGGGAAGGGAAATATACTGTACTTAATTTCTGCTACACCATAGTTCCTTATTTGATCCTGTTCCCCTTCTCTATACCTCAAGTGATCCAGATAACCACCTAAACAGAAAAGACAGAGGACCAGGAAACCAGGAAGCCACAACATTTTTAGGCAACTGAAAATAATGCCTCAAGGACTATCTTTTCTTTCTCAAAAATCTGATTCTACAGGGGCGCCTGGGTGGCTCAGTAGGTTAATGGTCTGCCTTTGGCACTGGTCATGATCCCAGAGTTCTGGGATTGAGCCCTAGATGGGGATAGAGGTGGGGATGAGGATGGGAGTGGGGATGGTGTGAGTGTTAACACACAAGTCATCATACCATGTGATATAACCAGAGTCAGGGGAGAGTTAGGTCATTCCCCAGATCCAGGACAATAGAGTAAGAATAAAAAAGTAATATATAAAAATGCTCCAAGATGGGGAGCATGGGTGGCTCAGTGGGTTGGTTAAGTGCCTGATTCTTGGTTTCAGCTCAGGTCATGATCTTGCACTCCTGGGATCAAGCCCCACATGTGGTCTGTGCTCAGCTAAGTAGGTTTGGTATTCTTTCTCTCCCCCTCCACTCTTTCTCTTGCTTAAATAATCTTTTAAGACTTTTTATTTATTTATTCATGATAGACAGAGAGAGAGAGAGGCAGAGGCACAGGCAGAGGGAGAAGCAGGCTCCACGACGGGAGCCCAACGCGGGACTCCAGGATCGTACCCTGGCCAAAGGCAGGCGCTAAACCGCTGACCCATCCAGGGATCCCCATCTTTTTTTTTAATGCCCCAAGGCTGTATCTGTATACAGATACAGACCTTGTATCTACAAGGTCTTAGTATAGCAATGATCATCCCTATATAAGGTTACAGTAAGTGAGGAGGTGACTGTTGCTGCATAAAAGCATTGTATCTGTTTTTAGTTGCTTCGGTTTTATCAATATATGGATAATAATAGAATGACTTTATACTACGTGATAAACAACACAGACTTTTTATTCAGAAAGACAAGAGTTCGCTGTAATTACCCATTCCCAGACTTTGTTCCCTTACCTGTATAAGGGAATAAAATCATAAAGTTGATGTTAGAATTAATGGCCCGAACATATACAGCTTTTGGAGCCTAACACTAATTTAGGTACAATTATACTGTCTAACGTTATTTAATAATTCTGGATCTTTTCTCTTTAATAAGCTCTTTTATAGAAAATATTTTCTTTTTTTTTTTAAAGATTTTATTTACTTAAGAGACAGAGTGCAAGCACGCTGTAGAGGAGCAGCAGAGGGAGAGGGAGAAGCAGACTCCCCACTGAGTGGTGAGTACCAACGTGGGGCTCAATCCCAGGACACGGAGGATCATGACCTGAGCTGAAGGCAGACACTTACCTGACCGAGCCACCTCTATTTTTTTATTTTCTAAGAAGGGGGAAAAAGAAAAACCCTCTAGAATATTAATGAACACTTCCTGAATACAAAGCCCTTAATTCCAAAGAAAGTTAATCTTCCACCAAATTTATATACTACTAATCCACTGAAGTCTCTAATAGTGGGCATTCTCACCTCCTCCAGCCAACAGCTGTTCATGTGGTATATACTATTTGATCTCCTATTGTAGCCAAGAACTACAATTCTAGAAGATCACAGCTTAACTATGTGTCTAGATTTGATTTCCCCCTCCCCATAAAAATGTTTTAAGAACATCACAAAATGGGAACTACAATAAATACTAACTACTTGCTACTATTGCTACTAATAACACTAAACACTACTATTACTACTCTACAAATAAGTCCTTACTATATACCACTCACAAGGAGCTTACTTGGACTAATCATTTATTTCCCCAATAATTCCATGAGGTAAGTTACATACACTTTTACTATTTCCATTGTACAGGCGGGAAAACTGAGGTAGAGCAAGCAGGATGCCCAAGGTAATATAGCTACTATGGGAGTGCCTGAGCTCATTTTTAACCCAGGCAGGAAAGCTCCAGTCTGTACCATTAACTATGATGATAAACTTCATTGCTTTCTTCATAAATAAAGGGCAGCTATTAGGTAAAAAGATTTTCAAAAATGTCTTTCTTTTGTCAGCAGCATTTTTAAGGAGGCACATATAATGTTTTGTGATGTTTGTGGAGAATGAAAGGATTTAACCAAGAAACCTGACAATATATAGCTGAAGAGGAAGATGACCAGGTTAACAGACCAGATGCAGGCAGCGGGATTCACATTAGCACTATTTGCCCTTCACTCCACCTTCCTGAACTAATCAGAAATAAGCTGAAGACATAAAACATTTTGTATTTATTTTACACTAACTCTAAAATCAAAACCTAGATTAAAAGGGGATATGATCCAAGTTTTTTCCCAAAAACCACTGTTAGGACTTGGAAGAAGGTTTTAAGTAGGAATGTCACAACCTGCCTGCACACACTGAACCACAGATTCATCCATAAGAAGAATGTGTACAAAAGCCACTGCCGTTTGCCAAGAGGGTTCAAATTTTCAAGTTTCACTGAAAAGTTCCTTAATTCCTGATTCTTAAATATCACTAGAACTCTTAGGAATTTTGGAAGAAATGTAATGAATAAAAGCTTTTTTTTCCTGCTACAAAGAGAAAACATCGTTTTATTAAAGTATTTACTTGTCTATTAATTGGGTATCTCATTCCAAACTTCCATAATTCCCCAAAACTTATTTACTAAATAAGAATTTAGAGATGTTATGTGTTAGTTATTGCTGTACTTTAGAAGTACCAATTCATAAATATAAATACACGTGGGACTCACTTAAAACCACAAAATATTTTACTAGTAATATTTTTATATTTGAATTCCTCCATTCCATAAATATAAAAGCTGCACAAAGAGAGGGATTTTTGTATGTTTTGTACGCTGCTATATGTCTCAAACAATGCTGATAAAAGAAATCTGTGATTTAGGGGTACCTGGGTTGCTCAGTTGGTTAAGCATCTGCCTTCAACTCAGGTCAAAAATTAAAAAAAAAAGAAAGAAAGAAAGAAAAAATTGTGATTTAGACTTTTTTTTTTTTTTTAAGATTTTATTTATTTATTTATGAGAGAGGCAGAGACATAAGCAGATGGAGAAGCAGGTTCCATGCAGGGAGCCAGACGTGGGACTCGATTCTGGGACTCCGGGATCATGCCCTGAGCCAAAGGCAGACACTTAAATGCTGAGCCACCCAGGCATCCCTGTGATTTAGATTATAAATAAAACAGTGTCCCACTCCTACTGAGCCTTTCCTTTAAAAAAAAAAAAGATTTTAGGGGCAGCCCAGGTGGCCCAGCGGTTTAGCGCCGCCTTCAGCCCAGGGCCTGATCCTGGATACCCATGAGTCCCAAGTCAGGCTCCCTGCATGGAGCCCGCTTCTCCCTCTGCCTGTGTCTCTGCCTCTCTCTTCTGTGTGTCTCTCTTCTGTGTGTCTCTCATGAATAAACAAATAAAATCTTAAAAAAAAAAGAGAGAGATTTTATTCTTATTTATTTACCTGACAGAACACACAAGTAGGAGAGCAGCAAAGGGAGCAGACTCCCCGCTAAGCATGGAGCTCGAATCCAGGCTCAATCCCAGGACCCTAGGATCATGACCTGAGCTGAAGGCAGCCACTTAACCGATTGAGCCCCTCAAGATTTTAAGTAATCTCTACACACAATGTGGGGCTCAAACTTAGATCCCCAGTTGCATGTTCTACCAGTTGAGCCACCCAGGTACCCCTGAGCCTTTCCTTTTTAATTTTTTCTTCATAGCACAGACCTGGAATATCATAACTTACAACTTATGTGCACACTAGAATATAAGGTCTCTGAAACACTCATTCTCTATCTTCAACACCAAAGCTAGGGATCAATAAATATTTGATCAATCAGTGAAGGTTTAGTCTGTCAGCCCACCTCTCCCCACTGGAATACTCCAGTTTATACAAACATCAGGAGGGCAGGGACTCTTCACAGCTATGTTTTAAAATCTATAAGATGCACCTAATAAATATTTTAGCTTCTGGTTTCTGTTTTCCACTCCAAATATTCTAACCTAACCACATCAACATAGCAATATGAAAGCGCCAAAAAGGGAGAATCTACAGAGGCAGGAATGACAAACAATCTTTCCCTAAGTTAAGAGATTCTTTACTGTGTAGCATAAATTTAAGGGCTTTCATGCATGGAATGTGACCTCAGTCTCCCCACTCTGTATTCATCCCTATGTCTTTTCTTTAAGTAGGCTCCATGCCCATCCTAGTGCCCAACATGGGACTTAAACTCAAACCCTGAGATCAAGACCTAAGTGAGATCAAGTCAGATGCTTACCCAACTGAGCCACCCAGGCTACTTCTTGTCCCCATATCTTAATCTCATAGCTGAACTCTCTCTCATCATCATGATTTTCATGAACACAAAGTCCCAAAGCCTACTCAGTTATTCCTCTTACAGAAAGAGCTTGCTCTTAACTCCTTGTGAAAATCTTACCCATCTCCAATATCACCTTCCAAGAAAAGCCATCTTTTTCATTCAGCAAGTATTTACTAATTATATATCAGGTGCTGGCAATTGTAATATACCACTTCAAGAAAAAAAATGTAGGAAAAATATGAAGGAATAGGCATCAAATATATGCTTATAACATCTTTTTTTTTTTTTTTAAGATTTTATTTTTTATTTTTTCATTCATGAGAGAGAGAGAGAGAGAGAGAGAGAGAGAAAGAGAGGCAGAGACACAGGCAGAGGAAGAAGCAGGCTCCATGCAGCCTGATGCGGGACGTGATCCAGGGACTCCAGGATCATGCCCTGGGCCGAAGGCAGGCACTAAACAGCCGAGCCACCCAGGGATCCCCATAACATCTTAATTCTGTATATAAAGAACACATTTTTAAAGTTTCAGAAAATATATTTAGCTTTACTTAATAAAGCAAAAAAAGTAGGCTTTTTGAAAAAGAAAAGCCTTTCAATCAATGACCAAAATTAGGTTAACTGGACATTTGGTATACTGAGGTTCCAGAGTAAACGAATACACCTTTATGTCCGTCAACTGAGAAAAAAATAACATTTAATAAATCTTTTTTTTTTTTTAAGATTTCATTTATTTATTCATGAGAGACACACGCAGAGGGAAAAGCAGGCTCCATGCAGGAAGACCGTGGGACTCGATCCCAGAACCCCAGGATCACACCCTGAGCCGAAGGCAGATGCTTAACTGCTGAGCCACCCAGGCATCCCACATTTAATAAATCTTTTAGAATAAATACCTCTTGAAAACCAGGGACATTCCAAGTAATGGAAATAAGTGATATCTGAAGATGGTATAAAGCCAGCTAGCTCAAAACCATATTTTTACGAGGATATGAAAACTAAAAATGGGCTTAGAAAAGAGCAAAAAATATTCTAGTATTTGTGAAAATATTCTAATACCTATTCTTTAACATTCTAATACTGAGAGAATAGGAACTAGTATACAGTATCACTGAGCTGTAAAATAACAGTTTTATTCAAAATTAATATAAAAGCTTCATAAAATTTGTGACAACACAGACCCTTGGCATATGTTTGAGAAATAGCACACCATATAATAAAATCAAGCATGAATGGTAAAGAATAAATGAGTAACTGACCTCAAGCCCTCCTTCCATCATCGGAACAATCAAAATAAACTGATAGTGCATACAAACCAAAACTGCACTTACCTTAAGAGGCTGAGGGCCTCTCAATCCCGTTTGTCCTCCCATCTGAGGAGAGCCTTGCTGTAGTGGCTCGGTCATTAAACTGCCAGCATTTCCCATGCCTGGGTTTGGGTACTGCATATTAGGTCGCCCCCGGCCTGCTCCAATTGAACCGTTCATGACTTGATTAGGCATCATCCCCTGTCCATTGCCTGCATTCAACATTCCAGGATTCATGCCAGCATTCATCCCTGTGTTCATTCCCATGGCAGGCTGATTTACTGGACTGTTCATCATACCTGCTGCAGATGGCGTAGGACCCTGATTTGGTCCACTAGTGCCCATCCCCATGTTGGGAGAAGTCAAGCCTGCCTGCGCCATTGGGCTTTTAACCATGCTATTTATCAAACCTAATCCAGGACTGTTCTGTTGGGGCTGGCTGGCCATGCCTTGGCCTGGGCCACCAACCCCCATATTGAGGTTAGGGGAACTACCAGACCGTAGCAATTCTGACAGTTGTTTATGTTTAGAGGCTGCATCTTGTACTATGCCAAGACTTGTCTGAAGCTGACTAATATCACCACCATTGGTTAGTCCCAATTCTGTAGAGTTGATTAATTCATCTGGTAAGTCATGCTCCAAATCAAATAGAGAGCCAAAATCTAAAAGGAAAGAGAAAAGATAAAGATTAAAGTTGACAGAATCAAAATTACAAATTGCTCTATGCTTTGTTCTGGATAAGCATTAAATATTTTCTTTTTCTTTTTCTTTTTTTTTTTTAGATTTTATTTATTTATTCATGAGAGACACACAGAGACAGGTAGAGACACAGGCAGAGGGAGAAGCAGGCTCCCTGCAGGGAGCCCGATGTGGGATTTGATCCTGATACTACAAATCATGCCCTGGGCCGAAGGCAGGTGCTAAACCACTGAGCCACCCCAGGATCCCCAGCATTAAATATTTTCAAACCTCACTCCATGGAATACTATTTGTACTGCAGTCTTTCATATTATACTTAAAAAAAAAATGTTACATATGTATTTAAAAATTAGAGAATATTTGATGTCAACAAGTTTAAACACTTATGAACTGTACCTAAGACCAAAGGAAAAAGGATTAAATGTTAGCACAACATCCATTATGAGTTGCTGAGTTTGTACCCATGATCATGAAAAAGATTTAAAAAAATTTAATATTCCAGAATTCCTTATAAGAGGTTAAAATAACTTATCTATACACAAACTAAATTCAGAATGAAATAAAATATTTGAAATACAATACTAAAGACAACTGATGGTTTCTTGATCTTTTGGCTAAAATCAAGTGAAGACAATGAATACAAAAGATCCACCATTTGCAAAACATTCACTGTGAGAGCTTCATGAAGACAGGGTCTATCTGCCATTCTTTACCAAGTGCTTATTACAGTGCCTGCCACAGAACAAGTCCTTGATCTGAGTGAATTCCCTTTCACCTGACCTCAGCCTGCAAGATTAGTTTTCCTTAACCAAAATCTTGCTGTAATAGGATACAAAACCATGCCTCTAGCTCCTTCAACAACATACAAATCACCCTGACCCCACAAAAAAGAATATGCAAATTATGGATTAATTCAGAGTCTCTCAATCTTGGCATTACTGAATATTTTGGGCTGGATATTCTTTGTTGTGGGGAAGAGGAGATTGGCCTATACATTGTAAGATATGCAGCAGATCCTTGGTCTCTCTCAATGCCAGTGGTACCCCTACCCCATTTGTGACAATGTCTCCAAAAATTACCAAATGTCCACTGGAAGGAAAGAATTCTCCTGGTTGATCTGTGGAATAACAGTATTAACTCATTATACAGAATGAGGTGTTTTGAGGGGTTTTTTTTCCTTTTAATTCCCCAAGTAGCTTTCACATTAACAAAGCCTAATTGGGTATTTAATAATTAGATATATGTGGCTCTACAACTGATTATACTATTAAAAGACAGACCATTCCTTGAAGACAAGATACCACTTAGTAATGATCTACTTGGTCCAATTAGTGTTGGTTCCTAAGCACAATTCTTCCCATATGTGCCCTTCCTATTTTAAGAGGATTCTATAATGGCACTGAAATTATCTGTGTATCTGTCTCTCTCCCCTCCTTCCTGCTATCTCTTCCTTCCACCACCCCTTAATGCCACCTCTGCATACAGACTGTAGCTTTTTGTGAAGGACAAGTCTCACCACTTATACACCAACTCCCTGCCTGATGTCCAACACACTTAAGCATCTGGTCATATTATAACTGCTCTCAATCACATCCCAGGATCACAGGGCATGATTCAAAGTCCAGACTTTTATAGTTTTATTATTTCCTTTTGAAAAATCATTTTGTGCTCTTCCACTATAAAATGTACCTTAGTTGTTTTGGAATACAAATAAAGTTTTATTTTTTTAAAGATTATATTTATTTATTCATGAGAGACAGAGAGGCAGAGACACAGGCAGAGGGAGAAGCAGGCTCCATGCAGAGAGCCTGACGTGGGACTCCATCCAGGGTCTCCAGGATCACGCCCTGGGCTGCAGGCGGCGCTAAACCGCTGCACCACCGGGGCTGCCCTCATGTAGAAATTTTAAAAAGTGCACATAGGTGATGAGAGGAAATCACAGAAGTAACACTACATTTTAAAACTTTTTTTTACATTTTAAAACTTAAAGAATAGAGACATAAATTAATGAGTTAACTAGCCAAGTTTTTTTTTTTTTTTAAAGATTTTATTTATTTATTCATGGGAGACACGGAGAGAGAGGCAGAGACACAGGCAGAGGGAGAAGCAGGCTCCATGCAGGGAGCCTGACATGGGACTCGATCCCAGGTTTCCAGGATCACACCCTGGGCCGTAGGCGGTGCTAAACCGCTGTGCCACCGGGGCTGCCCTAGCCAAGTTACTATGTCAGAAAAAGAACAGCAGCAAGATAACCAAAGATAAAAGAATTACCAACAAAAGAGAAAAGGAGAGATTCAACTGAGAGGGTACCAACAAAACCAGAAAACGCTGGTTCTTTGAAGAAGAGAAATAAATTTCTGGGAAAGTTAAGGAAAAAAGAAAAAACAGAAAGCAATACAGCTCGTAACTTTACACAAAAAATTGAAGAGACAAAAATGGGTATGTTCCTGAAAAAATATTCACCAAACCTTAATCAAAAAGAAATTCTGCGGCAGCCCTGGTGGCGCAGCAGTTTAGCGCCGCCTGCAGCCCAGGGCATGATCCTGGAGACCCAGGATCGGAGTCCCACATCAGGCTCCCTGCGTGGAGCCTGCTTCTCCCTCTGCCTGTGTCTCTGCCTCTCTCTCTCTCTCTCTGTGTCTCTATGAATGAATAAATAAAATCTTAAAAAAAAAAAAATTCTGTAGGATAAATGTCCCAGTTTCTGAAACAAATCAATGACATGAAGGAAAAATGTAAGGGAATGTGAGGAGTTTTTATTACAGATCCAACAACTAGGTTATGTCCTGTTTGGATCCTGCAAACCAACTATATAAAAAAAAAAAGAAAACACACACACACACACACACACATTTTAAAGAAGAGAATCAGGGAGGGGCACCTGGCTCAGTTGAGCATCCTACTCTTGGTTTCACCTCAGGTCACGATCTCAGGGTTGTGCAATCGAGCTCCTCATTGGGCTCTGTGCTCAGCAAGGAAGTCGGCTTAAGATTCTTTGTCCCTCCCTCTCCTTCTGCCCTTCGCAGTGACACTCTCTCAAATAAATAATAAAGTCTTAAAAAGAAAAAGAATTAGGAAAATAAAGCATGACTGAGTGGTGGGTAGTATTAAATTACCAATTTTGGTGGGTGTGGTAACAGCATAGTTACTATGTTAAAACAAATCCTTTTAACTATGAGATACATATTAAGGCATTTCTGGTGAAATGACTTGTCTGGGATTTGCTATAAAACACCCCAGCAAAAAAAGAAAGGAGGGAGCATGTATGTGCGTACAAAAATAACTTGAAGTAACACACACAGGAATTCCCTTTATATTATTCTATTAAATTGAAACTTCCCATTTAAATAAGTTTAAAAGAAGGAGACATAGAAAGCTTGAATTATCCTGTTACTACTATTAAGGAAATAGTCTGGAGGTGCCTGGGTGGTGCAATCAGTTAAGAATCTGACTCTTGGTTTTGGCTCAGGTCATGATCTCAGGGTCATTAAGATTGAGTCCTGCATCAGGCTCCTGCTCAGGGAAGTCTGCTTGGGATTCTCCCTCCTTCTCCCCCTGCCCCTCTCCTGGTTCACATGCCCACATGCAAGAGCACTCTCTCTGAAAGTAAGAAAAGAAAGAGTCTATTTTAATCACTGGCTAATCTTCCCATAAGGAAAATACCAGATCTAAATGTTTTTACAGGGATGTCCTACCGAACTTTAAAGTAAGACAATTCAACCTCATACAAACACTTCTAGAAAATAGAATATTCTAAAAAATCACACGGCCAGTACAAGAAAAGAAAATCATGAACATAAGAAGCAAAAACTCAACCCCCTCAAACAAAAACAAATCCCTAGCAAATCAAATTCATCAGCGTCTTTAAAAAGTACTGTAATGGGAATAAATAATCAGATAGATAGATGATAGATAGATAGATAGAACTGTGATGGGATGCCTAGGTCGCTCAGCAGTTGAGCATCCGCCCTTAGTTCAGAATGTGAACCCAGAGTTCTGGGGTCGAGTCCCGCATCAGGCTCCTGCATGGAGCTTGCTTCTCTTCCCTCTGCCTGTGTCTCCCTCTCTCTCTGTGTCTCTCATAAATAAATAACATTTAAAAAAAACAACAACAACAACAACAAAAAAAAAACTACAGCCATCAAAAAAGTGATGGGAACTTCCTTAAATTGATAAAAAGGTTCCTTCCAAAATCTAAAAACTGACAGCAAATATGCATTAATGGACCAACATCAAAAGTCTCTTTAGCATAAGAACAAGATAAATATACCCATGACAAACATTTCTAATTCAACACTGTACTGGAACATCTAGCCAAAGCAATAAATACAAGAAAAATTACACATTCAGTGCAATGCCAATCAAAATCCTAACAGTTTTTCAGAGAATCAGACAAAAGAACTCTGAAGTACACACAGAAGAGGCTAGTTTCTCCCTCTGTATAATAGGAAAGTACCTACTTCATAGATTATTTATAAGGATTAAATGAGTTAATATACGTATTTAGAATACTGCCTGACACACATTAAACACCATGAAAATGTTTCATCTATTATTATTCAATGGAATCATTACCTAATTGGCAGGCAAAACAATCTTATAATGAGAATGAACTTTTATCAGGCACTTTCAATGTGTCAGGCATTGTTCTTGGCACTTCAATAATTGTATCATTCCCACTAACCTTCTCAACAATATCAAAAGTAGGCAAGAGTGACACAGAATTCACTAAGCAGAAATCTACTCCAGTAATATGGAAGTCTTACTTGGGGCACATAATCTCAAGGATTTTTTTTTAGTATTTATTTATCTATTTATGATAGACACAGAAAGAGAGAGAGGCAGAGACACAGGAGGAGGGAGAAGCAGGCTCTATGCCGGAAGCCCGACGTGGGACTCGATCCCGGGACTCCAGGATCGCGCCCTGGGCCAAAGGCAGGCGCTAAACGGCTGAGCCACCCAGGGATCCCCCGAATCTCAAGGATTTTAATTTAACCTGTACTATAGCCAAATCTACTGCATTTGATTGCTGTTTCAGGTTTATGCAAAAACAGTTCACATCACATTACAAAGTTAAGCTCCACTGTGAAAACAAACAGGAGGATTTACACTGGTAGACCCTGAAGATAAAAGTTTAGGATTTTTCTTTTTTTAATGGCAATTCTGTACTTTTAAAAAGATTTTATTTATTTATTCATGAGAGACCGAGAGAGAGAGGCAGAGACATAGGCAGAGGAAGAACCAGGCTCCCTGCGGGGAGCCTGATGTGAGACTCCATCCCAGCACCCAGGATCAAAACCCGAGCCAAAAGCAGGATGCTCAACCACTGAGCCACCCAGGCGTCCCAATCCTGTACTTCCAATAGACCTAAATTGTAGTTACTACTACTCAGGTTTCAACTCAAAGATTGATCCTAATACTGTTTCCTAAGATGACTCTCAACCTCATTTATGCACTTCCTATCTTCATCTTTTGTTATAACTAAACATCTGTGTACATCTTACTTCATTACCAAATTATAAATATCTGAAGGATAAAGGTTATTTTACTTTATTTATTTATAAATGAGAGAGAGAGAGAGAGAACATGTGCGAGCACGTGTACACACGGGTTGAGGTAGAGTCAACAGAATCTCAAGCAGACTCCCCACTAACAAGGAAGCTGGTCATAGGGCTCTACTGCACAGCCCAGAGAGCATGAGCTGAGCCAAAATCAAGAGTTGGATGCTTAACCAACTGAGCCACCCAGGCACCCCAAGGGTTGCATTTAATAAATATTTACATTTCTCACAAGATCTAAGATATGCTCACAGAATTAAATGTATCCAGCAATTCTAAAATTAAATATTGTAATTATATCTGATTTGGTATTTATAACTTAATAAAAGTTCTCTTACCTATACTTAAAACACTTTCAACAGCTATGCTGATTAAATTTGAGAGACTATGTAAAAGTCATATATACTTTGATCAAACACTCTTATTTCATCTAATATCATGAACAGTCATTATTACTCCTAAGCTACTTTGCACCTCAAAGCTCTGGACGTATATGATTCCTAGATGCCATCAGCTATCATTGTTATCTATAACTTGGCACTGCTCAAGGAGTCCAAATATCTGGATTTAAACCCAATTCTATAAGCTGACCTCATTTAGCAACTGTGAGCTCAAGTCACCCCTTCCACCAAAAAAGACAGTAAAACTCTGTCTACCCACTTCATGGAGTTTTGTTGTTCTCTTTTTAGGGCTAGAAGAGTGTCTACTGAGAAAGGGAAATTCACACAGAAGAGGATTCTGGTGTCCCTGGCTGAGAATCTGAACACCTGATGAGAAATGTCAGAACCTCCTATCCAGAAGGAGGGGCCAGGATAATGTCCAGGGTGAGTCCTTGCCCATAACTTTGTCAAAACAACAAAAGGAACCCATGGTCTAAAACTAGTAGAAAAGCAAGTCCCAAACTAAAAGCAATATGTATTGAAAATGCAAGGGAAAAACATAATTTTTTAAAAAGATTTGTTTGTTTATTATAGACACATGGGGGGGGGGGGGGCAGAGACACAGGCAGAGGGAGAAGCAGCAGGCTCCATGCAGGGAGCCTGATGTGGGACTCGATCCCAGGACTCTAGGATCACACCCTGGGCAGCAGGCAGGCGCAAAATCACTGAGCCACCCAGGGAAAAACAGAATTTAAAAATTTAATATCACGGGGATCCCTGGGTGGCTCAGCAGTTTGGCACCTGCCTTTGGCCCAGGGCGCGATCCTGGAGTCCTGGGATCGAGTCCCGCATTGGGCTCCCGGCATGGAGCCTGCTTCTCCCTCTGCCTGTGTCTCTGCCTCTCTCTAAATAAATAAATAAATAAATAAATAAATAAATAAATAATTAAATAATTAAATAATTAAAATAAATAAATAAAAATAAATAAAAAATAAAAATTTAATATCACAATTTAGGAAATCCTACTGAATGGTGGGTTTTAGTACTGACCAGCCTCAATTTCATGCTTGTTACTAATAAGCTCTTCAAGTTCTTCCTTATTCTTCAAGGAAAGGGAGAAAAATGAAGGTTCAAATAAATCATCTTCTCAGGCCCCCATGTGAACTTGCCCTTCATAGGGATTAGTTCAGATCAGGTGAATAAAATTGAATGTTCAGCAAACATGAGAAACCTAGAGGGTCCCTTAACCTAAGGGTTTGGAATTTTTATTCTAAAGAGATAATTGATCTACTTAAGAATTTTAAGCAAAAATATGGTATGAACAAATTTGTATTTATCAGAGCCCACTCGAGTAAACAAGATGAAGAATGAATTGGACAGATAAGTCTGGAGTCAGAGACTGGTCAGGAGGCTGCTGCTGGAGAAGTAACAAAAATTAGCAGTTAATCCTGGAGCAGAAGTACTAAATGGGCAGAGGCATCAAAGATGCCAATCAAAAAGAACTCTTTCTGACTGACTATAGGTAGGAGGTTAAGAAAAAAAGACATAGATGAGTCCTAAGTTCCTGGGTTGGATGGCCTAAGAGTAGATAGGGGCTCTGTTATACAGATGAACAATCCAGAGAAAAACATTGTGATGTAAGAAAAATGTGGAGCTTAAGTCACCACCAGACATTAAGGGGACCATCATATATACAGGTATTTAAGGGACAATAATTTTAACCATCAAACAATGTTAAAACCCAACATTCCCCAGCCCATCCACCAGAAATACTATCTTGGAAACCAGGTTCCAAGAAGGAAATATTAGTGGTGTCCCATGCTCTAGAGAGAATTTACTAAATGGAGATACTAGGAGATATTTACTAATCTAGGTAAGAGCAGTTCAGTGGAGTTATAAAGAGCAAATACCACCCTGCAGTGGATGGAGAAGTAGGAGGTAGAAAGGAAATGACAACAAGTAACTTTTTAAGATATTAAAGTAAGCTCCTAAATAGTTGCTCAATTGCACCCTTTATGATTAGAAATTTATAAATCTGAAATTTATTTCATTACCTTTTACACCATCCTATGGCAAATATTACCAAAGAGTATCACAAACAACTGTTGAATGAATTCACATACTATATCCAATAAGACATTTTCTGCTTGCTTTCAAAAAATTATCAAGACCAATCAATAATAGCAGACTATATCTTCCAAATAGTTCCTTGACAAGTTCCCAAATACCTTTAATGATGCTAAACTACAAAGTAACTTTGAGTAAAATGTTTCTTCACCTGAGTGTACATTCGATCCAAACATGGTGATACAAATGTGACAGGCCAGATTCAAATGTGATTTGCAAAGTTTAGAATATATGATAGACTAGGTATTAGAAATGTGACAATCTAAACAAAAACGAATTCGGATTGAATATATGGGAAACAAGTGTTGAGTCAAAACATCCTTTCATTATTACATACTGATTTTGTAAGTCACCCTTGGTATTTTCTATATTGCTATTATGGAGTCAGCCATATTACCTTCTGCAAAATGAGTATTCACATCACTTAGCCTTTCCAAAAATCAAGATCAAGATGATTTCACAATATATGAGAAATTAGATAAACACTACCACCATGAAATATATAAATGAAGCATAACCTTCAAAATTAGAATTATTAACAATACAATCCCACACTGCACTGTAAGCATAGATAAGAGGCTTTTTTTTTTCAAGTTACTAATTAGGATGTGAAACTTGAAATAATTTTGGATCAAAATCTAATTCTACTGAACAGCACCTCTTCCCACTTTTACATTTTCCCCCCATTTAGAAAGCCCAAACATTATTTGTTGGAGAAACAGGCTTTCTGTGCTTCAGGCAAACTGAAGTTAAATAAAAGATCAGTTTTGCTCTTAAACTGTGCACATAAGTAAAATACCCATGCTAATATCCATACTGTCCCAAAACCATTCAATTCTCGAGTATCCACTTAGAAGATAAAATTCACCCACTGATTCTTTCATTTAGTTTTCTCTATGACATTAAAATGCTTTAAAAAAATTCCAGATCTCAAAACCTTTCTTTCCTTTAATCCAGTGGTGAGGCCAGAGGGCAAGTAGGAGCAGGACAGATGGAGTAGAGGCAAAGAGTATATAGGATGTGAACAACCTAAAGTTCAGCCAGTTCAGCACTAAAAGAATTCAAAGTAGGGAGAGCAAAGTGAGCAAAGAGGTGGACAGAGAACAGAATGCTAGAGCCTCTATTCCAGGTGAGAGATTGAAGATTTTAAAAAATAGGGATGGAAATGAAAGCCAAATCTACATAATTTCAATAAATCTGGTAACAGTTTGGCTAGACATTGACAATGTAACAAAGATCTCTCCTTATTGGTTTAGGGCACTCCTACATCATTAACTCAGCTGTTTGGGGCCCTTAAAAAGCATGACATTTTAAAACATTGTAGTCTTTAAAATGAGGCAAATTTGCAAACCTCATGAATTAGGCTGAAACACACACACACAGAAAAAAAGAAAAAAAAAGAATTAGGTTGAAACAAGATATCTAATGTTACTTCATTCAGTGCTTTATTTAAAAACAGTATTTTGAGGGTGCCTGGGTGGCTCAGTCAGTTAAGCATCTGCCTTTGGCTCAGGTCATGATCCTGGGATCAAGCCCTGCATTGATTGAATTTGGATTGAATATATGGGAAACTAGTATTGAGTCAAAACATCCTTTCATTATTACATACTGATTGTGTATGTGTTTATCCATGCTCAGCAAGGAGTCTGCTTGCTTCTCCCTCTCCCTCTGTCCCTTCCCCTTTGCTCATTCTAACAAATCTTTTTTTAAAAATAGTATTTTGATACTCTGTAGATGAAGCAGAACTAATCTAATCTCATACAACCCACCTATTAGGGAAAGAAAGGTGCACAAACTACTTTTGAAAGACTAAGAAAATTAAATGAAATATCCATGCTGGAAAAACAGGTAAGATTTCTAATCCTTTTCAAAACAAGTGGAAACAATCTTTTGAGTTATATACAAATTTGGACTGAAGATGATTATCAATATTAGGCCATACAGGATCACACAGCTATGCATGTTAGCAGCAAGTGTTGAATTCTGAAATCCAATGGAGGCAAAGGGCAGAAGTACATGCAAATTTCAAAATATGCATTGTTAACATTGTCCTGCAACCATGACATCAAAAGGTATACCTATACCTTGGCAAGTGACTGACTTCAAGTTGACTCAACCCCAACACATTTAAGTTAGATCTCAAAATTGAAACAAAGTGCTCTAATTGATCCCAAATGTGTGACCTCGGGCCCACTTTTAGAAGTTTTATACTATCTGCTTTGCTCATCAATTTATAAATATAGTGACACTTCTTGGCATGAAATTAACTAAAGGTGAGGACACTATTATTTATTAAAATCCTACCTCAAAAATCAACTCAATGACATGTTCATATTAAACCTAAACGGCATGTTAATTAAACTATTGCTGATCATTTCTTGATTTTGAGTAGTGGTAACATCTTAGGAGCTTTGCGGTGAGGCTAAGATTTGTTTGCCTGACTGGGGTTTTGTGCTGATGTAATGAAATGCCTATAGGGGATCCTATATGATAGAGCTATCATACTATCTCTACAAAAAACAAAAAATTCCTAAAGATTGCATATCTGTAATGAAAAAGGAGTGTGTGAATGTTTCTGAGTTACCTGCTGTATCTTCTACATTTAGGACAACTGATAAACAAAACTTGGACCTTAAAAAGTAACAATTCACATCAATAATTAATCTAACAAAAACTTCCAAGGCAAATGGAAGTGCACTTCAAAAGATGAATGACATACCCCTAGTCTTCCCTGCCATTTAGGTGTTTTTGATACTGATCCTGTACCGTGTCACCAAAATTTGTCTTTCCCTTTTCCCTGACCATGTCATCCTCTTGTTCATAAAATTTTTATCCTGATGGTAAATGTTAAACTCCTTACATTTCTGTCTGCAGACATGTTACCATAGTCTGCATTCCAGTCATATTAGAACCACCTGCATTTGTTCCACCTAAAACAGAAATACTCTTCCAACTTTCTCTACTTCTAAGTTATCTTAAAAGTTCTCCTACCTCTGTTCAAATACATTTTCTCTCTGACGTTTTTCCTTTAGTTCTCCAAATCCACCCTGTCAGAAACAATCCCTATTCTCTATCTTTATCACAACTTTTTAAAACATTTTTCAGTGTATAACTCACTGGGAAATCGTGTGGACCTGTATACCAACCCCACCAGATAGATCCTAAATGCTTTGAGAGCAAAAAGTACAACCTTGATTCATTTTTACATGTTCAAGTGTCTAATAAAACTTGGCGGTAGTCGATGGTTGCTGGCTGAAATGAGAGAAAAGATACACCCATTGAAAGCAGTGACTACTCAACTCAGGAGAATCACACTTCAAAATGTTCAAAATTTAACTCTTCACAACCCTTCCCCACCACATCCATACACAATTACTTCATTTCCTATGTTTGCTATCTTAGTAAATGGCAACTTTACCAATCCAGCTGCCCAAACTTGAAACTTGGGAATTACCCTTGGTTCCTCTATCACAATATCCTATGTGTAATTAATCACCCACTTTCCTCACATCTTTTCACTGCTTTCCATCTACTAATTCAGGCCACCCTCATCACAGCTGGAATCCTAAAACAGCCATCTCTCTGGTCTCCATTTCATATTGTTCCCTATTCCTTTCCAAAGCATTCCACACTTTAGGCAATCATCAAGGTACAATTTTATGCCCCATTCATTTAAAAGAGCTAAAATTCAAAGTCTAAATTCCAATAAGTATTATAAGCCAAGCATAACTGGCTCTTACTTCTATAGCCCTGTCTCTTGCTATCCCCCTATCCAGATGGATATTAACAGGTTCCCTAGCAGGCTACACTCTTGTCCTCAGCCTGGGCTCACTCTTACTAACCCTATATTCTATCCTTCAGATCTCAAGATCAGACACCAATTCCTCAGAGACAGCTGCGAAAGAAACAGTCGTTACAGGTCCTCGTTTCTCCCAATATACACAGTACTTCCCAAAAATAATGTTGGTCACATCAGTCTCAAATGTCGCTCTGATCTCTGTATCTATAAGCTATGGGAAGGAAGGGTCCATCTCCATCTCGACTACCAGAGTATCCCCTGCACTGAGGATAAATGCCAAGTATACAGAAAATGTTAGTCCAGTACAGATGAATGCCAGCTTGTCAACTCTTCTAAGCCAGTATTTTTCAAATTGTGGGTCACAAGCCAATAATGGGTCATGAAATCAATAGTGGGTCAAAACAAGCACTTAAAAAAAAGAAAATATAATAGAAAACATCAGTATAGGGCAGCCCAGGTGACTCAGCGGTTTAGCGCCGCCTGCAGCCCAGGGCCTGATCCTGGAGACCCGGGATCGAGTCCCACACTGGGCTCCCTGCATGGAGCCTGCTTCTCCCTCTGCCTGTGTCTCTGCCTCTCTCTCTCTCTAATAATTAAATAAAATCTTAAAAAAAAAAAAAAAAAAGAAAACATCAGTATATTACAGGTAGTAAGGGTAAGTAGTTTGTCCACTGGCTGAGGCAGAGTGTCTAGTTCTCCACGTAAAATGTAGTTTTCATTGGGTATGGTTAAAAAAATTTTTTAAATAAAAAAATTTTTTTAATAAAATAAAGAAAAATTTTGAAAACCACTGCACTGCTCCTTTTCTTCTGCCTCTTCCTTTTTAAGAAAGTCATCTTTTAAGACCCAGATAAGCAAACAGAAAATAGAAAAAAAATAATGATCACACAGTTCTTTAGTAAAAAGCCATTCTTAACTTGAGCATTTCCAGTAAGAACAATCTGCTGATTTCTCATTATGCTTTAAATACTTGATTTCCATTTTAATTACTTACTTATACAAGACACCCTATATGACAGTACATATAGTACTTCTACTTTTATTTTAATCTCTGCTACCACATTCTTACACTCTTCAGAAACTTAATCTTTGAGTAGATTTATTGGCTAACTGCACCATAAGCTTTACTTCTAAGACAACTACTCTCTGAATTTCATGAACTGGGCTTTCTCTTTATCCAGTCTATCTGTAAATCCATTAAAAAATCTACCACTGGCTTGCTGTTGCTATATATTTACTCAGTAAGGTTAAAAACCGTCAACACAATGAGTGCATGCTACACTGCAGCACGCACTCTCCTAAGCATTTGATAAAGAGACTTTTCATTTATTCCTCACCACAGTCCTGGAAGGTGGGTACTACAGGTAAGGAAGCTGAGAAAAAGAGGTTAATTGGTCCAAGATACATAGTTAATCAAGGCACAACTGGGATTGAACTCTATAAAGTAGTCTCTCCAAAAACCCTTTTTCTTAACCGCTCACTTTTTTTCCGGAGTTTTAGTTTTCCTTTCTCTCTCTCAACTATATTACTCCTAATTGCCTTTTGACACATTTAGAAAATAACATCTGTATCTAAAAACAAAGGATATCTAAACTGTTCAGAAGAAGCTTAATACCTTAATATTTATTCTCTTAAACCTGTGAGAACTGAGCAATAAAAAATTTCAGAAAACTAACACCCCTCACATGAAAAAACTTATCTGCAAAATTCAATGTTAAACAATTTTATACCTGGTATAATTTAAGTTTCAACTTGCCTATTAATCTCTCTTCTGTTTGCCAAACTAAAAAATTCAACTTCAGAAATTCTCAAAGAAGAAACCCTAAGACCATAAAATACAAAACAGGCATGTCTTATTTTTCTATTAATTGTTGGGTGTCATGAATTGGCAGAACGGCTCCTGAAACTGTTTCTGTAAATACACCAGGAAGAGGTATTTTACACTCCCACTTGTATCTGCAACATTCTTCCTACTCCTTTTTTTTTTTCCCCTTTCCTATTTACCACTTAATGTCCCTACAAACTCCACTAGGCACTTATTTTCAACTTCTTGTTTCAATTTATCTCGCTTTTTATAGAATAGACTAAGGAGAAGGTGGAAAAGCAAAGTAAAACAGAAAATAATGCCAAAAGGCAACCAAAAGCAGAAACCGTTTCCTCTCTCTCCATTATACATTCACTGGACATGCCAATGCATTTCTTACGTCTGTGACAGACGAATTTCTGCTGGAAAAGGCACCCATATTGGATGTAATATGTACAAGATTTACAACATGGGCAGCCTGGGTGGCTCAGTGGTTTAGTGCCGCCTTCCGCCCAGGGCGCGATCCTGGAGACCCGGGATCGAGTCCCACATTGGGCTCCCTGCATGGAGCTTGCTTCTCCCTCTGCCTGTGTCTCTGCCTCTCTGGGTCTCTCATGAATAAATAAAACTTAAAAAAAAAAAAAAAAAAAAAAGATTTACAACGTAACAAGTTGCTTAAAAAGCCACTTTAACTATCAACCACAGATAACCTTCTTGAAGCCCTATAAATGAACTCACAAAGCCTCGAGAATAAGCAACTGCCAGTGTTCAAGGCACTTAATAAAATGTTTTGCAACATAACACTGAGGTCAGCAATACCTCACTGGACCAAGGAGCCGTGACTGAAAAACTCCAGAAGCAGAATTCTAATGTAAAGATGCATGCCTTAAAAATAAAATTAAAACACAGTATCACAGGTTTAAGAGCTGAAAAAGAGGGCAGCCCAGGTGGCTCAGCGGTTTGGCGCCTGCCTTCAGCCCAGGGCGTGATCCTGGAGACCTGGATCGAGTCCCACGTCGGGCTCCCTGCATGGAGCCTGCTTCTCCCTCTGCCTGTGCCTCTGCCTCTCTTTCTATCTCTCATAAATAAATAAATAAAATCTTAAAAAAAAAAAAAAAAGCTGAAAAAGAAATGGCCTCCACCAAACACATTCATTCTGGTTAGGATAATAAACCATTAATCCACAATAGTGTTTTGAGAAAGTATAACTGACATAAAAAAAAAAATCCTTGCCACTTTTCAATTATGTATATTAATCTAGTGGTCAAAAGGATATATTTTATATCCTATCTGCCCTGTACCTCTGAAATGAAAAAGAAGCATAAAATCTAAGCCAATTCTGACACTAGTACATAGTAGGGCTACAAAACTGGTAGCGAGACCAGAAAGATCTTTACTTAGTATGCCAGAACCTAATGCTGTCACCCATCTTTCCAGAGCCTGTTCTCAGTGCACACAGCATCAAGTGTTTAAAAACCAGTGACAGAACATACCCAGTGAACAATGAAAGCAACATATCCTCCTCATCAAGTCCATCACTCAGATTATTAGAAATAGGATCAAGAAATATTTTCAGGACTTACCTGCTAACTTTCCTGATCAATAATTTTACCAAAATATTTTTGCAAATGGCTTTTATAACTTTTTTTGAAGAACATAAAGTCATTTGACTTTATCAAATAATTTTGATTTAACCATACCAAGTTAAATAAGATTTTCAATGGAACAAGTAAAAATATTCAAACAGGAACATAAAGATGTGAAAGCTAAAAAATAAGCCTCTTCCTCCCCATTCCAACACATAAAACTTGAACTTAATTCAAGTTATTTGAGTCAATCTGGAAATGTTTTAGAAGAATCTTTGACTATCTAATGAGAAGTCATTTTTATTCTGCATCAGTGGCTAACTTTAAAAATTCAGGAGTTGGAATTTAAACACTAGTTTTGTTAACACTTTACTATGTCAACCCAGTTGGCTTCCAGTTTCCTTTTCTATAAAACTGGCATATGCAAATACTCTTGGTAGGTACACTTACACTACTAAAATCGCAAGCCCTAATCATTAAAAAAAAAAAAAAAAGTTTTTGATATTTAAAATGTTGGGATCATTTTGACCCAGTTCTAGATAAAATTCATAATCAATTACCTAAAACTTACTTTCACATTTATAAAATACCCAGGTTAATAACTCAAAAGTCAAAATGTAGAAAGTTACATGTTGGAAAACTTTAAGTTTTAAAAAGTGTGAAGTGTCTCTGTTAAAAGTTCCCTGCAAACTTATACTATACACTGCTGGCTACGAAAAAAAGAAAGTCAGATCACCAAACTTGAATTAAGTTCACAATGGGACAGTATTTTCTTTACAACTACCTCCTTCTATTCCCCCCCGCAAAAAAAAAAAAAAAAAAAAAAAAAACAGACTGAGTAGGTTTAAAAATTGGACACCAAAGAATTCCTGGAGTATAAACTTAATGGGGGCAGGGAGATCAGCTCTCATCACAAAATTTAGAGAAAGGTAACTAATACTAAGATAAACTCTTAGTATTAAAATTGAGCTCATCTCAATATTGAGGATATTTTACTCTAAAAACCCACTTGATACATTTAGGACTCTTATAATTATCCAAAGATATTTCAAGTAGCAAAATAGTTTTTGTGTTCTAGACAGGTGAGACATTACTAAAACGAGTTAAAGTTGCCAAGTACACAGATCAAATATGGAGAAGGCAGGAGAGCACCTGAAGAGAGGTGTCTGAACAGAGCCCAGTCTTGCTTTTAGGCCTTGCAGTACACTCCAAGAATAAGCTACTCAAATCAGGAGTATTCAAAATGAAACACATTAAAGAAGTTTTCTCTAAAGCATCTCAAGTCTCCGGTGAACTAAAATGTAAAATCCATTACCACATTTCACAAAAATTAGAGAAACAACACAAAAACCTGCAGGCAGAAATATGTTTAAAGGTGATCTGAAAACCGCTGAGTACTTTAAGTGCAAAAGAATATGATACACGATATGCATTAATAGTTCTGAGGAAGAAAGGCACGTAAGAGAAAAAAAAAATCTGTAAAGACCAAAGAAAGTTCAAGGAATAAGGATAGATCAAAGTTCTTGCACTGCCAATTTTACAATTCTGAAGTAGAAAGGCACAAAACTGCAAAAATCCTCATTCTTTGCAGGTTATCTTAAACTCTTGACACATTTTTCTTAAAAAAGCAAAGCATCCAACGCATTTGCCATATCCTTACATTTTCACCCTCCGAAATGCAGCCTACTTAGAAACATGCTTTAGAAGTTCTCTACAAACTCAGAGGGTACATTTAACTCCATTATACACTCTCACTGGCAGATGGAGAGATGACGTTGAGTTAAAGAGATGCTCCGTAGTAGAGGGGGAATATCTTGTGGACTGTCAGATGGCCAGCCATTCTTCCTCTTCATTATCCTGACACCTCAAACAACTACGACAGCAAAAGAGAAGGTCGGGGGCCATCAGGAGAGCACCAAACTAATTATAAGAAGGGGATGATGGAGGAAAGTCTCCCTGAATTTCCCTGGACAAAAAGGGCTGGTCCACAACTGAGTGAAGTTTAAGAATGGTAGAGCTTTTTTACGCTGAACTATGGACCTCCAAATATGTTTAAAGCACAAAGAGACAAAAACACACAAATACAGAACCTAACGCACATTTTAAACTTTTATACGGATCAGCTAATGTATGCAGTTCATGACTGGGACCCTAACCACTTCTAACTTTGATTTCCAAGTACATAACTCCACACCATCGGTTATCTACACACACACACACACACACACACACACACCAAAAGAAAGTGACTACAAACTGCAAAGAAAATACCTCTGCTCTCTCTCAACCTAAAACCCGAGTTTCAGACATTTTGGTCTCACACCAAAGAAATGGGAGATGTAAAATGAACTGCGCTCCATATTGATTCTTAAGGCAAATAAAAAAAAAAAAAAAAAAAAAAAAACGGGAGGGGGGAAGCTAGGAATGGTAGGTAAAATAATTCGAACCAAATTTTGGCTTTGACGTTAAACCTAAGGTCAAACCTGAAATCGTGGACCACACATACATACAAATAAAATCATGATTTTTTTTTTACATTTTCATGCTCAAAGGAAAATCTTGGGGAAAAAAAAAAAAGAGAGAGAGAGAGAGAGAACCTTGAAAAGGAAGAGTGGAAAGTAGAGAAAACAGAGTAAGTGCAATAGAGGAGAAAGGATTCGCAATTCCTCATTTCTCAACAACAACAACAAAAAAATTCAAAGTAAAATTGCATAAAAAGCCCTTACACACAAATGCACTGGCATTTCAAAAATTAAACTGCATGGGAGCAACAATAAAGGCTATTTCCATAGCACCACTCAAGAGCTCTAATTCCAGAACACATCGATATGACATAGTGTTGCAACGAATGTATTAGGAAGCAAAAGAAAATGGTTGGGCTACTGGACGTCTTCGACCAGCTCATTCAAACACCTTTAAAATTAATCAAGAAGCAGAAAACTAACAAGAGAGGGGCAAAAAAAAAAAAAAAAAAAAAAAAGGAAGAAAAAAATGGAAGAAGAACGGTGCACCGAGCAAAAAAAGGATCAAGGGGGGATGTGGAAGGCCAGGGCTCCCGGGACTAACCTGTGCCGTCGCTGGCCGACGCCGAGAGGGCCGGAGATGAGAGTTTAGGCCGCTTGGCTGAAGGCGGCCCCGGTTCCACCACATTCTCGGCCATTTTTAATTCTTTCGGAGATACAGGCGAGGAAAACGAGAATCCTCGGGAAATCTCTTCTCCGGCCAGGGCTCCCCGCCCCGCTGCCTGGGGTGGGCTTGGGGGGCTCCGCCGGCCCCCGAGGGGGGTGGGGGAAGTTCCTTTTTCTTTTCGCTGGGTCGCGGTGGCCGAAGAGGGATGCGGACTCGATAGAAAAGGTAGGGGCAAGTGCGAGGGGCCGGGCCTGCGCCCAGGCCCGGAGGAGGGCACAGGAGCACAAACCCGCCGAGCGCGTCCGCTGCGGCGAATTCCCGAGAACTCGCGGCTCTAGAGGCGCAGTCCCCGGCCCGCCGCGGCCGGCCCCTGCCCAGCCGAGGTCTCTCGGAGCTCCGCCGCCGCCATCAGCCTCTTCCTCCTCGGCGCTGTCCTCCTCCTTCTCATCGCCACAAGGAGGCGGGGGCGAAAAGGGGGGAGAGGAGGAGGCGACGAGAGACACTCACCTCCTCCCGGTGCCCCCTCCCGGACCTGCGCCCCCACCCTCCGAGCCCTCCTCCTGCCGCCGCGCTCCGCGCCGCCGCCGCACCGGCCCCTAATGGCCGAAGAGAGCTCGCCCGAGCCGAGAGCCAGGCTGGCGCCGCCGCCTCACATCGCGCGGCGGGCGGCGGAGGCGCGGCGAGGACGCCGGGCGCGGAGCTCGCAGGTCCGGAGGGCCGAGGGGGCCGGGCCGAGCAGCGCCGCCCGCCCGCCCGCCCGCCCGCGCCGACGCCAAGCCCACCGAGGAGGGCCCGCTCCGGCGGGCGGCGCAGGCGGCCTCTCCTCGCGCCGCGCTCGCCTCCTTCGTCCTCCTCTCCCGCCGCACGGAAATAACTACGGCCGCCGCTGCGGCCCCCACCCCCGGCGGCCAGGTGCCGGGAGCGCCCGCCCCCCGGGGCTCCGCTCGGGGCCGCCCTCGGCGGCGGGCGAAGGCGCCGCGGGGCGCGGGGTTATGTAATGGTCCCCCCTAGGCGTCGACGCCGGCCCGGCTGCCGGGCCGCGGTGGGGGTGTGTGCGGACGGGAGGGGGCTGGGGTCGCCTCAGCCCGTGCGCCCCGGGCCCCCTGCCACTGTCTCGGCCCCTGCCGCCTCTCTCCGGCCCGGCTCGCCTCCGCACTCCGGCTCCAGCAGTCCGCACTCAGCCCGGCGTCCCGCTTGCCCACTCTCGCCCGCTCCCTCTCGCCCTCTCTCCCCCCCAGCCTAGCACACAAACAAGATGGCGGCTGTTGTTTCTTCCCTCTGCCGAATCCTCCTTACAGGCTAGCGGTAGCAGCGGCGGCCGGAAATGAGCCAAGGGGGGGTGAAAAAAAGGGGAGGGGCTGGGCCTCCGGAGGGAGGCGGCGAGGGGGCGGGGCCTGGGCCCGAGCCGCTCACACAATGGGGGAAGAGGACCCGGGGGCGGGGCCGGTTCCAATCACGGGATCCGCCCAAGGCCCCAACGCGGTTGGCGCTTCCGCAAACTCCCCCGGCGTCACCCGGTGGCTCCCTTTAAAGGGGAGGACTTGGCGAGGCGGGCGGGCTCGGGGGCAGGCTCGGGATCTATTTTCGGTCGGTGGACACTTGCGGGGGAAGGTCCCTGGGCTGGGTCTCTGCGTGGGGGACCGGTGGGAATCGGGGGTGACGGGGCCCGGAGCTGCGCTGGGGAAGGCGCCGGCTCACCGCGCAGGTGGCCGAATGCGAGCGCCGTGGGGATGGCCCCGCGTCCCGGGCCATCGGGCGGCCGGTGCTCCGAACCCGGGTTCAATCCACCGGGCGGGGGGTGCCCCGTCGTCGGCCAGTGTTTCTCGGGCCAGAGCCCCGGCGCGTCCTCTCTCCTCCGTCTCTTTCCTAAGAGGGGACAGTTCACGTCCAAAAATCACACGGATTTTAAGTTGTTTCCCTTTTCTGCGAATCTTAAAATTTGTTTTACAGTAATAAGCATGCATTATTTTGATAAACAGGAAACAATCACAGGGGTGGGAAGAGCTTTAGGACTAGACCGAAACCCGGCTCTGGCCCACCACGTGTCCACTTGCCCCCACCAGGTCGCTCTCTCACCAAAGCAGACTTGAATTATTTTTCTGAATACATCTGAGACCTGAGGACATTTTATGGTTCTTCTTTTCATCCTCCCCCAGGAGGCTGGCTCAATAAAAGACCCCGTTGAGGTAGTGCCTTAAGGATAATGTAGATGCGGGGAAGGACAAAAACCGTAATGTGCTGAAGATAATCTAAACATGGACAAAAAGCAAAAATGTAGCTACAGAAGAAAATTCTTGAATATAAATGAAGTGTGTGCAAAACACAGTTTTGCAGAGGAGGGCCTCGCAGCACACTTTCGCGTTCCTACAGTTACGGGATTCTGCTGTGCTTGGCCTTGGGTGGATTGCTACTTGGGGAGGTGGCAAGGTTGTTAGTGTCCCCCAAGGAAACCCCCAAACCAGTATCTATGGAGATAGTTAAAAACTTTTTCATATATTTCAAATCTCATGCTCCTTAGCTGGTGTTTACTTATTGTTGAGTTTACTTTGGTGATGTGGTTGTTTGCTCTTCAAAGTGAATGGTGAGGAGAATACGAAGCTAAGAGTGAAGAGAATAATGGAGCAGCTCAGGTTACCAGCAAGGAAGAGTTCTGTCCTGTGATGTTCAGGCCTAAATCACCCCAACTGCAGTAGAAAAAGTAGGTAAGTTGAAAAAGTACTTTAAGGGCATCCCGGGTGGCTCAGCGGTTTAGTGCCGCCTTCAGCCGGGGGCCTCATCCTGGAGTCCCATTGTCCGGCCCCCTGCATGGAGCCGGCTTCTCCCTGTCTGTCTGTCTGTCTCTCTCTCTCTCTCATAAATAAATAAAATCTTTTTAAAAAGTAAGAAAGTACCTTCTTAAAGTTGTTTTGGATGGGTTCAGCATGTAGGACTAAGGTCAAAATGGGCCTTCAGGAATGATTCGGTTATTTCTAATAGTTTATACACCACATTTGCAGTAAAGAGGACAGAGGAAAGAAATGTGGACAACACCTGAAAGCTTGGCTGATGGTTTCCTTCTGAGAGATTGCTCACCCAACTTTTTGAAGAGTTTCTGACCTTTGGGAAAAGATTTGCCTCCTTTTGCAGAGGATCCCAACTTGCATGTGAGCAGCATTCAAACATAACTGACGTGCCTGGCCAAAAGTGCCTTAGGTCTAGGTACAGGAAGCCTGTCCAAGAATATCTGAGGACCCTCTCCTGAGAAACTTCTGCAAAAAGGAGAATCAGGAGCCATGCACCTGCCCAGAAGGGAAGGCTCCACTGGAAACTGAGAGTTCTGATGCCTCCTGCTCCTTCCCAGGATTTGCACCTTGGGGTCTTGACCCCGGACCCAGAAGGCAGGCACATTGAAGGCGTCTTGAAAAATAACAGTCACTCAGATGCAAAGGGATGAGACCAGGTAGTTTCAAAAAAGCAGAATTGAATCATCAGCCTGGATTATATATAACCTAATGAAATGGAGATTTAACCAACTATGCAGTGCTATGTGTAGATTAAGAGTGTTCATGAAGGGATCCCTGGGTGGCGCAGCGGTTTGGCGCCTGCCTTTGCCCCAGGGTGTGATCCTGGAGACCCTAGATCGAATCCCACGTCAGGCTCCCGGTGCATGGAGCCTGCTTCTCCCTCTGCCTATGTCTCTGCCTCTCTCTCTCTGTGACTATCATAAATAAATAAAAATTTAAAAAAAAAAAAGAAAAAAAAGAGTGTTCATGAAGAAGGAATTGTCTGTCGGTCACTAGCTGGGAGGTGGGAGAGGGGTGGTAGGGGGAGACGCAGAAGAGAGTGGAAACTACAGGTAGAACTCAAGCACTGAAGGTCACCGGGACTGGGTTTAAATTCCGGCTCAGCCGTGTGATTTGGGCAGGCTCCTTATCTGTAAAATGGATTTCTTGATTAGACCCACTTTATTGTGAAGATTAAACATGATAGATAATTTATGAACAGTGCTTACACTGTTTGACACAGTGTTTGACACATAGTAAGCACTCAGTACACCTTAGCTGTTTCTAGTCCTTCATTCTAAAATTAAATTAAGGGAGCCCTGGGTAGCGCAGCAGTTTAGCGCCTGCCTTTGGCCCAGGCCGCGATCCTGGAGACCCGGGATCGAATCCCACGTCGGGCTCCCGGTGCATGGAGCCTGCTTCTCCCTCTGCCTGTGTCTCTGCCTCTCTCTCTGTGTGTGTGTGTGACTATCATAAATAAATAAAAATTTAAAAAAAAATTAAATTAAGGGGATGCCTGGGTGGCTCAGTGGTTGAGTGTCTACCTTCAGCTCAGGTCAGGATCCCAGGGTCATGGGAGGGAGTCCCACATCAGGTTCCCTGCTTCTCCTCCTGCCTATCTCTCTCTCTCTCTCTCTCTCTCTCTCTCTCTCTCTCTCTCTCTCGTCTCTCATGAACAATCTTTTTAAAAAATTAAATCAAGAAGGGCTATTCTAGGCCCAACAAAGTTTGTCCTAAGTACTTGTCATCAAGGGAAGAATGGCTCATGAAGTTGGGTTCCTCCCACAAATACAAATGGGATGGGGTGGTGGGAGTGGCTATATATCCATTCCAAGGAATTATCGATTTAAATACCCTTCTAAGGGATCCCTGGGTGGCGCAGTGGTTTGGCGCTTGCCTTTGGCCCAGGGCGCGATCCTGGAGACCTGGGATCGAATCCCACATCAGGCTCCCGGTGCATGGAGCCTGCTTCTCCCTCTGCCTATGTCTCTGCCTCTCTCTCTGTCTCTCTGTGACTATCATAAATAAATAAAAATTAAATAAATAAATAAATAAATACCCTTCTAAAAATGTTGTCAGTGTTTGCAAGTATGCATTTTAATTTATATCGTACATTTAATAAAATCTGTTGTTGAAAAAAATTTTAGTAGCCAGTATTGGCAAGGATATGGAGAATTGGTATTTACATACACTGTTAGTGGGAATAGAGCATATAATAAATGTTTAGGTTCATACCAAATGCTTATAGAATTTGAAAATCCGGGACACCTGGGTGGCTCAATGGTTGAGCGTCTGCCTTTCGCCCAGGGCGTGATCCTGGGGACCCAGGATCGAGTCCCACATCGGGCTCCCTGCATGGAGCCTGCTTCTCCCTCTGCCTGTGTCTCTGCCTCTCTCTCTGTGTCTCTCATGAATAAATAAATAAAATCTTTAAAAAAAATTTTTTTTGAAAATCCTGGTATCTCTAGGATATGCAAGTGCACAGAGAAGGATAGAAGGAAGGATAGCTGCTGTTTCCTGCAGCATTATAATAGTTCCCCCCCCCCAATCCCAAAGGTAAACAAACCAGCAGCTCACCTCTAAGTGTGAATGTTAAAAACAACAACAAAAAACCCAACTATGGATATGATTCCACTTAAATAAGTTTACAAAAGTATTCAAATTCACAGAGACAGAAAGAATGGTGATTGCTAGGGGCTGAGAAGAATGGTAAGATATTCTTTAATGGGTAGAGTGTTTCAGTTTGGTGAGATTAAAAAATTCTGGAGCTGGATGGTGGTGATGGTTGCATAGCTGTGTGAATGTACAAAATGCCATTAAACTGCGCTTAAGGGATCCCTGGGTGGCTCAGCGGTTCAACACCTGCCTTCGGCCCAGGGTGTCATCCTGGAGTCCTGGGATTGAGTCCCACGTCCGGCTCCTTGCATGGAGCCTGCTTCTGCCTCTCTCTCTCTATCTCTCTCTGTCTCTCTCTATATATCATGAATAAATAAATAAAATCTTTTAAAAAAAAAACTGCACTTAAAAATGGTTAAGATGAAAAAAAAAATGGTTAAGATGTGGGGAGCCTAGGGGGCTCAGTCAAGTGTCTGACTTCATTTTGGCCCAGGTCATGATCTCAACGTTATGACATCAAATTTGGCGTCAGGCTTCAAGCTCAGCTCTCTCTCTCAAATAAATCATTTTTTTAAAAAAAGTTAAGATGGGGGCAGCCCCGGTAGCCCAGCGGTTTAGCGCCTGCCTTCAGCCCAGGGTGTGATCCTGGAGACCCGGGATCGAGTCCCGCGTTGGGACTGCATGGAGCCTGCTTCTCTCCCTCTCCCTCTGCCTGTCTCTGCCTCTCTCTCTCTCTCTCTCTCTCTCTCTGTGACTATCATAAATAAATAAAAATTTAAAAAAATAAATAAAAATAAAAGTGAGTAGATAGGGGCACCTGGGTGGTTCAGTGGGTTAAGCGTCTGCTTTCAGCTCAGGTCATGATCCCAGGGTCCTGGGATTGAGTCCTGTATGGGGGAGTTGGGCTGCTCAGAAGGGAGCCTGCTTCTCCCTCTCCCTCTGCCTGCCACTCCTCTTGCTTATGCTGTCTCTCTTTATGTCAAATAAATAAAATCTTTAAAAAAAAAAAGGTAGATAGATATGTACTACCATAAAAAGGTCTCCATATATTGCTAGAGACAAAAAGAAAATTAGAGAACAGCAGGTATAGAATGGCTCTATTTTTATAAATGTAATTAATAGTAATGGAAGCTGAGAAAATATGTATGTACCAAACTGTCAATGGGTGTTGGAGTAAGAGAAGTGTTATGGGGAGCTTTCATTCTACATTATAAATTTTTGTGGCTAATGAAGTCAGGATAAAAAGCATTTTTTTAAGCCCTAAATTATTCCTCTTTGATGTTAGTATACAGTTTCACGTCCCAGAAATGGCCCTTGTCTACCTGTCTTGTTTCTTCCAGATTCCCTCCTTGCAGCAAAGTGGAATCATTTCTATACTCCTTGTGACGTACTTTCTCTGTCCTTGGAACATTCACACATATTCCTTCTGTCTGAAACACTCACCACCACCACCCCTTTTAACCAGCTAATTTTCAATCACCTTTCGTGTCTCTACACACCCCTTTTCCTGTAAAGGCCTTCCTGATCCCCCTGAATCCTGGTTGCAGACTTCTCCACTGCCGTCCTATACTTTTGACTCACTTGCATTTTGCACTGTGTTATAGTCCTTGTTGGCCTTTTCTGGTGACAGCAAGATGACCATGTTGTCCATCTCTCTCTCTCTCCTGGCTCCTAACTCAGGACCTGATGCATGGTAGGAACTCAACTAAAAACTTCTTGAGCAAACAAATAGATTTGTCAATCTGGTCTGAGTGTGTGGATTTCCTTGCCCTTTCCTTTTATTCTACTGTAGCAACAAGGACACAGTCTATCTGGCCCTGAAAAGGACAGTCTATCTTAACTGTCTGTCCATCAGGTGCCAGGCAATCTTCCTTTCTTCTGGAATCTTGAATATCTTGAGCCAGATTCCTTATAACAGGAATACAAGTGTTTATATTCATTAAAAATCTGGGAAAAAAAAAAAAAAGATCTGGGAAGTCCAGGCTCTAAAGCAAGTAAAATGTCCTTCATGAGACCCCAACTGAGACAAAGGAAAGGCTTGAACTCGGGTTTTCCAACAGCATATTCAAGCCTGTTACCAACGAACCCTCAGGGCATGAAGCAGGTCTACTTTCTCATGCCTCTGATAACTAATACACAAACTGCTGCAGAATTCATAGCCAATGAGTGTCTGTGGAAGGAAGGAAGTAAAGAAGGAGGGAAGGAAGGAAGGAAGGAAGGAAGGAAGGAAGGAAGGAAGGAAGGAAGGAAGTTCTGTAGATAAATACATAATCAAACAGAAATATTCACAAAAAAATTTTTTTAGGTTGGCCCACCATGGAGCCCAACATGGGACTTAAACTCATGACCTGGGGATCAAGACCTGAGCTGAGATCATGATGTCAGACACTTATGACGCCTGGGTTGAGTGTCTGCCTGTGGCCTAGGACATGATCCCAGGGTCCCAGGATGGAGTCCGGCATTGGGCTTCTGGCAGGGAGCCTGCTTCTCCCTCTGTGTATGTCTCTGCCTCTCTCTGTCTCTCATGAATATATACATCTTAAATTTATATATCTTAAAATCTTAAAAAAAAAAAAAAAAAAAGATGTCAGACACTTAACCAACTGAGTTACCCAGGTGCCCCATCCCAAAATCTTTTCTATAAAATTAGAACACAGAGTGCCAAAGTCACAACAGCAGCCACAGAACTTGTAACTTTCCATGTTGTTAGGTATGGTTTCCCACCATAAGGACTGAAGTGGACTAGAAGAGCCTAAGTGCTAACAAGCAAGAACTTGCAATCTTTATACCCTGAACCAGCCTTTCCCAAAAATCCTCTCTGTGCCCAGCACTTTGCTGGGGACTGTGGATTCCAAGATGGAAAAACACTATTCCTGTCCTCTGGGCATGCCATCTAGTTGGAGAGAAGCCCATAGTGATAAATAGTCACCAGACAGAGCGATGGAGGCTCTCTCCAGGCAAACGAGGATGGGTAATTCATGAGTGAAACACCTACCACTGTGCCTGGGTGTTGCTCACCAAGGCTGGAGCATATGCTAATGAGAGGACCCAGGCAGGAGAGGGTGCTGAAAAAGTGGCCCAGACAGTCCACAAAGGGCCATGTGTGCCATACTGGGAAGTTTGGACTGAGACCTGCTTTTTATTTGGAATTTGTGGTCATTTGATCTATAAATTAGAATGTATAGTAATTCGGTGGAATATTAAAATATGTTAGCAGTATTATAAATAAAAGTCTGATTGACTTCAAAATAAGAAAACCATGACCTAAAATTTGGTCCTTTGTATTCTAAAAGGGTTCTTCAAAGGATGGCAAAAAAGACAGACATGCAAATCAGATGTTTTCAATGGCTCGTACCCCTAAGCTGATGGTAACTATCGCCACAATGTGTGGGCCTATCAGACTGTGACTCTACCTAAATGATCTCAAAATAGCTCTGCTCTGCTCTCTGCGGCAGGCAAGCGTCTGCTCTATTCGGCAGTAGCTCATTCTTTACTATTGTTGCTATGTGACAAACTATTGGCTCTCACAGTTAATCTAAGCCTGCCAGAGAAGGAGGGCGGGCAGAGGGCTTTGGGAGAGCATCTTTCCTAGAATCTAATGTAACAAACGTGTCCTGAGAATTTCCTAGGCACTCCTGTGGTACCTGGTCCTGAAGATACAGAGATCCAGTTCAGATCATTGAACATTTATTGAATAGCTCCTGTATGGAGGCACTGCGCTGGGCTCCAGCAATGCAATGATAAATAAAATTCACATGATTTCTGCCCTCAGCTTCTCGCAAACTAGTGATATATGCTCATAAACAGGAAACTATAATCTAATATACAAGATGCAATGATAGAGTCTTGCGTGCAAGGTGAACACTCAGATGGGGTGCTTTACATGGGTTCAGCTTTGGACATGGTGATGTGCTTGTGGGACACCCATATGGACATCTCCGATGGACAGATGGTTATACAGGTCTATAGGGAACTCAGACTCAGTCTTTACCCTGGAGGAACTTGCTATTGACTGAAAGAGACAAATATAAATACAGAGATCAATTAAATGCTCACAATTACAATTCACACAAAGATGTTGGTACAACTACCTTGGCCTGAAAGTTTAGATGTCCATCTAGGCAATAGCCTAGGAACTGAGTCTTGAATTATTCAGAGTGGCTATCCTGGTAAAACAAAACAAACCAAATCAACAAACAAACAAAAACAATAAGCCCTACCTGAAATAATTAAACAACTTTTTGGCCTGCATTCCAGGCATAAGTAAGGGAAAAGTGCCCAGGAGGTGATACAGCAAACACCATAAAGCCCAGACCCTGGACTGTGGGTACTGGTGATCTGGTGATGTGGCTTATTGGGGAGCTAAATGTGTGGCATCAACTGATGACAAGAGACGTTCTGGAGTGATGAGGTCATTAGAGGCATACAAAGCAGCCAACCCAGTGTTCCACACATTGCCAACCTGAAAAACATCTTCTTCCATAGGACTTCAGATGCATCTCCCTGACACACAGGTGAAATATCTGCCTTGTCCTCCGTGCAGCCTCATTGCAGGTTTATTCTTTGCACTTCTATGATTCATCTTGGCATAAATCAAAGTCAGAATCAATTTCAGGATTGTGAGTTCAAGCCCCACATTGGGTGTGGAGATTACTTAAAATAAATCAATAAATAAAATTTTAAAAAGAGGGGCACCTGGATGGCTCAGTTGGTTAAGTGTCTGCCTTCAGCTCAGGTCATGATCTCAGGGTTCTGGGATTGAGCTCCCACAACAGGCTCCTTGCTCAAAGGGGAGTCTGCTTCTCCCTCTCCCTCTACCACTCTTCCTGCTTGTGCTCACGCTTGCTCTCTCTCTGCCAAATAAAAAAATAAAATCTTAAAAAAAAAAAAAAAAAAAAGAATTGGCACTTTGGCAAATAAAGGGTTAATTTATTTAATCCACATAGCTCTTGGGTACCTGGGTGGCCCAGTTGGTTAAGCATCTGCTTTTGGCTTGGCTCATGATGCTGAGGTCCTGGGATCTAGTCCCACATTGGGCTCTATGCTCAGTGGGGAGCCTGCTTCTTCCTCTGCCTGCTGCTCTGCCTCCTTGGACTCTCTCTCTCTGTCAAATAAATAAATAAAATCTTTTTAAAAAATCCACAGAACTCTTGCATGTAGATAAGGAAAAAAATAGAAAAGAAACTGGGCAAAAAACCTCACAAAACAATAAACCGTTATGGCTGACAAACCCTAAGGAGACTCCCCCAAATTCCCACTTCCTGATGTTTACGCCTCTAGTTGTAATCCCCTCTCTTTATGTGCAGACAGACTTGCTTCTGATCAACAGAAGTGGTAAAGATGATAGGATATCACTTCCAGATCATGTGTTGTATAAGACTGCGTCAAGACTTAACCAATTAGGGAATCAAATCAAGAGATTCACTTGCGGGATCCCTGGGTGGTGCAGCGGTTTGGCGCCTGTCTTCGGCCCAGGGCGCGATCCTGGAGACCCGGGATCGAATCCCACGTCGGGCTCCCGGCGCATGGAGCCTGCTTCTCCCTCTGCCTGTGTCTCTGCCTCTCTCTCTCTCTCACTGTGTGCCTATTATAAATTAAAAAAAAGAGAGAGAGAGAGATTCACTTGCTGGCTAGATGGAGTAAACAGTCATGTTGAGGAAGCCAAGTGGTAAGAAACTGTGACTGGCCTCTAGGAAGTATAAGAGGCCAATAGCCAACAGCAACAAAGCTGGGGCCAGTCATACCACTACAAGGAAATGAACTGTGCCAACTGTCTGAATGAACTTGGAAGCAGATTCTTCCCCATTCAAGCCTCCAGATGAAATGCAGCCCAGTCAACACTTTGATTGCAGCCCTGGGAAAACCTGAGCTGAGGACCCAGCTAAGCAATGCCTGGACTGCTGACCTGTATAAACTGTGACATAATAAATGTCTGTATTGTTTAAGCCACTAAAGTTGTGATGACTTGTGGGACGCCTGGTGGCTCAATGGTTGGGAGTCTGCCTTCAGCCCCTGCAGGGAGCCTGCTTCTCCCTCTGCCTGTGTCTCTGCCTCCCTATCCCTGTGTCTTTCATGAATAAATAGATAAAATATTAAAAAAATTTTTTTGTGGTGACTTGTTATGTAGCAATAGGAAAATGATAGAAACAGGACTACTGGGCAGCCTGGGTGGCTCAGTGGTTTAGGGCCACCTTCAGCCCAGAGCGTGATCTTGGAGACCTCGGATTGAGTCCCACGTTGGGCTCCCTGCATGGAGCCTGCTTCTCCCTCTGCCTGTATCTCTGCCTCTCTCTCTCTCTCTCTCTCCCTCATGAATAAATAAATAAAATCTTAAAAAAGAAAAGAAAAGAAACAGGACTAATTTTTCAAAAATGCAAATGTATTTTTAAGTAGGTAATATACTAACATGGTTTAATGCCTGGCTGGCTCAGTCAGTGGAGAATGCAACTCTTGATCTTGGGGTGGTGAGTTTGAAACCAATGTTGGGTGTAGAGATTACTTACAGTAAATAAATAAAATAAATTTTTAAAAATTTTAAAAGATTTTATTTATTCCAGAGGGCATGGAGCCTACTAAAAAAATAAATAAAAAAGCAACTATTCTCTAAATTGTAATATACATCATATATACAGAGGAGTGTGTGAAACATATACAGTTTAAAGACAGAGCTAACACTTGCGTAATCATCATGCAGGCCATGAAATGAAATATAGCCAGTATTTAGCAGCTCCGCCCATGGCTGCGTGGCCTCTCCTATCACATATCCGTTGCTTCTCAGAAGCATAACCACTACACTGATTTCAGTCACTTGCCTTTTTAATATAGTCTTCCCTCGTATGTACACATCATCAGACATTGTAGAATAATTTTACCCGTTTTTTGACCTTTATATAAAGCAAATCATACTCCTTTTGTGATGTACCTATTTAGCTCAACATTGTTATGCATCCCAGCCATGTTGATGCATGAAGTTGTGATTTGTTCATTCTATTGCTGTAGGCTTTTCCACTGTACTAAAAAATCACAATTTTTATTTTTCTGTTTTACTATGAATGGACATTTTTTTAAAATATTTTATTTATTTATTCATGAGACACACACAGAAAGAGAGAGAGAGGCAGAGACACAAGCAGGCTCCATGCAGGGAGTCTGACGTGGGACTGGATCCCGGGTCCCCAGGATCATGCCCCGGGCTGAAGGCAGCACTAAACCGCTGAGCCACCCAGGCTGCCCTATGAATGGACACTTTAAGCCTTTGCATTTTTGTTCTATTAGGAATGGTTCTGCTCTGAACTGGTGCACATGGGCAAGGCTCTCTCAAGGAGTATAGGTCCTAGGACTGGAATTTCTGGGATATAGGGCATGCATAGCTTCAGTTTTTCTGAGCAGTTTACCAATTTACACTCCTGCCAGCAGTGCATGAGAGTTCCTATCATCCCATATCATCCCACTTCATTGACATTTGATATCATCATATTCCTTAATTTTATTTATTTATCGACTTATTTATTTTTATGATTTTGTTTATTTATTTGAGACACAGAGAGCAAGAGCTAAGAGAAGGGGCAGAGGAAGGGGGGAAGCAGGGCTCATGTTCAAGGATAATCAAGGTAACATTTTTATTTATAATAGCAAAAGATTGAAAACAACTTAAATACCCAGTGGCTGAAGACTGCTTGAGTAATTTACGATACAAATTTACAAGGGTACACTAATGCAGATTTTTTGTTTTTAAGTTTTATATAGGCTGGAAAGGAGGATCTTCCAAGATATATTAAGTGAGATAATAGGCAGGTGTTGAATACTATGTATAGTATGATACCACACCCATAGTGAGTATGCACATATCCTTGTATTTGCATAGAATATACTGGAAGGATCCTCAAGAAAATAGATATAGTGATTGTTTGGGGAATCAGGGTGGAGGGAGACATTTTTTTCCAGATGTTCCTTTGTACCTTTTGGATTTTCTACTAGTTGCATGTATTACCTATTAAAAGTAAATTAAACAATTTAAAAATGTATTGAGCTCCTATTATGGGGCAGACCTGTGCTAATTCTTAGAAATATGGTGGTGAACAAAATAGAGACCTTGCTCTGTGGAGCTCCTAGCCCAGTGAAGAGAGATGCTCACTGAAAACAATCACTGAAACCATCACTGCGGTGACATGTGATGAGTGCTGGCATAGGGGACATTGGAGGCACTTTGGAGGAAAGTGATGCCCAGCAGGGACATCCATCAGAGTTTTAGAGGTAAGCAGGCAGGCTGATGTTTGCGTGGGGAGCAGAAAGAAGAGGGAGCCAGCCAGTGGAGGTGGCTGGCAGAGAGCAGAGGCCCCAGCAGAGGAAACAGCATTTGTGGAGGGAGAGTAGAGTTCTGTCCATTTGAGGAACTGAAAGAAGTTCAGCTCAGCCGGAAGTTGACAGAGCTGAGTCGGTTTTCAGAAAAAGCCACATGAGAAATATGGAGAAAGGATTTAAAGAGGGCAAAAATGGAGTCAAGAAGACAGGTTAGGAAGCTTCTGTAGTCATTAGACAATAGAGGACCAGAAGCTGGATTAGGAGGTGGCAGTGAGGACAGAGAGGATGGGACAGATTCAAGAAATATTGAGAATGTAGGATCTACAAACTTAGTACTTGGATGATGGGTGAAGGAGGGAGAGGATTGTTATAATAGTAAAGACTAATATTTGGTAAGTATTTACTATGTGGTCACACCAGCATTTGGTGTGATTCTATCATTCAGTGACCTGGGAAGGTAGGTACTGCTATGATGAGAGTCTACAGATTTAATGTCTGAGAAGGTGCAGGAACTTGGTTGAGGACACATAGGTATTATGTGGCAGAACAAGCAGTTGAAGCCATTTACTTGGCCGCCACATTCATGCTTTTAACCTATCTTTCTTTTTTAAGATTTATTTTATATATTTTTGAGAAAGAGAGAGCAAGCAGGGAGAGGGGCAGCAGGAGAGGGAAAGAATCCCAAGCAGACTCCCAACTGAGTGTGGAGCCCCACTGGGGGCTCAATCTCATGATCCTGAGATCATGACCTGAGCTAAAACCAAGAGCTGGATGCTTAACTGACTAAGCCACTCAGGTACTCCTCTTAACTTGTCTCTTAGAGGTGACTCCCAGCTTCCAGGTTTGGGCAACTCAGTGGTGAATGATGGTATGTATTGAGAGAAAACACAAGAGAGGAAGAAGGTTCAAGGACGAAAATGGGCATCTGACTCTTCTAGCTTAAGGTCCCTGCAAGACACCAGAGTAGGTAAGGAAAATAGGCAGTTTTATATCTAGAAGCAGAGAAAGTTCTGGACTGGAATTTAGGCATCATCAGCATACAAATAGTGCCCGAGAGCAAAGGAGTGGATGAAACTAGACCATGACAAAGGAGCCAGTAGAGGTTTTTGTTTAGCGGGGAAGTCACATGATTAAATCTTATTTCTAGGAAGATAAGTCTGGCAGCAGTGTGAAAGACTGACTGGAGAATGCTGGTGGCAGAAGAATCTTGAAGACATAAGCAGCAGAAAATCCAACACGTGCATTCATTCTTTCCTTTAGTTATCTTCCAAGCATCGCCAGACACTTCGTGTGAGGTACCACCAAGCCTAGAGAACACAGAGACAAACCAGAACCTGTCCTTGACCTTGTGGAACTTCGGGGCCAGGAAAGAGTGAAATTAGTGAGCCTTATGAGAAGAGTAGGGGAACACAGGACACTGTGGGAACACAGAGAAGGGAAGGGAGACAAATCCACCTTGCGCAAGAGGTTCCTCAGTAGAAGATGTGGCTGGAGGTAAGTCTCGATGAACAACTAAATGTCCTCTCGATGAGTAACAGGCAGAGCATTGCAGGCAGAGCCAGCAGGGTGGGTGAAGGTACTGCTACCTTAACATCATGACTTCCGTAACTGCAAAGGGGTTAGTGAGACTGAGCAATGGGTGGATGCATGGGGAAGGAAGATAGATAAGGCTAGAGATCTGGATAAGATCCTGAAGAGTTGGGTTCTTAACCAAGGAGTTTGAATTCTATCCTGAAAATAGTGATGAGACATCAGGGATATGCAGCGAAATCATATGATCAGATTTGCCCTTTAGAAAGATCCCTGTGACTGCAAAGTGGAGGAGAATGGGCCGGAGGAGGCCCAAAGACAAGCAAGGAGGATAAGTAGGAGAATGTTGCAGTGAGAGTAAAGAAAGACTGGTTGCAATGATCCAAGTAGAAATATTAAGGACCGGAACTGAGGTATATGTACTACTCAGCTTTCTCTAAGTTGTGCTGCATAACAAACAGCTTTAGAGTCTCATGGATCCCATGGCATTTGGCAATTTAAACTTATTTTTATGCTCATATAATAAAGAGGTTACAGGTTAGCTATCACTCTGCTAGACTCAGCTACCCGTATCTTTTCATTTTGGAATCCAGGTTGAAGGAATAGCCACTATTTGGAACATTTTTTCATAGTAAAGGACTAGTGCAAATGTACCCCAGCCAAATCATATAATTGCATTTAAGATTCTGGTTGAGGGTGGCAAAGTTCCCATATACTCACAGCCCATTGACCCAGAGCATATCATGTTGCAAAATCCAAAATTAATAGGCCAGGAAAACATGTTAAGACTTGGAGGAAATGAATCCTTGTGAACACATAGGATAGTTTCTAGTGGGACACCTAAGTGGCTCAGCAGTTGAGTGTCTGCCTTCGGCTCAGGGTGTGATCCTGATCCTGGGTCGAGGGATCGAGTCCCACATCCGGATCCTTGCAGAGAGCCTGCTTCTCCCTCTGCCTGTGTCTCTGCCTCTCTCTCTCTCTAATAAATAAATAAATAATTTTTTTTTTTTTAAAAAAAGATAGTTTCTAGCAGCTGGTTGTTGAGGACTGAAAGGAAAAATTGATTTGATTTGGGATTTGGTGGGATTTGAGGGATGTGCCAAGGATCCACCTCAGGTGGTTAAATTGAAGGTTGGTACCACTGAACAAGAAAAAGGATCGGGGAAGAGGAACTTTGTAGTAGATGATGCCCAGCATCACACCTGTTTTCTTGTGATCATGGTACCCTCGTTTTGCTTTTAGGGAACCATTCTTTCTCCACTCTCAACCATTCTGCTCTGGGTGAAACTTCAACTCCCTTACCAAGGATGTATGTTACCTCATCCTACGCCAATGAGAACATACTGGACTCTTGAACACACTGATTGGTTCAAGTGAAAGTTCAGAGCACACACATAGCCAATCAGAGCCCCTGAGGCTCCATTTTAGGTCTTTAATCTGTGGATTTGAATGAGAAAGTCCAGAATTCTGGCAGCATAAAGAGAATAGAACATAGGAATGTAGGAGTGGAGTCAACACAGAGGAAGCAGGGCAGGGAGGAGGTAGGAAGTTAGTTTCTGGTGACATCACCTGAACTTTGACCAAGCCATATGTAGAACAACCCCAGGAAAATAATAATTCTAGGGATCAGAAACCTGGAGGAAAAAGCTAGAGAAAGAATAGTTTATGAATGTTAGAATAATACAAGCAAGAAATAATGAGGGACTAAATAAATCTTTGGAAATGGATGGAAACACTGAATAAGAAGCATATCTGAAGACTATGGAATTTATTGGCTCACAGCATGTGTGTGTGGGGGGCAAGTAATGGAGAGAAAGGGGAAGATGAAGACCTGCTAGTAAGTATATAGTGAGGAATATTTTGGGAGATGGTGAAAACATTGAGGTCAAGAGTATAGAAAATGGGTGCACACTTGAGGGTCAAAGAACAGATTCCATTTTGGACACATTAAATTCGAGGTGCCGATTACAGATAGTAATACTGACACAGAGCATGATAAATAGGTCAAGAATGGGGATGTAGGCATGGAAAATGTCAACATATAGTTAAGACTTGCAGCTAAAAGGTAAACATGCTTCCCCAGAGAACACCGATGAAGCCAAAATGGAAGAGTCATGGACCTTGGGGAAGCACACTCATTTAAGGAGGTGGCAGTGAATGCAGAGCGATGAAAAGACCGAGAAGCATGGTCATTGAGAAGGGAAAGGTGAAGGGCTGTAGAGGCCAAGGAATAAGGGAGTCCCCAGCAGTAGGAGGTTTTCATAACACTTCCCTCTCCCATGCGCTCTACATCTGAACCATTGGCAAAGGTGATCAATTCGATTTTTTTTTATTTATTAAAAGATTTTATATTTATTCATGAGAGATACAGGCAGAGGGAGAAGCAGGCTCCATGTAGGGAGCCCAATGTGGGACTCAATCCCAGGACTCCAGGATCACACCCTGGGCCAAAGGCAGGCACTAAACTGCTGAGCCACCCAGGGATTCCTTCCTATCAATTCTATTTTAAAAACGTGTTTCAGATCCCTCCACTTACCTCCATCCCCATTACCAGCATGTGGTCTAAGCCACTATTTCACCTGCATTACAAGACTTCTCCACTGGTTTCCCTGCTTCTACTCTTGCCCTCATTTCAAATCCATTCTCTATACAAAAGCCAGAGTGAAATTTTATTTTTATTTTTATTTTTAAAAATATTTTATTTATTTATTCACGATAGACGTAGAGAGAGAGAGGCAGAGATACAGGCAGAGGGAGAAGCAGGCTCCATGCCAGGAACCGGATGCGGGACTCGATCCTGGGACTCCAGGATTGTGCCCTGGGCCAAAGGCAGGCACGAAACTGCTGAGCCACCCAGGGATCCCCCAGAGTGGACTTTTAGAAAATGTAATTCAAATCATATCACTCTATGCTCAAAGCCCTCCGAAGGCCTCCTACTGCTCTTAGAATGAAGCCCATAGGTGACAAGGAACCATTGGAGGACTTTAAGTAGGGGAGTGACATAATCAAATTTGAGAATTTGAAAAGCATTTTGGAAAGTCACTCTAATTGCTATGTGGAGGGGAGAGAGAAGAGGAGCAGAGAGTATAGTGAGAGCAAATGAGAGGGGCTGGGTTTGGGGAATATTTAGGCAATTGAGTCTATAAGATTGGTGGTTGACTGGCTGGTTACATGTGTGGTTGAGGTTTCCAGTTAGCGGACACTAGTGCTATAACCAGTAAAAGGAGAGAGGGAGATGAGGCAGTGATATCAGGCAGCCAACACAGCTGGTATACATACATACACAAACTGATATAACTTAAAATTTAAGGTCACCCCTCTCCCTGGGCCTTCAACAATGCTGAGAACATTATGGAGCATCTCTAGTCAGCTCTCTTGCCCACTCTGCACAGGCCAATTGCTCTTGTGATTAACTGTGTGCTCCCCTTGTCTTCCTCTTTCACTCTCAGTAGATGGCCTCACTTCCTACCCCACAAAGATAAAGCTTCAGCAGACAACTGGTTCATGTCCATACTATCAAATCCCCCAAACCTGTATGCCTCTGGTGCCTATCCCAACTTCCAGTTTCAATAGTGTGGCAGAATGAACCAAATCCTCCTGAGATTCGAGAAGAAATTTGAGAATCAGAGAAGATCTAGTTCAGAATGGGGCCATCCTTCCGTGGTGGCTTAGATGGGGACATTTTCCTACAATTATTTTTATGAAAAAATCCCCAGGAGAAGAACAAATGCATTGTTGGGAACAAACACCAGGAAATCTGTATCATTTCTCAAGGAACAGGGCAAAATCCTATCAAGAGGAGGAAATTGGGGATCTCTGGGTGGCTCAGCGGTTTAGCGTCTGCCTTCGGCCCAGGGTCTCATCTTGCAGTCCTGGGATCGAGTCCCACATCAGGCTCCTGCATGGAGCCTGCTTCTCCCTCTGCCTGTGTCTCTGCCTTTCTCTCTCTCTCTCTGTGTGTCTCTCATGAATAAATAAATAAAATCTTAAAAAAAAAAAAAAAAAGAGGAGGAAATTATGTTTTTTATATGACCAGACAGTATGGAGTTGCAAGAAAGTAAATTATAGGGTGATAAGGTAAGTTTGCCCTTTGGTAACTGAGTGAAACAGTCACAACTACTACTGATACAGAGCAATCAAATTAACAAGGAAATGCCTAAAATTTCACACCCCCGTAAGAGTCCACAGCTCCTTCTTACCCTAACTGTCTTGGAAAGCAGTAGATGCCCAAGCAGAGAAAGGCTCTACTGACATCTAGTAAGAATGTGCCAGGAGGAAAATGGTGTGGTACTGCTCTCCTGTCAGGAAAGATGGAGAGTCTCAAGGGGCTGAGTGGGGCTCAAAGTGAGACAGGGATTATGGAGGAGGCTGCTGGAAGTACCAAAGAAGTGAGAGGGGGGAATGAGGGAAGATCCCCAGGCCAGGAAGGGGAGGCCTTTACTCCTTCTGTCTTACTTTCTGGGTCTTCTTCCTCTGCCTTTAAGATGCTGAGTTCCCTGGGATACCTGGAGAGCTCAACGCTTGAGCATCTGCCTTCAGCTCAGGGTGTGATCTCAGGGTCATCTGAGTCCTGCATCAGGCTTCCTGCAGGGAGCCTGCTTCTTCTCCCTCTGCCCGTGTCTCTGCCTCTGTGTGTGTGTCTTTCATGAATAAATAAATAAAATCTTAAAAAAAAAAAAAAAAAGATGCTGAGATTCCCCATATCTCAGTCCCTGGCCTTCTGATACCATATCCTATCCCTGGGCAGGCTGTAGGTGCCATCTCTACATATGTTCAGAGAATGTTTGTTGAATGAGTCTGTGAATAAATGCAGGTGAAGATTTCTGGAGAAGATGATATTGGGGGCTTGTGTCCCTCCCGAATTCTTAAAGCCCTCACTCCCAGTATCTCAGAAGGTAGCTCTATTTGGAGACAAGATCTTCAAAGAGGTGATTAAGTTAAAATGAGACTGTAGGGTGAGGCCCTAATCTAACATGACTGGTGTCTTAATAAGAGAAACAGCAACGGGGCACCTGGGTAGGCTCAGTGGTTGAGCATCTGCCTTCGGCTCAGGTCATGATCCTCTGGTCCTGGGAGCTTGCTTCTCCCTCTGCCTGTGTCTCTGCCTCTCTCTCTGGGTCTCTCATGAATAAATAAATAAAATCTTAAAAAAAAAAAAAAAAAAGTGAGACAGGTACCAGGGATTGGAGCACACAGGAAAAAAAAAGTCCTGTAAGGACCCAGAGAAGGCAAAAGTGATACTGTGAAATAAGAAATATATATTTGGTCTTTGTCCCCAGTTCCTGCTACAGAGTTCCTAAAACCCTTGGAATTTCCTGAGTGATAGGAGTGAGAGGACCATCTTTTGTTATTCTTAATTAGCTTCCTTTCAACCACACCTGAGTTTATGCGAATACGGTGGCTCCTGGTGCACCCTTAGCCCCTAGTAGGCTTCAGGATCCTCCCCTGCCAAAGGATCCAACCATGTGATTGGAGGGTTGGAACTTTCAGCTCCACCCCATCCCCCACTCCTGGGGAGGAGAGAAGTGTTGGAGATAGATTTAATCACAGTGGGCCAATAATTTAATCAATCATGCCTCTGTAGTGGAACTTCCATAAAAATGCTAAATGATGGGGCTTGTAGAGCTTCTGGATTGGTGAACACATCCAGGTGCTGGGGTGGGCAGAGAGGGCATGGAAGCTTCAAGCCCCTCCTCCCATATCCTGCCCTATGCACCTCTTCCACTTGCCTGTCCCTGAGTCATATCCTTTATAATAAACAGATGATAGGAAGTAAAGTGGCTTTTCTAAGTGAGCCATCCTAGCAATTTATTGAACCTGAGGACAGGGTTGTGGGATCCCCCAATTTATAGCCTCGGTCAAAAGCACAGGAGGCCTGAGAATTGTGTTTGGTTTCTGAAGTAGAGGGCAACCTCTCACATGGGACCCAGCCCTTAATCCATGGCATCTGATACTAACACCGAGAAGTTAGTGTTAGAAGTGAATTGAATTGTTGGACACCCAATTGGCCCAGAGAGTTGGGGCTTTTTTTTTTTTAATATGTTTTTTAAAAATGTTTTATTTATTTACTTGATACAGAGCACAAAGGGAGAGGGAGAAGCAGACTCCCCACTGAGCAGGGAGGCTGACAGGGAACTTGATCCCAGGATCCTGGGATCATAATTCGAGCTGAAGGCAGACTTTTTTTTTTTTTAAGATTTTATTTATTTATTCATGAGAGACACACACACAGAGAGAGAGAGAGAGAGAGAGGCAGAGACACAGGCTAAGAGAGAAGCAGGCTCCATGCAGGGAGCCCAACGTGGGACTCAATCCCAGGACTCCAGGATCACGTCCTGGCCCAAAGGCAGGCGCTAAACCGCTGAGCCACCCAGGGATCCCTGAAGGCAAACCTTAACCAACTGAGCCACCCAGGTGCCCCTGGAGGGAGAGTTGGGTTTTGGTTTAGAAAAAACAAAACAGGGGATCCCTGGGTGGCGCAGCGGTTTAGCGCCTACCTGTGGCCCAGGGCGCGATCCTGGAGACCCTGGATCGAATCCCACGTCAGGCTCCCGGTGCATGGAGCCTGCTTCTCCCTCTGCCTATGTCTCTGTCTCTGCCTCTCTCTCTCTATCATAAATAAATAAAAAATTTAAAAAAAAATTAAAAAAAAAAAGAAAAAAAAAAAAGAAAAAACAAAACAGGGCAGCCCTGGTGGCCTGGCGGTTTAGCGCCGCCTTCAGCCCAGTGCCTGATCCTGAAGATCCAGGATCGAGTCCCAGGTCAGGCTCCCTGCATGGCGCCTGCTTCTCCCTCTGCCTGTGTCTCTGCCTCTATCTCTCTTTCTGTGTCTCTCATGAATAAATAAAATCTTTCCAAAAAACCCCAATAAATATACATGTGATGTTATGAAAATTGTTCAGATTGGCCCCCTGCAAAACAGAGAGCAGTCTCAACAGACACCAAACCTGCCAACACCTTGATCGTGGACTTCTAGCCTCCAGAACTGTGAGAAAATAAGTTTCTGTGGTTTAAGGCACTCAGCCTATGGTATTTTGTTATGACAGCCCTAGCTAATGAACACAGGTGAGGAAGCCCTGGGATAGGTGGAAGGACCACGAACAGATGGTAGCAAGCATGTTGGATATGTGGGGTCTCAACCTTCGAGTGGGCTCTGGGCTGGATAAAAAGACTATTGGACAAAGCGTGATATCATCTGTTGTCTCTGTTTCCCATGGCGACTATGGAAAGGGAGAAGAAAGTCATCACCATTTATATTCAGTCTGGTAGGATGCTGTTGCTTGACTTCTCAGTGTTCAGGTCCCCCTTCCTCCTTCCAACCAGAACCCTGGTTTTGCTCAGGCATTTGCACCTCCCTAGGCAGCCCATGAGAATCTTGGGAATCTGACCCCATTCCTAGCTCTGGCATTTGGTCCTGTTTAGTTTGAGCCAGCATGGGAAATTCATTTTTCCAGTGAGTGATTAGTTCCAGAATTTAGGCTTTAAGCTAATCATCTCAAACCATCCCTCTGGTCACTGTCACATTCTAGGGGTTGGCAGAGACTGTCGGTAATCTCCAATTTTCCTTCTTTGTGTAGAACTCTCAATTTTTAGCCATATATGGGCCACCCTCCCCATAAAGACTATATTTCCAGCACCACTTGCAACTAGGTGTGGTCATGGAGTAAGTGTTGACCAATCAATATAAATATGATTGGTGAAGGCAAATTTTGATAAGTATCCTTCAAGAGGGATGCTGCATAAAAAACTGTCCCAAAGCCAAGTGGCTGGAAAACAACAAATATTTGTCTCTTGAAGTTTCTGTGGGTTAGGAATCCAGGAGTGACTTAGCTCCTGGTGGTTCTTTCTGGTGAGGCTCTAATCAAGGTATCAGATGGGGCTCTAGTCACCTAAAGGTTCCACGAGAGGAGGGTTTGCTTCTGAGCTCACTCCTGTGGCTCTGAGCAGGGGAAGGATCCATTTCCAAATTTACTAATGTGGGGCTCTGTGTAGGACTGCCTCATGACAGCAGCTAGATTTCCCCAAAGTGGGCATCAAGAGAAAGCAAAAGAAAACACCCAAGATAGAACCACCATCTTTTTATGAACTAATCTTGGGAGTAACATCCTACTACTTTTCTTGTATTCCATTCCTTAGTAGCAAATAAGTAAAAGAGTGCAGCCCAAGCTTGAGGAGAGAGAATTAAACAGAGATGTGAATATTGGGAGGCAGGGATAACTGGGCACCATTATCCACAGTGGGAATGTGTTCACCTCTTTACCTTTTCTTACCTTTACCTTTTCTTTTTCTAGCCTGCTGACTAGAAAAGAGAACTAGAGGCTGGAATTCAAGCAGCTGTCTTGTACCATGAGGTGATCTTGGGAATGGAAGGTGTGAATGGTGCAGCAAAAGGATAGAAGGAGCAGCCAGGGTCCCTGACATTGTGGAAAGCCATTCCTTCCATAGGCTGTGTGTCTCTTGGCTTTTATTTATTTTGTTTAAGCCATTGTTATTTTGTATTTTCCATTTCTGGCAGCCAAACCTTATCCAGTGTGATCCAGGTCTTTAGGGTGGCCCTGGAAACTACTCTGGTTGGTAAAAGACCTGGTTCCTTATCATGTTTATGCTTCAGATATGATAATTACAAGAATTTGTTCTCTTTAAAAAAAAAAAGATTTTATTTATTTGAGAGAGGGAGAACACACATGATACACAAGTCTCGGGGAGGGGCAGAGGGAGAGGGAGAAACAGACTCCCTTCTCTGCTGATTTTGCAGAACCCAATATGGGGCTCGATCCCAGGACCCTGAGATTATGACCTGAACCAAAATCAGACCCTTAACCAACTGAGTCACCCAGAGGATCCTCTCTTTCTCTCTCTCTCTCTCTCTCCCCCCCTGTTTCTTTCTTTCTTTCTTTCTTTCTTTCTTTCTTTCTTTCTTTCTTTCTTTCTTTCTTTTTTCTTTCTTTCTTTCTTTCTCTTTCTTTCTTTCTTTCTTTCTTTCTTTCTTTCTTTCTTTCTTTCTTTTTATCCTCTCTCTTTTTAAAAAAAGTATAGTTGATATACAATGTTACATCAGTTTCAGGTGTACAATACAGTCTATTTGTTATGCTATACTCCCCACAAGTGTAGCTACCATCTGTCATCATGCAACACTATCAGAATACAATTCATTATATTCCTCAGGCTGTACCTTCCATCCCTGAGACTTCCTCATTCCATAATGAGAAGCCTGGACCTCCCACTCCCCTGTCCTCATTTTGCCCACCACCTAACTCCCCTTGCCTCTACCAACCACCAGTTTGTCCTCTGTTTTTATGGGTCTATTCCTGCTTTTTGTGTATTAGTCCATTTGTTTTGTTTTTTTAGATTCTACACACAAGGACCTGTTCTTGATGTATGTTCCCTGAAATTGTTTTAAGTGTCTTGTTTTTTCAAATTCAGCCACAAACTGTTCTGAATTCCCTTACCCTTGACTCATCCTCTCTCCCCTTTCAGCTATTTCCCAGTTAAGATGCAGAAGACTTGAACATGTTTGTAGAATGTGAACAAGAAACCAGCAAAGAGGAAGAAGTTAAAAATCCAGGAGTAGTCAGGAATAATTGATGGAATAATGCCCTGAATAAAGCAAGGGGCAGCGAACTACAGAGGCCAGCTGCTGGTTTCTGTAAATGAAAATTTATTGGAACATGGGCAGCCAGGTGGCTCAGCAGTTTAGCACCGCCTTTGGCCCAGGGCGTGATCCTGGAGACCCGGGATCGAGTCCTGCGTCAGGCTGCCTGCATGGTGCCTGCTTCTCCCTCTGCCTGTGTCTCTGCCTCTCTCTCTCTTTCTCTGTGTCTCTCATGAATGAGTAAATAAAATCTTTAAAAAATAAACAAATAAACAAAAAACCCAAAATGTATTGGAATGTAGCCCCACTCACTCATTTACTGATTGTCTATGGTGGCTTTCTAAGCTACAAGGGAAGAAAGGCCAGTAGAGCCTGAAATATTTGCTATTCTTGTCCTTTGTAGAAAAGTTTACTGGGGCACCTGGGTGGCACGGTGGTTGTGCGTCTCCCCTTGGCTCAGGTCATGATCCAGGGTCCTGGGATTGAGTCCCAAATCGGGTTCTCCACAGGGAACCTGCTTCTCCCTCTGCCTATGTCTCTGCTTCTCTCTGTGTGTCTTTCATGAAGTAAAATATTTAAAAAGAAAAGAGTTAGTTTACTGACTCTGCCCTAGATGAGGCAGGAGGTGGGGAATTGGATGCACAAGAGTCAAAGATGCTGAAGAAGTGGTAAATAGTGGGGCCCCCGCCTGAAGGAAAAGTGTTGTGAATAAGGTGAGGCTGAGAGGATGGAGACAGAGACAAGAGCAGTGGGGAGGCTCCATGTTTCTGAAAAACAGGGGCACAGCAGAGGGTGTATAGGAGGGTGTATGGAGGCAAGATACAGATGGGGATGTCAGAGACATGTTTCAGAGGTGCTGAGACTGTCATGATGGTGGGGACAGTTTTATTTGGACCCCACGTCAATCAATAGCACCATCAGTTCTCTGTCCAGTTGCCTTCCCCTGGTTGGCCCTGCCTGGGGCCCAGATGCCCAAGTTCTTTGTGACAGAGTGCCAGGAGATGGTTTGTGGAGACTGAGGAATTGTGGTGAAAACTAGCAGGGGGAAGCCTGCAAAGCTAGAACCCAAGGCACAAGAGGTGATGAAACTTTGAGCCTCTGCTTCTGTGGCTTAGGGATGTGGCTGGGTTCACTGGGTGCCAGTGAAAACACTGCTGCAGGAAGTGGGCTCTGAATGTCAGTGCTGAGGGGCTTTTTTTAGCCATGGAAGTGGGAGCAAAAGGCCAAGGAGAAAAGGTAAGGAGGAGATGTGAAGGGTGAGAAAATTCAAAATAGTCTAGAGTTGAACAAAGCAAAGAAAGCCAGAGACTGGGTTGGATTTCCACACTTACTCTAAGAGCAGAAACATTTAGAGCATTAAAACAATCCATGACTAGCTGTTAAGAGTATTTGTAAAAATTAGGAGTAGAGGGCAGCCGGGTGGCTCAGCGGTTTAGCGCTTTCTTCAGCCCAGGGTGTAATCCTGGAGACCTGGGATCGAGTCCCACATCGGGTTCCCTTCATGGAGCCTGCTTCTCCCTATGCCTGTGTCTCTGCCTCTCTCTCTGTGTGTCTCTCATGAATAAATAAATAAAATCTTTAAAAAAAAATTAGGAGTAGAAAACCTCAAAACAAGAATTTATTTCTTTCTCCAGTGAAAGTCCAAAGGTAGGTGTTCTAGGACTGGTGTTAGGGACTCCAACTGGTATCAGGGGCCCAGCCTCCTTCCACCTTCCGTGCTCTGCCTTGTGCATTTTCCTTTCTCAAGTTATCTCTGTTCCAAAAACTAGCAGCCATCACATTTCCACTCTAACCTGGAAAAGGAGGAAATGGGAGGAGGCACGCCTCTCCCTGTAAGGCTCTCCCTGGAAGCTGCACCTACCATTACATATCCCCTTGGCCAGAATGTAGTTACATGGCTACACCTTGCCGCAAGGCAGCCTTGGAAATATGGCTTTCATTCTGAGTGGTCATGTGCACACCTAAATTTTATAGACCAAGTGGAAAACATAAATTGGCAAACCAATACTTTTCTCTGGCACATCCCATCCTTGTATCTATGCATATGAAAGATGATTGTACATTCCAATTTGCATGGGATAGTCATAGTTTACCCTGTTATCCCACATAATTACTAACAGTATTCCTATACACTCAAGAGTTAAACATAGAATCATATGATCCATCAATTCCACTTCTAGGTATATACCCAAAAGAATTGAAAGACAGGATACAAACAGATTACTTCTACACCCATATTCATAGTAACATTATTCATAATAGCCAAAAGAGGGAAACCACTGATTGTCCATTAGCAGATTCGATGGATAAACAAAATGTACATGTCTATATGCACAATGGAATATTATTCAGCCATAAAAATGAAGTAGTGATTCATGCTACAACATGGATGTACTTTTTTTTTTGTTTTTTTGTTTTTTGTTTTTGTTTTTTTACATGGATGTACTTTGAAAACATTGTGTTATGGGATGCTTGGGTGGCTCAGTGGTTGAGGTCTGCCTTCAGCTCAGGGTGTGATCCCAGGGTCTGGAACGAGTCCCACATTGGGCCCCTTGTGGGGAGCTTCCTTTTCCCTCTGCTTATGTCTCTGCCTCTCTCTGTGTGTCTCTCTCATGAATAAATAAATAAAATATCTTAAAAAAAAAAAAAAAAAGAGGGCAACCCGGGTGGCTCAGCGGTTTGGCACCCGCCCTTCGGCCCAGGGCCTAATCCTGGAGACGCAGGATCAAATCCCACATCGGGCTCCCTGCATGGAGCTTGCTTAAGAAGCACTTCCTCTGCCTCTGTCTCTGCCTCTCTCTCTCTCTCTCTGTGTTTTTCATGAATAAATAAAATCTTAAAAAAAAAAAAAACAACCGTTGTGCTCAGTGAAAGAAGCCAGACACAAAGGACAGATACTGTATGATTCCACTTATATTCTAGGAATAGGCAGATTCATAGACACAGGAAGTGGTTATGAGGGTCTAGGGGTGGGTACAAGGGGGCATTATTAGTTAATGGGTATAGGGATGCCTGGGTAGCTGAGCAGTTGAGTGTTTGCCTTTGACCCAGGGCATGATCCCAGATTCCGGGGATCGAGTCCCACATCAGGCTCCTTGCATGGAGCCTGCTTCTCCCTCTGCCTGTGTCTCTGCCTCTCTCTCTGTGTCTTTCATGAATAAATAAATAAAAATTTAAAAAATGGGTATAGAATTTCTATTTGGGATGATGATAAATTCCAGAAATGGCTATAATAGCACAATAACTTAAACACTTGAAAATTGTTAAAATGATGAATTTTATGATATGCATATTTTACCATAATTTTTTAAAAAAGAAAAAATAAATAAATTTAAAAAAATAAATAAATAAAAGGAAGGGGACCCTGGATGGCGCAGTCGGTTAAGGGTCTGCCTTGGGCTCAGGTCATGATCCCAGGGTCTTAGGATCAAATTCCCACCTGGGCTCCCTGCTCAGCAGGGAGCCTGCTTCTGTCTCTGGCCCCCTCCTACTCTCTCTGTGTCAAATAAATAAATAAAATCTTTAAAAAAGGGGGATCCCTGGGTGGCGCAGCGGTTTGGCGCCTGCCTTTGGCCCAGGGCACGATCCTGGAGACCCGGGATCGAATCCCACGTCAGGCTCCCGGTGCATGGAGCCTGCTTCTCCCTCTGCCTGTATCTCTGCCTCTCTCTCTCTCTCTCTCTCTCTGTGTGACTATCATAAATAAATAAAAATTTAAAAAAAATCTTTAAAAAAAAATTAAAAATAGGGCAGCCTGGGTGGCTCAGTAATTTAGCACCGCCTTCAGCCCAGGGTGTGATCCTGGGGACCTGGGATCGAGTCCCGCGTTGGGCTCCCTGCATGGAGCCTGCTTCTCCCTCTGCCTGTGTCTCTGCCTCTCTCTCTGTGTGTCTCTCATGAATAAATAAATAAAATCTTTTAAAAATTAAAATTAAAATTTAAAAAAAAGGAAAAACAAAAAGTTTGAGGTATTTCCAAGAGAAAAGAAGGCACAAATGTCCGTGCAAATACTGACTATTCAGAGCAGCTTTACCCGTGGAAGCTGGAAACAAGCCAAATGTATAGCAGCAGGTGAATGGATAAGCAAACTGTGGGATATCATATACACATAATAAAACACTACTCAACAATAAAAAGGAGTAAACTGCTGAAACATACAACAATATAGATGAATCTCAATTATGCTGCATGAATGAAGCCAGGCAAGAGTATATACTGTGTTTATATATAGATTTATATAAAATTGATGTCACATTCTGGAAAATGCAGGCTAATGTATAATGACAGAGGTAGATCAGTGGTTGCCTGGCAAGGGGGGGTTCAGGGAGAGACAGGAGAGGAAAGTTTATCAAGGGATACAAGGAGTTTTGGGAAGAGGTGACAGCTATGTTCCTTATCTTCATGTGGTGACAGTTTCATGCATATAATACATACATCAAAACTTTTCCATTTGTATACTTTAAAAATGTGCAATTTGGGATGCCTGGGTGGCTCAGTGGTTGAGTGTCTGCCTTTGGCCCAAGGCGTGATCCTGGAGTCTTGGGATCAAGTTTCGCATCAGGCTCCTTACATGGAGCCTGCTTCTCCCTCTGCTTATGTCTCTGCCTCTCTCTCTCTCTGTTATCTCTCATGAATACATAAATAAAATCTTTAAAAACGTGCAATTTTTCGTTTGCTGATTATACCTAAAAAATGCCATTCAAATAAATATGCGTGGATACTTATATTAAAATATGAATAGATAATATTAAAAATAGAGATTTTTTAAAAAAGTGTTCTAGTTTGGGTGATGTGTCACATGGTCACTATATATATATATATATATATATATATATATGTATATGTACATATCTATTTATATCTATCTTTCTTCCCATATATAAAGCATATTCACTCACTGCCCAGTAGAGAACCCCCAAATCTCACTTTATCCTCAAAGTCTATAACCATCCATCAAATACAGATATAGGTGCAAGCTACACACTAAAAGACGAACTATCTTTTAAACATATAGGGGCATAGGAACAAGATGATCACAATAAAAAGGACCATTCTGAAAATTAAAGGCTATGGAACACATAGCAATGATGGTCCACTGCAGTCAACAACATCTTCTGAGTAGGAACTGAGAAGATTCCCAGTTCCCAGTTCTCTGGTGCTAGAATTAGTTCCTGCATGCACCTATCTGACTAGCTCTACCCTCCGGGAAGTTTCTCCTTTTCCATTATGTCCCATGGATACCAGAATGGGGGCACTGGGAGATGACCTAGTGGGGCTGCTTCCTGCTGGTCCAGGTTTTGGAGCCTGGGAATGGCTTCAAACGGTTGAGTAGCATGATCCTGGAGTCCCAAGATCAAATCCCACATCAGGCTCCCTGCATGGAGCCTGCCACTCCCTCTCTCTGTGTCTCTCATGAATAAAAAAAATAGTAAAAAAAAAAGGGGGGGTGGGGATCCCAGCGGGGCCTCCAAAAAAAAAAAAAAAAAAGGAGGCTGTGGCAGCCCAGGTTCAGCCCAGGGTGATCCTGGAGACCCAGGATCGAGTCCCGCATCAGGCTCCCTGCATGGAGCTGCTTCTCCCTCTGCCTGTGTCTCTGCCTCTCTCTCAGTCTCTCATGGATAAATAAATACAATCTTAAAAGGAAAAAAAAAAGGGTTGATGCAAACATCACAGAGGTTTGCAGGCCATCCTAGTGGTTTCTTTGGTGACAATTCCTTCAAACGCTTAAATGGCTTTCAGGCTATTTGCTTCAAGTGCAAATGACTACAATCAAAGATCTCACCTAGATAAAACTTTCAAGCCTGGGTACTTCTGTCTTTTACAAATGAGCCTTCAAGCTGAGCCTGATGGCAACCATCTTCATTCCTTCTGAAATAAAGTGCCTTACAAATAGCCTTAATCCCGTTTTTTTGCCTTCGGGCTCATGGCCTCTGGGGGAAAATTAGTCTAATCTCTTGCTACTACTCCCATTCCACTCCCTATGATTGCCCAGGTTTGAAATACCAAAACAGATGGCTTCTTTCAGCTGTGAAAGTCATCTCCATATCTCCATGCTCTGGAACTCTTAGACAACTTGGATTGTGAACCACCAGTAGCATATCTTCCCTTCTATCTCTGCCGAAGACTGGAGAGCTTCAGCCTGCACCCTGCTCTGGTAGGACTCTAAAAGAGTAGCCAACAGCACCCAACACACAAGAAGATTGAATTTTCCCAACTAGTTCTCCAGTATTCCAGCCTCGTTTGGATCTTACGTTCCAAGGGCTGCTGGAACCTGTGATCCATTAGTGTGTTGTGAAGTCAAGTGGATGACAGCCAACTTTTTTTTGTTTTAAGGAGGTAGAATAGGATAGAAAATATTAGATGCATGCAGCCCAGGGCAGGAATAGAAACCCAGCTACACCCTGCTCAGGCTGCTTCCAGCTCTCTGGCCCATGCCCCCGTGTTAGTGGACCACTATCTCACTCCACTCCTCAAGCACCAGATAGAAGTTTGCGGAGAGAAGGAGGAGGAGCCAAAGGGGACATCTCCAATCTCTTACTTTCTGCTCTTAGAAGCTGCCAGACAGCACTTCGATTTATATCCCTTATATCCCATCCGCAAGAGCTTAGACCCACGGCCACAACTAATGCAAGGACGGGAAGAGATGTGATTTTTATTCTGAGTAACACGTACCCATCTAAAAGTTACATTAAGTGGGAAAAATGAAAGAGGACGTTAATCATAGGCAACTGACAAGATGCACAAACGTGTAGATTTGTTTAAATGTATTAATTTGAAGGTATCATTTATGCTAATCAATGATTTCTTTCAAAACTCTCAGAGCTACTTTCACCTAGGAAGAAGTAGACACTGTGTTCTTGGTCTGCTTTTGACCCATTCCCACTTAATAGTGTCTCCAGCCTCCCACCTCTTCAACCACCAGATGTACTGCTTAAACTTAAAAGCAGAGTCAAGATTCCCAGGTTTGAATCCACACTACACCACTTTTGAGCCATGTGACTTTTTTTTTTAAAGATTTTATTTATTTATTCATGAGAGACACAAAGAGAGAGAGAAGCAGAGACACAGGCAGAGGGAGAAGCAGGCTCCATGCAGGGAGCCCCACGTGGGATTCGATCCCCGACATGGGACTCGTTCCCTGGTCCTCAGGATCGGCCCTGGGCTGAGGGCGGTGCTAAACCACTGGGCCACCGGGCTGCCCGATAACATTGTTTCCAATTAAAAAGCAATACAACCCAACAATTTCACCTCTAGGAAGGTATTTTAGAGACTCCCATGAGCACACAAAAATGCACCTGGTCGGCTGGCATTGTTTGTAATAGTAACAAATTGGAAAACAACCATCAATAAGAGGATATTTAAAAATTAAGGAACAGCCAGACCCTGGAATCTCATTAAGTCATTTAAAAGACCTAGACTGGGGGATGCCTGGGTGGCTCAGGGGTTTAGTGCCTGCCTTCATCCTAGGGCCTGATCCTGGGGACCGGGGATCGAGTCCCATGTCAGGGATCGAGTCCCACGTTGGGCTCCCACCATGGAACCTGCTTCTCCCTCTGCCTGTGTCTCTGCCTCTCTCTCTCTCTCTATGTCTATCATAAATAAATAAATAAATAAAATCTTTAAAAAAAAGAGAGAGAGAGAGAAAGAAAAAGGAGAGGAGATTACAATTACAAAAACCAGAAATAGGGATGCCTGGGTGGCTCAGTGGCTGAGCATCTGCCTTTGGCCCAGGGCGTGATCCTGGGATCTGGGATCTAGTCTCACATCGGGCTCCTTGCAGGGAGCCTGCTTCTCTTTCTGCCTGTGTCTCCGCCTCTATCTCTGTGTCTCTCATGAATAAATAAATAAAATATATTTTTTAAAAAATCAGAAATAAACAAGGGGGAAATTTAAAAAATAAAGAAATAAACAAAGGGACGTAATACAAAACTTAAAGAAATAAAAAGATTATAAAATGAATAAACTCTGGGGATCTAATGTAAAGCATAGTGACCACAGTTAATAATTCTGTGTTGTGTATTAACAGTGTAGACCATAAGTGTCCTCACTACACATACAAAAAGGGCAACTCTTTTTTTTTTTTTTTAAGGGCAACTCTTTGAGGTGATGGATGTTTTTTTTTTTTTTTTTTTTTGGTGATGGATGTTTTAATCAACCTGACTGTGATAATCATTTCACAAAGGATACATATGTCAAAAAAAAAGATACATATGTCAAATTATCATCCTATACACCTTAAATCTGTACAATTTTATTTGTTAATTATACCTCGATAAAGCTGAACAAAAATGGGGAATAAAGGAGGACATAATGAACAACTTTACTCCAACAAATTAGATAATTTAAATGAAATGGATAAATTCTAGAAAAATACAAATACTCAAACTGACTCAAGAAGAAACTGAAAATATAAATAGGCCTATAGGGAACCCTGGGTGGCGCAGCGGTTTGGCACCTGCCTTTGGCCCAGGGCAGGATCCTGGAGACCCGGGATCGAATCCCACGTCGGGCTCCTGGTGCATGGAGCCTGCTTCTCCCTCTGCCTATGTCTCTGCATCTCTCTCTGTGTGTGTGTGACTATCATAAATAAAAATAAAATAAAATAAAATAAAATAAAATAAAAATAAATAAATAGGCCTATAACAAGTAAAGACATCAAATGAATAATTTAAAACATCCCACAAAGAAAGTGCAGTCCCAGATAGCTTCATTGGTGAATTCTACCAAACATTCAAGAAATTATACCAATTGTGGTAAGTTGAATAATGGCTCCACAAAGATATCCATGTCTTAATCTGAAGAACCTATGAATGCTAATTTACATGGCAAAAGGGATTTTGCAGATGTGATTAAGTTAAGAATCTTGAGATGATGAGATCATTTTCGATTATTGGAATGGGCCCAATGTGATCACAAAGGTCCTTAGAGGAGGAATGATGGAAAACTCAGAATGCCATGTTGAGGAAGGAGGCAGAGGGAAGCAGAGCCCAAAAGAGAACCTACTACTCAGCTGGCATTGATGGAGGAAAGAGCCATAAGCAGCTTCTAGAAACTAGAAGAAGAAAGAAATAGATTCTCTCCTGGAGCATCTGGAAGGAAATAGTCCTACTAACCTGCTACACCTTGATTTTAGCCCTATAGACTCTTTTTGGATTTTCAATCCCCAGAGTTGTAAAAGAATAAATTTGTGTTATTTTAAACCACTAAGTTGATGGTAATTTTTTACAGTAGCAATAGGAAACTAATACACCAGTCTTCCACAAACCCTTCCAAGAAACAGAAGAGGAAGGAACACTTCCCAATCATTGTATGAGGCCAGTATTACTCAGATACCAAAACCAAACAAGGGCATCACAAGAAAACTACAGAGTAAGATCCTTTATAAATTTATTTTATTTTATTTTTAAGAGATTTTATTCATTTACTCATGAGAGACACAGAGGGAGAGGGAGAGACACAGAGGGAGAAGCAGGCTCCCTGCAGGGAGCCCTATGAAGGACTCGATCCCAGGACCCCATCTGAGCTGAAGGCAGATGCTCAACCACTGAGCCACTCAGGCATCCCCTTTATGAATTTAGACTCAAAAATCCTGAACAAAATACTAGGAAACTGAATCCAACAATATATAAAAAGGATTATACAACATGATCAAGGGGGTTCTATCCCAGGAGTACAAGGTTGGTCTAATGTCTTCTGCAGAAGAGAGTTAACACAATTGAGATTGAGACTGCTCTTCTGAGAAGTGCCTGCTTATGAGGTTGGCCCTTACCTGGCATCTGGGAACATGAATTTCAGGACCGGTAAGAGTGGTTCACTGTGTCTACACTGTTTGTACAAACAGCATGGTCTGTGCTAAGTACTTGCTTTCCTTCAAGAGTCAGAATTTTGGCACATGCTAAACAGAGGGTGCCTACATGATTGGCCCCTATTAAAAATCTTGGGCACGGAAGTTATCAAATGAATTTCCCTGGCAGACAATATTTCATTCATGTTGTCATAACTTGTTGGAGGAACTAGGCGTTTCCTAGGTTCACTCCACTGGGAGAGTACTCTGGAAGCTTGTATCTGACTTCCTCTGGACTTTGCCCCATGTGCTGTTTCCCTTTGCTGATTTTGCTCTGTATCTGTTCACGATAATAAAACTTAGCTGTGAGTACGACAATATGCTGAGTCCTATGAGCCCTCCTTGTGATTTATCAATCCTGAAGGTGGTCTTGGGGACTCCTAACACACATTCAAAATCAATTAATAAAGTAAATCCGATTAGTAGACTAAAAGACAAAAAAAAAAATATGGTCATCTCAATAGATTCAGAAAAAAAAATTTTTCGATAAAACCCAACACCCTTTCATGACAAAAATACTCAACAAACTAAGAATAGAAGGGAACTTCCACAACTTGATAAAGGGAATCTATGAAAAACCCCTAGCTAACATCAAACTTAACAGTGAAAGACTGAAAGACATCCCCTAAGATCAAGAAGACAAAGATGTTCAATGTCACCACTTCTCTTTAACATGGTTTTGGAGGTTCTAGCTAGGCTAATCAGGCAAGAAAAAGAAATAAAAGGTGTCTAGATTAGGACGAAATAGGTAAAACTATCTCTGTTTACAGATGAGATGATCCTGTATATAGACAATCCTAAGGAACCCATGAAAAAACCTATTAGAACTAATAAATGAGTTTAACAGGGTTGCAGGATACAAGATCAATACATGAAAATCAATTGTAAAAAAAAAAAAAAGAAAAAGAAAGAAAATCAATTGTATTTTCATATGTCAGCAAGGAACATTTCAAAAATGAAATTAAGAGGGGATCCTTGGGTGGCTCAGCAGTTTAGCGCCTGCCTTAGGCCCAGGCCGTGATCCTGGAGTTCCAGGAGCCAGTCCTGTGTCAGGATCATGGAGCCTACTTCGCCCTCTGCCTGTCTCTCTGCCTCTCTCTTTCTGTCTCTCATGAATAAATAAATAAATAAATAAATAAATAAATAAATAAATAAATAAAATCTTTAAAAAAATGAAATTAAGAAACAATCCAAATTTCGATGGCAACAAAAAGCATAAAATACTTAGCAATACATTTAACAAAAGATATGTAAGTGGTGCCTGGGTGGTTCAATCGGTTAAGCATCTGCCTTCAGTTCAGGTCATGATCCCGGGGTCCTGAGACTGAGCCTTGCTTGGGGCTCCCTGTTCAGTGGTGTCGGCTTCTACCTCTCCCTTTGCCTCTCCCCCCACTCGTGCTCGCTCTTTATCTCTCTCTCTCACTTGTTTTTGTCTCTCAAATAAATAAATAAATGAAAATCTTTAAAAAAACTTTTTTAAAGTAATTTCTACAACAAGTGTGGGGCTTGAACTCATTATCCTGAGATCAAGAGTCACACACTCCACCAACTGAGCCATCCAGGCACCCTTGACCTCAATATTTAAATGAAGATGCAAGGGACCCAGAATAACTAAAACAATTTTTAAAAAGAAGAGAATAGTTGCAGGACTCAAACTTCCTGATTTTAATTTTTTTAAAAATTTATTTATGATAGTCACAGAGAGAGAGGGGGCAGAGACATAGGCAGAGGGAGAAGCAGGCTCCATGCACCGGGAACCCGACGTGGGATTCGATCCTGGGTCTCCAGGATCGTGCCCTGGGCCAAAGGCAGGCGCCAAACCGCTGCACCACCCGGGAATCCCAAACTTCCTGATTTTAAAACGTTTGAGGTACTGGCATAGAAATAGGCATATGGATCATTGGAATAGAATTGACAACTCACAAATAAATGGAGTCATTTAGATGGGGAGGCAGAGGGAGAAGCAGGCTCCATGCAGGGAGACCCATGTGAGACACAATCCCAGTACCCCAGGATCATGACCTGAGCCAAAGGTAGATGCTTAACCATTTAGGTGCCTTAGTTAATTGATTTTCTTTCTTTCTTTCTTTTTTTTAGTTAATTGATTTTCAACAAGGGTACCAAAACAATTCAACAAGAGAGAGAATAATCTTTTTTAGAAATGATGCTAGGACAACTGGATATGCACACGCAAAATATTGAAGTTGGATCCAATACTGTACAGAACAATTAACTCAAAATAGGTCATAAACCTAAATGTGAGGGCTAAAAGTATAAAAATGCTCAGAAGGGAAAAAAAACTCAGAAGAAAATACAGGAATAAATCTTCATGACCTGAAGTTAGGAAACAAGTTTCTTAGATATGACACTAAAAGCACAAGAACCAAATAATAGTATGTAAAGTACACTTTATCAAAAATTTAAAACTTGTGTTACAAAGGACACTATCAAGAAAGTGAAAAGATATCCCACCAAACGGGGGGAAAATTGCTCTATACTCAGAATACATAAAGAACATTTACAATTCAATAATAAGGAGACAATTTAATTTTAAAATGAGCAAAGGATATGAGTAGATATTTCTCTAAAGAGGATGTGCAGGAGCGCCTGGCTGGCTCAATCAGGAGAGCGTGCAGCTCATGAACTCAGGGTTGTGGTTGTGAGCCCCACACTGGATGTAGAGATTACTTAAAAATTAAAAAAAAAAATATTTGAGAAAAAGATGTACAAATCGACAATAAGCACACAAAACATTCTCAACATCATTAGCCATTAGAGAAATGCAAATCAAAACTACAATGAAATACCACTTAACACCCACTAAGACGGCTAGACAAAACATAGACATCATATTATAGATCAAACCAGTGTTGGTAGGATGTGGAGAAATTAGAACCTTCACATACTGATGGTAGAAATGTAAAATGGTGCAGTACTGTGGAAGACAGTTGAGTGGTTCCCCGAGAAGTTAAACACAGAGGGGCCTGGCTGGCTCAGTCCGTAGAGCATGTGACTTTTGATCTCGGGGTCATGAGATCGAATCCCTTGTAGGGCTTCATGTTGGGCATGGAACCTGCTTAGGATTTCTCTCTCTCCTTCTGTCCCTCACCACCGCCCTAAAAAAAAAATAAAAAAAAGATACATGGATAAATAAAATGTGTTCTACCCACACAGTGGAATATTATTTGGCTAGTACAAGGAATGAAGTACTGATATGTATTAGAACATGGATGAACCTTGAGAACATTATGCTAAGTGAAGGAAGCCAGTCACAAAAACCCACATACTCTATGGTCCCATTGATCTGAATTGTCTAGAATAAGCAAATCCATAGACACGGGAATCAGATTAGTGGTTGTCAGGGCCTGTGCAAGTTGCGAGAAGTGGAAAGTAACTGTTAATGGGTAAGAGGTTTCTTTTTGGGGTGATGAAAATGCTCTAAAATTGGTTATGGGGGCACCTGGGTGGCTCAGTCAGTTAAGTGTCTGCCTTTGGCTCAGGTCATGATCCCAGGGTCCTGGGATTGAGCCCCACACAGCATCATTGGGCTCCCTGCTCAGTGGGGAGTCTGCTTCTCCCTCTCCCTCTGCCCCTCTCCCCATTCATTCACAGGTGTGAGTGTGAGTGCGCTCTCTCTCTCTCTCTCAGATAAATACATTTTTAAAATATTTTTCTTTTTAAAAAATATTTATTTATTCATGAGAGACACAGAGAGATGCACACAGGCAGAGGGAAAAGCAGGCTCCCTGCAGGGAGCTCGATGTGGGACTCAATCCCAGGACCCCAAGATCACGACCTGAGCCAAAGGCAGATGCTCAACCACTGAGCCACCCAGGCATCCCCAAAATCTTTTTTTTGGTTAAAGATTTTGTTTATTTATTTGGGAGAGAAAGAGGAAGAACATGAGCTGGGGTGGGGGGCACACAGGGAGAGGGAGAAGCAGACTCCCTGCTGAGCAGGGAGCCCAATGCGAGGCTTGATCCCAGGACCCAGAGATCATACCTGAGCCCAAGGCAGAGGCTTAACCAGATGAGCTGCACAGATGCCCTAAATTTTGAAAATCTTTTTTAAAAGTGAAAAAAAGAAATAAATTGACTTATTGTTGTTGCACAGCTCTGTGGATCTACTAAAAGAATCATATACTGTAAGTGGGCGAATCGTATGATATGTGAATCACATCTCAATAAAGTTATTTTAAAAGTCAAGGAGATGGTTCTCTCCCTCGGAGGGAGGATGGAGCAGGAGAAATAAATTTTAAGTTACGCAGGAGAAATAAATTTTAAGTTACGGAGCTGTGGATGGGTTTGGGGATGGGGATGGGGGAGCTTTCACTGAAAGATGCAGAGAGAGGTAGGAGAATTCAGGATGGAGTCCTGAGCCCCTTCCTTGTTGGAGGGAGAAGAGGGGGTTTCAGAGAACAGGCTAAATAGAGGCAGCCAATGGGGTAGAAGAAACCCATGTGGTGTGGGCTAGCCGAGGCCAAGAGAGGAGAATGTTTCGGGAAAGGGGGGTCAAGTTTGTCAAAGGCAGTGGAGTGGGCAGGAAGGCCAGGGCAGACTGTCCTGCACCTTTGGGAAAAATTCAAGAGTGGGCTCTGATGAAGCCCCCCTGAAGCAGCAGGGAGAGGTGGTTAGCTTGAAGGAGTGGGAAAAAGAGCACGGAGTTTGGTGTCCAGGATGCCGAAGACCATCTCGACTCTGCTGCTCATTGCCTAAGTGATGTTAGGAAGGACGCCGAGTCCACTTCCTCCACCCCCAGCTGGGGAGAGTACTGCTGGCTGCACTCCTAAGGCCGAGGAGGACGCTGAACACGGGTCAGCGCAAACTGCCTGACGACGGTGGCCAGTACTTTAGTTGTCAGAAGCTCTGGCTCAGTCCACACAGCTTGTGAGTCTTGATCTCAGGGTCATGAGTTCAAGCCCTATTTATTTATTTATTTATTTATTTATTTATTTATTTATTTATTTATTTAAAATGTTGGGACACCTGGGTGGCTCAGCGGTTGGGCACCTGCCTTCGGCTCAGGTTGTGATTCCCGGATCCGGGATCAAGTCCTGCATTGAGCTCCCTGCATGGAGCCTGCTTCTCCCTCTGCCTGTGTCTCTGCTTCTCTCTCTCTTTGTGTCTCTCATGAATAAATAAATCAATCTTTGAAAATAAATAAATAAGTAAAATGTCGAATAACAATAATAGATTATCATTAAGAGAGAGAGAGAGAGAAGCTCTGGCTCCAGAGACAGGCAGGCAGCTGTGTGATCTCCATCAGCTTCCTCAGACTCTCTGAAGCTGGGTTTTCCGGAGGCTCAGGGGAATATTTGTAAAATCCGCCTCACTGGCCTGTTGCAAGAGCTAGAGGAGCAGGCAAGTAAAGCGTTTGGCAAGGGGCCTGGGCCAGTCAGGATCTACGAAGGGCTGGCTGTTCCCTATGCTCTCAGCCCTCGCCCTGATGTAGGCCGGGGTTCGGTGACCATGGGGGGGCGGTGCGGGCAAGGGGCCGCAGCTCCCACGCACCACGTCCCCGCAGGGCTGGGCCAGGCCTCCTAAGCCTCCTCTGGGTCCCGGGGGTTGATGGGCGGGAATCCACCGGGAGGCAGCCTGAGAGCTCGGCTCAGAGCTGGGGCCTCAGCTGGAGGGGGGGAAGGGGGGGTTGTAGGGGCCCGCAGCCTTCCCTCCGCTTGTCTTGGCTCCCGGCCTGGCAACATGATCGCCCCCTTGACCCCGAGAGGGAACAACTGCACCGGGGCCATCCCAGGACTGGTATCCCGCACAGAAGTCCTGCTTAACCTTGAGCAGCTGCCCGGGCCACCCCAACAGCTGGGCCCCGCTGGCCATCAATCACTGATGACACAGGCCGCAGCTCCTGGCAGGGGAGGGAGGGCCAGGGTGGGGGCAGCAGGCAGGGGCTCCGAAAACGCCCCCTGGCCCCCCAGATCCCACCCATTCCATTCAAGCCCAGGGTGGCAGCTTCGTGTCCTGGCAGGCCAACCTTTCTTACTATCCAGACGCCTTCCACACCCCACAGCAGAAGCAGTGTGGACAGACAGGGAGAAGCCAAGCTGGAAACTGGGAAGTGACAGAAAAGTCACTCATTCACACACGGTGGGGCCAGCGGGGACGGCAGGCCGCCTCCCTGGCCCTGGGCTCCACGTCGTTCTGGCCTCTCCCCTCTCCCCGAGAGCTGGGGTGCTGGGGTGCTGGGGTGCACAGGAAGCCAGCTCATCCACAGGTTCCCCTGAAGGAGGGCTGGGGAGCCACAGCCCGGGGATGGGACGCCTGCCTCGGGGCTATGTGAGTGCAGACACCAGAAGACAGCCTGGATTTTTCCCTTATCTGATGAAAGTGGATTCCAGGCAGTTCATCCACGTGTTTATTTTGCTCCCGTGTGATTTGTCTAGAAACGTCTGAAATGGCATTTTTACTTTAACATCGTAATGGGCAACAGAAAGGAAAACAGTATTAATGGTTACTTGCCACTAGATTGGAAATGGCAGAGAATCGGCAGGGGTGTGGAGGCAAATGTGGGTGTCGCAACCTTCAGCAGGGATTTACATCTTTGAAAAGACTGGAAAGAAAACTGCAAACACGAAAACAGTTGTTGAAGGGCGCTGGGATGCTATGCTTGTCATTGTCCTGGGCAAAACTAACCCATGGGGTCAGGATGATGGTTGCCCTGGGACCGTGGTAGTGGACTGAGAGGGGTTGGGAGGGGAGCTATTCTAACACCCACCAGGGTGCTGGTTGTTGCAGGGGCGTGTGAATTTTATTCATCAAACTGTACACTTTTGTGGTTGGACACTTTTACTTCAATTAAAAGTGTTTTTTTTTAAGATTTTATTTATTTATTTATTCATGATAGACAGAGAGAGAGAGAGAGAGAGAGGCAGAGACACAGGCAGAAGAAGAAGCAGGCCCCATGTAGGGAGCCCTATTTGGGACTCGATCTCAGGATTGCAGGATCATGCCCTGGGATGAAGGCAGGCGCTTAAACCGCTGAGCCACCCAGGCTGCCCTAAACGTGTTTTTTTAAAAAATAAGATTTTATTTATTTATTTGACAGAGGGAGAGGGCAAGCAGGGGGAGCGGCAGGTGGGGGGAGAGGGAGAAGCAGGCTCCTAAGCAGGGAGCCTGATGTGGGGCTTGATCCCAGGACCCCAGGATCACGCCCTGAGCCAAAGGCAGATGCCCAATCGACCGAGCCACCCAGGCGCCCCAATTAAATGTTTACTTTAATAAATGTTTGAGAATGATATCTTCTTTTCCGTAAACCATAAAATACTTTCAAAAGAGCTCACGGGGCGAAAGGCACTCTGAGGATTACCTAATCCAACTCCACTGAGCAGAAAGCAAGGCTCACAAAGAAACCAGTCACCAGCGGCCCGATGAGTCAGAGCAGGACAGAACTGGGACCTTAAAGCCTTCCCACTTTCATTCTGCCGAAGCAGGTGACCTCTACAAGCCTGAATTAAGAAACCTTGGGGAGGGCTGTGATTTTTTTTTAAAGATTTATTTATTTATTTGCGATAGGGAGAAAATGCAAGCAAGGGGAGGGGCAGATGGAGAAAGAGAGAGAGAGAGAATCCTCAAGCAGACTTCTAGCTGAGCGTGGAGTCCAACTCGGGGGATCCCATGCCCCCTAGATCATTACTTGAGCTGAAACCAAGAGCTGGATGCTCAACCAACTAAGCCACTCAGGTGCCCCTAGGAGGCTATGATTTTATTGAGTTCTAAAAAAATAGTGAGGGGCACCTGGGTGGCTTAGTTGGTTAAGCCTCTGCCTTCAGCTCAAGTCATGATCCCAGGGTCCTGAGATGATGAAGCTCCACATGGAGCTCCCTGCTCAGTGGGGAGCCTGCTTCTCCCTCTCCCTCTGCCTCCTCCTCCTGCTTGTGCTCTCTCTCTCTGTCAAATAAATAAAATCTTAAAAAAAAGAATAATGATAATATTCTTGCATCTTTTTAAGTTAAAAAGATGTTATTTTGTTAGTTTTTGGTACAAAGCTACAAAATTCAAGAGGCATAAAAAAGGTTTACAACACAAAAAGCCTCCTTCTCATTGGTTCATAGGGGACCCAATCCCACCCTCCACTCCAGGCATCATTGCAGAAACTTCTGTGCATCTTTCCAAGATAGTCTGGGCATAATAGACTCGTTGCTTTCTTATTTACACAAAGGGGAACATACTGGACACACTGTTCTACACCTTGCTTCTGCTGTTTATTAATGTATACTGAATCCTGTTCACTGTAATACACTTAGCCCCTTTGAAAAGGCTACAGAAGTCTCCTTCATTTGAACTCGTTATTTATTATTTTAGTGTTTAAAAAATTATTTGACAGAGAAAGAACACAAGTAGGGGGAGCAGCAGAGGCAGAGGGAGAAGCAGACTCTCCTCTGAGCGGGGAGCTTGATGTGGGGCTCAATCCCAGGCCCCTGGGATCATGCCCTGAACCAAAGGCAGACACTTAACTGAGCCACCCAGGTGCCCCCCTATTTATTTATTTTTAAGTAATCTCTATACCAAATGTGGGGCTTGAACTCACAACCCTGAGATCAAGAGTCACATACTCTGCCAACTGAGCCAGTCAGGTGCCCCTCATTTGAACTATATAAACAAATCTCCTATTAGTAGACATCTGGACTGTTCCTAATAATTTGATACTGTATCAGTGCTGCAATATAGACTTTTTCATGTTATTTTGTGTAAATGTAGGTAGATCATAGGATAAATTTCTAGAAGCAGAATTACTGGATCAAGAGTATATCCATTTTAAGTTTTAATAAGTAATGCCAAACTGCTGGCTGCAAACTGTACCACTTTACAACCTCATAAGCAAGGTAGGAGAGTACCTGTTTTCCTACATTCTTGCAACACAGTGGTGTTATCAAACACTTTGGACTTTGCCAACTTGACAGATGTAAAAGGATGTGTCAGGCTAATTATGACGTATACGTCTTTCATTATGGGGGAGACTGAGCATTTTTTCATTTGTTTGATTCATTTTTATTTTTTCACTGTGACAAGTAGCTGTCTATCCTCTGCCCATTTTTTTAAATTCCATTTTGTATGAGGTTCTTTTTGCATTATCGAATTTTTCTTTAGAAAATATAATTTGTAAAAAAAAAAATGAGGGAACATAATTTAGAGCCTGAAGAAAATTCCACCCCTTCAGCACAAAAATCTTTTTTTTTGTTGTTTTTTAAAGATTTTTTTTTAAGATTTTATTTATTCATTCATGAGAGACACAGGGAGAGAAAGAGAGAGGCAAAGACACAGGCAGAGGGAGAAGCAGGCCCCATGCAGGGAACCCGACGTGGGACTTGATCCTAGGACTCCAGGATCACGCCCTGGGCTGAAAGCAGAGGCTAAACCGCTGAGCCACCCAGGGATCCCTGTTTTTAATTTTTTTTAATTTTTTGGGGGGGATCCCTGTTTGTTTTTTTTTAAGATTTTATGTATTTATTTAAGAGCAAGCAGGAGCAGGGGGAGAGGCAGAGGGAGAGAGATAGGGAGAAGAAGACTCTCCTCTGAGCAGGGAGCCGTATGTGGGGCTCAATCTTAGTACCCTAGGTTCATGACCTGAACTGAAGGCAGATGCCTAACCGACTGAGCCACCCAGGTGCCCCAAATCACAGTTATTTTTTTTTTTTTCACAGTTATTTTTGGTATGGCCCCTTGATGCTCTTTTCCATAGGCTACATTTTTTTTTATTGTGACACATAATTAATATTATCTACCATTTATTGAATATTTCCTGGGTGGTAAGCATTGTAGTAAACAATAGTAAGGTACATGAAATTTCTAGTTCTGCTTTTTTCACATCATGTAGCAGAAGTGGTCTTTCATGTTGCAACATTGTCTTTATGATTCTCATTTTTGTTTTTTGTTTTTAGATTTTATTTATTTATTCATGAGAGACACAGAGAGAGGCAGAGACATAGGCAGAGGGAGAAGCAGGCTCCCTTTGGGGAGCCCAATGTGGGACTCCATTCCAGGACCCCGGGATCACAACCTGAGCCAAAGGCAGATGCTCAACCACTGAGCCATTCAGGTGCCCCTCTGATTCTTATTCGTAATTAGCTATTTTCTAATTGTTAACTTTTGGTTGCTTCTGTTGCCTTATAGCTTCTGATTAGTAAACCCTTCAAATCTACATTAAAAATTAAATTCTTCCATTGACTGTCAATTGCATCTTACTTTAAATGTCAAATAAACATTTTTAAGATATTTATAAATATTCAGTCATTGTAAGTAAAATGTTTGCCTTCTGAAATAGAAGGTAATGAAATATGGCAAAAGTAACTAGTTATAAAAGGCACACACTAACACACAGACGCATATATGTACATATACACTTGACTTGCACATACACTACCTGCTGTAGACATTTCTCCATTTGGTGGAAACTTTCCCCAAGATTTGAAATTATGGATAGAAAATGGTATCATTCTACTTGCTGCAGAAAGCTTTCATTTAATGCAAACTCTATTTGCAAGCAATTAATATTTAAATTTTTTTATTTTTAAAAGATTTTATTTATTTATTCTTGACAGGCAGAGAGAGAGGCAGAGGCATAGGCAGAGGAAGAAGCAGGCTCCCTTCAGGGAGCCCAATGTGGGACTTGATCCATGGACCCTGGGATCATGACCTGAACCAAAGGCAGACGCTCAACCACTGAGCCACCCAGGTGCCCCCCCGGCAAGCACTTTAAAAACTAAATCAAGATACATAGATCTTAGCGTGACTTGCTCCTCAATATCCATATAGAAAGCAAGTGCGAAAAAAAAAAAAAAAAAGAAAGCAAGTGCGATTTCCCTTCACTATCAAAACTGTAATTAAAAGAATAACTTTGCCCTATATTGCCCTTAAAAATGTGGCAGTGAACCCGGAGTGACCACCATTACACACATGTGTTTGTCTATGTAAAAGCTTGTTTCATAAAAAGCTTGCTTTCTTTTATTTTTCTAAGTAAAATGCTTTCATATAATGTCAAGTGCAAAAAATATAAAATTACACATATGATCGCAATCACATTTAAAAAATAAAATATACGCCTGGGTGGTATAGTTGTCTGACCTGATTTCAGCTCAGGTCATGATCTCCGGGTCGTGAGATCAAGCCCTGGGTCAGGCTCTGCACTCAGGGGGAATCCACTTGGGAGTCAGTCTCTCTCCCTCTCCTTTTGCCCCTCATGCATTCTTTCTCAAATAAATAAATCTAAAAAAAAAAAAAAAAAAAAAGATATACCTAATACAGGGAAAGGAATCCTCTAAAGAAATTCACAAAAAGTTTACAGCTGTGTCTTACCAAATTTTGCAGTATATTAGCTTTACAATGAAAACCAAGATTGTGGTTCCCCACCCCCATGTTTTAGAGCATTTTTAAAAAGATTATTTATTTATCTATTTGAGAGAGAGGGAGAGAGAGAGAGAGAGAGCATGAGCAGGGGGGAGAACAGAGGGAGAGGGAGAAGCAGACCCCTGCAGAATAGGGAGCCTGACACAGGACTCAATCCTAGGACCTGAGATCATGACCTGAGGTGAAGGCAGACAGCCGACTGAGCCACCTAGGTGCCCCTACAGAGCATTTTTCTTTTAAAAAGTGGGCAGGTGGGTAAAGAGTCCCGGAGGGTTAAACAGAAGACAGCAGAATTCTGAAGAAGAAAATAGGGAACAAACACCAGAGAGTAGAGATTTTTCTGGTCATTGTGATGCAGCAAGCCCACAAGGGCCTATCACTTGATTCTAGTGCAGGAGGGTCCCAACTCTTTCCTACACACTTTCTAGGGTCAGCCAAGGGCAGACAAAGCCCTGGAGTCCCCAGTACTCCAGACTGAGGTGCTCTGCCCCTCTGAGTGGGGGCCCATGCATTCATATGGGTTATTCCTTCACTGCACAGGTGAGTGGATGCTTGGCACCTCAGGTCCTCTTTTCAAAGGGAATCACCTAGTTCCTTCCCAAAGAGCCCCCTGTCACCCAGACTTTTGCTTGACTAGATAAATCCATGAACATGTTGTAGATTGTAGCTTTCCCTCTGTCATGGCTCTGAGGTTTTATCACTAACAAATTTGGTTGCCAAGGCAACCATGCAGCAGTTTATTCTCCTGACACCCATCCACCTGGGCTGGCTTAAGTGGCAGGAGTTTGAGGTTGTATTTGGTGCTTTGTGAACTCTTACCATTAAGTCCCTTCCCCCTCCAAAACCCACAAAGAAATGTTCACTCAGTGGCTGTCAAGGGTCATGCTTTCCCTGTTCATGTCCAGTTCTTTCTCTTTTGTCTTCCTCCCTTTCTATCAGACAAATGCAGAGAAAGCATCAGAGGGAAGCCTTGGAATCGAATCGGAAGGAGGAGTGTGGTGTGTCTGTGGAGAGGTTCAACCATAAGCCCAGGGGTGAACTTTCACCCTTGTGTTGCTCTTCACAGCTTGCTTGTTGATGCCACTGGCCCAAAGTTATACAGCTTGGGTGGCAGAGGTAGGCACAAGTTCCAGCATTCTGCTGGCTAATCTGTTGCCTTTTCCACTGAGCTGGGCTGGGGAAGGGGGGGCGGATCACAGAGGCGGTGGGCCTCCAGAGAGCACTGGAGAAGCCTTGGATTGCTACTCAGCTGCATTATCTTAGCTGTCAGGTCATGCCTGCTGGCTAGGCTTCTTTCAACCCCAGGGTGAAATGATAGGTCCAACACCACCAACTGTGGGACTGGACCCTATACTCAAGGTTTGGACAATGGTGTCCCATCTCCTGTCTAGAATGATGGGTCAAATGGACATGTGGCCCAAACAGTTCTTTGCACTCCATCCTGCTGGAGGGACACTAGGAGGGTCAGGGTTTATCTTTTAGCCTATGACCTTTACTAGTGGAGGCTGCTTTTCCCACCAGGTAGAGATGGTCTAGCTGTGGCCAAAGGGAATAAGACAAACAAGCAAAGAGAAATAACAACAAGCAGAGTCAAAAGTATCCACTCTGTGCTATCTGGCTATGCCTGTAGCCAAGACGTGCCCTGGGCATCACTGTCACGTGGATCAATACAGTATAACCCAATTTCTGCACCAGTTCCTGATCAAACTTCAAGATGAAGCTAGCTGTATCTCTTCTGACTGAGTTCCAGAGCTACCAGTTATTGGAGTTATCAGTTACCAATTATTATTTGGATAAGTAAAACGACCCAACATCAGTGAATAAGTAGAGCAGACAACTTATAAGTATGGTTCTCCAGCTAGATTACATGGGTTTATAAAGTCACTAGCAGTATAAATTTAGCTGAATTACTTAACTTGCCCTAGATTCATTTTTCTTTAAAGATTTTATTTATTTATTCATGAGAGACACAGAGAGAGAAGCAGAGACACAGGCAGAGGGAGAAGCAGGCTCCACGCAGGGAGCCCAATGTGGGACTCGATCCCAGGACCCTGGGGATCATGCCCTGGGCCGACGGCAGATGCGCTCAACCGCTGAGCTACCCGAGATGCCCCTGTTAACATTTTTATTATATGTATTTATTATTTTTGTTGCGGGCTACTATTATTTGCTAAAATTAATATTTATTTAGTTGACAGTTTTTTTTTTTAAGATTTTATTTATTTATTCATGAGAGACACAGAGAAGCAGAGGCATAGGCTGAGGGAGAAGCAGGCTCTTCCCAGGGACCCCGATGTGGGACTCGATCCCGGATCCTGGAATCACACCCTGAGCCAAAGGCAGACGCTCAATTGCTGAGCCACCCAGGTGTCCCTTTATTTGAGAGATTGAGAGAGACAGAGTGAGGAGGAGGAGAGGCAGAAGGAGGAGAAAGAATCTTAAGCAGGCCCCACATCTAGTGCAGAGCCCAACGTGGGGATGGATTTCATGATGCTGAGATCATAACCTGAGCCAAAATCAAGAGTCAGACGCTTAACCAACTGAGCCACCCAGGTTCCCTACAATTAACATTTAAAAAAAAATTAAATATATATATATATATGTGTATATATATATATATATATATAATTTATTTATTCATGGGAGACACAGAGAGAGAGAGGCAGAGACATAGGCAGAGGGAGAAGCAGGCTCCACACAGGGAGCCTGATGCGGGACTTGATCCCAGGACCCCAGGATCACGCCCTGAGCCAAAGACAGACTCTTAACCGCCAAGCCACCCAGGCATCCCACCTACAATTAACATTTTTAAAGATTTTATATTTTTCAGTAATCTCTATGCCCAACATGGGGCCCAAACTCACAACCCCAAGATCAAGAGTCACACACTCCACTTATTGAGCCAGCCAGATGCCCCTAATATTAACATTCTTCTGAAGGCTTAGCATGTGCCAGGCACTGTGCTAAATCCTCTACATGGATGCTCTCATGGGGAGTATGTGGTGGTGAGAAGTGTTTGCAGGCCCCTATGTGCATGGCTGCCTCCACCATAAAGGAGGGCGCTTCCATCCAAATGCCCATAAAGGATGCTTCCAGCCTTTCTTTCTCTCCCTTCCTTGCTCTCCCTGATGGGAAGAGGAGCTAGCCTAAGGGTTGGAGCTCAACAATCACTTCACTGGTAGGTGGCCTCACTTTAAAATGGTTGGCAGGTACCCATTCCCTTTCTGTTCTATCTGTGATGGGTGAGCAGTGAGGGACCTGGTGGCTGGTCTCACTCTCTTGTAGCTTTCCTACCTGTACCTGGTGGAACGTGCTAGGGGCCCAGCTGTCTTCATTCCTGCCAGGGAGAGTAGGAAGGCTGGACTGAGGCCCAGCCTAAGCCAAGTTCTCAGCACAACTAACCAAAAGCCTTGGGTCATAGTTCTGGTTTGCCCAGGTTGATCAGAGTACTTTTAACATATGCTAAAGTAACCTATGAAGATTCTGGTATATAAGTTTGGCAGATACAGAGAAGGGAGACTGAGTGAGAAACAATGATTTAAATAATGGAGGTGATCCCACCCACCATTCATCTCAGTGAATCTCTGGCCCAGAGTGTGGAGAGAGAAGACTCAAATCTGCAGGATCTCTCTGATCTACTCAGATCCCATATGCCCCTTGGAGTGTGGGCATCTCCCTACTAGAAGTGATTCTAATGCCTAGGGACAGGGATTTAAAAAAAAAAAACGAAAATTAGCCTTCAGATATAAGCTAACAATTTCCTCTGGTGCTCACCAGTGGTTTTCTTTTCTAAAACAGGAGGGGAAACTGGTTGTATTGGACTCACTGTGGGACAGGTTGGTCCCCCACATGGCACCTTCCCAGGGCGTTTGAAGAGCAGTTTTAACCCGGAGCAGCTTTCACCTTAAGTGCTAGCATGAATGCCTGCTGTCCATTTCCACTGCAGTCTTTTATTGTGTCTGCTCTGTGGGTCGGAGCCCTGTAGGGGAGATGAGAGGAGAAAGCATTCCAGGCTCCCAAACACCAAGTTACTTGTGCTCAGAGAGGGTGAAGCATCCTGCCCACTTGTGCACAGCTAAGTGGCAGAGTCCAGATTCAAGCCCAGGGCTGCCTGGAGGCACAGGCCGGCTCCTAACGCCCCCACCCCCACCCCCGCCCATGCCTCTGCGGCCTAATCTAGCAGTTTGCTCAATCTTACTCTGCAGAAGCACGAATCATGGAAGCTGGATGGAACAGCTGACCACCCAGCACAGCCTCTCACCCAGTAAAGCTCCCCTTTCCAGCATCTTCAGTGGCCTGTCAGCTCGCCTCCGTTCAGATACCTTGAGGGACGATGAGCTCATTACCTCCCTCCAGGCCACCCAACTCATTGTTACAGATGCTGCCTTCTACTAAACACCTCTGACTAGAAGATCTGAGCTCTGCCTTCTGTACACTACCCAATCTGCCAAATCCACAGGACTTTCACTTATCTGAGGCCTGCGTTCCCCAGAGACTTCATTGATGCCCACTTATTGTTCCTTATATGTGCCAGATGCAAAGACACACATGGCACCACTGCTGCCCTCAAAGCACTCACAGGCTAGAGGGGGAGCCGCTGTGGACCCGGAAATGGAAGCCAGTAGGCTGGTGAGGAAAGAGCAGAGAGCCAGGGAGGTGCTGCGACCCAGTGGGTACTCAGTGGGAGCTGCCAAGAGTAGAGGCTCCTTCACCTCTGTGTCCCTGGCACCGAACCCGGCTCCTGGCTCACAGCTGGCGTCAGGGCATGTTCATGACAGCCAAGCTAGTGATGCCAGGGAGGTGCTCCCCGGGGAAGTGCTCTCCAGGCTTCCAGGCTGGGCCTTGGAGGAAAGATCTGTTCAGGCCAGAGAGGAAGGCTAAGTCAGAAAATTCATGGCTTTGTCAAATCTTGATTTATATTCAATACTGAAAAATCAGGAGGTTTCACAATAAAACCTGGCTTTGGAGCCTCTCCTGAAAACAGCAAAGATCTCACACCACGGAGCTGATAAATCTTCTGAGTGACCACATCTTCGGCTGAGTGGCTGCAGCTCCAGACCTGAACCACATTCTCCTCCAGCCCACTTCTCTCACTTGCACTTTCCTGCCCGGTCCCTGCAGGCATCTCTACAAACTCCTGTGTGGAACCTGCCCCTTTCGGTTTCCTCATTACTCTGATTTAGATGACTTTTTTTTTTCTTTTTTTTTTTTGAGAGAGAGAGAGAAAGAAGCAGAGGCAGAGGAGAGGGCAAAGCAGACTTCCTGCTGAGCAGGGAGCCCAATGTGAGGCTCCATCCCAGGACCCTGGGATCATGACCTGAGCTGAAGGCAGAGGCTTAACCGGCTGAGACAGCCATAGGTCCCTAGAAAACTTTAATGCAGTGATTCTCAGCTTGAAGGGAGAAGGAAAGGTAGCCTCATAGGGATTTTTCAAACTACTCATATATCCTGGAAAGTCTCCTACTGTCCCTTCTCTCTCCACCCACCATCAGGGGCCCCACCTCACCCCTGCCATACTGGCAGTGCTAAGTGTGGTACTTCCACCCACGACATTTCCCCGATCCAGCGGGAAGATGTGTCGATGCTTACTCTCATCTCACATGACAACGGTCACGCCCCCTTCTCGCTAATCATCACTAAAGCCTGTCACCTAGCAACATAGCATCCATCGGGATGGCAACCACACACCAGTTCATTCATCCCTCCAGCAGACATTGACTGAGCTGCTCCCACGCCTGGGATAGTTAGGGACTCAAAAAACACTCATTGCATGAATGAATGAAGATACAGGGATGAATGAGGCCCCAGAGGAGGTCATACTCTGGGCAGGAGAAAAACAGATTTAAAAAAAAAGAGTTGTAATACAAGCTATAATAGGTGTGTGTATGCATATGTCAATTCCAAAGTAGGGAAGTCCGGGAAGGAAGAGGGGATAGTTCTATTAGGTCTTGAGGAGGAGCAAGAATTTGATACAAGAGGAAGAAGGAACAGAGGAAACCATGTGCCAGGGCCCAGGAGCATCAAAGGCATCATAAGCAAAGGCCCTGAGGTACAGTACTGCATGGCTCACCTGAGGCCATGGGAAGTTCAATATCAACAGAGCAAAGGGCAGAACAAGATTCCCCAAATCCTTGTATCCACAAGGTTCAAGCCCATCCTAAAGTTCAGACAGGAAGATCAGAGTTCTTTTGAGACAGAGGTGAGGCATGCATCCCTGCATGGCCTACTCTAGGCATAGGGACCGGAGGACAGCCCTGGTCAGTAGAATGCTTGCAGAATAAAGTCAAAGATGGAACAGAGACAGGAAGGGAAAAGGGGAAGCATTCACGTGCCATGCAAGGCCAAGATGCTGCCTGGGTGGTTCCCAAATACTTTCTCACTTGTTCCCCTCAAGATCATTATACAGCTCACAGGTCCTGGATGATCTGGCCCTGCCTACCATCTCTGTGTTAGGTAGTGTTCCTCTCCTGCCTTTCAGTCTTCTAATATCTGTTTAACTAATTTCCTACGTTAATTTCTGCTGGTTAAAATAACCGGTTTGGTTTCTGTTTTCCTGCCTAGAAACAAATAAAGGAATTCATGAACAGAGAAACAGACCAGCATGAGTGAAAAAGAGAACACACAAAATGAGGTGAGGCTGGATCACACAGGGCCTTGGGCCATGTGACAACCTGGAGGAGGGCCTGTGGGCCTGGGACCCAGTCTTCAGCATCAGCAGCACCCAATCAGGTCCTCAAAGTACTGGTCATTCCTCTGTACCCCAAGGCTTCCCAGGGCAAGCACCCAAGACTCTCGGCCCAAATCACTTTCTCCGATCACAGGATTATGCCCAGCCAGAACGTGGGCACTGTGCAAGTGCTAGGAAATTAGCACTCCCAAGAGCAATCCTTGAATGGTGGGAGGTGGAAGTTAGTGGATAAATGCCAAGCTTCCTTACTTCTAGAGTGAAACAGTCCAGAGGAGAGCTCTGCACACTTCCTAAAGGGAGTCCTCGTTGCCCACAGTGGTGATGGCGCGTTCACATACCCATATATCAACCACACCCCATACCCTAGCTTCCTTACCTCTCCTGTCTCACCTTTCCATCGATTCTACTGGGGCTTCCTGGGGTCATCTTCGAAATAAGCTATCTGCTCTCAAACTCTTGCCTGAGGATCTGTCTTTGATGGAATCTAAAACAAGATGTTACCAGAGTGATTCCAGGAAGCAAGCTCTCCGGATGGGATTTTTGAATCAGATCAGGACCAGCCAGGTGTCAACGAGGGCACTGTTTTGATGTTAAGTGGGATGGAGAGCACCTCAAGCATGCTGTATCAGCACATTACTAGGACTCTAACTTTTGGTTACTCGGAACGAGGTATAGGTAGAAGATTCACTGGAGCCTGTGACAACTCTACCACTTGAAAAATAGGAGGGTGGGCGCCTGGATGACTCAGTGGTTGAGCGTCTGCCTTTGGCTCAGGTTGTGATCTCAGGGTCCTGGGATCGAGTTCTGCACCTGGCTCCCCACAGGGAACCTGCTTCTTCCTCTGCCTCTGTCTCTGCCTCTTTCTGTGTGTCTCTCATGAATAAATAAATAAATAAATAAAGTCTTAAAAAAATAGGAGAGTAATGGTTATTATAAGGATTATGAAGCTTGTTGGCTGTCTTAATGGCCATTAAAGTCCAGAAGGAAGAAAATAGCAGGCTCAAGTCAGTGCACTATCAACTCAAAGCACAATATGAAAACCAGAAATTGGGGATCCCTGGATGGCTCAGTGGTTTAAGCCTGCCTTTGGCCTGGGGCATGATCCTGGAATCCCAGGATTGAGTCCCGCATCAGGTTCCCTGCATGGAGCCTGCTCCTCCTTTTGCCTGTGTCTCTGCCTCTCTCTCTGTGTGTCTCTCAGGAATAAATAAATAAAATCTTAAAAAAAGAAAAAAAAAAAAAACAGAAATTTCCATGGTGGTATCCAAAGAGGCCCTTATCTCCTGTAGCTAGAGGACAGACAGTGCTGAAATTCAGGCCCAAACCTTTTTTTTTTTTTTTTTTTAATTTATTTGACTGAGAAAGAGAGTGAGAGAGAGCACAAGCAGGGGCAGGGTGGTGCAGAGGGAGAGAGAGAAGCAGGTTCCCCTCTGAGCAGGGAGCCAGATATGGGGCTCCGCTAGGGATTGGAAAGGGTAGGAATGGAGCTCTGAGACCTGGATATGACATTGGACCAGATTCAGCTGAGAATCTTTTCTTTTTTTTTAAATACTTTATTTATTTATTCGAGAAACAGAGAGAGAGGCAGAGACACAGGCAGAGGGAGAAGCAGGCTCCATGCAGGGAGCCCTACATGGGACTCGATCCTGGGTCTCCAGGATCATGCCCTGGGCTGAAGGCAGCGCTAAACTGCTGAGCCACTGGGGCTGCCCTCAGCTGAGAATTTTAAATACCCACCCAGATCACCCTCACCATCTGGGACAGCAGAACTGGCCTTTCATGAAGAGAACACAGCCTCCTCGTAAAGACCTCACCAGTGGCAGGTGTCTTGTAGGATGATACCTGCCCTCCTTGAGGTCCACCCTTTCCTGCCCTCAAGGTTTCTAAGACCAAAAACTAGGATCAAGTTTTACAAAAGAGCTTCAGAACCTGGCTAATCTGTTTCAGCAGGAACAAGGCCATGCCTGGGAATGTGTCCCGAGAGCAGTGGCTCAGGGAGGGTGGATTAGAAGCCTGGAAAGGGATGAATTTATTGATTTGGGAAACCCTCTCAGGATTCAGGATTTAATATTCTGGCAAGGACTCCTGGAATTCCAGTTCTAATACTCTCCAGAACGGCCCCTCGAAGCTTGCAAACAAAGATCCTACAGTAAATGAGATGAAAATGTTGGCCTTGCTTGGGCGGGATGGAGAAGACAAAAAGCTGAGAGAGGTGAGCATGTTCGAATGGATTTTTCATGTAAAACCAGAGAACCTACCAGCTGACCACAATCTCTGGAAGGCAGTCTTTACTGAAGCAGTTTGGAATGCACCTATAAGAGGTCAAAATTGTTGAGGAACAGTGGCAGCCATCTTATGGGCCTGGGCTTACAAAAAAAGATGCACCTACTGACCTGGGCTCTTCGGTGACAATGTGGATGACAGGAGTCTGACTAGCAGAGGTCAGGTGGTAGCATGTAATCATCAGAGACAAGACAGATACAATGACTGTAATGGGGAAGAAAATTGGAATGGCAATCAGATGGCCTTCCGCACAGAGATGTGTGGTAATTGATGGTTTTGGCAGATGGCTCATGTCAGCCATTAAATTGGAAAATCTACATTTCTCACCTATTGGGCAAACATGAACTGGTTCTTCCACCAGAAGCCATCAAAGGAAGAGGAGGCCAGGATTCCTCGAGGAAGGACCCCAAAGTATCACAACAAATATATACAAAAGAAGTTCCCAGCTTCTCCAAAAGGACTTTTACTCACTTATCAGAATAAATATTCACTACAGAAGAGGTGAATGCCCAGATCTTTCAAGGGCTGTTAGATACAGGTCTGAGATGACCCTGATACCAGGAGACCGACCCAAGTGCCATCATGGCCCTCTTGTTAGAATGGGGGCATTCAGAAGCTGGTGAAAAATGGAGTCATGGTCCTCTAGCCATTTTCCCCAAATCTTTTTTTTTTTTTTTTTTTTAAGATTTTGCCTATTTACTCATGAAAGACAGAGAGACACAAACAAAGGGAAAAGCAGGCTCCCTGAGGGGAGCCTATCCCAGGGCCCCGGGATCATGACCTGAGCCAAAGGCAAATGCTCAACCACTGAGCCACCCAGGCATCCCTTCCCCAAATCTTTGAAGGATCAGAATGGATTTACTTAGCAGCCAGCAGAACCTACACATTTATTCCTTGACTTGGAGAGTAAAAACCGCCTTGTTTGGAAAGACCAAGCTGAAGTCCCCGAAACTGAGTCTTTCCTTTGGCCAACACAGCAAATCAGAAGCACTCCTATGGCCCAGGTGGAATGGTAGAGATTAGTATCATGTTTAATTCACTGGACTAGCCCTTGCAAAAGCCAGATGGATCACGGTAAATGACAGTGGACTACCCTAACTTAACCAAACGGTAGCCCTAATCGCAGCCGCTGTGCCAGATGCAGCATATTTACTGTGATACAGCAGCGAAGCTTCTAGCACTGTGTGCAGCTATTAATCTGGCAAATGCACTGTTTTCAATGGCGACCAAGAAGCAGATTGCATTCATCTGTGATAAACAGCAGGCCACATTCCCTGTCTTAGCCCCAGGCTAACTTAACTCTCCTGGTTTCTATCACAATATAGTCCTAAAGAATCTTGATTACTTTGACACCCATCCTACCACATACATCGTAAGCTGCTGGTCTGATAGAATGTTAGAATGATCTCCAAAGGACACAGCTGCAGTAGGGAGCTGCCACAATCTTCCACATCAGGTCTGTAACTGCTCACAAGGCTGCAGTTAGTATTTATTTATTCCCTCTTGCACTACCCACTCTGTCCTTTTACCCTTAGCCAGAACTTCAACAGGTTAGCATTCTTTACCTGGCAGAGTGTCTCAAAACTTCATTTTTAAAAAAATTATTTATTTATTTATTCATGAGAGACACACAGAGAGAGGCAGAGACACAGGCAGAGGGAGAAGCAGGCTCCATGCAGGGAGCCCGACGTGAGACAGGATCCCAGGACTCCAGGATCACGCCCTGGGCTGAAGGCGGCGCTAAACCGCTGAGCCACCCGGGTTGCCCCAAACTTCATTTTTTAAAAAAGATTTTATTGGGGATCCCTGGGTGGCTCAGCGGTTTAGCACCTGCCTTTGGCCCAGGGCACAATCCTGGAGTCCCTGAATCGAGTCCCACATCAGGCTCCCAGCATGGAGCCTGCTTCTCCCTCCTCCTATGTCTCTGCCTCTCTCTCTCTCTCTCTCTAGGTCTATCATAAATAAATAAATCTTTTAAAAAAGAGAGATTTTATTTATTTATTCATAAGAGACACACAGAGAAACAGAGACACAGGCAGAGGGAGAAGTAGGATCCTTGTAGGGAGCCTGATGCAGGACTTGATCCTTGGACCTGGGATCACGGCTTGAGCCGAAGGCAGATGCTCAACTGCTGAGCCACCTGGGCGTCCCTCAAAACTTCATTTTTATAGGATCTGAAAAAAAAAAAAAAAGAAAAAAAGGATCTGAATTCTCAGTGGTCCCACTTTATCAGTCACTTTGATTTCCCATTAATTTTTAATACTGGACATGCAAGTAATAAGAGGTGCCACGTGGAAGCCTCGGGGTTCCAGACATAGCTTTGCTGCACACGTTGTAACCAACAGCTTGATTTGGCAATTGAGGTGAATCATCCAGGCTAGCAGAGTAAGCTCTTTCTTCACCAACCGAGACATGCAGAATGTCCAGACTCCAATTCCGTGGAACCATAGCTCCGTCCCCTTATAGTTCATATCTCCCTTGGGAATTAAGACCTCCCATCAAGCTGAAAGTTGTGGGAGGAGAAATTAGTAGTAGATGTAGTAATGAGAAGAGCTGCTCCTGTTCCAGAACTTTGAATAGCACCACATATTGGTCACAGGTCCAAAGCACTGTGTAAGACAGACACCATCCTTTCAGGGAGTTTTTCCACTAATGCCAGAACAGAGTCTTCAATAGGTCACCCTGCCATTCTTTCAGGCCAGCTGCTTCTGGGCAGAACGTAGTAGTATTAGTGAGTTCTGGGGGTGTCTGGGTGGCTCGGTTGGTTAAGCATCTGACTCTTGATTTTGGCTCAGGTCATGACCTCAGCATCCTGGGATTGAGCATCTAGCTGGGCTCCGGGCTCAGTGAGGAGTCTGCTTGTTCCTCTCCCTCTGCTCCTGCCCCATCCTGCCCTCTCTCACTCTCAAATAAAAATAAATAAATAAAACCTTAAAAAAAATTAGTGAGTTCTGTGCACGTATGCTCACAGCTGCAATTCTGCTAGGAAATGATTCCCTTGATCAGATCATTGTTGTGTGGAATACCATGAGAGTGCAAAAGGCATTCCAGAAGTCCATGGGTGGTGGCGCTGGCAAAAACCCTGCAGACAGGGAAGCTAACCCTATCCAGAATGCCTATTTCTTTTGGTGAGGGCAAACTATTATCTCCTTCATGAACAAAGGAGTCCAACAGATGGCTGGTTGGTCCTCCATACTGGAAGCAATGTCAGGGTTGGTCTCTGCTGTTGGGAGGTTGAAAACTCAGGAATGCAGTAGCCAGGTCAGTTTGATGAGGGGATGTCCTTGCTATTTGTTTAGTTCATTTCCCCGATCACTGCCCCGAGGATCCACTGAACAAGCACTGGGGGCTGGCAGGGAGAAGCTGAATGACATCCACAGAATGTGTCATTTTGTCCACCTAGTTACTGAGAGCCTCGTCTGCAGCAAATGTCCCTCAGAAAGCATTCACATGCTCACGGGACACAGATATGTCCACATGGTGGCCATTCTGAGGAGTTCATTCACACGCCTCTTCCCCAGATTTCCTGTTACCCATCTTCCAGGCCCATGCTGCACCTAAGTCCAATTTCAGGTTACTTCTAAGTCTAGAACATGTGAACAATGAAATATTGTCCAAGCCCTGCCCCTCAGGAAGATTTCTCTTCACCACTGTTTGATTGGGGTTGCAAGCTGTGGAGGTGACAGGCGAAAGGCTGGTGGGGACCTTCATACTCGCAGGTTCCGGCTGAAGACACCAGAGCATTGTGTAAGACACATACCTCTCACAGAGACAACCAGACTTTATGTGACACCTTGGGATGTTCACAGCACCATCATAAGGATGCCATCAGCAAAACCCAGGATATGGGAAATTCTAAAAGATAAATTATTTGGTTTCTTTTTTTCTTTCTTTTAAGATTGTATTTATTAGAGAGAGCACAAGAGCAGGGGGGAGGGGTAAAGGGAGAGGAAGAAGCAGACTCCCCATTGAGCAGGGAACCTGACATGGGGCTCCATCCCAGGACCTGAGATCATGACTAGAGCCAAAGGCAGACGCTTAACCAACTGTGCCACCCAGGCACCCCTGATTTGGCTTCTTTAAAAAAAATTTAAAATAAATAATAAATAAATAAGTCAATAAATAAATAAATAAATAAATTTAAAAGAAAGGGGGGGTGGGAGTAGGGGTGGGGACTGTTATAGATTAAGAGAGATTAAGGAGACATACCAAACAAATGCAACAGACAGACCTATTTGGATCTTGATTATAACAAACCAAATATAAAAAGAAATCATGTATGAGATAGGAAAATGTGAACACTTGTGACCACATAGATGATATTAAGGAATTATTACCAATTATTTTTAGGTGTGATAATTATGCTGTGACTATCTTAAAAAAACACAAAATCTTAAAAAAAAAAACTAAAATCTTGGATTATTAAAGATTGAATTCCTATCTATTAGAGATACATACACAGAAGTCTATTTATGAGTGAAGTAGAATGAGTTCTGAGATTTGCTTTGAAATAACTAGGCAAAAAAAAAAAAAGAAATAACTAGGCAGGCATAGATGAAACAAAGTTGGCTGTAGATTATCACTGAAGCTAGGTGATGGGAATGGGCTCCTCAGATTATTATTTCTACTTTTGTGTTAGCTTTACATTTTCTGTATTAAAAGCTTGTTTTGGGTTTGTTTTGTTTAGGTAGGCTCCACACCCAGCCTGGAGCCCAAGGTCAGGCTTGAACTCACAAGTCTGAAATCAAGACCTGAGGTCAAGAGTCAGACACTCAAACTGACTGAGCCACCAGGTGCCCCTGTTTTGTTCTGAAATGTACCTTGTCTGTAGGCCTTCTTCGGCCTCCTATCTCTAGCTTTCCTTCACATTAAGCTTTTTTTTTTTTTAAAGATTTTATTTATTCATGAGAGACACACAGAGAGAGGCAGAGACACAGGCAGAAGGAAAAGCAGACTCCGCGCAGGGAGCCGGATGTGGGACTTGATCCCTGGACTCCAGGATCACTTCCTGAGCTGAAGGCAGACGCCCAACCGCTGAGCCATCCAGGTGTCCCCACGTTAAAACTTCTTCGGAGATTAACTAATCACTCTCTTCCTCTAGTTCACAAATATGTCTGCTTTGGTTTCAGCTCTGTCACTCCTTTGAAACTGTTCTTGCCAAGGTCACCAAGGGCTTCCATGTTAGTAAATCCCATGGTCAATTTCTTGTCCTCCCCTTCCTTGACCTCTCAGCGGCATTTCACACTGTGGATCCCTCCCTCTTCCAAGGAACACTCTCTCCCCTTGATTCCTGAGAGAGCACTCTCTCTTGCTATCCCTCCAACTTCCCGGGACACTATTCACACCAAGCTCAGTCCTATGATTCTGAATACACTACATGCTCTCAGCTCCCGGATTTGTATTTCTAGTTCTCCTCTGCCTCTGAGATTTCTCTTGAAACGCCTCCACTGTGGCATGTCCACTTGGAGAGCTAAGTGGCAGCTCAGATGTAATATGCCCGGACTGGATTTTGATTTTTCTCTCCCATAGCTGATACCCACTGCAGTTAAGAAAAGCACCACCTGGCCAGCCCAGGTGGCTCAGCGGTTTAGCGCCGCCTTCAGCCCAGGGCCTGATCCTGGAGACCTGGGATCGAGTCCCACGTCGGGCTCCCTGCATGGAGCCTGCCTCTGCCTCTCTCTGTTTCTCATAAATAAATAAAATATTCAAAAAAAGAAAAGCACCACCAGCCACCTCGTTTCCCATTCTTGAAGCCTCTCCCTCCCTCAAGCTCTCGGTCCAGTCCATCAGCAAATCTGGCCACTTCGACCTTCGATTAGCGCCCTGCCTCACCCCTTCTCACCCCTTCTTCTCCCCAGCTCACTGGCTCCTCCGTTCAAGATCTTGCCGGGGCAACCTCACGTTCCAGAAAGCGCCGCCAGCGTCTTCCCCCACCATCTGTCTTTCCACGCCTCCCACCCACCACTGTGTGGATCTCCCTATCAGCTCCAACCAACGTCTTTACCGCCCCTCCTTAATATTTTAATCTCCTCCGTTTCTTAAAAGTTTTCTAAGCAAACAGCAGGCTTTCCCTCAGAACCCAGCGATCTAGTCGCGACCTGACGCTAGGTTGGTTCCACGACGCTGGCGAGGGGCGGTGGCAGGGGGTGAGGGGACAGCAGAGCCAGCGCGGCCGAGCTGAGACGTGTACCTGGGCGATGAGCACCTGCGGGCTCGTCTCCCCGCCACGACTTTGCTTTGGGTTAAAAGTTCCCCGCAGTAGAGCCCGGGAGAAAGCCCAAGGTTACCACCCCCCGCACCGCCCGCAGGGGCCGCGCTCCTCCGTGGGGCTAAGGTCAGCCCGAGTCCCCGAGGCCCGCCCCCGGGGGGGTCGGGACGGCTCACCGCCCGCGCCGGCCGCCGGGCGCCACCGGGCAGGGGCTCCCCGCTCGGCCCGCCCCCGCCCCCTTTGTGCCCGGAGCCCAGCCCGCGGCGGCGCGGCCGGAGCTCCGCCCCCGGCGAGGCCCTGCACGTGCCGCGCGGGGACCCCGGGCGCCTCCCTTCCCCGCCCCCCGCGGGCACGTGACCGCCGACCCGGGGCGGCGGAGGCTGCGACCCCCCGACGGCCAGGCGAGCCGCGGGGTCGGACGGCCCGCGCAGATCGCGGGGGGCGGGGGCGCGGGGGCGCGGGGGCTTCAGTTCCCACAAAGGCTCGAGAGAGAAGCGCCCGAGGGCGAGGTGGCTCCCGCCGCCCCGGGGCCCCCGCGCCTGCACCCCCGGCCCCCGGGACGCGAGCGCGGCGGGGCGGGGGCGGGGCCGGGGCCGGGGTGTGGCCGCCCCCAGCCGGAGGCCCTGCGCGCCGGCGGCCGGGCCGGGCCGAGCGGGGGCCGGAGCGCCGCCTCCCCGCGCCCCCGCCACCCCGCGCGGGCCCTTTGTGTCCCGGGGCCGGGGAAGGAAGCCGCTGGGGTTTTGTTTTCCCGTCCGAGTTCCCTTTCCCTCCGCCCTCCCTGCGCCTCGGGCCGGAACCCTGGGCGGGCGGACGGCCTCGGAGCGCGCAGGCACGAGACTCGAGCGTAGGAAGACACGCGCGCCGCGGCCCGGCCGGGGCGGGAGAGCCCCTGCGGGCGGCCCCAGCAATGGCGCCGGCGCCCGACGCGGGCGGCTCACGCTCGGGAGGCAGGTGTGACCCTGGGGGCGTTTCCGAGCTGCGAGCTGCGAGCTGGGCGCGGCGAGGGGGTGCAGGGGCTCAGGCAGGGGGCGGCTGCGGGAAACCCCCCAAAGCAGAAGGTCGGTGCTGCGGCTGGGCTGGACGGTCAGGGCATTTATTCCCTTTAACCACAGCACTGAGGAGCCTCCCCTGCGTCATCGGGGCCTGGGGGGCCGGGGTGGGGGTCCCTGCAGGACGCTGTAGGGGCAGGGGGCGCTTGCACAGAGGATCTGTGCAACCTCAGCAGGTCGCCCCTCTGTGCCTTGCATTCCTGGTCTGTGTAATGGGATGGGTTCAAAACACAGCATCTGTGTTGGCACCCGCCGTGCCCAACGAAACGTCCTCAGGCTCCTTGCTCCTGAAGAAAATGCTCAGCACGAACCTGGCAAAGGTGCCACAGGTGCCACGAGACACTTCAGTTTGGGACAGACCCAGTCACACAGGTTCTCATTCCTTCCTCGCATTAAATATTCGGAGGCTTCTGGCACCAGGCTTGTGCTGGGTGGAGGCTGCATGATAAAGGCAGCAGGCCGGGCCCGGAGAAGCCAATAAAACAGTCAGTCACCTCTTTCCCTGGGGCCAGGAAGTGGGCCCTGGAAGATGCCGGAAGCCAGCCTGCTCTGGGCCCCGTCCTGCCCTGGGCCCTTCTGTGTGTCAGGGCCAAGGATCTCCAGGTAATGCCTTACATTTGGAGTATTTGCTCCCTGGCCTGTTTTTAGAAAGGCCACAGGACTGAACACTGTTGGTGTTCTCCCCAAATGTTGGTGAGCCTCAGTGTAGATTTTGAGAAAGAACCCAGACCCTGGCCCCTTGACAGGCTTGAAAATTTTTCCCCCCTGACACCTTTGCATTGTGAAGAGCTCTGAAGGAAACAGCTTTCCTTCCCAAGCAAGTCCTGTTGTGTTTATTGCCTGATGTCTCCGCCCTTCCGTCATTCAGTTTCAGCACTAGGCTCAGTTGGTCATGTCCAGGGTCTGTCCCCAGGGTGTTTAGTGGGTGAATACTGAGTGGACGGAGGCTGTCTTTGGTGCTCCTCAGAGTCATAATAAATTCATGATCCCAGTTACTGTTTACTGAGTGTCTGTGCTGTGCCAGGGTCATGCTCTCATATAGGAGGGGACACAGACAGGTCAGTCAGGTAGTTCAGCCAAACCCAGGCTGCACTTTGGTGTCAGACAGACTCTGAAAGCAATGAGCTTCCCACCCTGCCTTGCTGGTCTTGCATAACTCCCATGGCAGCTGAGTGGCCTGATATTCTCAGTGCAGGGACCAGAGTTAGCACAGGGGCCTGGACTGTCTGGCCATCACCTTAGCCAGGGGCCAGGTCCTACTGATGCTAAATGTCCTAAATGTCCCTCAAATCCAGATTTCACCATTTGTCCCAGATCACTACACAGCATCATTCCCTTTCCCTCTCTTACCCCAATTGCTGCTTCTCCCTTTTCAATCCATCCCTATCCTGCATCTCTGGAAAAAGCAAATTCCATCCTTAAAACCCCTGGGCAGTCAATCCCTTGCACTCTGAAGTAAGTCTTGCACTTTTTCGGGTGGCCACAGCTTAGCCTGTTCCCCAGCCATCCCACTCCAGGCTCTAAGATGCACCCAAACCGAGGTCCTTACTTCCCTGCCTTGCCACAGCTGAGCCTTCCACCTGGGGCGACTCCTGTCCACACTTGCTCCCCCAGGCAGGGCCAGATGGTCCAGATGCTGCCAGAGCACAGTCACATATTTCCTCTTTTGGTTCCTCTACAAGGACTGTGAGCTCCTTGAGGACAGGATCCCCTAATGTCCAGCACAGCATAGACTGAGTCGAATGAATGCAAGAATAAATGAATGAGTTTCTAAGATATGCCTTAAGCTAATAATCATAATGTGGTTGCATGCCGGCCCAACGTCCTCAGAGAAGACCAATGGCAGGTCTGGGGCAAGCTGTGCTGGCCACGGGAGGGTCCAGGAAGCTCTTGGCCTTGCTACAGGGAGCTGCTAAAGCCCACCTTCCCCTTCCTGTCTCAGGCCTGCTTTTTTAACTGTCCTAGAAACCTGTCCTGCATCCTAAATGTGGCTTTGCTATGTAAAGACGCCTGTGAGTTGCTGTCAAACTTCTGCAGAGGACCCAGGGTTGAGGGAGGAGGGGAGACGCTGAGGTGACTTAATATTAGCTAAGGGTTACCACATACCAGGTTTGTGCTAAAGACTTTTCATGTATCAGTCTCATCTAACCCTCTCACACCCATTTCACTCTTGGGGGAAATGCAGCACAGAAAAGTTCAGTAACTTGAGGACGGAAAGTGTCAGAGCCAGGATTTGAACCCAGGTCATCTTACTCCACTAGGACTTGAATTTAGGATAAACAGGTGGGCCTTTCCTTCACTTACTGGGTGGCAAGACCCCCGGGCCACCAGGTGGTAAACTGGCCTTCCTTCCCTCCCAGTGTGGTTCAGAAGCCAAATCCGAGGGAACCTGCCAAAGTGACCCTGTTACCATGGCAACAACCGTTTCTCTGCAGTTGCAATTTTGCAGGCAGGGTATCACCCATACCTGCACACGCATGAGCCTGAGAGAACGGAGCATCTCCGAAGTGGCTGCACCTGTTGGGATTTGGGGGCGGTGTGTGGGTCCAGGCAAGGTGGCCTGAGGGGTGAGGGGCCCTCCAGACTTGCCCTCCTGACCGGGCTCAGGCCCCTATTACCTTCAGACTGAAGCAACTTCCTGAATGCAGAACAATGGCCATCACGGAGCATTTGCTCTTCTACTCAAACACCTTCAGGGGCTCTCAATAATCTGCCCCACTGATGAATTACCCCTTTGGGACAAATAGAATGAGGACTGGCCATTGTGTATTTTTTCCTCATTAAAAACAAACCTCTAGGGGCACCTGGGTGGCTCAGTGGTTGAGCCTTTGGCTCAGGTCGTGATCCTGGGGTCTGGGGATTTGGGGATCCTGTCCTGCATAGGCTCCCCGCAGGGAGCCTTTTTCTCCCTCTGCCTATGTCTCTACCGGTCTCAGTGTTTCTCATGAATAAATAAATTAAAAACAAACAAGCACACTCAAAAAACCCTCTAAATTCTACCTCTGCAAATCTCTGCTGTCTGGGCTCTCCCACCCACACCCACCTCCACTGCTCACCACTGACCCAACACAGACCTACCTTAATTTTCACCTTGGCCATTGTAATAACTCTCCACTATTTTCTCACTACAAACCTCCATTTGCTCAGCAAGTATTTCTTCAACCTCATGCTCTTAGCTGGAGGCCGTGCTAGGAGCTGGGGACTCTAGGAACAAAGCAGAACCTGCCCCCACCTCCTGAAGCTGGTGGTCTGGGAGGAAATGCAGACGAACCGAGTCATTGTCAAATCCTGTAATGCAGAGTGTAAAGATCTGGGAGCTCCAGGGCCCAGAAGGAAGGTGAGCTGGGGGAGGGGTGCAGTGGGGGAGGGAGACAAGAGGCTTGAGGGCTGGCCAGGGCCCGAGTCTGGAGAGCATTGCTGAGCCTGCAGGCAATGAAGGCAGGGCCCACTGAGGGCAGCCGAGAAAGGCAAAAAAATTCCCCCAAGTTCTACTCTGGCTGCAACGGTCCATGCTGACCAGGAGAGCCCTGTGACCCGATAGCACAACTCCAGCCCTGGTCTTCTGTGGAAAAAGAGAGGACTGGTAGTCTTTAAGCCTTTAAACAACTTTAAACCTTAGAGAAAGGCCAGATTGGCAACACAAAGTTTTCTCAGGCTGGAGAAAGGCCGCCCCAGGCTTCTCTCTCTCTCTCTCTCTCTCTGCTTCCCCCTAATCCATCCTAGGGTACCTGAGGTTACTATAAAGTTTCCCTTAGTACCTGCCCATTAACTTAGCAAATTGGACTTTATATTTTTTCATTTTTTTTAGGAAAATATTTTATTTTTATTTATTTATTTTTTAAAATGATTTTATTTATTCATGAGAGACACAGAGAGAGAGGGAGGCAGAGACACAGGCAGAGGGAGAAGCAGGCTCCATGCAGGAAGCCCGATGTGGGACTTGATCCCGGGTCTCCAGGATTACGGCCAGGCCAAAAGCAGGAGCATAACACTGAGCCACCCAAGGATCCCCCTGACTTTATACTTTTTCAAAGTAAATTGGAAGATTAATATACAATGGAATACAGCTTTACAATGTAAAGCCACTAAAACACTGGAGATATCTTAATAGGAGGTAGAGAGAAAATAAAAATCTGGTCCCTCGGAGGAACATTATATCCAAGGAAAAATGGGCAAACTGTATCTATATATACCAACCAGAAGTGATCTCCAAAACATAATTGAATAAAAGAAGGTTTGGGGGGATGCCTGAGTGGCTCAGTGGTTGAGCGTCTGCCTTTTGCTCAGGGCGTGATCCTGGGATCCAGGATTGAATCCCACATCGGGCTCCCTGCATGGAGCCTGCTTCTCCCTCTGCCTGTGTCTCTACCTCTCTCAATCTCTGTGTCTCCTGTGAATAAATAAATAAAATAAATAAAATAAAATAAATAAAATCTTTTTTTAATATTTTATTTATATTATATATTATATTATATTTATATTTTATTTTTTTTAAATATTTTATTTATTTATTCACAGGAGACACAGAGATTGAGAGAGGTAGAGACACAGGCAGAGGGAGAAGCAGGCCCCATGCAGGGAGCCCGATGACGCGGAACTTGATCCCGGGACTCCAGGATTACACCTTGGATCAAAGGCAGGCGCTAAACTGCTGAGCCACCCAGGGATCCCCAATAAATAAAATCTTAAAAAAAAGTTTGGGGATCGCCTATGGAGTGTGATCCTACATATTAAGGGTCTCCTGTCTTTTCATCTGTAAATGAAGATTAAAAACTAGTGCAACCTCACAAGGTGGCAGTAAGGTTTTCATGTGTTTATGCTCCTTAAAGTGTTCAGAATCTTGCTGTCACATAGTAATGGCTCAGTAAGTATGAGGCATTATTACTCTTCTCATGTAAAATTATTTTGGAAACAAATGGAAGTATATACTCTACAATTAAAACGGTGGTCGGTGGCCCAGACATTATAAACAAATAGACACTCTTACAAATATAATTACAAATTATGATTAATGCAAAGAAGAAAAATGAACCCGAAGGACAAACGTGGGAGTCAGCAAGTAAACAGGAGGCTGCAAATTTGGGGGGGCCCCTACTCATGCCCGTTATTCAGTCCTAAGAATTTGGGGGAAGCAGTTATTAAGAAAAAGTTGAAAGGTGCCTGCGTGGCTCAATGGGTTAAGTGCCTGACTTCCGCTCTTCTTGAGTTAAGATCTCAGGGTCCTGGGATGCACCCTGCATTGAGCCCCAGCCCCCACTCTGGGTTGGGGGGGCTCTGCACCTAGCAGGGAGGGAGTCTGCTGGCCCCTCTCCCTCTGCCTGCCCCTTCCCTGCTCCTACAATGGCATGTGTGCTCTCTCTCACACATAAATAAATAAAATATTTTTTTAAAAAAAAAGAAGCTGAAGAACTAGGCGTTGTTAAGTGGAGTCCCTGATTCTTCAGAGAAGAGCAGATGGACTCTCCCCTAGAATGTAAGTCACACAGTGTCATTTCTAAGCTTCGAACCCCTCAGTGTCTCTCCCCCTTGGGGGTAAAGGCCAAATTCCACCTTCTCCAGAAAAATCTGGCCCCACATTCCCTCCTCCATGTCTCTAAGGTCTTGTTTTTGATGCCCAGTAGTTTTTCCTACTGGAGGGTTGGTACTGGAGTGCTCCTCCTGCCCAGACAGCCTGTCCCCAGGCCATGCCCCCCTTGCCCCAGCCCCTCTTGCTCCCTGCCCCCTCAAAGGTGACTTCTCCGGCAGTCATTCTTCTCTGCTCCTTCCCAGCACTTGCTCTGAGTGCAATTAAACCGTCACGCCTTTACCCTGTTCATTATCTCCCTGGTGAGTCCGGGGGCTGGTGTGGTTTCCTTTGCCACTCTCCCCTCCTCTCTGAGTGTCTCGTGGCTGGGTGGCCTGGCACACTGGAGACACTGGACGTAGGGGAGCTGGAGTGCTGAGGTGACTCCGTGTCCTGGCCATTCACAATCTCCCTTGAGTGACCTGCTCTCTCTCACTTGTTTCCTAACAGACTATTTCTCTGTGACATGCCTCCATTCATCCACTGACACCTAAATGATCTTTAGCTCTGGATCTCGAGGCTACCTCTCTCTGACCACCCTTGAGAGTTTTCATGTTGTGCCATCATTGTCCCCGTCCCGCTGTCCCACTGTAGTCCCTCTGCATTTTCCAGAGCTTAGATTCCAGTGGAAAGAGAAGATGAAAAAACAAGTAAGAGGAGCGCCTGGGTGGCTCATTTGGTGAAGCTTCTGCCTTCAGCTCAGGTCATGATCCCAGGCATCTGGCTCCTTACTCAGCAGGGTGCCTGTTCTCCCTCTCCCTCTCCCTTGGCCTGCCGCTCCCCCTTCTTGTGCTCTCTCAAATAAAGAAATAAAATCTTAAAAGAAAAAACAGCAAATGTATAGTGCTATGAAGGGAAGGAAGACTCTCTATGGCAGAGATGGGGCAGTTTGGGGTATGGTGGTTGGGGCCCTTCACCTGCAAAGGAGGACCTTCAAGATCTGAAGAAGGACTGGGGAGCACTGGCCATCTAAGGGGAGAGCAGTCCGGGCCAGTGCAGAGACCCTGCCCCGACTGAGTGTAGCGGAAGCGATCAGAGTCCAGGGAACCAGGGACAGAGAGGAGGGCAGGGAGGGTGAAGGGCTGGCTCAGGGTAGTGGACCCTGAAACTATTGTAAGGCCTTCAACTTTTATGGAATGAAATGGGGGAAACTTTGCAGGGCTGTTGGCTTAGGAGAGGCAGGACCTAACTTAAAGAAACCAGCTTTCGGGATGCCTGGGTGGCTCAGCGGTGCAGAGTCTGCCTTCAGCACAGGGCATGATCCCGGGGTCCTGACCTCTCCCTCTGCTTGTGACTCTGCCTCTCTCTCTCTGTTTCTCATGAATAAATAAATAAAATCTTTAAAAAGAGAAAGAGAGAAAGAAAGAAAGAAAGAAAGAAAGAAAGAAAGAAAGAAAGAGAAAAAAGAAGAAAAAAAAGAAAGAAAAGGAAGGAAGGAAGGAAGGAAGGAAGGAAGGAAGGAAGGAAGGAAGGAAGAAAGAAAGAAAGAAAGAAAGAAAGAAAGAAAGAAAGAAAGAAAGAAAGAAAGAAAGAAACCAGTATTCACTGTGCCTGCCCTGGCCAGACTGAGTCCTAAGGACAGAAATGCCAATCAAGTACTAAACCAGCTCCCCAAAGCCTCGGGCCTTGGGGTGTTTCCGAACAGAGTCAGATTTGCTTTGTAGAAAAGTCACTGCCACCAGCACGTGGATGGCCTAGAACACTTTGCTTGATCTGTGTAGTGTGTTCTGATAAAGATTTGTTAAATAAGACAAATTCCACTTCCAATTTCTTCTCTTTCTCCTTCTCTGCTTGCCTTCCCTTTGCCCTGAAACATTTATTCAAAGCCTATTACCGGATTACAACCCACAGAATGAAATATCCACAAATGCATACTGATATAAAGGAATAATTGAATAAATAAATAAGTGGGGGGAGGGGAGCAAAGGGACAGCTCTTTCTTGCAGTAGGATTCCCATTAATAAAAATGCAGAAAGGAATAAGGGAAACAGAAACTCACCACTGGAACACCATAATAATAATCTTTGCAGGCAAGATCCACTGATGGATGTGAAAATTAGTAGGCAAATTTTGAGGAAAAACAGAATATTTGCATAGTTTAAAATATATCCCCAAAGACATATTTTTTAAAAAATTTATTTATTTGAAAGAGGAAGAGAGGGAGAATACATGAGTGGGGAAAGGGAGAGACAGAGAGAGAGAAACAGACTTCCCGCTGAGTGCGGAGCCCAACTCTGGGCTCAATTCCATGATCTGGAGATCATGACCCCAGCTGAAATCAAGAGTCAGACCCTCAACCAATGTAGCCACCCAGGCACCCCTACCGTAAGATATTCGTTAGCTACAAAGGGAAAATACTAACTGGACAATGGAGAGAGCTAGTGGACTCCATCTTAACCAAGTGGTTAGCTTAACATCCAAGAATATGACGTACAAACATCAGATACTCCCTGGAGCACTGAGAAGAAGGTTGCTCCAGTGTTAGTCTTCCCTACAAGGCATAATCTCCATCTAATCATGAGAAAACACAAGACAAACCCAAAGTGCAGGATATTCTACAAAGCACCTGGCCAGTACTCTTCAAATGTCAAGGTCATGAAAGATGAGGAAAGATGGAGGAACAGATAAGAGGAGGGTAAGGAGCCATGACAGGTTTGATGTGGGGTGGCTTTTAGAACAGAAAAAAAAAAGTCCATTAATGGAAAAATGGACATCAGTGAAATTTGAATATAGTTTGTAGTTTATTTTTTTATTTTTTAAAAAAGATTTGATTTATTCATGAGAGACACAGAGAGAGAAAGAGAGGCAGAGACACAGGCAGAGGGAGAAACAGGCTCCTCACAGGGAGCCCCATGTGGGACTTGATCCCGGGTCTCCAGGATCAGGCCCCAGGCCGAAGGCAGGCGCTAAATCACTGAGCCACCCAGGGATCTCCCAGTCTGTATTTTAGTTAGTAGTATTGTGCCATGTTATTTTTGGGGAGGGGTTGATAATTTTACTATGGTTATGTAAGATGTTAACCTGAGAGGAAGCTGGGTAAGAGGATATAGGAACTCTGTGCTATTTTTGCAACTTTACTGTAAGTCTAAAATTATTTCAAAATAAAAAGTAAAAAAAGAAAAAAAATCGGAAACCTATTATACCCCTAGTACCCTGCTTGTGATCTCTGAATACCATTTCCCCCAAAATAAATCAGGGCTCCCTAGAGAATGGCTGATTCCTGGTCAGGACGCAAGAAGCAGACCCCAAGAGGAGTTGGGAACATCTTGAAGCATCATCTGGCAAAGAAGCTTCAAGACTCATGGGAAGTCCGAGGGACTCCAGAGCCAAGTTGAAGAGATTTCTGCAGACCAAAGATGGGATAATTCAAACATCAATAAGAATAACTGTAACAGACTAAAGCACATCAAAGGTTTAAACCCATGAGTTCATAATGATACTAAAAAGAATAATTTAAAAAATTAAGTTGTCACCCTTGGTGGGTGCTGGAAATCCAACTCATTATTTTGAAGACCTTGATCCAAATAAAGGGCAAAAATGAAACACTTATCCTCTTTCCTTTATGATTTGTACCTCAGAGGAACCAAATAGAGATCAGCAGATGTTTCTCTTCATGGAAGTATTCCAGCTAATAGTAGAAGAGAGAATGCCCAAATTGGATGACTTCATCTTGCAACTCCTCATGAATTAAGGGATATAAGCACTGAAGAGCAATGACCGCTTACATCACACAAAGAAAGAGAGCCAGACATGATTTGCCTCCTAATGAAATCCACAACACCTCCCGTAAATTAGTCTTGCCAGAAAACACTAATCTGAATCTAATCAGGCTCTAGATTAGACTATCAGTTTATCAGAAATACAAAGGACAGGGAAGCCTATAGAATTATATACCACAGGGATGCAATCAGCAAAATCCAAACTGTGGGATGCCGCAGGACAGGTGATGCGTTTGCAAAGAAAATAGAAAGGCATGGAAGGGAAAACTATGGATACAAGAGACGTAACTGATGTCTCAGCTAATTGCACAGTGCATTTTTAATTTTTATCCTAATTTTTTAAAAACACTGTACAATGGAAATATCTCTGCCAATTATGAGACTACTGGAAATTTGAACACTGCCTGCCATATGTTTTTCTGTGTGTGTGTTTTGTTTTTTAAGATTTTATTTATTTATTCATGAGAGAGAGAGAGAGACAGAGAGAGAGGCAGAGACACAGGCAGAGGGAGAAGCAGGCTCCATGCAGGGAGCCTGACGTGGAACTCGATCCCGGTCTCCAGGATTACACCCTGGGCTGAAGGCAGGCACCAAACCGCTGAGCCACCCGGGCTGTCTGCCATTTGATAATAGTAAGGAATAATTGTGTATCTTGTTAGTTGTAATGGTATATATATATGAATACAGTAAAAGGTCTTATTTTGAGAGATATGCACTGAAATGTTTAGAGAGGGAATGGTATGAGGTGTGGATTGACTTCCATGGAATATGTCATGGAGGTCAGGATGGATATGGTCAGTGTTGACTTAATGGTTATTGGGCTGATGAAGACTCCTCATCTTATTCTATTTTTTAGTGTATGTCCAATATTCTACATAATAGTCTTTTATAAACATCTGTGATCTATAACTTAGAGATAATAACTATTAACATTTTGTAGTCTACCTGTGTCAGTCTTTTAAAAAAAATCCATGTTACGTGCATGTGTATTTTATAAAATTGTGTCATACAACATACATCTTTTTAGCAACCTTTTTTTTTTTTTAAGATTTTACTTATTTATTCATGAGAGACACACATAGAGAGGCAGACATAGGCAGAGGGAGAAGCAGGCTCCCTGTGGGGAGCTCAGGATCACTACCTGAGCCAAAGGCAGATGCTCAACCACTGAGCCACCCAGGCCCCCTAGCAACCTGTTTCTACAATATATCACTATAAAAATAGATATCCTACTACTGGGTAATTTTAAAAAGTCTTTCATGTCTCAGGGCTGCAGATGCAGTATTAAGCCCAATTTCCTACCCCCAAGGCAGCCTGTGATCTAGGGGAGTTAGCCCCTCACCTCTGTGACTCGGTTGGCTCCTCTCTATAATGGGTGTGCGCTTTCTAATTTGCAGTGGTACAGTTTCAAGGACAGAATATTCTCTTTGCTGCCTCCCTTGGAAGGAAGGCCTGGACTTGATTCCCGGCAGTAGGCTCCACACCTCTGAAAGACTGTGTGCCACACATAGTAGGAGTAGGCACTTAATAATTTCATATCAATAAGCTCAGAGCCTGGAGCTTCATTTGATTATCATATCATTACTGTCATTCACATCTCTCTCTGGGCAGAGTCCCTGCCTTCAAGCTGCATAGGGACTTCTCTGGAGTCCCAGAGCCCCCCCAGATTTTCCCATGGCTACACTGTAGTTTATGATTGCCTTTTCAGCTTCTCCAGCAGACCCTGAGCTCCTCAGGTGCCCCCAGCGCCTGGCAGAGGGTCTGGCACAGAGGAAGCTCTCCTAAATGTATTTTCATTTCTCTAAATTAAACATGAAAGAAAAACCACCCAGAGGACATGACCAAGAGTGTGTGTGTGTTTACTTGAACCCCAATCCGAATTCAAACTCCTTAGTGATTTTTTATAAAATGAAGTGCCGGGAATCCCTGGATGGCTCAGCGGTTTTGGCGCCTGCCTTCAGCCCAGGGCGTGATCCTGGAGTCCTGGGATAGAGTCCCGCATTGGGCTCCTGCATGGAGCCTGCTTCTCCCTCTGCCTGTCTCTGTGTCTCTCATGAATAAATAAAATTAAAAATAAAATAAATAAAATAAAATGAAGTGCCGAGGCAGTTGACAATTAGTTGGCCAAATGGTCTTCCTCTTTCCTTGGGAAGTGGGGGAGGGTGGTTAAAGGGGGGTGAAGCAGTGGGGGTAGCCAGGGGGAGTGTGGAGTTCTGGGCATGGGGAAGAAAAAGAGCAGGGCGACGGGCTCCTTGGCCCCCACCACTTGGCTGTGCTAGGTGAGTCCCTGGGGTTGAGAAAAGGGAGAGGAAGCTGCCATCTGGGGCTGGCATCTTTCCCATTTGGCAATCATGATTGCTCCAGACGGAGCACTCCCCCTGCCCACTTCCTCCTAACATTCCTGCCTCTCAGCTTGAGCTCTGGTCTGGTTGGCCCTGGACCTACCTGCATCCACATCCAAGGCCTTCCTCCTGTGAGCTTATTTACTTGGTGAGGTGCTGGATGCTGTGGGGTGTGCACTTTTGGCCTCACTCAGGCCAGGGGTCAGGGGACATAGCATGGGAAGCGCTTTTATTTCTGCTATAAATGAGGGACATCAGGTCAAATGGACCTGTTTAGTGGAGCTAATGAGGAGTTGTTGGGGGAGAAGGGCCCCCATCCCCTCTTGTTCAGTTTGCAAAGCTCACGGGGACACTTGTTGCCCAGGTTGTGGGACCTGAGCTCCTTCGGGCAGGATTCAGGATCCATCTAGGTGAGGGTGCCCGGTGTGCGACACAGGCCTGGCATTTTGCTGGAGGAGATCTGGAAGAGGTTTGGGAAATAATTACTGAATGAATGAATAATGAATTTACCATGAGTGAACCATGGTAAATATAGCTACAGTGACCACGGGGCAAAGTTGAAGGAATCAGGCAGACAGAACTGAGTTCAAACCCTTCTCTGACATGTACTAATTATGTGACTTGGGGGCAAGCCACCTAAAATGTCCTGAGCCTCTGGTTCCTAAACTGTAAAAATGAAAGCAAATAATTCTATCTCATTTATGAGATTTACATGAGCTGACTGTAGAGCATGTGACATGTAATAGGATTAATGAATGCTTGCTATTGTTAATATTGTTTATTGATTCAACAAATGTGCATCAAGCACCTACTACGTGCCAGGTAGTTTCTAGGCACTTGGACCAGATCACTGAACAAAATACATTGAGACTCCTTCCCTCATGGGGAATTATATTCAGGCAGGGGGAGAGGCTGTAAACAACAGATGAGTGCAGTAGCAAGTTGGAAAGTGATAAATGCCATGGGGGAAAACAAGTACAGTAAGATGTGGGATGAGGGGTGCAGTGGAGTGGGCTGGAGTGAAAATTTTTTTTTCTTTTTTCTTTATTCAATTGACAGAGAGTGAGAGAGCACAAGCAGGAGGAGTGGCAAAGGGAAAGGGAGGAGCAGACTCCCCACTGAGCAGAGAGCTTAATGCGGGTCTCAATCCCAGGACCCTGAGATCATGACCTGAGCCAAAGGCAGGCACCTAACCCACTGAGCCACCCAGGCATCCCTGGAGTGACATTTTAAATAGGGTGGCACAGTAGGCTTCATTAAGAAGGTGGCATTTGAGCCTTTGCTGGAGGTGAGGGAGACAAAATCTCAAGGAAGAAGAGTGATCCAGGCCTGTGGAGAGCTGGGGTGGAGGGGTGTTGCCTGCAGAGCCTGTAGAGGAGTGAGCAGGGAAATGAAGTCGGGCTAGAGTGGCCAGATCACACAGGGCATTGCTGGCCATCGTGAACTTAGCGTTTACTCTGAGTAAGAAAAGCTGTGGAGTTTTTAGTGGAAGGATGACAGGATCTGACTTATGGAGGATCAGGATAATGTCCTGCCAGGTTGAGTCTAGACTGAGGGGTAGGGGAAGGGTGAGAAGAGCAGAGTCCAGATGCTGGTGTCCAGTGGTGGTAGAGACAGTGGTGAGAGGGGTCAGATTCGGGGTGTATTTTGAAGAGCCAGTTTGGTTTCATGAGGGGTTGGATGTAGAGTGTGAGAGAGACAGAGGGTCAGGATGATTGTGGGATCTGAGCCTCAGTGAGTGGGAAGGAATCAGTTGCCACCTGATGGTGGAGGCTGCAAGTGAGGCAGGGTTGGGAAAGACATCAAGGGGTCAGTTGTGAATGTATTGGGATGTAGATGTCCGTTAGCTACACAAAATACTTAACAGGCTGCTGATGTAAATTTGGGAGTTGTTAGTACTACTACAGCTATTTTTCCTTCACTTTCACACTTGATCCTCACATCAGCTGGTGAAAAAGGCAGAGATTATTCCCAGCCTCACAGAATGGAAATCCTACCAAGAGCATATGTCCTTCCAAAGAATTGAAAACAGGTATTCAAACAGATACTTATCCATGAGTGTTCATAGCGGCACTATTCACCATAGTCACAGGGTAGAAACGACTCAGATGCCCATCAGCGGAGGAACGGATGAATAAAATGTGGGGCAGGGCACCTGGGTGGCTTAGTGGTTGAGCATCTGTCTTTGGCTCGGGGGTCATGATCTCAGAGTTCTGGGATTGAGTCCCCCATGGGGCTCCCCACAGGGAGCCTGCTTCTCCCTCTGCCTCTCTCTGTGTGTCTCTCATGAATAAATAAACAAGATCTTAAAAAAAAAAAAAGTGGGATGCCCATGCAATGGAGTATTATTCACCCATCAAAAGGAAACTTCAGGGCAGCCGGGGTGGCTCAGCGGTTTAGCGCCGCCTTCCGCCCAGAGTGTGATCCTGGAGTCCCAGGATCGAGTCCTGCATCAGGCTCCCTGCGAGGAGCCTGCTTCTCCCTCTGCCTGTGTCTCTGCCTCTCTCTCTCTCTCTCTTTCTGTGTCTCTCATGAATAAATAAATAAGATCTTTAAAAAAAGGAAACTTCAAAAAAAAAAAAAAAAAAAAAAGGAAACTTCAAAAACATATTAAGTGAAAGAAGCCAGTCACAAAAGGCCACCTTTTATATGATTCCATTCATATGAAATATCCAGAATAGGTAAAGTTAAATCAATAGAAACAGAAAACAGATCAGTGGTTGCCAGGGGCTGGGTGGGGGGAGAGGGAAGAAGGGAATGATTAAGGGGCACAGGATGTCTCGTGACAGTGATGAAAATGTGGAACGAGATGGAAGTGATGGTTGCACATTGAAAATGCACGAAAGGCCACCAAATGACACATTTATCTTCCATCTATCATCTATCTATTAATTTATAGTGGGCTCTCTGCCCAATGCAGGGCTGAACTGTGAGACTGAAAGGGGCACCCTCTGAGGACTGAGCCAGCCAGGCACCCCCAAATAATACACTTCAAAATGGTTGACTGAATGTTCTGTGCATTTTCCCTGATAAAACAAACAAACAGCGCCCGCGGAGCAGCTAAGCAGGCTCTGGAGCTGCCTGCCTGCGGGCTCAGCCCAGGCTACTCCCGGGCCCGGCCTCCGTCCCCCCGGAGCAGAGGAGCCTCGAGAAGCAAAGGCATCGATAGGTCCGCTGCAAGATCAGTTTAGAGCAACCGGATTGCCCAAAGCCTAAACCAGGAAATCTGGTCGGACAGGCATGGGATTCACGCCTGAAATCAGCCCTGCCCTGGAAAACCTGCGGCGGGGGGGGGGGGGGGGGGGGGCTGACGTCAGAGCCAACCTGCACTTCCGGGTAGGGCGGGTCTGTCCGGCTGCGGGAGGAGGGGGCTGGAGCGGGAGCCGCCGAACTTCCATGGTTAACCCTTCAGGATCTGAGGCGCCCAGAGCCGGCAGGGACTTGATTTTATTTATTTATTTTAAAAGATTTTATTTATTTGAGAGCGAGCGAGCGCACATGAGCAGGGGGAGAGGGAGAGGGAGGGGCAGGCGCCCCACTGAGCAGGGGGCCCAAGGTGGGACTCCATCCCGGGATCCGGGGGTCTTCACCTGAAAGGAAGACAGATGCTTAACCGAGTCAGCCAGGGCCTTTATTTATTTAAATATCTATTTATTCATGAGACATACAGAGAGAGAGGCAGAGGCACAGGCAGAGGGAGAAGCAGGCCCCATGCAGGGAGCCCGACTCAGGACTCGATCCGGGGTCTCCAGGGTCACGCCCTGGGCTGAAGGCAGGCCCTCACCCGCTGAGGCACCCAGGCGTCCCCGGAAGGGCCTTTTGAAAACATCCTCGAGGAAATGGCATGTCCAAGCTGCTAAACACCTTCTCCCAAGTCACACAGCCGGTAAAGGGCTGGGCTGGGACTGGGAGGAAGGCAGCCGAGGCTTAGACACCTCCTGCTCTGTGTCCAGCAGCCGGAGTGATCTCAGCCACCTGCAAAGCAGATGTTAACAGCTCCACTCTGCAGAGGAAGTTCAGGGAGGCTCGGTGACCAGGCCGACAGCACACAGCTGTTAAGAGGCAGGGCTGGCAGGTGAACATAAGTCTCCCTGACTCTTACAATCTGTAAGTCTTGGTAGGCTTTTGTCTGTCTTCTTCTTCACATGGGTGTCGCCACTGCCAGGAGAATGAATGAATCCGTCACACCAACCTCTTTCCTTTCTTCCCTACCTCCTTCCAGACTCAGCCTGTTCAAAGTTAACACACACTCTGGGGCTTGCTCACACAGTTGCCATGGTAACCGAACTCTCAGAACTTAGAAACAACAGCTATGGGCAATCCGGGCAATCCGGGACAAAAGCACTGAGCCCTTCTCTTGCTAAACTAGTTAAGGCTTTTCTGTCCAAGCTGACAAGAAGTAACACAAACCAGCAAAGAGCGAGAAGATACTTCCTAACACACCATTATTGTTACTGACCGTGGTCATTGACTAAGGACCCTTTGTGACCACCACTGTCACCTTCACCACAGATCTGTGGTTTAGAAAGTGGTATCTGCTGAGGACACCTGCCTTTAAGTGGTAACTAAATTATAGCCCTGCTCTACCACCGGTGCTTGGGATTAGCAGGAGATAACCACCATTACCTCAATGGCTTGATAGCATTTTAGCCCAAAGCAGGAAACTTGCTAATTTTGCTAAGTAGTACAAACTAATAGTGTTTGGACTTTTTGAAATATTGAAAATAATTTCTTGGGGCTCCTGGGTGGCTCAGTCAGTTTAGCATCCACCTTGATCTCAGCTCAGGTCTTGATCTAAGGGTCATCAGTTCAAGCCCTGTAATGGGCTCCATGCTGGGTGTGGGGCCTTGAAAGAAAGAAAAGAAGAAAAAAAAAAAAAAGAGAGAAGAAGAAAGATTCTTTTTTAAAAGATAGCAGTTTATTGAGATATAGTTCACAAATCATACATTTTTTTAAAGTATTTTATTTATTTATTCATGAGAGACACAGAAGGAGAGCGGCAGAGACACAGGCAGAGGGAGAAGCAGGCTCCCTGCAGGAAGCCCAGTGTGGGACTCCATCCTAGGACCTCGGATCAGCACTTGACCCGAAGGCAGTCACTCAACCTCTGAGCCACTCAGGTGTCCCACAAATCATACATTTCAATCAAAGTGTACAGTTCAGTGAGAAAATTCCTTTTTTTTTTTTTTTTTTTTTTTAGATTTTATTTATTTATTCATGAGAGAGAGAGAGGCAGAGACACAGGCAGAGGGAGAAGCAGGCTCCATGCTGATCTGGAGACCCATGTCCGACTCCCTGCATGGAGCCTGTTTCTGCTTCTCTCCCTCTGTGTGTGTGTGTGTGTCTCATGAATAAATAAATAAAATCTTAAAAAAAAAAAGACCATTCCAAACAAAATAAGAAATGAAAATGAGGAAATAGCCATAGCCAAAAAAACAAAACAAAACAAAACAAAACCAAAAACCCTTCAAAGAATTGATTATTATGCAAATAAATGAGAAAGGATGGTTTGCTGGGAAACCATAAATTACCAATATCAATGCTAGATTACAATAAAATTTGAAACAGACCAAATAGAGGCACCTGGGTTCAGCATCTGGCTTTGACTCAGGTGGTGATCCCAGAGCCCTGGGATTGAGTCCTGCATCAAGCCTTCTTCTGTGTGCCTATGTCTCTGCCTCTGTCTATGTGTCTCTGCCTATGTCTCTGCCTCTCTCTGTGTGTCTCTCATGGATAAACAAATAAAAATCTGAAAGAAAGAAAGAGAAGAAAGAAAGAAAGAAAGAAAGAAAGAAAGAAAGAAAGAAACCAAATATCACACACACAAAATAAAGATGTTATCAAGGGGCGGCTTTCCCACCCACAAAGGAAAAAAGAAAAGCACCAGGATCCAACAAGTCCTCTGGTGAAGTCAACCAACACTTACAAGAAACGAGGACAGAAAATATCATTCGAATGTTTCAGGTTCTTAGAAAAGAATAAATAAATATGTTGTATTCATTCAATTCTCATTCAATAATCTGGGACACCTGTGTGGCTCAGCAGTTAAGATTATGTCTTTGGGGGATCCCTGGGAGGCGCTGCGGTTTGGCGCCTGCCTTTGGCCCAGGGCGCGATCCTGGAGACCCGGGATCGAATCCCAGGTCGGGCTCCCGGTGCATGGAGCCTGCTTCTCCCTCTGCCTATGTCTCTGCCTCTCTCTCTCTCTCTGTGACTATCATAAATAAATAAAAATTAAAAAAAAAATTATGTCTTTGGTTTGGGTCGTGATCCTGGAGTCCTGGGATGGAGTCCCACACTGGGTTCCTCACAGGGAGCCTGCTTCTCCCTCTGTCTATGTCTCTGCCTCTCTCTCTGTGTCTCTCATGAGTAAATAAATAACATCTTTTAAAAAATTCTCATTCAATGATCCTGTGAATAAGATAAATCATTGTCCCTGTTTTAGAGATTAAAAAATTCAGGCAAGAGGTGTTATTTTTTTTTTTAATTTTTATTTATTTATGATAGTCATAGAGAGAGAGAGAGAGAGGCAGAGACACAGGCGGAGGGAGAAGCAGGCTCCATGCACCAGGAGCCTGATGTGGGATTTGATCCTGGGTCTCCAGGACCGCGCCCTGGGCCAAAGGCAGGCGCCAAACCGCTGCGCCACCCAGGGATCCCGGCAAGAGGTGTTAAATCACTTGTCCAGGGCTACACAATTGTAAGCAGCAGATCCAAATTTGAACCTGGTGAGTTTAGTTCCAGGATTTACTCTCTTAACCACTTTGTCAGGTCAACTCTTCCAAATGCCTTTTATGGATGTTGCATATCAATACCCCAATCTGTCAAAAATAGCACAAGGGAGGACAATTACAGGGTAGTCTCACTGATAAATATCACAGCAAAAATTGTAAGCCAAATTTTTGCAAATAAAATCCAGCAACACATAAAAAATATAATTATATATATATGTATTTATACCACAACTGAGTTTGGAAATACCAAGAATGTAAGAGTACAGGATGGTTCAATAATAGGATATTGCTGATATTATCACCATATTGATAAATCATTGGAGAAATATTGCATGATTATGATAATGCTGCAAAGATTTTTGGTAAAAGTAAAAATCCATTCATAATTTCCTTTTTTTTTCTTTTTTAATTCATGAGAGACACAGAGAGAGAGAGAGGCAGAGAGACACAGGCAGAAGGAGAAGCAGGCTCCTTGATGTGGGACTCGATTCCGGGACTCCAGGATCACGCCTTGAGCTGAAGGCAGGCGTTCAACCGCTGAGCCACCCATGTGTCCCCTTGCCTAATTTAAAATGAAAATTTCTGAGCAACGGGAAGGGAAGGATATATTCTTAAAATACAATTACACACACACACACACACACACACACACACACACAGAGCCAAAAAGCCAATTTGTAAGAATAAAATACTAGAATACTAAAAGCATTTTCATTAAAGTCAGGTCAAAGCAGAGATACTACCATCACTTTTATTTAAAATTGATCCAAGGAAGGGACACCTGGGTGACTCAGCAGTTGAGCATCTGTGTTTGGCTCAGGTCATGATACTGAGGTCCTGGGAACGAGTCCCACATTGGGCTTCCTGTGTGGAGCCTGCTTCTCCCTCTGCCTGTATCTCTGCCTCTCTCTCTCTCTCTCTGTGTGACTATCATAAATAAATGAAACTTTAAAAAAAATAATTATAAAAAGATCAATAGCCTTAGGGGTGCCTGGGTGGTTCAGTGGGTTAAGCCTCGAATTCTTGATTTTGGCTCAGGTCATGATCTCATGGTTATGAGATCAAGATCTGTGTTTGGCTCTATGCTGGGCATGGAGTCTGCTTAAGATTCTCTTTTCCCTTGGGGTGCCTGGGTAGCTCAGGTGGCTAAGTATCTGCCTTCACTTCAGTCCCTAATCTCAGGGTCCTGGGATCGAGCCCCACATTGGGGCTTCTTCTTCCCCCTCTGCTCCTCCCTCTGTTCTCTCTCTCTCACAAATAAATAAATAATAAAATGTTTTTTGAAAAGAGATACTTTCTCCCCCACTTTCTTCTGCCCCTCCCCTCCCCTCTCCCTCTCTCAAAAAAGGAAATCAATAGCCTTAATATATATAAAATGATTAGTATGAAAATATAATGGAAGATTTACTTTTGACCCAGAAATTCCAGTTTTGGGAATTTATCTTACCAATATGTTTGTATATTCATTCATTCATTCATTCATTCATTCATTCATTCAATTATTACTGAGTGCTATTCATTCTGCATCAGATACTCTTCTGTATGCCAAGAATACAAATGAGTAAACAAATTGGCTAAATGAAACCAAAGCCAAAACCAAAACCATTCCAATTTGGCGGTAGGAAGCAGATAATACATGTAAAGTAAATTATATAACCTGTTAGAAGGTGATGATTGCTAAGAGAGAAGTCGAGTGGTGCTTGGGTGGCTCGGTGGATCGAGCATCTGCCTTTAGCTCAGACCATGATCCTGGGGTCCTGGGATGAAGCCCCACATTGGGCTCCCTGCTCAGCCAGGAGCTTGCTTCTCCCTCTCCCTCTGCTGCTCCCCCTGCTTGTACTCTCTTGTGCTCTCTTTGTCAAATAAATAAACAAAATCTTAAAATAAAAAAAGAAAGAAAAGAAAAAAAGCCAAGCAGAATAGGGAGCTTGGGAATGCCAGGTGGCTGAGATGAGCTTCCCAGAGAAGAAACAAGGTGAGGAGGTGGGTCATGTGAATATGGATTAGGAGGAAAGGAGCACAAAGTCCCTGGGGTGGAGTGGTGTGTGCACACAAAATGAGTTGTGTCTGTAATAGAAAAAGGTTCAAAGAATAAGTATTCATCTATAGGGGACCAGTCAACAGGCTAAGGTATATCTACCAGTGGAATATTATGCAGCTGTACAAAAGAATAAGGAATGTCTCTATGAAGTGAGATGGAAAGATCTCCAGGATATACTGTTGATTGAAAAAAAGGGAAGGAACAGACTAGATTATATGGCATGGTAGCTCTGTGTAAGAAAAAGAGGAAAGTCAATATTAGAATGATATCAATTATTTCTTAATTAATTTGTAAATTTAATGTGGGCTCCCCAAAAGAAACAGAAAAGCTAGTTTTTAAGAGCTGAGAAAATTCTTCTTCTTTTTGTAAATAATCTCTATACCCAATGTGGGGCTTGAAACCACAACTCGGAGACCAAGAGCTTCATGCTCCCCTGACTAAGTCAGCCAGGTCCCCCTAAGAAAATTCTTAAGAAGAGTAAGAAAGGGGGCCAGCCCACCTAGATGTTAAATGTACTGTACGGGTGTCTGGGTGGCTCAGTTGGTTGAGCGTCCAACTCTTACTTTCAGCTCAGGTCATGATATCAGGGTCCTGGGATTGAGCCCTGCATCCAGCTCCATGCTCAGTGGTTGGGGTGGGGGGGGGTCTGCTTGAGCTTCTCTCCCTCTCCCTCTAACGCCTACCCCACTCTTTCTCTCAGATAAATAAATATATCTTAAAATAGTGTAAAACTACTGTAATTAAGAATATTATTTGGTAGGATTCCTGGGTGGCTCAGCGGTGGAGCATCTGCCTTTGGCTCAGGGCGTGATCCCGGGGTTCCTGCAGGAAGCCTGCTTCTCCCTCTGCCTATGTCTCTGCCTCTCTCTGTGTGTGTCTCTCATGAATAAATAAATAAATAAAATAAAAATAAAAATAAAAAAAAGAATACTATTTGGGGGGAAACATGAAAGGCAGATCAAGGGCAGCCCAGGTGGCTCAGCGGTTTAGTGCCGCCTTCAGCCCAGGGCCTGATCCTAGAGACCTGGGATCGAGTCACAGGTCTGGCTCCTTGCATGGAGCCTGCTTCTCCCTCTGCCTGTGTCTCTGCCTCTCTCTCTCTCTCTCTCTGTCTCTCATGAATAAATAAATAAAATCTTAAAAAAAAAAAAGAAAAGGCAGATCAATAGAATAGGATAGAAAGTCCAGAAACAGACCCCAATACACACAGGAAATAGTAGAGTATAAATCGTTCTGGGAATACTGAGTAGTCATCTGGAAACGAATACATTTGTAACCTTCCTGCATTACTTACACTAAAATAAACTTCAAACAACTCAAAGATATAAATCTAAAATATGAAACCATAAAAGTATCAGATTACAAAAAATTTATAATCTTGCAGTGGGGTGGCTTTACTTAAGCATGACTCAAAACTCAGAAATCAACTTTGACCACAATAAAAATTTTAAAAATTTCCATGGAAAAAAAATAACAAAATCCAAAGGCAATAAACAGAACAATAATATATGCAACACATATGCAGACAAATTTCCGTAGCCTAAAGAGAACTCCTATAAATCAAAATGGAAGACTAAAATCCTATAGGAAAGCAGTCACAGATGCAAACAAAGACTTCATAGGAAAGGAAATTAACATGGCTCTTAAATATATTAAAAGATGCTTAACCTCATTTAAATTAAAACCACAGCGACATACCATTTAGACTCAGTGATTGGCAAAGATAAAAATAATTTGATCACAGATGTGGCTTATAACTATCTTTATTGGACAGTGCTGATCTCGGTTGAGGCAAATTCTCCCTTGAGTTGCTATGTCACTGGGCTCAGGAACCTGGGTCTTCCTTACCTACTAGGCCCACTGCAGGAGGGGCCCAGCCTCACCCTCATGGCAAGGGTGCTCATCCTGCCATACCTCTTAGTCTGGTCACTGGCCAAGAGATCAGCTCCTCAGGTCATCTCTTTCCTCCTCAGGGCTCTGGCACTCCTGTCTCATCTTAATGAAACTCTGCTCTCCATCTTCTTAAATCCTTTTACTTGGTCCTTTCTTTTTCTTTTTCAAGATTTTATTTACTTATTCATGAGAGACCCAGAGAAAGAAGCAGAGACACAGAGAGAGAAGCAGGCTCTCTGAGGCGAACCCGATGTAGGACCTGATCCTGGGACCCTGGGATCACGACCTGAGCCAAAGGCAGACACTCAACCACTGAGCCACCCAGGTGCCCCTACTTGGTCCTTTCAAAAGCTGGTTGTTGGTCAACAAAATTGCCTATGTTCTTGCTGCTCTTCCAAATACACAGCCTAGGGTTTAACTGTGGGGCCTGGGAGGCGAGGAAAATGCATGAAGCGCAATGGCCAGGGGTACGTGCCCATGTGCACACTGTGTGTGGTGACAAAATCGACAAGTTGGAGAACCCATGTGTCCTGGGCCAGCTTCATGTGGGAGATGTGGACTCAGTACTATCTCGCCTTTGGTTGTTCAAGAGCGGCAAGCAAGAAGCCCTCCCACACTGCTGCTGGGAACGTAAAAGGGTGCAGCGCTGTAGAAACGATTGACCCTTCCTCAGAAAGTGGACCGTGGAGCTACCGCACGGCCTGGCAATCCACTGCTAGGTACGTAACTCAGAGAACGAAGAACTGTTGGCGCAAAAACTTGTACGTGAATCTCACAGCCTCACCAGTCACGGTGTCCCAACAGTGGAATCACCCCGAAGGCCCATCAGGGAATGAATGACTCTACAAACACCTGCGGCGTGTCCATCCCACGGAATATTATTCAGCCACAGAAAGGACCTGGGTACTGAAACATGATGAGGCCTGGGGACGCTATGGTCGCGAAAGGAGCCAGGCTCCGAAGGCCACGCATTGTAGCATTGTATTCCGTCCACTTGGAATGTTCCCAACAGGTAAATCCTTAGGGAGAGAGGACGGATTAGCTGCTGGGGCTCAGGCTGGAGGGGGGCGGATTGCTAATGGGTACCCACAGAAGGGCTCTATCTAGACTTAGGGAAGGATGACGGGTGTCCAACCTTGCCAGTGTCCTAGGACCCCGGGAGTTTTAGGCCACGGGAATTCTATCCCAGAGAAAAGCAAACGGAAAGAGACCCGCAATCGGAGCGTTCGTGAGACACCCCCTGATCTTGACTTCATTTTCGGAACCAGCCGGGCGTGGGGGCGGGGGGCGCCGGGGCCAGCTGTTGGGTGGGGGCTCCGCCTCCGGCACCCCTGCGCCCTGGTCCTCCGCCCTGGGCCCTTGCGGGGCGGGCGCCTGCCGGAGGCTCCCTCGGGCGGATCCCGCCGCGTCTGCTGGAGACCTGGCTCCCCTCGGGTCTCGCCTCACCCCTGCGCGCAGCTTTGGGCCCACGCGGAGCCCGGCACCCTCCTCTGCGGCGCGGCCGGGGCGCCCTCCCCGCGGCCCCCGCCCCCCAGCTGCGCTCCGCGCGGCGCTGCGCTTCCTGTTCTCTGACCTCAGCCCGGTCTCTGCCTCCACTCCTGTCTTCACTTCCTTTCCCTCCCGCGGGGATGCCACAGCTCCCCACCCGCCACCCCCTCGGCAGCCTCCTGGGGCACCCGCCTGGGGACCCAGCTCGGGGCAGTCTACGTGGTCCTCTCCTTGGGAGCGCGGCCCTCGGCTCTCCTGGAGAAATCCGTGTCGCCGCAGAGTCTGGTGCTGTTAGCCCGGGGACGTCGAGGGTAGCAAGGCTTCCAGTACTGCCTTCCCCCAGCGCTCTGCCTTCCTCATCGACTTACCCTGGCGCCCTCCACAGTGGCTGTTTAACCCCGCTCCTGGCTCCCCAAACCTCCCATCCCCCTTCTATTGCGTACAGAAGAGACTCTCCCATCCTCCTGCCATCCAGGTCCCCCCTGACTGCACCCACTGATTGCCTCCAAAGGGAAGACATGTCCTTTTCCCATCTGCTACGGGCTGAAGGTTGTATCCCACAAAAGTCATAATGTTAAACCCTAATGCCCAGTGTGATGGTATTAGGACCTGAGGTCTTTGGGAGGTGATTAGGTCATGAGGGCCAAGCCCTCATGAATGGGATTAGTGTCCTTATAAAAGAGGCCCCAGAAGGATCTCTCATCCTTCTGCCATGCGAGACAGTGCACAACCTGGACTCCCAGCCTCCAGGACCCTGAGGAATATGTGTTTGTTGTTTGCAAATCACCCAGTCTATGTATGGTATGCCGTGATGGCAGCCTGAGCTGACTAGGGCACCCCCTAAGGCCATCCTCCCCACAGTGCAGGATCCCAAACCAGATTCCACCTTCCCCTCCTTGATGTTCTTTCTGGTTTCTCTGATGTCTCCCTACTGATTCCTTGCCAAGAACAAACAGGAGTCCTCCCGTGCCTTCCTCTGTCCCTCCCTCCACCTTGTGTCCTTTTCCAGCTACTAGCCTCTTCCTCTCATCAGCCAAAGCACTTAATGAAGAGCACTTACTGAAAAGTCTACAGCAGCTGTCTCAGTTTCCTGATACACCACTTCCTCCCCAAAGCAACCTGGCTTCTGCTCCCAATTCTACTGAAATTTTTCTTGCAGGTCATCACCTGCACCCTAATTGCCCAATCTAACTGACTCTTCTAAGTCATGAGCTTATTTGACTTCTCTGCAGCCACTAACCTCTCATAGACCTGCCCTGTGGCAGGTAGTATGATAGAGGGGTCTGTGGGAGCCCCCTGGAGAGACATTTAGTTAGCCCTGGGGTGAGTCAGAGAGGGCTCCCTGGAGGAGGTGACACCAAGGCAAAGCCTGAAAGTACATGTGTAAGTTGGCCAAGGAGAGAAATGGAGCAAGGGCACTTTAAAAAGTGGGAAGAATCCCAGAATTTGTGAAACTGATAGAAGTTTAACATTCCAGAAGTTGAACTGGGAGATGGATTATGAAAGACTTTGAAAGTCATGGTAAGGAGTTTGCTGTTTGGGTTTTAATCTGGAGACAATGTGAAAATGTAAGTGACCTAAAGGAGAGGTTGGCAAGCTTTCTATGTAATGGGCCACATCGTAGGTGTTTTATTTTTTTATTTTTATTTTATTATTTTATTTTATTTCTGTAGGTGTTTTAGACTGTTGCAACTTTTCAACTCTCCTGGTGTAGCAGGAGGGAAGCCATAGATCCTATGGAAACAAATGAGTGTAACCGTGTTGCAGTGAAGCTTTATTTAAGCATGCTGACATTCAAATTTCATATAATTTTTAAAGCAACCTATTTTTGGGGTGCCTGGGTGGCTCAGTCAATTAAGTGCCTGCCTTTGGCTCAGGTCATGATCTCAGGGTCCCGGGGTCAAGCCCCGTGGCAGGCTCCCCACTGGGTAGGGAGTCTGCTTCTCCCTCTGCCTCTCCCCTTGCTCATGCTCACTCTCTCTCAAATAAATAAAGAAAATCATTTTTAAAAAATCTATTTTTGTTTTATCTAATTATTATTTATTTATTTATTTTAGAGTGAGAGCATGCACATATGCATGAGCAGGGGCAGGGGGAGAGGAGGGGAAGGGGAGAGGGAGACAGAGAGAGAGAGAGAACCCACACTAGGTACAGAGCCTGACATTGGGCCCTGAGATCATGACCTGAGCCGAAATCAAGAGTCTGGACACTTAACCAACTGAGCCACCCAGGTGCCCCCTGAATTTCATATAATTTTTGTATGTCATAGAATACCATTCCTCTCTTGAATTTTTTCCAACCACTTAAAAATGTAAAAACCAGTCTTAGCTCAGGGGCTATACAAAGACAGGTGGCAGTCTGGCTTTGGCCTACAGGCTGAAGTTTTCCAACCTTATGGAAAACAAGGGAGTGATGTAATCAGAACTGGGCTTCAGATGATGGATCAGAGTGAGGGTGATGCCGCCAGCCAGAGGGACTCGTGAGCAAGCCGTGGCAGCAGCCTGTGAGAGAGGATACACACTAGGGAAGTGGTGATGCTCCAAAACTGGAGCTAAGCAGGTGGATTCGGGAAACACTGCACAGAGAGGGCTTGGGGAAGGAATTAAATAGCACTGGCGTCTTTCCCAAAAAGAGCAAGGCCCTGAAATGCTGAGATACAGGAAGTAGATCTCACCACTGTCGCCACAAAGGGGAATTATCCCAGGCTAGTTCTAGGTAGATGCCCCCCCAGAACAAGTGGTAGGAGCTTTCCAATACCATGAGCCCCAACCCCCTCTAGGTGTCCAGAGACTTTCCCTGTTCAGGGGAGTGCTTACATATGTCCTGGGCTATTGACAAGGTCATTGTTTACACGGAATACTTTGGATGCCCTGAGTGAGGCCTCCAGACAGAAAGATATCATTAGTGTCAGTGGGTCATGTGCAGAGAGCTGATCTTGAGAGACCCTCCCCTGAGGGCAAGGTGGCTCATAGTCTTCCTTGACACAGGTGAAAGGTGGTGGGTATCCCATGATTCCAAGAGTTGCTTTAGCTCCTTTGTGGAGGCCAGGCACCCAGAGAAGATTCCAACTCCTTTGATCCACCAAACTCATCCCGATCCTCTTTTTCCATCTGTACTCCCAGATATAATCTCTTCCCACCCCTTCATTCATTAGGTGAATGAAGCCTAACACTTTGTCTCTTCTCTTTCCAAGCTATTGTTATTGGAAAGATACCATGTCCTTCCTCATTCTGGGGCCCCTCTAGTCTCATTGCCCGGCTTGTGCAAATCAAAAGCTCTAGCTCTCTACCTTGGCACTTCCCACCACAGAATCTCCTCGCCCCTGACAACTTCATCAGACAAGTGTCTACGTAACCAGTGCCAAAAAGGAGCCTGTGTTTATGATTGATTACTTCTCTATCTCTGAGAGGAGTGGGAGGAAAAAAAATTGATCAACACTTTGGGTGGGTGTTGGATTTCTGAGCAGCACTGTTCTCATTTTGACTTCAGCACACAAAGGATCTACTTGAGATTTGTGTGATAAAGTCAAAACGAGAACATTCAGTATGGTTGAGCCATATTCAGCTGCTCAGCAAGGAATGGATTAAAGTGATGGACATCAACCTAATCTAGGAAAAGACAGACGTGAGGATAGGAAGGAGATGATGACCAGTTAAAAGATGGAGGGCCAGTGGCTTAGAGGTCCCAAACGTGAGGACCTATTGTCATATCAGGAGACTAAAAGGAAGGAGCTAGAAATATAGTTGAAAGTAGAGGTCCAACCTGAGATGTTAATCATGGAAGTTCTGTAAGATGTGCTGTACTTGCTAATGACAAGGTCCAATGAATCACAAGGGTAGTAGACATGAGGCTGGAGCAAATTAGGGGATGTTCAGAACCATGTGGGGTTGGGGTTCTTGGTGATAAAGAGTGACCTAGGAGATGTGGGCTTTGGACAGCATGGAGCACGATTGGCTCTTGTCCTTTCTATGTTCTTTGGGTCCCTTCTCTTCTCTACTGAAACTCATCACATAGATGATCTAACCCAATCCCACACCTTAGAATACTCTCTGCCAGTGAGTCCCATTTATATCACTCAAGTCTGTCCCCAGCTTGAGCCTTTGCCTGGAGCAAGTGCTCATTCTTCACTATCTTCAGGGCTCTGCTCCAATGCCACCTTCTTAGGGAGGCCCTCTCTGGCCCTCCTGCCCAAAATAGCTCCTCCCTCCTCTCTGTCCCTTATTCGGATTTTTCTTTTCTTTTCTTTTTTAAGATTTTATTTATTTATTCATAAGAGACACAAGAAGAGAGAGAGAGGCAGAGACACAGGCAGAGGGAGAAGCAGGCTCCACACAGGGAGCCTGATGCAGGACTCGATCCCAGGTCTCCAGGATCACGCCCTGGGCTGAAGGCGGCACTAAACCGCTGAGCCACCAGAGCTGCCCTGTTTTTTTTAATACGCATCAATATACTTCATATAAATCAGTACTAGTTTATTATTTTTTTTTATTTTTGAGAGAGAGAGAGCACGTGGGGGTGGTGGTGGGAGGCAGCGAATGAAGGAGAGGGAGAGAAAGAATCCCAAGCTGACTCCATGCCCAGGGTGGAGCCCGATGTGGGACTCAGTACCACAACTCTGAGATCATGACCTGAGCCCAAATCAAGAGTCGGACTCTCAACTAACTGAGCCACCCAAGGGCCCTGAGGATTCTCTCTCTTCACTGGAATGGGTTCAATGGAGGGCATGTGCGAACCCTCACCTTTGTCATTGCTGTATTGCCACACTTCAAACTGTTCCTAGCTAGTAGTAAGGGCTTAATAAGTATTTATTGAAAAATAGATACACAAAAGAAGACTATTTTATATGATAGGGTCTTCAAGAGCTCATTCTGAAAGCTAAAGGCTGGATATTGGCCATTGTGTTGTATGTGTTCCTGACATGGTAATTCTAATTCTCCCAAGGTAATTACTCTCTATCAGGTGGAGGGTCCCCACCTTTGTCCCCACTCGCGGATTGCATTTTGGAATCCAGGGGAAGGCTGTGTATCAGTGTTCACCTGGCTGAACAGTGAGAGTTGGGGAGGGGACCCAACCTGCACTTGAGCCTGGGGAGTGGCATCCTATGGATGCTTTCAAGGGAAAAGGAACCACAGGTGAAAAATCCTCCAGAAAATGAGGTGCTTTGGAAGGAAGATTTGTTCTGAAAGCTGGTGTGGCTGGAGAGCTGTGGAGGACATCTCAACAGAGAGTGGCTCTGGCTAGACCCTAAGGGTCTTGGAGGCCATAGGAAGAATTTTGGTCTTGAGTCTCAGCACCAGAAGTGGCCTTTGTGGGAAGACATGTCAAGATCAGTTGGATTAAAAGAGATCCTGACAGAATGGACTGGAGAGGGTAGAGAAGAAGCAGGGAGACCAGGCTCCTGGAAGCTGTTGGCAAGTGTCTACGGGAGAGAGGATGGTGCCTTAGATCAGTAGACAAATACATGGATTTGACGGGTATTTAGGAAGCTGAACTGGGGGAGGCTGGTGATAAGTCAGATATAAAGGTTGAGAGAAAAGGAAGGTCAAAGGAAGCACCATGTTTTTGGTTAGACCAGAGATGGACGTGGTGCCATTTATGACGTGGGGGAAGCTTCAAGAGAAGGGAAGGGCCAGGAAGGACAGAGGCCGAGCTAGAGAAGCAGGAGGGAAATGTGGGGAGTTTTATGTCACAGATGTCAAGGCAGACACCAAAAGCAAAGTGAAAGCACATGTGATGAGCTGAGAGCAAACCTCTGCCAGACAGATAACAGGATCATCGTGATAAAGATAAATGCTACTGAAAGAAACAGGAAACTTCACACAGCCCAGAAGAAGACTGGCAGCCAATAGGGAAAGGCCATTTGCCGAAGAAAGGATCCAAATTTCCAGTAACTGTTGGAAGAGAAGTTCACTGCCCCTAGGAATTAGAGGAAGGTCAATGTCATGGGCTGAATTGTGTCCCCCTCCCTGCAAATATGTGGAAATCCTAACCCCTGTACCTCAGAGGGTGACTTATTCAGAAATAAGGGTGTCACATAGATGTTTAGTTAAGATGGGGCCATACTGGAGTAGAGTGTGCCCATAATCCAACATGACTGGTGTCTTCTTAGGAGAGCCATGTAGCAACAAAGACACAGGAGAATGCCCTGTGGGGACAGAGAATTGGTGCAATGCGCAAAGGCAGACAGTCGCCACCAGAAGCTAGGAAGAGGTGAGGAAGGATGGACCCCTACGTGTATAAGGGGGAACATGGCCTTGAGCATCTTTTTTTTTTTAAATTTTTTTGTTAACTTTTATTTATTTATGATAGTCACAGAGAGAGAGAGAGAGGCAGAGACATAGGCAGAGGGAGAAGCAGGCTCTATGCACTGGGAGCCCGACGTGGGATTCGATCCCGGGTCTCCAGGATTGCGCCCTGGGCCAAAGGCAGGCGCTAAACCACTGCGCCACCCAGGGATCCCGGCCTTGAGCATCTTGATTACAAACTTCTAGTCTCCAGAACGTGAGACAATAAGTTTCTGGCTTTTTGTTTTGAAAGAGAGAGAGAGAGAGAGAGAACATGCGCAAGCAGGGGGAAGAGCAGAGGGAGAAGGAGAGGGAGAGTCTTAAGCAGGCTCCACGCTCAGTGTGGAGCCCGACCCTGAGATCATGACCTGAGCCAAAATCAAGAATAGGTTGTTGAACCGACTGAGCCACCCAGGTGCCAGTTTCTGGGTGTTTTAAGAGCCAGGCAGTTTGTGGTACTTGGTCACAACAGTGTTTGAAATTAATACAGTAAATTAAAATAAAGTTGAAATGCCTTTTTATTTTTCCCATTAGCTTGGCAAAAATATCCCACAATGATTTTAATATCCAGCACTGGCAAGGATGTGAGAATTCCTACCACAACAGCTGGTTGGAGTGGAACTTAGTGACACCTATTTGGAGGGCATTGGAGCCCTCCTTGAAATAAAACCTTAAAAATGAAAAAGTCCATGATCCAGCACTTGGCAATTCCTGTCTGCTGGGGAGGAATGCATGTGTTCACAAAAGAGTTGCATGTGAGAATGTTCTTTGTAGCATTTCTGTAATGGCAAAAAATTGACAAATGCCTCATGCGCATTGGTAGAGAATGGTTCCATAAACTAGCTGGTCTCTTCTCAGGGATGATTCATGAAATTAATGAAGCTTAAGCTCCGCAGCCCCACACTTGCATCAGCTCCTTTGAACGCCCAGAAGGGGCTCTAGTGATGGCTCTATGTAACTCTGTATTATTTTTCTTAAAAAAGTTCCCTCCAAATGCACCAGCTTCAGGCCCCATCAGACTCGAATCTGCCCCCCGTCATACTATATAACATATGATCTCAGTTAAAAAAGAAATGAAGCAGGGTGCCTGGGGGTGCTCAGTGGTTGAGCATCTGCCTTCGGCTCAGGGCATGATCGCGGGGTCCTGGGATCGAATCCCCCATCCGGCTCCCTGCAGGGAGCCTGCTTCTCCCTCTGCCTGTCTCTGCCTCTCTCTCTGTGTCTCTCAGGAATTAATAAATAAAATCTTAGAAGAAGAAGGAGAAGGAGAAGAAGGAGAAGAAGAAGAAATGAAGCCGATAACTAGAGAGTAGAGGGTTTCCCTAAGTGGAGAGGAGAGTGACAAGTTGGGTGTCATCCGAAAGCTCCGGTGACCTCCGCGGGCAGAGGGGCTGCTGGGAGGGACCGAGAGTGGGGACCGCGTCTGGACAGTCCCTTCAAGGAGCCTGGCTGCAGAGGGCCGGGAGTCGCCGCCGGAATCTGGGGTGAGGGCGTGGGGGGAAGAACGTTTCAAGAAGGAAGAGCCGCGGCCGGAGTCAAGGGAGAACCAGGTAGTGCCCAGCGCTGGGGCAGAGTAACGGCGCTTCTGCAAACCTCCGCTCTGGCTGCCCGGCCTCCACACACGCCGGGTCGGGCCTTATCTCAAGCCCCCAACTGCCACTCGGGGCGCCGAGCCGGCTCAGACCCCGCCCCCCTCCTCCGCACCCAGGGGCGCGGCCAGCAGGGCCACGTGGCCAAGCCCCCGCGCGGAGGGTGGGGCTGGGGCCCCGGGGGCAGCGGGCATCCTGGGCCTGCGGGGCGTGCGGGGCGTGCGGGGCTGCAGGGGCCGGCCCCCGACCGGTCCTGTGGTTTGTCTTGGCTGACAAAGGTCCCTCTTGGTTCCAGCCTGAGCTGCTTCCGCAGCCTTCCCGCCTTCCTGCGAGCCACCCCACGTTCTCCCCGTGAGCGCTTTCGGCCCAGCTGGCCGCTGGCTTCCACTCTGCCACCAGGACATGACTGGCTAAGCAGCTTTCCCCAGTTCTCAGGAATATATATATTTTTAAGATTTTATTTATTCATGAGAGACACACAGAGAGAGGCAGAGACACAGGCAGAGGGAGAAGCAGGCTCCGTGCGGGGAGCCCGACGTGGGACTCGATCCTGGGTCTCCAGGATCACCCCCTGGGCCGAAGGCAGATGCTCAACCGCTGAGCCACCCAGGCGTCCCAAGTTCTCAGGAATATTAAAAGGAATGAGCAGAATCCTTTTCAATCTCATGCTTTTCTTCCACAATTTTTTAAAGATTATTTATTTATTTATTTATTTGTTTGTTTATTTATTTATTTATTTGAGAGAGAGAGTGTGCAAGCAGGGGAAACAGCAGAGGTAGAGGGAGAAGCAGATCCGCCGCTGAGGGCCAGGAGACTGATATGGGGCTCGACCCCAGGACTCCAGGATCATGGCTTGAGTTGAAGGCAGACACTTCACCGACTGAGCCCCCCCGGTGTCCCTCTCCCATAATTTTTTTCTGAATTCTTTAGTGTCTGCTACCACTCGCTCCAACTAGAATTTCATAAAAAATAGTTATTTGATCTGGCAAAAGGTGCAGGTTCATTTATTGCGGGTTTTCTCTAACTTCAATCTTGTGTGCTGCCCTTCAGGGCCCTAAAAGTCTACGGATCCCTGGGCAGGTGCCTTCCGACAGTGAAGCAACCTGCCACATAGATTCTCATAACGCTCAGCACTTGGAGGTTTTGTTCCTGTGTTAGAAGTAAAATGTTTGAGTGGAAAGAGTATGGGATTTGGAATCAGGAGACTGTTCAAGTCCACGCTTGCCCTTAACTGCGTGCCCTTAGGCAAGTGTCTTAATCACTCTGAACTCCAATATCCTCGTTTGTAAAGGGGAATAACCGCACACCCACTGACGAGCCATAATCCGGGTGACCCTGGGTGCTGTCACACCACAGACCCTACTGAAGAAAGTCAGTTCTTGTGAACAAGTTTTTATGCTTTATTCCTGGGACCTCGGAAAGGTGGACCAAGGGAGGATCAGGGCCTGGAGCGAGGACAGCCAGCGTTGGAAGACGGTGCTGAAGAGCTGGGCTGGTGGGAAGCCAAGGCCATCCAAGCTTCTCTGGAGGACAGGTTAAGTGCAAGACTTGCATAGAGATGTGGGCAGCAGAGATCTGCAGAAATTCGAGTCGAAAGTCGAAGTTGCTACAGTAGAAGCTTCAAGCACATAGCAGTCATGAAGTAATGAAGGCAGAGAGGCAGTTGGTGGTGGGGCTTGCAGAGGCCCCCGCTATCTCACTTCTTATCCTCTCCATCCTTTTTGATCCTATGGCAGGTGCAGGAGATGGTTCCCCACACGCAGATGGTTCTCATGTCCAGTCCTGTCATCCCTTTGCTTCTCTGCCTCAGGGTTTCTTCTGGAAGTGTGGGAATTTGCTCAGCCCTTTCTTCAGGGTAGCCTAGAAGGGCTGGTTTGAAGCTTCTAGGACTAGGGGAGTCAGTGGACAAAGCCCTCAGGAGCGCAGTGCTGCAGTGTGCTCTAGGACATCGCCCAGCTGGCCCCCACCATGCAGCCTGCTGTTGGCTTTCCTCACTTCCTTCTCTCACTTTCTCTCTCCCTCCCTGTGCTTCCAGGAAATCCTTCACAAGCAACTATCACGTTCTTGTCCCAGGGTCTTCTCTGGGGAATCCAAATTTAGACAGCAGCCCTGGAAAAGAGAAGCAGACATGGAGAATCTACTTCAGGTGCTGAGAGGGAGCACGCACACTCAGGGACGACCAGATGAGGGCCTGATGCCTCCTGAGCAACATTCCAGTCTCCCCAGGCCGACTGTGCGGGTGGGGATGACTTCCAGGCAGTGTGTCTGCTCCCCTCAGTGTGCCTGGGGGAACCTGAATGAATCTCAGCCTTTCAACCTGAAGGCACTTAAGCAGACTTCTCCTCAGGATAGCTGCCATCTGCTAAGCACCTACTGTGTGCCAAGCTGTGTGGCAGGCACTTTACTTGAATTATTTCTCATTCTCATGACAATTCGCAAAGGAGATAATATCCTCTTCCAACAAACAAAAAACAGTGTGGTACTGGCATAAAGACAGATTATGCAGACCAATAATATATATTTTTTTAGATTTTATTTATTTATTCATGAGAGACACAGAGAGAGAGAGAGAGGCAGAGACACAGGCAGAGGGAGAAGCAGGCTCCATGCAGGGAGCTCGATGTGGGACTCAATCCTGGGACTTCAGGATCATGCTGTGGGCTGAAGGCAGGTGCTAAACTGCTGAGCCACCTAGGGATCCCCCCCAATAATAGATTAGAATAGAGAGCCTAGAAAGAAACCGTCACATACACGGTCAAATGATTTTTGACATAAGTACCAAGAGCATTCAATGGGGAAAGGACAAGCCCTTGAACAAATGATGCTGAGAAAATTGGATATCCACTTGCAAAAGAATGAAATTGTACCTTTACCTCACACCATATGCAAAAATTAACTCAAAATAGATCAGAGTTAAATCTAAACGCTAAAACTATAACTCTCTTAGAAGAAAACACGGGGGCAAATATTCATGACCTTAGATTGAGCAATGGTTTCTTAAATAGGACACCAATAGGATTTTCTTAAATAGGACACATAGCACATGCAACAAAAACAAAATAGGTAGATCAAGCTTCATCAAAATAAGAAACTTGGAAAAATAAAAAATAAAAATAAAAAAAATAAGAAACTTGGGCAGCCTGGGTGGCTCAGCAGTTTAGCGCCGCCTTCAGCCCAGGGCCTGATCCTGAAGATCCAGGATCACGTCCCACGTCGGGCTCCCTGCGTGGAGCCTGTTTCTCCCTCTGCCTATGTCTCTGCCTCTCTCTCTGTGTCTCATGAATAAATAAAATCTTTAAAAAAAAAAAAAAAGGAAAGTTTTGTGCATCAAAGGACTTTATCAAGAGATGAGGGATCCCTGGGTGGCTCAGCGGTTTAGCGCCTGCCTTCAGCCTGGGGTGTGATCCTGAAGTCCTGGGATTGAGTCCCACATTGGGCTCCCTGCATGGAGCCTGCTTCTGCCTCTGCCTGTGTCTATGCCTCTCTCTCTCTCTCTCTCTCTCCGTCTCTTATGAATAAATAAATAAAATCTTAAAAAAGACCCTCAAAAACAAAACAAAAAAACCCTACATATTCACCAACAGATGAATGCATAAGTGAAATGTGGTCTATACATACAATGAAATACTCTTCAGCCTAAAAGGGAAGGAAATTCTAACACATGCTACAGTATGGATAAACCATTAAGACTTTGTGCTAAATAAAGTAGGTCAGACACAAAAGGACAAACATTGTATGATTCCACTTATATGAGGTTCCTAGAACAGACAAAATCATGGAGACAGAAAGTAGAACAGAGGTTATCAGAGGCTGGAGGGAGAAAGGAATGGGGAATTATTGTTTAATGGGTACGGAGTTTCTGTTTGGGATGATGAGAAAGTTCTGGAAATAGTTGGTGATGTTTATACAACATTTTGAATGTACTAAATGCCGCTAAATTGTACACTTAAAATGGTGAGTCTCATGCTATGTATATTTTACCACAATTTTTTAAAACTTGTAAAAAATGAATACAAAAACAAAAAAAAAATGAGAGACTTAAAACTAGGGAAATAACCCAAATGTCTTTCAACAGGTGAATGAGTAAGCCAACTGTGGTGCATCCATACTATGTATTGGGTGAAATGGAACACTCTTCATACACATGAGAACTTGGATTAATCACAAAGACATTATATTGAGTGAAAGAAGCCAGTCTCAAAAGGTGACATAAATTCCACTGTATGATATTCTCAAAAAGAGGGATGGAGAATGAATCAGTGGTCTCCAGGGGTTAAAGGTGGGGACAATGTGTTTATAAAGAGATAGCATGAGGGAGGTTTTTGGGGGATGGACCAATTCTGCACTCTGATTGTGGTGGTATATGTGTTCTGGCCTGAATATGTGTTAAAATTCATAGATATATTCCCCAAGATGTCTAAAAAGTCAAGTTCATTGTATAATAATTCAAAATAAAAAATAAATGAGGGACTCTGACGGATGGGGTGACCTGCCTTAGGTCACATGGCTTCTCAGTGGTGGGCAGGCATGCAGACACAGTCCCTCTTGTTCCAAGACTTCCTCCTCTCCACTGGCCCAAATCATCTCTCAGAAGGCCAGAGTGAGGGGGAAATGAGACGACGGAGTCTTGAAAACCCTTTGTAAACAGTTGTGGGCTATGCAAATGTCAGCTTCTCAATCCATCACAGAATCTAGCTGTTCCTCAGAGTCCCAATTTAAGGGACAGCATTATTATTATTGATTGGCACACTCAACCCTGACCTTCAGTAGATTAAGAACTGAGATTGTAAACAACAAAACAACATTCAACTAAACAAAAAATAACAGGTGGTGTCTTCACTCCTTCCCTAAATGTCATGTCTTTTGAAGAGAAAAGAACTAAAGAAGGGAGTGTCTGGCCACAGTTTATTTAATTTTAATTTTAATTTTTGGCCACAGTTTAAAGTAAAAAGATTGCCAGGGGGCCTGGATGGCTCAGGTAAGCTTCCAACTCTTGATGTGGACTCAAGTCATGATCGCAGGGTCATGATCTCAGGGTCATGAAAGTCCCATGACAAGCTCTGCACTCAGTGTGGAGTCTGCTTGAAATTCTCTTCCTCTCCCTGACTTGTGCATGTGCGTATGTGCATGCTCTCTCTTTCTCTCTCAAATAAATAATCTTAAAAAAAAAAAAAGAATAATCTAAAAAAAAAAAAAAAAGATTGCTTCCTTGGAGCCATGGATGATGGCCCTGCAGGGTGGCCAGGTCTTGGCAAGGGATGGGGTAAAGTGGAATCATCATCATCAAAGATCAAGACAAGGTGGGATGAATTCTCTGGGTGGGGAAGGGGAGAGGCTGGGTGTCAGGTGTGGGGCCAGGGAGGAGTACACCAGCTTTGGAGTCAGATGAACCCCAATTCAAAATTTGCCTCTGCAATCCCTTATGATGAGAACTTACACAGTCACTTAAGTTCTCTGAGTCTCAGTTTCCTTTTTTTTTTAAGATTTTATTTATTTATTTATTTATTCATTCATTCATTCATGAAAGATACACAGAAAGAGAAGCAGAGACACAGGCAGAGGGAGAAGCAGGCTCCATGCAGGGAGCCTGACGTGGGACTTGATCCCCAGACTCCGGGATCTCGCCCTGGGCCCAAGGCAGACGTTCAACCGCTGAGCCACCCAGGTGTCCCTGAGTCTCAGTTTCCTGATCTGCAACATGAGGCAGCAACAACACTAACCTCCTAGATCCCATTTTTGTGAAGATTAAGTGTTTGGTAAAGTTCCCATCCATGCCTGGCACACACTGAATAGTGAGTAATAATAGTAAAAAACATTAACAGTAATTGCCAAGCTCTTAGACTCATATATATAGAAAGATTACACAAAAATAATTCCAAAGTGAGCCACAACTATCACAGGGATGAGAAAAAATACTCACACCTATACCATTAATTTAATACTCTTTTGCAGTGGACCCCCAAATCCTGATCAGACTATTGGCTTCATAGACACGAACAAAATAGAAGCAAGGGCAGTTCCTTTGCTCATTCCTTTGTTTATTCATTCAACCAATGAAGGCACCACAGTAGGTTGTGGAGATTCAGGGATGAACAGGACAGACTACAGAGCTCTCCTGGAGCTTCAGAACCAAGAGGGTACACAGACTGTAAAGAAGTAATCACGTAAGTGGCCAAGACAATTTAGATAGCTCTAAGTGCTATGTAGACAACAAAGTGGGTTGATGTAATAAAGTGAACTGGGGGGCCATTTCCACAGGGTGGTAGGGAAGTCCTCCTTGGAAAGGTGATTGTTAAGTGAGTTCTAAGATTTGAATAAGCCAGCCACACTGCAATGTGGCAGGGGAGTCCTAGCCCCAAGCCACCGGGCAGGTGCTCACTCCCTCCAGGATGGTTGGAACTCTGTGAACACCAGAGGAAATGACATTCTTTTTTAAAAATTTTATTTTATTTCTTTTTTTAAAATATTTTATTTATTTATTCATGAGAAACACACACAGAGAGAGAGAGAGAGAGAGAGAGGCAGAGTCATAGGCAGAAGCAGGGGGCCTGATGTGGGACTCAATCCTGAACCCCAAGATCATGACCTGAGCTGAAGACAGATGCTCAGTTGCTGAGCCACCCAGGCACCCCACAACCTTTTTTTTTTTTTTTAAGATTTTATTTATTTATTTGAGAGAGAGAGGGAGGAGAGGGAGAGGGAGAAGGAGAAGCAGACTCCCCACTGAGCAGAGAGCCCAATGTGGGGCTTGATCCCAGGACCCTGAGATCAGGACCCAAGTTGAAGGCAGATGCTCAACTGAGTCACCCAGATACCCCAGGAATGAGATTCTTTTTTCTTTTTTTTAAATAAATGTTATTTATTTATTTATTTTTAAATATTTTATTTATTCATGAGAGACACACAGAGAGAGGCAGAGACACAGAGGGAGAAGCAGGCTCCATGCAGGGAGCCCAATATAGGACTCCATCCCTGATCGAAGGCAGACGCTTAACCGCTAAGCCACCCAGGTGTCCCCAGGAATGAGATTCTTAAATGAGATCAGGAGGTAGGGCAGGGACCAGGTTACCTGGAGTCCAGTTGGCCTGGTAAGAAGTTTCCGTTTTTCTTAAGTACATTGGAAAGCCAGGGGCAGGTTCTTTAAGTCAGCTAGATGATGCAAATAATTTAAAGTTATCAAGTGAAGATCTCCAAACAGGTTAGTTTTGCCCATGGGCTGTTAATAGTTAAAATCTATTGGCCAAGGCTGCCCCCTTTGCAGAGAAGCACTGCCGACTTTTGCCTCAGTGAGGCCCCAGTTTTGGGTCTCTATGATTAATCCCCTTTGAAAATCAATATATTATTTATTTGAATATATTAATGCCCTCAATCCCTTTATGGTCCACTCTTGCCTGTTAATTTCTGTGGGCAATCTAATTTTCTTTATTTTTCATTTGTGCTGTTGTTAGTCATATGCCTTGTTTTTTCTTATCCCTATTTTTAAAAATATTTATTTTAGAAAGAGAGAGGAAGAAAGAGTGAGTGTGTGTATGTGTGTGTGAACAGGGGTAGGAGCAGAGGGAGAGAGAGAGAAAATCTCAAGCAGACCCTGGGCTGAGCATGGAGCCTAATGCAGGCTCGACCCCACGACCCTGAGATCATGACCTGAGCTGAAATCAAGGTTGGATGTTCAGCCAGCTGAACCACCCAGGTGCCCCTATCATGCCTTTGTTAAAGGTGAGGAGCCCAAACTCAGAACCTTGTGCAGAGTCACCTCATGTGATGGCAGCAGAGCCAGGATTTTAACCTAAGTTTATTTGACCTCTCACCATAGGAAGACACTGGAAATTAAGAAGGCCTCAGGTCAAAATCTGAATAGTAGTGTAAAAATATACAAATAATGAGGGATACCCAGGAGGATGGGGAATATAAGAAAGCAGGATATAATGACAGCAGAGGAGTGCTTGGAAACTTCAACGAAGCAAGGAGAGAGAGAAAGGCTCCAGAGCCTTCCAGCTTCTGCCATCATTATTGCAATACGCAGCGGGTGGGTGGTAAACAGGGTGGGATTGACAATGTGGCACGAGCAGCTGAATATAGTCTTAGGTGCCTCTGAGATGAACTGGGGTGGGAGTGGAGACAAGCAGTCCCGCAACTGACTTTTTTTTTTTTTTTTTGGTAAGATTTTATTTATTTATGAGAGACACGCAGAGAGAGGCAGAGACACAGGCAGAGGGAGAAGCAGGCTCCATGGAGGGAGGCCGATGTGGGACTCAATCCCAGGACCCCGGATCACGCCCTGAGCCGAAGGCAGATGCTTAACCGCTGAGCCACCCAGGCATCCCTCATGTTGTATATCTTTATATGTTGTTGCAGTCACAATGCCCATGATGATTCTATTTCCTCTTGGCATCATATAGTAAATCTTTGCAGTGTTTCTTAGTTTTGACAATTTTGAAAAATTACATCCCACCCTATTAAAATCCTGTCATCTAATTATTATATCATTGTATTAGTATTAGATTGTTTCTATGTCTTTATACCTCTTAGGCAATTATATTTTTTAAAAAAGATTTTTTTTAGGGACACCTAGGTGGCTTAGCAGTTGAGCATCTGCTTTCAGCTCAGGTCGTGATCCCAGGGCCCTGGGATGGAGTCCCACATCGGGCTCTCTACATGGAGCCTGCTTCTCCCTCTGCCTGAGTCTCTGTCTCTCTCTCTCTCTCTCTGTGTGTGTCTCTCATGAACAAATAAAAAATAAAATATCCTTTTTAAAAATATTTTATTTATTTCAGAAAGAGAGAGAGAGCATAAGCGGGGTGAGGGGCACAGGAGAGAGAGAAGCAGACTCTTGCTAATCAGGGAGCCTGACGTGGGACTCGATCCCAGGACCCCAGGATCATGACCCAAGCCGAAGGCAGACGCCCAACTGACTGAGCCACCCAGGTGCCCCCAGGCAATTGTATTTTTGAGAAGTTCTGAAATTTAGTGAGATTTCAACATTAGTAGAATAAAAAGAGAAATATTTGGCAGGTGTAACCTTTTCCCACTGTTTTTGCCGTGTTCTCCAACAGCTGTGGAAGAATGGAGATGCTTTCTGAAGACTCTGGAGATATATTTTAGAAGGCCCGTGGCACTAGATTCTACAGAACTGGTTCCCCAGATTATTCTTTTGTGATACTTTCTATTATCGGGGTTCCTGAATCTTATAGGTGAGATTAATGAACCCATTTCAACAACCCAGGTGATGCTAAAAGCCTACGTAGTGGGGGAAGAGGGAAGAAAGTGGATTTAAGTGGATGTAAAATTGAAGTCAGATAGGACATGGTGGCCACACAGATATTGGGGTGAGAGTGAAGGTGGCATTAAAGATGTTTTAAGGTTTCTCACCTGTTTGAATGGATGGTGGTGTCTAAGCAAGATAGAGGCGATCCATTATAGGTGGAGGAGTTTGGCAGGAAATAGAATGTTTAATTATCAAGGCATCTGAAAAAAGTTTAGTTCTCCTGTAAGTATAGGATGATAGGTTCTACTTTTGTGTAATGGATAGTTTCATGTCTCGGAATCCAAAATGTAGACACGATTAGTTTGAAAAATTGCTACTCTGAGGCTATCCTGACTTAGGGGAAGAAAGGGGTCACTTTAGTGAAAGTGACTGTGCTTTTCAGACTTCATCATAGCCTGGGTTTAGCTAGAAATATGCCCTCATTTTGGGGGAGATCTCAAAAAGTTCAGAGAAGAGAGGAAGCCCCCGCAATGCGGGTCTTACAGGGAGGCCGGTGCCCAGTCTGTGTTTAGAGGATCCTGGAAGAGGACCTGCCTCTCACTCTCAGGACCAGCTCTGAGGCAAGGGACTAGGGATCCTCCTGACTGGATGGGGTGGGAGATATTCTTGGAAGGAGCACAGAGGGTCAAACGAGACCAGCCGAAGCTACCATACAGCCTTGGGATGGGTCCGAAGGACTCATGTGAAGCCGGAGGGAGACTTGCAGAACTAGGCCATGCTGTGTGCACTGACAGGCTGTGCGAAGCTCTGCGTACCATGAGGTGAAGGCCCGGTTTAGGGGGCCAGACAGAAGCAAGAGGCCCACAAAAGGTGTTCTAACAGTGGGTTGAAAATTGGTCCAAATAGGGGCACCTGGGTTAAGCATCTGCCTTCACCTCAAGTCATGATCCCAGGGTCCTGGGATCGAGTCCCACATTGGGCTCCCTGCTCAGTGGGGCGTCTGCTTCTCCCTCTCCCTCTGCCCCTCTTCCTTGCTCCTTCTCTCTTGCTTTCTCAAATAAATAAAATCTGAAAAGAAAAGAAAAGAAAAGAAGAGAAAGAAAAGAAAAAAGAAAAGAAAATTGGTCCAAATAGAAAGAAAAGAAGGGGGCAGCCTTGGTGGCTCAGCGGTTTAGTGCTGCCTTCAGCCCAGGATGTAATCCTGGAGACCCAGGATCGAGTCCCACATCAGACTCTCTGCGTGAAGCCTGCTTCTCCCTCTGCCTGTGTCTCTGCCTCTCTCTCTCTCTCTGTGTGTGTCTCTCATGAATAAATAAATAACATTAAAAAGAAAAAGAAAGAAAAGAAGGGGCATCTAAGGAAATTAATGTCCCTATTCAGGGAATTGACTCCTCGGTGAGTTCTGATTTGAGATGAGCCTGACTGGGGTGCCTGGGTGGCTGCTTGGTTAAGCATCGGACTCTTGATTTTGGCTCAGGTCACGATCTCAGGGTCATGAGATCAAGCTCTGAGCTCTTCATCTGGCTCTGGGCTGGGTGTGAAGCCTGCTTAAGATTCTCTCTCTCTCCATCTCCTACTTCTGTTCCTGCCCTGCTCGCTCCCCCTCTAAAAAAAGAAAAGAGCCTAATCAAAACATAGGACAAAAACAAGGACTAGAAAGATAGACAAAGGACTCTTAGAAGAGGGGTCTGTTGGCTGACGTGAGTGAAAAATGCCAGACGACACTGCAATGAAATGATGGGCTTTTTAGGAATGCTTTAGAGGTGACTATCCCACCTCCCACCCCCACCCCCCACTGACAGGGACAGGAGGGGATCATAGGGAGAGCTGAGAAGCAAGTTGCTGGCTGATTTTCTAGCAGAGTGGGTACTGAAAGGATATTGGAGGGGCACCTGGGTGACTCAGTCAGTTGAATGTCCAGCTCCTGGTTTCAGCTCAGGTCATGATCTTGGGGTCATGGGATGATCCCCACGTTGGGCTCCACACAGTGCGGAGTCTTCTTGTCTGCTTGAGATTCCGTCTGCCTCTCCTCCTGCTCGCTCTCTCAAATAAATAAATAAAATCTAAAAAAAAAAAAAAAGATGTTGGAGGGTTCACAGCAGCACCATAGATGATTGGGAGTTGGGCTCAAAGAACAGGAAGCAGCTGGGACCCCAGCCAACATTATGCCACAAAACCAGTTTGGGGAGGTGTTGGCTGTTGAGGCTGTTGAACACTGGATGTCATAACCCATTCTGCCACCTGCACTGGGCCCTGGGTGCTGCCAGTGTGGCTGCCCACGGCTGTGATGGATGGCAGGGTGAGTGTCACTGGTGGAGGTTAGGTAACCTCCCTGGTTCCAGCTGCAAGGAAGCAGGTGGAGCCAGGAATAGGCACGTTCCACATCGTGATGGGAAATGAACTCTGCTTCCTTCAAGGTGGAGAATTTCTCCACCAGTGGAAGGGGGCATCAGACCAAATTAAAGACTCACTTCAGATTGTCACCAGGAGACTAATGACAGTGTGACCTGTCAGAGGGATCTGCAATTATTTTAAGGAAAAATGACAGAAGTCTGGCCTCCAGCTGAGGCAGCAGAATGGAGAATAGGGTACAGATGTTGATGAGAATACAACAGTAGAATGAATAGCGTTTTGTGATCGGATGCAGGGGCAAAGGAGAGGAGAGTCATCTAAAATGCTTTTGGAATGCCTGTGGCTTCAAGAATTGGATGAGTGGCAATGCTATCAGCCAGGCTGGGTCATCTGGGAGGAGGGGTATGTTTGGGAAAATGAAGGTCGGTTGTTGTTGACATCCTGAATTTGAAGTCTCTACAAGACACACAGCCAGGGATAGACAATGGATGCATTCTGATACCATTATCGTAAAGACTGTTGACTATGCAGCAGTGTGAGGGAAAGGAAGCTCTGATTTGTAGCATTTCCCAACTTCTGTGGTGTGAATACACCACTATGGCCAATTTCAAACTACCGAAGTGAGTTACTGAGACTGGATTTGGGAAGAGATGCATACAGTCACCTCTCAGGAGCCCACTGGAGGGTCCAGCACGCTATTATGACTATGAGTGAGGATGCATCTCCCTGACAGAGCAGGATCCCGGGGATAGAATCTTCAGGGCAGACGGAAGAAGAGGAGGCCCTGCAAGGCACAGGAGTTGAGTGAAGGAAAACCAAGAGTGAATGGGTACTTCAGGATCAAGCCCAGATCAGAGCCCTGTCAAGCTCTCCAGAATTAATTTTCCATATTCATTCATTTTCTCAGCAATCTCCTACTAGACTGTGAGCTCTTGGAGGGAAGAGATTTTGTCTGACTCGGCTGTGTCCTCTAGGTTAGCCTACAGCAGGCATTCAGCAAATAATTTCACTGATGTCTCAGAGAAGATTCAGGTCCACCAGTTTCATGAGGCAACACAAGAGTAACTGGATATATATGCTAAAGGGAGACGTTTTCGCTCAATGTAAGAAAAAGACCTCCCTAACACGTCTTTAAGTAGACCTGCCTTGTGTTGTCTGCCTCATGTTACCCCCATTCTTCTGGGAACTGTTACCCTCCATCACAGTGGCTCTCAAGGCAGTCACTCAGTTTCACAGGGATCTATGACTAGTCCAAGTACAGGACCCAGTTGGGATTTGGGGCATTAGAACTAAGTCCCTGTAGCACCGGTGTTAGAAGCAGTGGCAGCATCATTTCCCTGCCCTATGAGGCTACTGAGAGTAGCGGGGAATCCCAGCAGTGATTCCCTGGTTCTTTCATTCTTCCGTCCAAATGTATCCCTATCCCTTTCTCAGGTCACATTACATAGCTTCGTACCTGCCAATAAATTTCCCTTACCTCAGCAGAAGCTGATTTCTGTATTCTGCAAGCGATGGTACTAATTAATACTCAAGCAGAACTCGCCAAATATGTATCATGTGTGAAAAGTGATGTGTCTGCTACCTAAGTATTCAGTTTGGCCACTTGAAAGGAGCTTAAAAAAGGGTATTTCTGTCAAGGGTAGTAGCCCTAAATTAACAGCAACAGTCGCAGCTACTTGCTATATGACTTGGTAGTTAACTGAGGAAGGTAAGTGGTGAGGACCCCTGGGTGGCGCAGCGGTTTAGCGCCTGTCTTCAGCCCAGGGCGTGATCCTGGAGACCCGGGATTGAATCCCACGTCAGGCTCCCGGTGCATGGAGCCTGCTTCTCCCCCTGCCTGTGTCTCTGCCCCTCTCTCTCTCTGTGTAACTATCATGAAAAATTTTTTTAAAAAAGGGAAGGTAGGTGGTTTCTTTTTTTTTTTTTTAAGATTTTATTTATTTATGTAGGGAGAGCATGAGCAGTGGAAGGGGCAGAGGGTGAAGGAGAGAATCTCAAGCAGATTCTGAGCTGAGCATGGAGCCTCAGAGTTCGATTTCAAGACCCTGAGATCATGACCTGAGTGAAATCAAGAGTCGGGATACTTAACCCACTGAGCCATCGCCCCAGGAGGGGGAGTTTGATCCAGGTTTATTAAGACTTCAAGGTTCTTAATAACTAAGGTAGAGATTCTTAAACTTTTTACTCTCAGGATCCCTTTAGGATCTTAAACATTGAGACCTCAAAGAATTTTTGGTTTTGTGGGTGAACATCTATAGACGTATCTATATATATGTATGATGGAAATCAAAACCGAGAAATTTCAAAGACTTAAAAAGAACAAAACCCATCGTGTTAACATAAATATTTTTATTAAAAGCCACTGTTTTTCAAAACAAGATTAAAGAGTGGCACCGTTTTACATTTTTGCAAATCTCTTTTCTATCTAGTAGAAGACATCTGGATTCTCATGCCTGCTTCTTCATTCAGTGCATTGCTTTGGTTGAAGTATATAGAGCAAAACTGGCCTCATGCAGACATGTAGTGGAAGAGGAACTTCATGAACCTCCTGAAAGGGTTCCAGGAACCCCCAGGGGTCCTCAGACCATAATTTGAGAACCACTACAGTAAACTAGACTATTTCACAGTTAAAGACAACATCACCACTGAATTAGTTTTAGAACTGGCAATTCCTTCCATGGCCAGCACTTTTTACTTTATTTACTTTTAAAAACTAATCTCTATACCCAATGTGGCGTTTGAACTCATGACCCAAAGGTCAAGAGTTGCATGCTCTACTGACTGAGCTAGCCAGGTGCCCCCACGGCCAAGACATTTTAAACAAATTGCAAAAGATGGTGGTGGTAAAGGCAACTTGAATTCTTTTTAATTCCATTTAAAGTGACACCAATTTTCAACTTGAGTTCATAAATTATTCTTTTGCCAGCCATAATTATATATTAGATTTTTTTCAGGTTTATTTTTCTAAACTGAGAAAGCAACATGTCATACATGGTCAAAGTCAACATTTGTAGTGGTTTTACAGTTTACAAAGCTTCTTTCTGTGCACATATGATGCCATTTAGTTTCTTAGGAGCCGTTCTAGAGGGGAGAGTCGAGCAGAGAGATGACTTGCCCAAGACTGCCATCAGGGACCAGGCTGTGGACCAGGATTCCTCGTGACCAGGCGATGTGCTCACAGGACAACTCTGCTCTTATGAACAAACATTTCACTTTCAAAAGGAAGCCTTCCAACATAGGAAGAGGGGACCCTTTATTTATGTTCACTTTTTCACATACACAAGAGACAGCATCTGTTCTAGAATCCAACTGGATTTTATTTGACACAGAATACAATATGGCTGCAGGAATAGCAAACTGAAAAGACAAAGCAGAAAAGACACAGTTCTATCTAATTTATAATTAAGTAACAGGAGGGCAAGTCATTAAATGAATAACAGAACAGTTGAGCTTGATGGAAGAATTCTTTCTAGTGCCCATACCTGAAAGACAAAGTATTTTTATTTATTCCTTAGTAATGTCCTGCTTGAGACTACAAAACCTGCTAAAACATATGAGCAAATGTAATGAAAACTTTTAAAAGACAGAAGTGAGCAGAAGTATGCTCCAAGATTGGGCTAACACTAGTCTCTGCCCCTTTTATTTTATCCTTCATAACACTTTACCTACCACCCCCTCTTAGTGACAGTCCCTCCAAGGGACTCAACTATACCCACCTGACCCTCCTTCGTTACCAGACAGATGCTGGGCAGTATTAGGGAGGCGAGAGGGAAAAGTCAGAATTGGTAGCTGAGGGGAAGCCGCTCTGTTGGCTCGGGTCAGTGGCTTAGACACCCTTTAAGCACTCGGCCTCTGCTTCCCACTGCAGCCTATTTTCACTTCAATTCTGCTACTCAGTCATATATGGAGAAGAGTCATTGAACAGATTTCCATTTCAAAATCTATCAGCAGGTCCAATTTCTGCCCTGATTACATTCAGCATTCTACAAAGAGAACCGTAGAGAAATGAAGTATGGATTTCAGGTGGTTTCTGATTTCCCCAAAAGGCAAAATTTGGCTCTAGCAAGATTATAAAAACAATTAAGGCTGGGAAATTTCTTCCACATATGAATGGATTTCTTGAACAAAAATCCTCCATTATTATCTTACTATCTTTTGTCCGGTTCTTTATGGATAGTCTCTGATTAAAATACTTATCACAAAGTATAACATATAACATGATACATATAACAATGGGTGGAAACCAGGGCACTCGAACTCTGGGTCATGGCTTCAATCAGTCTGAAGGACTACTAGGTGCTTTAAGCACTTCTCATAAGAAATCCACTTGAATATTGTCTAGAAAAAAGTTGTGCCGAATTCCACACACGGCAGAGCTCCAGTGTTTATCAGTAGACTGGAGAGCAACCCATAGTTGTCCATCAGATTAAAGAATGCCATCATTTGTTCCTTAGGAATCTGTTATCCCAACACACTGTTAAGTACTGCCTGACAAGGCCACTGGCTGGATAAAGTGGTGGTGTCCCACCATGCCCAACATGAGCAATTCTTCGTATTCCCCCATTTCCCAGGCTCAGTCCTGGGAAGATTTAATGGGCAACATGGGACAGTTTTGGTCCAAAAACAGAACCTGGAGCCTGTTCCAGGGCAGAGCCAAGTACAAAGGCCTCTCTTGAGAATGCAGAACAATGCTTTTGCCTTGATAGGTGTGACTTCATGATTCTACTCAGAATGCAAGCTCCCATGGATGGGGAAAGACTGTCCCATACATTTTCATATCTTACACATTAGGTAGCATACACTTTGCTGAATGAGGCACAATGATATAAGTTAAACACAGTCTTTGGCAGATTTCTTAAAAAATGGACATGCATTCTGTAAGACTTTCAAAATTCTTTACCAAAATAAATAACTAAGCATAAAAGCAAAATAACTGTACCAATAAGGGATTTCTAAACATTTCACAAACTAAAGAACCCCATTTTTTAAACCTAATTATATCCTACTAATCAAAACTCATATTAAATAAAAATCCTCCTTCTCATAAAAAATTTGATAAAGCAAACAATAATTCAACAGCAACAAAAAAGGGCATTTCACAGAAAAACAGGCATAAAACCGTATGAAAAGTGGCCCAATCTCACTCAAAATTCCAAAAAAGCAACTGAATACTAGTTTTCAACCACTGGAACAGCTAAGATGGAAAAGTGTGATTATGGAGCCTCGGCATGAAATGGAGAAAGGGGCATTCTGCTGTATTGTTTAACACGAATGTAAATTAGTACATATTCTTGGGAAAGGAAAATCTGACTTTATCAAAAATAAAAATGTACATACTCTCTACTCAGAAATTTTTAGGAACTACTGCTACATATATACTTGAACATATTCGTAAAGATTCATGTATAAGGATGGTCATCCCTACACACTATTTTTAAGTGAGAAATCTGAAACCCAAATGTCTGTCAGTGGGGACCGATTAAATAAACTATGGTACATCAACATAAAAAAATACTCTGCAACCATCAGAAAGGAGGTAGTTGGATATATAAGGATCTGGGAAAATTCCAAAATGTATGAAATTAAAAAGCAAGGTGCATTACTATGCAGGATGCTCATATTTATGTTAAAATTATATATATATATCCACCCATATACATGTCAGCAGACCAATGGAGATAAGAGATACTATGAAGCTGATGGTCACTTCTGGGAATGAGATTAGGAGATTAAGGTGGGAAGCTAATGTTTTTTGGTATGCCCTCTTAACTACTTGAATTTTAAAAAATTTACCATGTCATGTTTTATTTATATAACTATAATTTAGTTGAGATAGCCATAAATACCATACCAGAATTAGTCAGCATGAGATAAACAAATGAAGCAGGATAGGTGGATGGATTTCTAGCCAAAAGCAGACACTGGTTAGTTACTGGAGCCTTACTATGGATCTGATTCTGGAAATATCTAATAGTTTGCAGATTCTCATGTTTTCTACTTTCACAGACCCTGGGAGTTGGGAAACTCTAGGCTGCAAACTTCAGGTTGGCCAAACCTTTGTGCCTTTTCCTCATAGACAAGTCTTTGTTTAACCAACCAGAAGTTAGTCTGTAAAACAAGCTATGTTCCCTGTCTCTGTCTTCTAAGACTATGCACCCTCCTGCTTGAGGTGACTCAAAGGATGGCACGGACCACAGAGCCCAGTCTTACAACATCAAAACAGCCAGAGACACCTACTTTTGGAATTCCCACTCTCTGTTGTCCAACGGACACACCTGCCGTGTTTTGAGCCAGCGAGAGATGCAGTGGAAGTGAAAAGCATGCTGGAAGAAAAGATACATTTTATTAAAAATCATTCTGTGCAGGCGTAGGCATCTACTGATAATATGTCTCCAGGGCAGCGGAGCAGTGACACATAGGGGGCCAGCAAACAACAGGAGACAACAAATAATGAGAGGCAAAAGGTCAACAACCTCTTACGCCTTGGTTAGGTACAGGATATTTCCACTGAAACATGTGAGAAATGTCCTAACTACTAAAAGACATTATTTAGGAAGCATCGTCTATGTTATAGCAGTATGCTCGTTCCGCTTTCCTTAAGGGAAGATGGAATGTGGCTTTCCTGGTCCTATTCGGCCTGGGAGGGGAGGCTTCTACTTTCCTGTACTTTCTTCGGACACATGCCAGGAGGCCCTTGATCGCAGGCAGATTTCAAACTTCCCCATTCTTGGTCCCCAACAGCCCCTCCCCCCACTGGTAACCCTGAGAGCAGCGACTTCTGCTCAGCCTGCGGCAGTGCACGCTGCCACTGCCACCTACCCAGAGCTGAGATGGGCACTTCCCCAATCTCTGCACACCCAGCTCAACTCTGTTCAAAAGACCTTACTTCCAGATTCGTTCAAGGATGTATTGATATTAAAACAGCTCAGTACTTGGTAAGCCTTTAAGCGGTGAGGCACTTAAAAAGGAATGAGGTAAAAAATTAGGGTGAAAGGAAGCATAATGATGGACGAACTGCACATAAGCAACTGCAAAGATCATCAAATGACTTATTTCATGATAAAGGCAAGAGATAAAATGGCCTGAGTACCAAGAAAGCTGGTAACTGACAGGGAGCTAGGAGGCGGCTTTCAGATCTGAGCAAAAGGAAAATCTATATGAATTTTTCCAGTGTGAGTGAATGACATGCAGATGCTAATCACAATACCTCCACAAGGGACATTTATTCTCCTCCCTCTGCTCACTGGAGCAGGGTATTAAGACAGCAGCAGCAGCAGCAGCAGCAGCAGCAGCAGCAGCAGCAGCAAGTGTTCCCCCTCATTTTATCAGTGATGGGCTGGCTTAGGCAGGGGAAAAGGGAAAAATGCCCACCCCCCTCCCCCCAAAATGAAAGCTTTTGCAAGCCTGATTTAATAACAGCCTTGAAATCTGGTCAGCATGCCCTACCAAAACAAGCATGGAACTTCAACTTCAGTGGATCATCTTCATGGGCATTGTCTTTTCATAGGCAAAAACAGAATTCAGTAATTAAGAGTGGAATCCACAGCCAGTACACTATGGATGTTCAACAGGACAAACATTCTCCCAGAGTGAGAGCTTTAGAAGATCCCTGTCATACAACTCATTGACTCTCATACAACTCACGTGTAAAAGAGAAAAAACAAAACTTCTAAAAAGCAGAAAGCTGAGGCATTTTTTTCAATCGCCAGGTTGTAGGGACAGGCTCACCCAAGGGTATTTAGATGCCTTTCTCCACCTCCCCCCACCCCTTAGGCACCTTGCAGCAGTTCGGGGTCCATCTATCTCAGAAGATGGAGGGCAAGAGGGGCTGCAAATAAGGCTGCAGAGCAGATGACAGCATCACTGAACCACCCTGGTCCCAACTTTCTTCCTGTTAATAACCTAAGATCTGTTGATGGGTATAGTTAGCAGTCTTAAAGTACACTGACTAGTGCCTTAGAGTTTACATAAGATGCTAACATATATTACCTAGTTGGAGCCTCACAGCAACCCTGGCGAGCCACCGTGACAGGTATTACCTTCATGTTGCGGATGGGAAACTGAAACTCAGACAAATCAAGTGACTTGCCTAATTCATGGAGGTGGTTAGAAGACCCAGAACTGGAAGCCAGCACTGGTCCAAGGTTTTTTGCGACACCGTGCCTGCTCTTCTTTATGACGGGCTGTCTAAGCTAGTCTCTCCTTAACCAAAGTTAAGGTAAAGTTCACTTCCTTTTCCTTCCACCAAAAAATGACATGGCTCTTGTTATATGTCTGAATGTCAGGCATAGCAAAGAGCCCGATAAATTTTATTTCTTTATCCCCACAGACAACAAAAGCCATCCCTTGGCCAATACAGGTTACTGTGAAACTGCAACGGGCCCTGGCAGATTTAGAAGGTGTACCGCAGGCTTGGGCAGGGCAGAGGCTCAGCCTGCTGGGGCAAAATACTGATAGGGACTATCTGCTCAGTAATCACCACCACCACCCCAGAGCTGAGTTTATTTATATGTATTTAACAGAAACTTAGGTCTACTATGTGGCAGGATGAAATCATTTCATCCTGATTTTAACTCTGTGCATGAGAAAGCCCAGGCTTAGGGATGTCCAATACTTTGTCTGAAGTCGCTAGAGCAAGTAAGTCAAAGACAGGGAATGGTAGTCTGACTCCAGAATCTCTTAGGCCTGTGCCATGCTGGGAGCTGTGGGTCCTCTTTCCCCTTGGCACAGGAGGACAGGACAATTTTAGCTCATGTGACTGTTACTACATGGCTATACAGATGAATTTTTAACACATGCTAGAAATAACACATTTGATGTTGTTATCCTTCACAGCTGTCACACCGTGGAAAGCTGTGCATTCAGTCCAATGATGCTGTACAAAACATTTCTGGCATGAGCCATGTTAAAAAAAAAAAAATCCCAACTTAGTACACTTGCCACACTTTAAAACACACATGCACCGGCCCTTGAACACTCATTTTATTTGCCAAAGTTAGTTCCACAAGGCATATAGCCCTAAAAACAGATCTGTTAAAAAGGTAAAGATGTCCACCAACGGGAGAATATTCCAAAGACTGCCACAGTCTTTGCAGGCAATTCCCAAAGATGAATCCCCAAAGTGTTGCTAGCAAAAGTGGGTCCATTTTATAAGTAAGACAAAATGGTACCCCTGCAATAACCAGTAATTTTTAACCTGAAACAGGCAAATAGTACAAAGATTTCAAATCTTTTTTACTATTTGTGTACCTTTTGGGAGAAAGCTAGGCTAGTCATTTTTTTTCCTAGTTATTTTCAAGACTGGCAAAGCAGGAAAAGTGGTAATATATTTACAAGCCATGCTGATAGGGAAAGATGTTTCCTTACGTTACAGACTCCCCATGCAACAGTGCACTCTTCAGAAGTAGCAGACGCCTGGTTAGCTTGACATTCTATGCCTGTGGGAACAAGAGCAACAAGATTACTGGACCTCAGAAGCAGCGACCTTTCAATCTCTGGTAGCCCTACCCACACAAGGACAGGATTTGGGCGGAGGCAGGGGTGAGGGTGGTACAAACTTGAACAAAATCTCAAGTGGTTAATTAGTCATAATTGTTTTTTAATGAGTGTAAGAAGGGGTGAAACACAAAAGGTAGATATGTGTCTGAACAGTTTGCTTTGCAATGATTTCCTATCCATGTTCACAGAATGATGAAGGAAAAGGCACATTTTGTTCTGAAGATCACTTGACCTGTCCAAATGAAAGTGATTTCTCCTAGCTTGGTCAATTTATAACATTCTTAAAGCTAACTCGTAACTCTTACTGTTGTGAGAACTGGCATCTTCTCCCTGTTCTTGGCAAAGGCTGCCTCTTAGGCCCTGACATCATTGATGGCCTAGCTGGGTAACAAGCTCCAGTGTCCCTAAAGGGGTCAGGCAGGTACATGTGAACCGGGACAGAAGCGAAATAAGAGGGTGACAAGGCCTGGGACAACCTGTAGTGTATGCTCTGTGTGAAAGCACCAAAACACAAACATCTTTAAAACACTGTCAAACAAAGCCAATCTGTTAGGCCAATGGGTTAGAGATTTGGGGCTCCCCACGTGGTGATGCTTACCATCATCCCTGAGGTCGTAAGGGATGAACAGAGATGCTTACCATCTCTGTTCACCAGATTCTGTCTGGTGAACAGAGTACATTATGGCAAATATATCCAAGTATCAATTTCACAGAGGTGGAGGAAAAGGGAATTTAAATAGAATACAAATCTGACTGAGATCAAGAACTGATGAGTAAAGCTCTACTGGGGATAAATATTCAAGGAACAGGAATTAATAATGTCTAATTTGCTTTCTCTGAAGGTGGTAACTAAATGGAGTTTCCCATTTGAAGAGTAAAAAGTTTGGGGAAAGACTATTTAATAGGAGACAATTACCTCAAACTTCCATAGGTGGGAAACAGTAAAACAGTATGCAAATAATACTGAGACTTGAATGGGTCTATTTGATCTTTGGGGAAGAGATATGCCATAAGAATTTTTTTTTCTACGCCTTAAAAACATGAAAGGCAAAGATCTGAAATCACAGGACTTCCTTTTGCTACCAGATTCACACTACAAAGAGAGTAACTCGGTTTTCCTTCTGATAGGAGTAAAGAAGGGTCTATGGAGTATATTCAAATATTTACTGGGGCTATGACCGAAAAGTAGAGAATATAAAATCTGATGTCCTTCAGGTTGGAGCCTCTCAGATGAGGTCAGGGTATTATGACATTAGCTAAATAAGAGGCATAATTATTGAAATAAATAACAACTATTTCAAAGTACATAAATTTGTCTAGGTCAAGGTATTTTTAAGGGACTCTGTCTTTTTATGCCAAGTGCAAAGTAGGCTCTAGGTAGTTGAATAAGCAAACAAAACCACTTCTACAGAGTGAATGAGGACCAAATACATATGTATTTTTTTACCTGATAATTCCTATCAAAGAACAAAAATATATAGAAGGGATAGGACTGCAATCTAGAATGCCACATAAGAAAGGAAATGGTATGGAAAATGATTAAATATGAGTGTAAAATGTTTTCAAATAGAAAACATTCTTGAGCTGTTGGTGCAGAGTGAGTACAGGAGTTGAGTCCTTCATTTAAACAGGAAAAGTAACTGTTCACTGTCAACCTAGAGCAGCCAAAACAAATAGCACATGATGGGTTCCTGTCATACCCCTGCAAAGGCAGAGGCTTAATGCATGTGATACATAAAGCTTGGGGACTTTTAAATTTCTTTTTTTTTTTTTTTGACTTTTAAATTTCAATACAAGAGCATTACCACCAAAGGACTGCCAAGGAAGCAATGGCTTCATCTCAGAAACGGACAGATTTCACTTTTTTTTTTTTTAAAGATTTTATTTATTTATTCATGAGAGACACACACAGAGAGAGAGAGAGAGAGATGGGCAGAGACACAGGCAGAGGGAGAAGCAGGCTCCATGCAGGGAGCCCAATATGGGACTTGATCCCGGGTCTCCAGGATCAGGCCCTGGGCTGACAGCAGCACTAAACCACTGAGCCACCCGGGCTGCCCAGATTTCACTTTTAAAAGAGGGATATGGACCTATGGTTTAGGAAGAGGCTAATTTCTCACAGGCAAAGGCTGGGTCTAAGCCCTTCTGGATGCCCTTTTCATTTGGAACAAGATTATCTGAGGTAATGGAGAAAACCTAGAAGAATTGTGCATTTCAGCAACTTTAGAACAAAGAAATGGGGCAATGTACAATAAATACAAAGCTAGACTAGGGCATGTAGTATCAATTTTGACTCAAAACAGGAAGTCTTCAGACCAAATATTCTCAATTGGGCACAACCATAATCACTCTTATTTATTTATAGCTATGTATATAATTATTCACTTAATGCCAGGCCAGAATTTATTAGAAAATGGCCATTGCTAAATCAAGATTCTTATTTTCAGCTTTAACAAAAAGTCTTTTTACAAGAATCAGAATCCATTTATTTTTTTAAAGGAAGACAAACCCCAGTTGTGGCAACGAGACTTTTCTTTAGTGTCTGTAATAAACAAAAGGGTATGTTTCTTAAAGTAAAAACTTGATCTCAGTCATTGTTTTATCCTGGTGCCTAGCAAAATGCCCAGGATGTGAGTATTCATTGCATGAATAAAAGACAGGACTCTTAATTATAAAAAACAGACTCTTAATTATAGAGAACAATCTGATGGCTACCAGAGGGGTGGTGGGTAGGGGGATGGGTTAAATAGGTGATGGAGATTAAGGAGTACACTTGTCATGATGAGCACCGGGTGATACATGGAAACGTTGAGTCACTATATTGTACACCTGAAACTAATATTATGGTGTATGTTAACTGGAATTAAAATAAAACCTTGGGATCCCTGGGTGGCGCAGCGGTTTGGCGCCTGCCTTTGGCCCAGGGCGCGATCCTGGAGACCCAGGATCGAATCCCACGTCGGGCTTCTGGTGCATGGAGCCTGCTTCTCCCTCTGCCTGTGTCTCTGCCTCTCTCTCTCTCTCTGTGCGACTATCATAAATAAAAAAATAATAAAAATAAAATAAAAAAATAAAATAAAACCTTAAGAAATAATAAAAATAATAAACTGTTTTATCAAGTACAACTAAATAAATGAATGACTTGAAAATGCTTTTATAATTTCTTGTTGCAAAAGTTCAATATTCTGGGGTGTCTGGCTGGCTCAGTCAGCATAGTATCAGACCCTTAGGCTCAGGGTTGTGAGTTCAAGCCCTACGTTGGGGCCTACTTTAAAAAAAAAAAAAAAGAGTTCAATTATTCTACTTCATCTAACATTTAAAATATATGATAAAACAGACAGGAGTCTAACTGAAGACCTACATTGATCCCTCAAGAGTTCAACTCTAAGACAGAGTATCAATAGCCTTTATCTGTGGTGCTCCTCCCAAAAAGCACATTCTCTTGCATCCAGAGAGACACAAAATAACTTAAATATAGAAGCAGGAAAAAAAACCCAAACAGGGTTATTTGAAATCATTAACTATTTATAGAAGAGAGACCAAGAAAATAAAATTTGCTTTGGGCACAACTCCTTACGAAAATGTAAAGCAACAAAATTGGCAAGCATGTAATCAAAGACCCCACCCAAACATATTTAAAACTGTGCATGTGTTTTTCTGTGATGGGTTTCTTCTATCTATATTAAACATCATGGTAGCTGCTGTCTGCTTTGACTGTTGTGTGAAAAGGTAAACAGGGTCAAAACTCAAAGAAATAAAGGGCAATAAACTACCAACACATGATATTTGATTGGGGCTTTCCAAGTTGCAATGATCACAGACTATTCTTCTATTTTGTATTTTAATTATTCATTGAGCAAGTATTTAGCAAGAACCTATTATGTACTAGACACTATGCTGGGAGTAGAGCAGTTAAAAACATAGATATGATTGAGAACCAACTAAATTAAATATTACCGAGGAAAGTATAGAAGGTCTTGGGAATATTTAATGGAACCATCATAGTCTGTGCGTATTTAAGTATGGTCAGGGAACACATCTCTGAGCTAGTTCAAGGTGAGATCTAAAGATCAACTACGGATTAGTTCCACATTGTCCAATAAAGTAACCACTAGCCACATGTGGCTGTGAGCACTTGAAATGTGGCTAGTCTGAACTGAGACGCGCTTTAAGTGTAAGTACACTTCAAATAGTACCAAAAACAGAATGTAAAATAGTTCACTTTATTTACATGTTGAAATGAAATTTTCTTGGATATAGTAGGATAAATAAAATAGAAATCATCTGTTTCTTTTTATTTTAATGTGGTACCAGAAAAATTTAAATTATGTATGTACTTGCATTTGTGGCTCATATTTAGATTGGACAGTAGTGGGTCAGGCAAAGGTAGTGGGGAGAAGGGGAATATTCCAGGCAAAGGGAACAGGGCATATTAAAGGCTCTAAAAAAGAGCATGGACACTTCGAGAATGGAAAGAAAGCCAAAGAAACTACCAGAGTGAGCAGGAGAGTGGTGCAAGATGAAGCTGGAGAGGCAGGTGAGTAATTTTCAAAGTAACTGCCTGTAAATGCAACTCTACAAAGCTGAAATTTCTTCATCTCATATCTGATCTCTGTAACAAACCATTTCAGTACCTGGAAGAAAAAGTAACCTCAGCTGTTCCTGGTGTGATCAACATACTTGCCCCTATTACTATAAGGACACGGAGTCCACGGATGGCTATAATCAAACCCACCATATACTGGCTACTATATGGGATGGAATCTGTAGATTTAAATGAAACTTCTTTACTGCAATTAGTTGTCTATTTAGATGCTGGCACCGATGTCCTCTTAACTTTGGGGCTAACACTGAAATTCCTTACTTCTTTGGCTTCTTTTCTTTATAAATCTTGCCAAGCAAAAACTAGCTTTGGTAGAATATTTTAGCTCAAAGTTTATTTTTTTTTTTCCCTTTCACTATTTTTGCCTTTGAGTCTGGGTATGAGATGGGAAATATAGAGGAATAATCAACAGTGCCTCTGTGTCCACAACTCATTCTAAATGTGTGCTTGCCATCTTTAGACTGAGTAGATTTATTCTGAGAGATGAGTATGTCTCCAGGATATCATTAAATCTACTCTATTTCAAACATACCAACGGACTAGAGGCAGAAGACACCAAGTGTTCTGACTATGCTTTATATCTCCTTGGGAAGAAATTTGGTCACATCAGAATAGCCACAATCTCTGTAACCTTCTCAACTTCCTCCCATCCACCTCCAGTTACTTACAAAGATCCATAATGTGGTTCCTGCAGATGGCACAGTTATCAACCACAATATCCCAGGCCCAGAGAGCTACTGCATTCCACTGCAAAGAGAAAAAGGGGGAACAATGCACTCTCCTTGTAATACAGGCATACACACACTCTAGGATTTCATGCTGCAGCTACAGTTATCATCTCTTTGGCCACAAGTACCACCAGACACAGGAGCTTGGGGATATTACCTTACTCTTATTCATTTTATCAGAGGGCAACAGCAGACTACAAGTGTGCTCACCCATTTTCCAAAAGGCTGAGTATATGAACATAAATTAATGAATCCTCTTTATTTTCTCCTACAGCTTACAATAATTTAGTCAACTGTATCAATGTAAGAAAACCGGGAATAATTTTTGAGAGCCTGTTTTAGGCTTAATAAGCACAAATTTGAATTTCTGCAAAGGTAAATATATGCTCTTCAAGGCAGCTTTGAAGGTATGAGTGGGGAGGTGAAAGCTGGGAACAGAATGAACTAAGATGATGATTGGATCATAAAATGGGTAATCGTGGGATAAGCTGGATAACTAATTATCCAGTGTCAGTACAGAGCAAGGTCATCACTTAAATCTCACAAGATTATTTCACAACAAATTCTAGAATTCACTAAAATTTTGGTTAGTTCCTTCCATCAAATAAACTGGTGTTCTAAACTTTTACAAGCTCAGGCTCCTATTTAGTTCAGATAATTCCACTTAAGAGTTCATCTAAAAGCGGTATTTAAGTAATTCAACCTTTCTGGCTTCTGCAATTATAAATATCCCCAAACTCCCTTTTCATCCACCAATTTGGTGCCACTTCCAAAACCTTCATCTCTTTCGAACGCAATACCCTATCTAGTTAAACTTCTTTAGCACTTTCCGACAGCTTCAACTTGAACGGGGGGGGGGGGGGGGAACACAACAAAACCCTATTTCTATTCTTCAATATGGCTGCTGGCTGTAACTGAGCATGCAGTGCCCACAATGAAACACCAAAAAAGCACTAGGAGTGGGGAATATTGTCAGTGTTTAGCCAGATGTTCCAGGAATAACATTTCCCCTATTTGAGTCTTCATTTTGAACAGATTTATTTTATATCATGTGAGAATCGGCACTTTTCTCCCAAACTGTTGGCAAACCACTATAAAGCAGTTCATGCAAAAAGACACGTTCCACATTTTTGCTTTCCCACAGTCACCAGGTCGTTCGCCACTAGTACTCAACCCTTCCTAAATGAGACAAGGTTTGGGCTCGCATTTTCTTTTAACAAATTCCACCATGCTTTTTTTTTTCCCCCTTTTCCTTTTTGGACAGAGGGATTCTGGAAACGAGCACAGGACTGTGGAGGCTGTGTGACAAACCAACAGACCTCTCAGAAGAGCCAAGAGTTGTTACACTGGAGACACTTTAACTCGGCGGGGGCGAGGACTGGAGAGAGGGCTGAGGGAGGCCTCGAGGAGGCGAGGACCAGGCTGGGGTCCCTCAGAGTCAGAGGGACCCCGAGCTTCGGGAAGGGGCGGGGCAAGGAGATCACCAGCCGGGCTCCTCAAAGGCCTCCACTGCGGTAGGAACTCAGGTCCCGGCTTTCGCCGCACTGCCCCCATCCTCCACCCACCGCAGCGCTCCGACTCCCCCTTCCATCCACCCCACCCACTCCTCCCCACCCCTCCACCACTCCAGTGACAGCTCAGGCGCTTGGCTCCCTCAGCCAAGTCTCAACCCCGCGCATCTCAACAAGCGCCTCTGTGATTGGCCCCTCAGACTCCTAGTGAAACCAATACTGCCATTGGTAGTGGGCCCCAGTCACGCCGATCAACTCTAAGACCCGCCCCCCAGCTTCCTTTCCTGGTACCCGGTCCCAGGAACGCCCTGAAATGAAGCCCTTTCCTCCGCGCCTCGGTCATCCTCGGGCCTGCCAGCCAGATCCGCGCCTCTCTAGCTTCTCTGAGGAAGGCGCTGGCGAGACCCAACCTTTTTCACTTCAAAGCGCTTCTTGCCCGCGCCGCTGTTGGTGCCGCTCGGGGTATCCACATCCATCGCTGCCGCCATTTTGGAAACACACGGTCTGTCGTCCGGCCACTGCGCCTGCGCACCAGCGCACGCCTCGCTCCCCCTCCCGGTGCGGCACCTCCTCCCGCACCCCGCCCCTTACTGGCGCGCGAGGGGCAGGTGGGGGCGGAGCACGTGGCCACGCCTCTTAAAGGCGCTGGCGCAGGTCCCTCCCTCCTCCTTCCTGCCGCCGGCCCCCGCGTCGGCTGGGGAAGAGGCGGTGGCCGGGGCGGGGCCGGGCGGGGCTGAGCCGACGTGCTCGACCCGGGTGGAAACGCTCGAAAGACAAGTCTCCTCCCGCGGGAAGCCCCCGGCCGCGCTCCCTCGGCTGGGGCGGCGGCTGCTTCCTCCGCCTCGGCCGCGACCTGCCGCCCCGGCCCCGCCCCGCCTTCCCCGCTGCCGCACCGCTCCAGCGCCGGCGGGTCTTCCGCAGCGTTCCGCCCGGGGAGCGGCCAGGGCGGGCACCCCGCCTCCTGCAGCCGAAACCCGAGACCCCGCAGTGTCGCGGGTCTCGGCTCGCTTCCGAGCCAGGCCCGACGTGCAGCCTCGCTGGGAAAGCCGGGCCCAGGCGCCGTTAGGTTCCTGATTCCGATTCGGGAAATGCTCGGGATTCGACGGGGAGCCGGGAGCTCCCCGAGTGTCCCCTCCAGGGCCCAGCCGCGTAGGCATTCTCCCGTCCTGCCTCAACCTGCCCACCTGGAGCCTCGGGGACGCCGCCGCCCGCCTGCCCCAAACACCATCCGTGCTAGAATGCCCTTTGGTTAAGGTGCACGGTTTCAGTTTCACATACTCTAACACACCTTTCCTGTTCCTCAGTTGGCCACCTAACTGGGGTCCCCTCTCCCTGATCTCCGTCCTCTTCCCGCTCCTTGCGCGGTGGGCACACTGCAGTCCTACTTGACTTTGTGTGAGGCGTTTGGCCATTGATTCTTACTGGTCGTTCCCAGCCAAAGCACCTGTACTTCATGTCTGCACCCGGAACCCCTTGTGGCTCTCTAACCCTGCAGAGGTATGACGGCTAGATCACTCCTAAATCTCGTATTGGCTTATTTGGAATCTCGTATTTTCTCTTGAAAGAAAATTGGAGCATAATGGAGTGTATGGACTCCACTGCCAAACCGGAAGAACTGCGATTTGTTTCCTTGCCTTAGTCATAAACAGGAACAACAAATCCATGAAAACACCACCAGGGCTTGCACCAGACTTGGAAAGAGAAAAATTGTGTGAGACCTTAAAACGTTACAGGAACCCTACAAAGTTTTCCTTAGCCCAAATTTTGTTAGAGTGATAATTCCATGTTAAGATTCTTGTCATCTAATTGTGTTCCCAAAGGCCCCTACGGGATGCTAAAAACCCATAGTAAATTAACGTATTAAGGGTATATTTAACCTTCATTAAACAAATTCATTGAGTATGTACGAGATCGTGTTATAAATTGGAGAGACACGGTGATGAACAAATTCCTGGTGGAGAAATAATACACAAGTAAGCAAATACGTTGGGGAGGGAAAAAAAACCATCCTCAGGTATCAATAAGTGCTATTAAGAAGACAAAAAGATATCATGAAATTGAGGGGAGAATTGTGTGTGATTAGGTAAGGTCTCTATGAGGAGTGACATTGCGGCTGAAGTCCTTACAAGGGCCCAAAAGATCCTGCATGATCTGTTACCCATTCATTTAATGCATTGTCTTCATTTTTAGGAAATGGTACACATAATCTAACATGGTTTTTATTTACTTATTTATCAGATTTATTGTCTTGTGTGTGTCCTCACCAAGAGGGGATTTTGTTGTTGTTTTGTTTATTGGTAACAATACAGTGCCTTGTACAGGGCAGGGCTCAGCATGTGTTGAATGAACAAAGTTGAAGCTTATGGAGCAAGGAGATTATGGTAAGAGGTGTCAGACAGGCAGAGGCCAGATCAGGTAGGGATCTACAGATATTATGGGAAGGTGTTGGAGGGTTTAAACTAGGGGAAGGGACTAACAGTGACAAAAAAAAATTTTTTTTTAAGTTTTTAAGCTTTGTGAGGAAGGGATTATAGGGATACAGGAGAGGAAGCAGCAACATTTGGCAAGTTGATTGCTTTGTATAGAGCTACAGTGGGGAGAAGTATGATCTTAGGGGCTGTTCCATTAAGCTATGAAAACCTCATGTACTGATCTCTCCTTTGGAGATTTGCCTTGGCGTGGTGATTGGCCATGACGTTCAGTACCCTGGACTCTACTGCATAAACCTAAGAAAACTTTTTGTAGATTTCATACAGATTCCCATCTTTCTTCATAATTTCACTCAGCTTACAATGTAATAGGTTCTAATTTTACTCTCATCCATCCACTCATTCAAATATTTCTAAAATATCTATAGAACCTGCTGTGTCAGGGATGCCTAGGTGGCTCAGTGGTTGAGCGTCTGCCTTCAGCTCAAGTTATGATCCTGGGGTTCTGGGATTGAGTCCCACATCAGGTTCCCCAGAGGGAGCCTGCTTCTCCCTCTGCCTATGTCTCTGCCTCTCTCTCTGTGTCTCTCATGAATAAATAAATAAAATCTTAAAAAAAAAAAAAAGAACCTGCTATGTCAATACCCCATGCTAATCTAGGTAAAAAGGCAATTGATTTTAAAAGTATTTGCAAAAGGCCCCTTTCATCATTGCTCTTATGGTATACTAGCAGAGAGGCAAGTCAGTTATTGATCATTCCAATGAATTTTAGGAAAAGGGAAGTTTGGGGTACTGTGAAACAAAGTGGGTCTGTGTGGGGGTGGGTAGGAAGTCTTCTTAGAGGAAAAGGTTTGAGATTGAAGCATAGGCTGGACAAAAAGCAGATGCAGAAGGATGCTGGTAAATGCTTAAAAACCAGCTCTAAAAAAACCAACCAACCAACCAACCAACCAACCAAACAAACAAACAAACAAGAAAGCCCTGATTTGTAGTGTGAACAGCCAGATTGCAAAATTCCTGAAAATTGCTCTTGTAAGCACTTGTAAGCTGATATACGCTGGCTCCATCACACACATGCTGAGTGATATGGAAGAAAATGGCATTCCAGGTAGAACAGTGTTCAGAAGGGACTCAAAGCTGGAGAATGCACAATGCATCCGTAAAGAAGTCTGGAATGGCTGGAATATAAAGAGAGAGTGATATAAATAAGTCTGCAATGATGAGCAAGAGCCAATTGTTTGCATCTCTTTTCAGTTCTGTATTTGACAATGTTATATTGGTAGCTTGGAATTGGCCATAATAGTAGTATTTACACCATGGAAATTGGCAAACACAGCATATCAGAGCTTTCCACTCCCCAATTTATTTCTTAAATATTTACCACTGGTAGGGGCCAGGTCATGCTGAGTTGTTCAATGGACCCATGCAAAGGGTTCTGGTATTTACCTTTAGTGATGGGAAGCCTTTTGAAGGATTTTAACCAGTGACTCATATGGTCAGATGTGCACTTTTAAAAAGTGCTAGAACATGGCCTAAAAGTACAGGAACTGGATCCCAAAGATTACAGGTGGAGAATTTTTGAAGTATGTTCATATCCATATGGAGATCAAAGAAGCACAACTGAAAGAACTCTGTACTAACAGTGACAATTGTGGATTGAACAGAAGTTCTTTTTTAAAGGGCTATTTTGAAGATTATGATTCTGATTTTGGAGGAACTGCAGTGATTAGCAGTGGAAGGAATCATGTAAAATTCCTTAAATGAAAATTTAATGACTTTAAATTTTTTTAAAAAAAGTGTTAGGGCTTCGATGAAGTAGACATACCTTTCCCTATCCTTCTCTTTTAAGTACCACTGAAATCCCTGAACAAGTTATATTAAAAAAAAAAAAAAAGACTCTGAGAGATGAAGAGGCAGATAAGTTAGAGACCTCAGGTTTTGAGGAGTGACATGGTAGTGAGTTTCCTGAGTGTTCTTTTTTACTTCATATGTCTCAGACTTGGAGCTGAAGAAGCTGGTAGCCAGAAATGCCAAAGAGTGCAGACAAAAAAGGGAAGAAATAAATAGAAAAGAAAGAAAAGATGCTGCTTTCTTTTTTTTCTTAAAGATTTTATTTATTTATTCATGAGACAGAGACAGAGAGAGAGAGAGAGAGAGGCAGAGACCCAGGCAGAGGGAGAAGCAGGCTCCATGCAGGGAGCTTGATGTGGGACTCAATCCTGGGACCCCAGGATCACGCCCTGGGCCAAAGGCAGGTGCTAAACTGTTGAGCCACCCAGTGATCCCAATATGCTGCTTTCTTTAGCAAACAGAAAACTTCAGATGGTAACTACTCTACTCGAAATAACACAGAAAAAATGTGGTGCCACTTGCACCCATGCCAGCAAAGCTGAATGGGGAGCCTAGTCTGTACAGCTTGCAAGTATTTAACCAGGTGCCCCAACACCCATGCTACTGTGGTGCAGGCCAATTAAGGAATTAGAGTTCTCATCCCTTCTGGCTGATAACGAGCTCTCTTAACCCTGGTGTGTAAGAGGGGATCATACTGAGGTCTGGACATCCACTCCAACTCAGCAGTAATGAGGCAACCCTTCTCCCTGATGGGGTGGTGATGGAGTCTAGTGGAGAGTGAGGACTTTCACCATCAGCAATAATGAGGATGCCCCCACTGCAGTGTCAGTGGAGACCATGTAGGGAGCTGGAACTCCTACTGCCACCATTGGGTGTTAATGGAAACTAAGTGGGGAACCTGGACTTTTACCTCCATACTCCCCTGCTGCCATGATGTCAAAAAAAGCCAATTAAACTAGAAGGTTTAAATAAAATCCAGAGTCTTATATTATAAAGATGTCCAGTTTCAGTTTCAGATAAGTTGAAACATCACTCAACTTATCAAGAACCGCAAAATCTCAAAGTGAATGAAAAGACTATCAATAGATGCCAGCACCAAGATGACAGGGTTGTTAGAATTATCTGACAAAGACTTAAAACCAGCAATGATAAACACTTTTCAGCAAGAAGTTATACAAACGCTTGAAACAAGTGGGAAAATAGACTTAACCAAAAAAATAGAGATAAAAGACCCAAATGGAAATTTTATTTATTTTTTATTTTTTAAAAAAGATTTTATTTATTTATTCACGACAGACACAGAGAGAAAGAGAGAGGCACAGGCACAGACAGAGGGAGAAGCAGGCTCCATGCAGGGAGCCCAACATGGGACTCGATCCTGGGTCTCCAGTATCACGCCTTGACCCAAAGGCAGGCGCTTAACCACTGAGCCACCCAGGTGTCCCAACCATTGGATTTATTAACGTGTTTATCAGTGTGATAAATCCAGTGGTTAATTGACAAGACACATTTTGGTAGATAGTGGAGTGAATAGTTGTGGTGCATCTAAGGAAGAATGGGAATATGGAAAATGTTTGTTTTCCTTTCTTTTATCAATGAATGCTATTGATTCAGCACCTGTACTGAGTGGGAAGATAGAACAATAGAAATGACCTAATTTTAAAAAGAGAGAGATAATAGTCTGAAAATCAAAACCAAAAAACAAACACAAACAATAAAACCAAAACCAAAACAAAACAAACACCACCACCCCCCAAAACAAACCAAACCAAAACAAAAAACTCCAGAGCTTCAGAGACCTGTGGGACTATCACAAAAGATTTAACATTTGTGTCATCAGAGTTCAAGAAGAAGAGAACAAAGAGGTCCAGGCTTAATTGGTGAAATAATGGCTGAATACTTCTATTTGGCAAGAAACATTAGCCTATACATTCAAGAAACTAAACTCTAAACAGGATAACCATAAAGAAACCGATGCCAATAAACAGGACAATTTAACTTCTGAAAACTACAGATAGAAAAATCTTGAAACCAGCCAGAGAAAAATGACAACTTATCTATTGAGGAAAGATAATTTGAATGACAGCAGAAAAAAAAAAAAAAAAAAAGAATGACAGCAGATTCCTCATCAGAAACCATGGAGGTTAGGCAGCCCTGGTGGCACAGTGGTTTAGCGCCGCCTGCAGCCCAGGGTGTGATCCTGGAGACCCAGGATGGAGTCCCACCTCAGGCTCCCTGCATGGAGCCTGCTTCTCCCTCTGCCTGTGTCTCTGCCTCTCTCTCTGTGTTTCTCATGAATACATAAATAAATAAAATCTTAAAAAAAAAAAAGAAACCATGGAGGTCAGAAAGAAGTAGCAATATACTTTTAATTGCAGAAAATGCAAAGAAAGTGTCAACCCAGAATCCTATACCCAATGAAAATATCCTTCAGCAGTGACCGGACAATCAAGAGATTGTAAGATGAAGGAAAATTAAGAAAATTTCTCACTGTAGACCTACTAAAAAACATGGATAGAGGAAATTCTCTAAACAGAAAGGAAACAATAAAACAAGGAACCTTCGAATATCAGGAATAAGAAAGAGCACAGTAAGCAAAATGGGGGTAAATACAGTAGGCTTTTCTTCTCTTGAGGTCTCTAAATCACGCTTGACAGTTTGAGTCAAAAATATAATCTTGTGGGGTGCCTGGCTGGCTCGGTTGGTAGAGCATATGACTCTTGATCTCAGGGTTGTGAGTTTAAGCCCCATGTTGGGCATGGAGCTCACTTAAAAAAAAAATCAACTCAGTGCCTGAGTGGCTCAGTCAGTTAAGTGTCTGCCTTCAGCTCAGGTCATGATTCCAGGACCCTTAGCAGGGAGTCTGCTTCTCCCTCTGCCCCTCCCCATCTGCTCATGCTCTGTCTCTAGTTTTCTCTCTCTCAAATAAATAAAATATTTTAAAAAAATCAACTGGATTTAGGGCAACCCCGGTGGCTCAGCGGTTTAGTGCTGCCTGTAGCCCAGGGTATGATCCTGGAGACCCTGGATCGAGTCCCACGTCAGGCTCCCTGCATGAAGCCTGCTTATCCCTCTGCCTGTGTCTCTGCCTCTCTCTCTCTCCTCTGTGTATTCTCATGAATAAATAAATAAAATCTTAAAAAAACCACCTGGATTTAATAAACAATATTTTAAAAAATATAATCTTGTGTGGTTCTAAATATATGTCGAGGAAATATTTAAGAAAATTATAGGGGATCCCTGGGTGGCTCAGTGGTTTAGCACCTACCTTTGGCCCGGGGTGGGATCCTGGAGTCCTGGGATCGAGTCCCACATCAGGCTCCCTGCATTGGACCCTGCTTCTCCCTCTGCCTGTGTCTCTGCCTCTCTCTCTGTGTGTGTGTGTGTGTCTCTCATGAATAAATAAGTAAAATATTTTTGAAAATCCTACAGTGTTTTCTCTAACCATAATAAAATCAAACTAGAAGTCAATAACAGAAAGATAACAAGAAATTCTCCAAACAACTAGAAATTAAGCAACACTTTTTATTTTTTTATTTTTTATTAAAGATTTTATTTATTTATGAGAGAGAGAGAGAGAGGCAGAGACTCAGACAGAGGGAGAAGCAGAGCAGGCTCCATGCAGGGAGCCTGACACGGGACTCAATCCCGGGTCTCCAGGATCAGGCCCCGGGTTGAAGGCATGTGCTAAACTGCTGAGCCACCTGGGCTGCCCTAAGCAACACTTTTTTAAAAAGATGTTATTTAGGGCAGCCCCGGTGGCTCAGTAGACTCAGCCCCTGAGTCTCTGCCTCTGTATCTGTCTCTCTCAAGAATAAATAAATAAAAATCTAAAAAAAAAAGATGTTATGTATGTATTTATTTATTATTTTAGAGATAGAGTGTGAGTGAGGGGAGAAACAAAGGGGGAGGACAGTTGGGGAAAGAATTTCAAGCAGACTCCACACTCAGCATGGAGCCCAATGTGGGGCTTGATGTCACAACCCTGAAATCATGACCTGAGTCAAGGCCAAGAGTCAGTCAGTTAACTGACTGAGCCACCCAGGTGTTCCCAAACAACACATTTCTTTTTTTTTCTTTTTTAAAGATTTTATTTATTCATGAGAGACACAGATAGAGAGAGAGGGAGAGGCGGAGACACAGGCCAAGGGAGAAACAGGCTCCATGCAGGGAGCCTGACGCAGGACTCAATCCTGGGTCCAGGATCACGCCCTGGGCTGAAGGCGGCGCTAAACCATTGAGCCACCCGGGCTGTGCCAAACAACACATTTCTAAATAATCTATAGGTTAAAGATGAAGTGTTAAGGGAAATTAAAATAAGATCGAAATGAACGAAACAAAAGCAACATATCAAAATATGTGGGACACTACTAAAACAGTGCTGAGAGGGAAATTTTTAGCATTAAATGTATATATTAGAAAAGAGGAAAAGAATGATAGAAGTTCCCTCTTCAAGAATGTGGAAGAAAAAAAAAGAATGTGGAAGAAAACTATAAAATAAACCCTAAGCAAGCAGAATGAAAGAAATAATAAAGAGTAGAGATTGAAAACAACAACAACAAAAAACCAAACGAAAATGAATGAAACAAAAAGTGGATTTTTTAAAAAGATCATTAAAATTAACATACTTCTAGCAAGGGAGAAGATACAAATTACCAATATCAGGAATGAAACAGGAGATATATCACTACATACTTTGCACAAAAAAAGGATCAAGGACAATACCACAGACTCTACACACACAAATTTAACAACTTAGACCACTTCCTCAAAAACCACAAATTACCTCAACTCATCCAAAGTGAAATAGATAATTTGAATACCTCTATAACTATTAAGGCATATGAATTTATAATTTTAAGTCTTTCAAAGAGAAATCGAGGCTCAGGTGGTTTCACCAGAGAATTCTACCAAATAGTTAAAGAATTAAAGCCAATTCTACAACTCTTTTCCAAGAGATAGAAGAATTCTTTCCAATTCATTTTATGAATCCAGTATTATCTTTTTTTTAAATTAATTTTTATTGGTGTTCAATTTACCAACATACAGAAAAACACCCAGTGCTCATCCCGTCAAGTGTCCCCCTCAGTGCCCGTCACCCATTCCCCTCCAACACCCGCCCTCCTCCCCTTCCACTACCGCTAGTTCATTTCCCAGAGTTAGGAGTCTTTATGTTCTGTCTCCCTTCCTGATATTTCCCAACATTTCTTTTCCCTTCCTTTATATTCCCTTTCACTATTATTTATATTCCCCAAGTGAATGAGAACATACACTGTTTGTCCTTCTCCGATTGACTTATTTCACTCAGCATAATACCCTCCAGTTCCATCCACGTTGAAGCAAATGGTGGGTATTTGTCATTTCTAATTGCTGAGTAATATTCCATTGTATACATAAACCACATCTTCTTTATCCATTCATCTTTCGATGGACACCGAGGCTCCTTCCATAGTTTGGCTATTGTGGCCGAATCCAGTATTATCTTGATAACAAAACTAGACAAAGACAATATAAAAAAAGCTGCACATCAGTATTTTTCATGAATGCAAACGTAAATGTTCTTTAAAAAAAAAAAAAGATTTATTTAATTACTCATGAGAGACACACAGAGAGAGGCAGAGAGAGAACCAGGCTCCATGCAGAGAGCCTGATGTGGGACTCGATCCGGAACCCTGAGATCACACCCTGAGTGGAAGGCAGATGCTCATTTGCTAAGCCACTCAGGGGTCCCGACATAAATATTCTTTTTTTTCCCGACAAGTATTCTTAATAAAATATTAGCAAATAGAATCTAGTAATACATAAAAATTATTCACCATGACCAAGTGAGGTTTATTCCAGGGATGCAAGGCTCATTCAATATTTAAAAACCAATCAATGGATTCTGATATATTAACAGTTTCAAGAAGAAAACTGACACAATCATATCAATAGATACAGTAAAAACATTTGACAAAAATTCAACATCCATTCATGTTAAAAACTCTCATAAAAGTAGGAGCAGAGAAGAACTTCTTGAACTTGATAAAAAGCATCTACAAAAAGCCTACAACCAACATTATACTTAATGGTGAAATACTGAATGCTTTCCCCTTAAAATTGAGAAAAAGGTAAGGATGACCTCTCATCACTCTTATTCAGTATAACACTAGAACTTGTAGCCAGTGCAATAAAGTGAAAAAAATAAATAAAAAGAAGTAAAAGGCATACTGATTGGAAACAAATAAGGCCATCCCATTTTTATTTTTATTTTTAATTTTTTTAATTTAATTTTTTATGCATCTTTTTTTTAAAGGGTGCTTTTTTTATTTTTTAATTTTTATTTATTTATGATAGTCACACACAGAGAGAGAGAGAGGCAGAGACACAGGCAGAGGGAGAAGCAGGCTCCATGCACCAGGAGCCCAACGTGGGATTCGATCCTGGGTCTCCAGGATCGCGCCCTGGGCCAAAGGCAGGCGCCAAACTGTTGCGCCACCCAGGGATCCCCGTCCATCCCATTTTTAGATAACATATAGTTTATTTAGAAAAATCTCAAAGAATCTTTAAAAAAAAAAAACCCAGAAACTCTTAGAACTACTCCATAAGATCAGCAAGGTCACAGAATACAAGATAAACATACAAAAAGTAATTGTTTTGTATCTACTAGCTATGAATATGTGGCCATAGAAATTTAAAATAATATGCTACATATAATCACCAACAAAATTAAATAATTAGGTATAAATCTAATAAAACCTGTATAGGACTTGTATGTTTAAATTACACAACACTGGGCAGCCTGAGTGGCTCAGGGGTTTAGCTGCCTTCAGCCCAGGGCCTGATCCTGGAAACCTGGGATTGAGTCCCCCTTTGGGCTCCTTGTATGGAGCCTGCTTCCCTCTCTGCCTGTGTCTCTGCCTTTCTCTCTCTGTGTCTCTCATAAATAAATAAAATCTTAAAAAAATAAATTACACAACACTTATGAAAGAAAATTTTTAGTTTTTCTAATAAATGAAGAGACATACCATGTTCATGGATTGAAAGATTCAACATATCAAGATGTCAGTTAAATAGGCTGTTAAATTCATCAAATTGTTATACGGTTTAACATAATTCCTATAAAAATTCTAACAAGCTTTTTGCAGCTATGCGCAAAATAATCCTAAAATTTACATAGAAAGGCAATACAACTAGAATAGCTAAAACAATTTTGAAAAGGAAAAGTGAGAGGAATCACTTTTGCTTTCAAGACTTATTATACATGGGCAGCCTGGTGGTGCAGCAGTTTAGCGCCGCCTGCAGCCCAGGGTTTGATCCTGGGGACCCTGGATTGAGTCCCACATCGAGCTCCCTGCATGGAGCCTGCTTCTCCCTCTGCCTGTGCCTCTGCCCCCCCACCCCATGTCTCTATGAATAAATAAATAAAATATATTAAAAAAGGACATTATACAGCTACAGTAATCAAGACTGTATGACAGTAATGGAGCAATAGACATACAGATAGATTCATGGACTGAACAGAGAAACTGGGAAGAGACCCACACAAATATGCCCATCTGAATTTTTTTTTTCCCATCTGAATTTTGACAAAAGTACAAAAGCAATTCAATGGAGGAAAGAGCATTTTCAATAAATAGTGATGGAACAAATGGATATTCATAAACAAAACAAATAAAACCTTTGACCTATTCTCACACCTTATACAAAAATTAACAGGTATCAGGAAGTTAAACGTTCAAAATAAAACCATACAGGGATCCCTGAGTGGCGCAGTGGTTTGGCGCCTGCCTTTGGCCCAGGGCGCGATCCTGGAGACCCGGGATCGAATCCACGTCGGGCTCCCGGTGCATGGAGCCTGCTTCTCCCTCTGCCTGTGTCTCTGCCTCTCTCTCTCTCTCTCTCTATGTCTATCATGAATAAATAAATAAAAATCTTTATAAAAAAAAACAAAAACAAAAACAACACAAAATAAAACCATACAATTTTTAGGGACACCTGAAGGGCTCATTCAGTTGAACATCTAACTCTTGGTTTAGGCTTAGGTCATGATCTCATGTCCGTTCCTCCCTTGTGCTGCCTCTGTAACTCTATTATATTGTTATACTGCATTATAATGTTTTCCATGTGGTATCTTGTAGATTAAGGACCCTTTGAGTGCAGAGACTGTGTGTTTCCTCTTCACCCTGGCACCTAGCTCGGTCAAAGCTCAGTGAGGTTGAATGGGTGACGTTGAGTAGGGCCCCAGCCCCTCGGTGTTTGCGGTGGAGGACAGTGGGCTGGAGTACACCTCACCTAGCACCCTGTCATCCCTGAGCTGCTCTCATGGAGTTCACCCCCAACAACAATTCAATTGCAGGCAGGCTTCTTTCTGTTGACTAGCAAGCAGTATACATCTGGACTCTGTGTCTCTTCCGCCAGTTGTTTGTAGAGAATACAAAACCATGTGTATTGTTTAAAAAAATATCTATAGAGGTCTATGTTGACTCTTCCAATGTTGTTCCCCTTTGCACTGAGGTGTTTATTTTATTTATTTAGGATAATTTTGGTATACATTATTGCATTTGGTAGCTATGTTGTGCTTATGTGTGTGTTGCTGTGAGATTCTCGAGGCTAAGATCTATTGCAGAGAGAAATGGACACTCCTTTCCACTGTCTGGAAAAAGGAGGAAGGACTTCAGATACTCACTCAACTGCATGTCCTTAGACTCCCTCAGGAGCTGTCTCCTTGGATGTGATTTTGGGGTTGCACACCTTGGCTTCTGACTTCAACTCTGTCCTTACCCTTTGTCTAATTCATGCCGGTCTAGGGCTACACTCAAGTAGTCATTTTAAAATGAAGCATGACTGCGCTATTCAAGGAGTTTGGGGCAGGTTGTTTTTTGGGGGGGGGGACAGTTTTAATAAGTAATGTATTGGAATGTCTGGGAGTAGCTGTCTGGGAATGCAGCTAGACTTTTTATATTAATTCCTATAAAAATCATTCCATTCTTTGCTATAACATGGAGTTTTCCTGGGTATAATCTTGACATAAAATGATATCGTCCCACAAAAAGTTCCAAAGTAAAAAATAAATGAATTGGGCATTGCTTTTTCTTTAGGATTACACATGTCACTGATGTTCTTCATGTATATTTTTATACATAAGCAATTGAAGTCACCTGGAAGAGGCCTTTTTGGGGCTGTATGTTATCAGAGCGTGTTTGGTTGTCCACAAATGATTTAGGTGAATATAGTCAAATCGGTTGCCGAGGACCTAAATCAGATCCAACATGGATTCTAAAGGGTCCCAAACAAAAAAACGTGGAAATAAACTGAGAAGGAACTCAATTAGGAGCTTATTTTGTGAGTTTCCATCTAAGATAGTGACTGAGGAAGACCCTGAACTCACCTTCTCCTGGAACACACCGAATTTACACCTATTTATAGAGCAAATCCTCCTGAAGAGTTGAGGGCTGACTGAACAGCTCTGTACAAAAAAATAGAGAGACCACACCGAGAAGGGCAAGAAAGACAGACACACAGTAACAAAGCCCCCCCCCCCCCCCACACACCAACGCTGAGAAATGAAGCAGGGAGGGCTGGTACAGAGGGACTAGGAGCAGATTCATCTGCCCCTTGGGCACAGAAAAAAAAGCCAAGGTTTAAAAGAGCAACTGAAATATAAAGGATTCAGTTCTAGAACTGTGCCAAACACATTGAGGAGCTGCTGGAACTCTCCAGGTTGGGTCCAGGGGGTAGGGTGGTGGTGAGGGGAGCTGGAGAGTGCCATGGTTTATACTCTCCCTCCAACTTGAGACAGGAGCAGGGCTCTGGCTACCATAGCTGGCCTGTGGCTTTAGCGAGCCCAAGACACCCACAGGCACAGAAAAAAAAACAAAGCGTGGTTTATTTTATTTTTTTTAAAGATTTATTCATATGAGACACACAGACATAGGCAAAGGGAAAAGCAGACATACATATAGGGAAAAGCAGGTTTCCCACAGGAAGCCTGATGTGGGACTTAATCCCAGGACCCCAGGATCAAGACCTGAGCCACCTAGGTGCTCCAAAAGATGTGGTTTAAAAAGCAATTAGAGGGCTGACTTAGCTGGTGGTAGAGCATGGGGCTCTTGATCTCAGGGTGTGAGTTCAAGCCCAGATTGGATATGGAGCCTACTTAAATAGCAACCAGAATTTAAAAGATCCAGCCCAAGAACCCTACCAACTGGTGGGGGAGCTGCTGGAACCCTCTCTGGGTCAGAGGGGCTGGCAAATGCTATGGTTTACATCTCCTTCCACCTTGATAGTGTGAATGGGAGCAGGGTCCTGGCTCTCTAGCTAGCCTACTGCCTCAGGGAGCCCTGGGCTTCTAGCCCACATCAGCCCTAAACATCCAACCAAGGTGGCCCCAGTGCAGTGCACACTGGGACACTCCTGGTCAGTGCTCACCTTAGCTCCAGTCATTTTGCCAAGGTGACGAAGGTGCACAGCACCCTTGAACACTCCAAGCCTGTGCCACTTCAGCTCCAGATGACTTGCCTGAGCCCTGCTGGAGCAGAAGGCCCCGGGATACTCTGGACCTTGCCTGTCTCCACCCCAGCCTCCCTGCTAGGGTGCTCTTGCTTGGAGCGTTCTGGGACACTCTAGTTTGTACCTACTTCAGCTGAAGCTGTCCTTTAAGGGTGCCCTTTATGCCAAGAGCACTGGGACTACCTGGGCACATACCTATTTCAGCTCTGATGATCCCACCAGGGCAGCCTCAGCACAGAGTGCCTTGGGACCCCCAGCCCACACCAGCCACAGTTCTAGCCAGTCAATCAGCCAAAGTCACTAGGAATTTAAAGTCTACACAGAGGATGACCATATACAAGATCATTCCATTAAGTTTAGGAGAAGTAGGTGTTCTACCTAATTCATAAAAACAAATACAGAAAGTCAAGCAAGATGAAGGGATAGCAGAATATGCTCCAAACCAAAGAATAAGACAAAACCTCAAAGAACTCAATGAAATGGATATAATCTACCTGATAAAGAGTTCAAAGCAAAGGTCATAAAGATGCTCATGAGACTGGAGAGGAGAGTAGAAGAGGTTAGTGAGAACTTCAACAAAGAGAGAGAAAATATAAAAAAGAATGAATCCATTGAAGAATACAATAACTGGAATGAGAAACACACTAGAGGGAATTAACAGTAGATCAGAAGATGCAGAAGAACAGATCAGCAATTCGGAAGACAGGATGATGGAAAGCACCCAAGTGGAAGAGCAAAAAGAAAAAGGAATGAAAAAAAATGAGAATAGGTTAAAGGTTGTCTTGGTGAACAAGGTGGTGTCTTCAGGCTAACAAATACTCACATTATATGGGGTCCCAGAAGGAGAAGGGAGAGAAGGGAGCAGAAAACTTATCTGAAGAAATAACCTGGGGAAGGAAACAGACATTCAAGTACAGGATGCATAGAGAGTTCCAAACAAAATGAACCCAAGGAGGTTCAGAGCACAACACATAATTATAATGCCAAGGGTGAAAGATAAAAATGCTGATTCCTCACCCAGAACTATGAAATTAAAAGTTCTGAGTGTAGGAATGAAAGTCTGCAGTAAATAACAAGCCCTCCACGTGAGCTCATGCTTACTAAAGTTTTAAAGAGCTACTTGATATTAGAACGACAGACTTTAAAGTCTTTAAGGTTGCTTAATGCATGTACCAATTTTTAACAAAGTGTGTGTGTGTGTGTGTGTGTGTGTGTGTTTGTGTGTGTGTGTGTGTGTGGTGGGGTAGGAAGCAATGGATGGAGTAGGAAGAGCACTGAAGTTCGACAGACCTGACAGTTTGGGAATTGGTGGTTGTGGAAATGACAATTTTCTTGAGGGTGGTGATCAGATCAGGTGACAGAGAGAATGTATATGAATAGGTATCAGTGACAGATGTCTTGGTTATGGATGTTTGATGGCTATGCTTCACCACATATACCTTCGTGAGATAAAGCCTGTTATGGCGATAGTTTTCAAAAACTATTATGAGAGGGACACCTGGGTGGTATAGTTGGTTAAGTGTCTGACTTTTGGTTTCAGGTCTGGTCCTGATCTCAGGATCAAGGGCCTGAGCCCCATGTTGGGCTCTATGCTCAGCAGGGAGTCTGCTTGAGATTCTCTCCCCTCTCCTCCTCTGCCCCTCCTGCTCATGTTCTCTCACTAAAATAAATAAATAAATCTTAAAAAAAAACTTATGAGAAATAAACTAGATAGGCAAACATATAATGTAAAACATGTTTTTATATTTGACCAATTCTTAAGAGATAAAAACTGGTATTTTTAGGAGTATGCTATTCTTTTAAAGGCCAAATAGCTTGTGACTTATTATTTTGGAAAACTTTTATCACCACCAATCACTCTCAAACCAATAAATAACTTTACAAGCTGTAACCACCAGGTGAAACAACTTGAATAAACTAGCAGTTTTTCCAATTTCTTGTTTTTAAAAGATTTTATTTATTTATTCATGAGAGACAGAGAGAGAGCGGCAGAGACATAGGCAGAGGGAGAAGCAGGCTCCCTGTGGGGAGCCTGATGTGGGACTCGATCCCAGGACCCCAGGATCACGCCCAGAGCCAAAGGCAGATGCTTAACTGCTGAGCCACCCAAGCATCCCACAATTTCTTAAATTTCTCATTTCAGGACACATTAGTCTTGGACCTTCTCTCTTCAGAAAGATAAATTTTGGGGATCCCTGGGTGGCTCAGCGGTTTAGCACCACATTGGGTTCCCCGCATGGAGTCGGCTTCTCCTTCTGCCTGTGTCTCTGCCTCTCTCTCTGTGTCTGTCATGAATAAATAAATAAAATCTTAAAAAAAAAGATAAACTTTAAGTATAGCTGATACATAAGGAAGGCTTTCTACTCTATTAAAATTTGCCCCCAAGCTTAAGCTTATCTAGGAAAGACAATGTTGTGAGGGGGAAAAAATAGATAATGAACATGTGCATTACCCCCAATAATTTCTTCATGCCCTTTGTGATTCTCTCCCTCTCATGTCTTTTCACCTTCTACTTGGTTCCAGGTGACCACTCAAGCTGCTTTGGTCATTTTAGATTAACTTGCATTTTTAGGGATTTATATAGAGGGAACCATACAGTATGTATATACTCTTCCTATGGTCTGACTTCTTTCAGGCAGCATAATCCTCCTGAGACTTACCTCCCCTGTAGTGTTCATCAATAAGTCATCCACTTTTGCCACTGAATTGCATTTTGTTGTATGGCTGTATGCTTACATGTTAGTACACTCACCTGTCTGTCCATGGACATTCTGATTGTTTCCAGCTTTGGGCTATTACAAATAAAGCTGTTATGAATATTCCCGGAAGAAAAAAAGAAAACTTACTCTGTTTTCAGTATGACCTTTTGCAAGTTAGCCTTTACAAGATGTGTTGCATCAATTAGCAACTTGACATAAAACAATAAAATGGCAGAAAAGCTGTCAATTTTTACAAGTTAGATTTCAGTTTGAATGGTATGAAACTTTATCTTCTTCTGTATCAGATTTTCAGATTTATACTCTGGTCTCTCTGCACCCCCTCCTTAAAAAAGAGATTCGGATTTTGTTGGAAGAGGGTTTATACATCGTGTAACTTTATTGTGTATTCGTAAAATGACAAAGTCCATAGGCCTTCAGATATGTTCCTTGCCCTTTCAGGCCTGTTTCAGGTCATGGGTTGGGGGCAAGGCTCACCTGGAGGTCAATGTCAGCTTCTGGTCAGCCAGTGGGAGGCACTGGTGGGAGGTGAGGGGCAGATGGGAGGAGGAAGGGAAGGACCTAAAAAGGAGAGGAGAGGTGGGGGAGGGGGAGGAGAGGGGAGGGGAAGGGGAAGAGGAGGGGGAGAGAGGAGAGAGGAAAAGAGGGGAAGGGGAGGTCAAGGGAGGGGAAGGGAGAGGGGAGGGGAAGAGAGTGGAGGAGGGGGGAGAGGAGGGGTGGGAAGGAGGGTGGAGGGGAGGAGAGAAGGGAAGGGGGATAGAGAAGGCAGAGGAAGAGAGGGGGAGTGGAGGGAGGAGGGAAGAGTGGAGGGGAGGAAGAGCGGGCAGGAAGGGGGAGCGGAGGGAGGGGGGAGGAGCGCGGGTGGCCTGGAGGGACGCAGGGTATTTCCTCCCCGCCCCTCCGCATTCCGGGGCGTCCCGGGGCCCCAGCAGCAGCCGCGCCGGGGCTGTGGGCTCCGCGGGCAGGGGGGCGGGCGGGCCCCGGGTGAGCGCAGGGGCCCCGAGCTCCGGGGGCTGGGATGCCTCGCGTCCGGCCTCCCGCCCCGTTAGCTCGCGTGACAGCCGAGCCCGGTCCTGCCGTTTGTCTGGAGCCTTGAGAGCACCTGGCGTTTCCCCGACCGGGTTCTGGGGACGCCCGTCCCTCGGACGCGGAGGCCGAGCGTGCTGCCGTCGTGGTCACCCGGGGCGCCTTCCGAGCAGTGCCCGGCGGCCCCGCCGTGAGCCCGCGGGAGACCCGGTGGCGGCTGTGGCCGCCGAGGGGGCGCGGGGGCAGGCGCGGCCGCGGGCTGGGGCGGCGGGGAGCGCTCGGGGACCGGATGCGTTCCCCGAGAACCGAGGGGCGGGGCCAGCCGATTTCCCGGGGTCAGGGCCCGGGAGGGGTGAGCGGGGTGGAGGGCTGGGCGGGGCGGGGGTGGGGCGGGGGACGACCCCGCGGCGGGGACGCCCCTCTGGCCCCCCGCCCGTCGGCCCCGCGCGTGGCCCGGCAGGTCGCTCCGTCCGCAGGGCCCGGACCAAGCCGCTGCCAGCCCTTTTCCGTCTACGGTTCTGATCTGAGAAGGTGCCGCCCACCGGCGCGGGTTCTGCGGAATGGAGCAGCATAAAATGAAATGTTCCACATGACGGCTTTTCGGATGTTCGGAGCTAGCCATCACGTTCCCCTTACCTTTCTCTTTTCCGCTCAAAACAGCCCTGCCCTTTCAACCACTTTCTTTTGACACCATTTCCTGCTAACTCTCACCTGGGTATGACTTTTTAAAAATAGGTATCTCAGAATACACACGACCCTTCAGACTAGTTTGATTATCACTCAGACCAAGAGATTACAAGCTCCAGTTACATGGAGTTAGCATTTTAATAGTTCTTATTTTAATTACTTAAATACTGGTCCTCGTTTCAGCAGCACAGTACACTAAAATTGGAATGATACAGAGAAGATTGGCACAGCCCCAGTGCAAGGATGACACACAAATTCATGAAGCATTTAAATGCTTAAATTCTCAGTCTCCCTTTAGGTTGCCTCTTCCCCTTGCCCACATGCTAATAGAGTTCTTTTTCTAGTTAAAAAAAAAATATTGTGATAAAATGTACGATTTACCATTTTAAACATCTTTAAGTGCAAAGGTCAGTGACTTTAAGTGTATTTGCATTGTTGTACAACCATCACCACCCTCTATCTCCAGAGCTTTGTCATCTTCCCTTACCAGACTCTCTCCCCATTAGATAACTCTGCATTCCTCTCTCCCCCAAGACCCTGGCAACCATCATTTTACTTTCTGACTCTCTGAATTTGACTATTCTAGGTATTGCATTTAAGTGGAATTGATATTGTCCTTTTTTTTTTTTTTAATTTTTATTTATTTATGATAGTCACAGAGAGAGAGAGAGAGAGAGAGGCAGAGACACAGGCGGAGGAAGAAGCAGGCTCCATGCACCGGGAGCCCGACGTGGGATTCGATCCCGGGTCTCCAGGATCGCGCCCTGGGCCAAAGGCAGGCGCCGAACCGCTGCGTCACCCAGGGATCCCGATATTGTCCTTTTTTTAAAAAGATTTTTTTAAAAGTAGTCTCTCCACTGAACATGGGGCCTGAGCTTACAATCCTGAGATCGAGTCGCATGCTCCACAGACTGAGCAAGCCAGGTGCCCCAGTATTGGTCCTTTTTAAATCTGGCTTATTTCACTTAGCACAAATGTTTTAAAGGTCCATCCATGTTGTAGCATGTATCAATTACATTTTTATTTATTTATTTTTAAAGATTTTATTTATTTATTCATGAGAGGCACACAGAGAGAGAGAAAGAGAGAGAGGCAGAGACACAGGCAGAGGGAGAAGCAGGCTCCATGCACCGGGAGCCTGACGTGGGACTCGATCCCGGGTCTCCAGGATCGCGCCCTGGGCCAAAGGCAGGCGCTAAACCACTGTGCCACCCAGGGATCCCCTAAAAAACATTTTTGATATATCATTGCAGGCTTCTCAGTCTCAACTTCTTTAGGAAAAGATAGGCAGTATTTCGCAGCAAGTATCCAGAACCACTAGGCTTTACAAATTGGTCGAAATCTGAACCGATATTTACACAGTACCACAAATTCTTATGTGCAAGTAAGCTCCACTCAGTATCATTCTATATTTTACAATTAAATAACCTGAGCAATGTGCCTTAAAATCAGTGTGCTGGGAGATACTGATCCCCACTGTCCTTGGGATGGCTGCCAGATGGGTGGAACTTGGAGCAGCTAGAGCTCCCTTACCCGTCACTGTATCACCAGAAGTCCTGGATTCCCCGAAATGTGGCCAAGGAGGGGTACTACCACCTGGTCATCCACTCAGGGCAGCAGCTGCTGAGCGTGCCGTTGCTCATCAAAGACAAGGGAGCCATGGTGTTGATGTAGCATCTGGTGTTTCAGGGACCTGAGGTGTTGCTAGCCATGGGTGTCACAGGAGCTGAAGATGGTCAGGGCTCCTTGCAGGTGTAACTCCAGACAGCCGGGCTTTCTGCTTCACATACATGGAATACTTCTGACCTTTGTGGTCAATGCTGGGAGCAGTGTTCTAAAAACGCATGTTCACATTCTGTGAATTTTAGCTCTATCATCTTCAAGTATTTTATGTGATTTCAACGCATGTTCACATTCTGTGAATTATATAGCTCTATCATCTTCAAATATTTTATGTGATTCCAATTTGATTAGAAATCCACATTATAAAAAATTTCACATTTGTCAATGAAAGTAGATATACTAAAATTCTTAAAATTTGACAGAGTATGAGCACAACCTGGGGGAGGGGCAGAGGGAGAGGGAGAAGAAGGCTCCCCACTGAGCAGCCCAATGCCACGTGGTGCTTGATCCCAGCACCCTGGGATCAGGACCCGAGCTTAAGGCAGACCCTTAACCAACTAAGCCACCCAACTGCCCAAGGAGTTAGATTCTTTAAATTTAATTTCAATAATAAATTATTGAGATTTAATCCAAATACCAAATACCGCAAGATGCCTTTCAGAGGTTTTAAAGTATGTTCACAGTTGTGCAGCTGTCACCACCTTCTATCCAGAATATTTTCATCACCTAAAAAAGAAACCCTGTTAGCCATCACTCTCCACTTCCCTCTATCCTCAGATCTTGCAACTACTATTCTTTCTAATCTCCATGGATTTGCCTATTCTGGACATTTTATATAAAGGGAGTCATTATGTGTCTTTTGAGTCTGGCTTCTTTCACTTAGTACATTTTCAAGACTCATCTGTGTTGTAGCAGGTATTGGTAATTCATTTTTTTATGGCTGAATATTTCACTGTATGGACATATCACATCTTGTTCATCCATTCATCAGTTCAATCATAAATCTTTATTTTTTAATTTTTTTCAATCATAAATTTTTAAACGACCATAAAAATGGCTTCAAATTTTTGTCAGCTATTTGTACAAATTTCTTGTAGATGGTGATTATGAAGAATGATGCTGAAGAATGATACATCACGAATTGTGTATAGGGTTTCAGCCTGTTATACAAAAAAAGTCATGTTCCCACAAGTAGGCTAAGTCTATTGACATTCTGAAAATAATTTCTTACAACTGTTATACAAATTTAAAACCTTCTGTAAAACTTTGTACATGTTATTTTCATCTAATTATATAAAGGATATGGAATGAATTTTTTTCTCTAGGTATTTGTATACATTCCTTAGTCCTCTCAAGTTTATTCCATTGTGCCATACAAAAAACCCTATCTTTTTATGTGTGCCAGGATGTGAAAAATTTTGGAAGGCACACCTTAGAGAAAGCCTCAGATGTTAAAGATTTTAGTTTTAGGGGAGCCTCTATGGCTCAGTTTAAATGTCTGCCTTCAGCTCAGGTCATGATCTCAGGGTCTTGGAATGGAGCCCTACTTAGGGCTCCCTGTTTGGCAAAAAGTCTGCTTCTTCTTCTCCCTCTGCCCCTCCCCTCATTTGTGCTCCCTCCCTCAATTTTTAAAAGATTTTATTTTTAAGTGATCTCAACACCCAACATGGGGCTCAAACTTACAACCCTCAGATCAAGAGTCAACACGCTCTACCAACTGAACTAGTCAGGTGCCCCCAGAAAGCCTCAGATTTTAATGAGGATTCCTATTAGGCAAAAAATGACCACACTTATGGCTGTTTATATGGTTAACTGAGAAAGTTAACAAATTTACAATTTTGCAAATTGATCCTACTTCCCTACAAAATTTATCCTTAATAAAACGCTCATGGCCAAAGTTTATGATCTTGAGTGGTACAGGGCTGTCTGGAGACCTGTGGGTTAGTTTTATGGAGTCAACTTTTTCCCTTTTGCTCTCTTGACTAAAGTAATTGAAAAACTGTATATTTAAAGCGTACATCATGATGATTTGATACACATACACATTGTGAAACGGTGTCCCACCATCTACTTATATAACACATCTATCAACTCAAATATTTTCCCTTTTTATGAGAACATTTAAATTCTACTCTTCTAGCAAATTTCTATTATACAACAGAGTATTATCAACTATAGTTACCATGTTATACATTAGACCATTAAACCAATCTTCTAATGGGCCAGATTGAATACATTCCCCTCGCCCCCAGCCATGACTGACAGGATCATCTTAAGTTTGAAACAGGATTTTGTGACAGCAGTTAATACTCTATATAATATAATATATATATATATATATATAAAATATATATACACTTTTTAAAAGATTCTATTTATTTATTCATGAGAGACACAGAGAAAGGCAGAGACATAAGCAGAGGGAGGAGAAGCGGGCTCCCTGTAGGGAGCCCGAGGCAGAACTCCATCCCGGGACTCCAGGACCACACCCTGGGCCGAAGGCAGACGCTCAACCACTGAGCCACCTAGGCGTCCCTAAAAAATATATTTTTAAAAATTTGTTTATTAATCTCTACCTCCCACATGGGGTTAGAATTCACAACCTCGAGATCAAGAGTTGCATGCTCTCTGGCTGAGCCAGCCAGGCCCACCTCTGTAAAAAATATTTTGTAAAACTAAATATTCTCACATTTAAAGCTGTAAAGTCTAGATTTGAAAATAACACACCCCCATACACTTTTATATTTATTGTTTTATTGCTTATTTTTAAAATGACAGTAATAAATGCTTTTCCCCTGTTGGGGAATGACATACCTATTTTCAGGGGATAGAGCCTTAAAAAAGTAACAGCGTTTTGTCCAAACTGAACTTTCTATAATTGCACAAAAGTCATACAAAGCATTAAGAAATGCTAACAAACACTGCAGTTCTCTCATATCCTCATGAAACCTTGCTTCCAGCCGGGACCCCTGATCTGAGCAGTACTGATGCTCGCACCAAGTTCCTCAGGGACACACAGGCAGCGGTACAATGAAGAGCAGCCAGGAGGACCCATGTGCTTTGTGACAATGGACTTCTGCTCTGATTAAACGTTAGCATTTAACGATGTATTCACCTTCTCGTTATATTAGGAACATTAAACCTCAGTTTCAAGTATATTTTTCCCAGGATGAAAACTTAAACCTGACCAGCTTATGTTTTAGGCTACAGATCCCACCTCAGGAAACTAAAATTTAAAAAAAATTAACCTTTATCTTTTTATGTCCTTTATGCTGCCACCATCCTGGGCCCTTACTTTGTTTCTAACACACACACATAAATGAGCTTTATTCTCATTGCTCATATACCAGCTGAGGGATGGCAGACAGGGTCAAACTCAAATCCCAGTTTTGTTCTACTGGTAGCAGTTACTGGAGACACAGGTTACAAAGGAGCCTGAGGTCAACAGCTGGCTTGGTGGGGTAGTCCCTGTGCAGTATTTGTGAGCTCTGACACAGACACAGGAGAAGAGGCAGCACTTCTGTGTCACCTATGAGGGCTGGCTTTGAAAAATGTAACATAGCCCAATTTTTCTATCTTAATGAGTAACAATGTCTTCATCTGGGATTTTCTTATTTTATGGATCTTCATCTCAAATTAAGACATCATTTCTATGGTAGGAACTTTCCCTTTCTGACCTTACAAGATTGGTGAAAAAATAATGGTGTTTTGAAAGAAGACCCAGAAAGAACTTTCAGCCACCAGAAGTACCTTCCTAGTGTGGATACCATGGCTGTGGGGAGGGAAAGGTTTCTATTCCAGCAATTGCTACTTGACTTGCATTTCAAATAGAAAACACGGTCTGTTTCCTGATTTACGGAAAAACAGCAATTCCTGAGGCAAATGCACAAAAGTAAGCGACAGAGGCTATCGAGACATGCTTCCTTCACTTAGATGGCATTATTAATAACCCAACCATCTCTCTTTAACTGAGGAAGAAAAACTCCAGTGTAACATTTGAAGGACTTCTGAAAATCCAGGTTTTCATTAGGAGAGCCTGGTGTATATATGAAGTATTTACTATGCTTAGACTTGGAGGAAATGTGGGGCTTGTCTGTAGTATGGCTAAAAATGAACGAGATTCCTGCACTGTGCACCATATGTGCTCAACAAATCCTGAATATGTCAGACAGCCCTCAAACACTATGTCATCTCTCAATGGTTCTGATACTCTGATTCAATGCTTAGCTACTGACTCAAAGGACAACGTGCTTGGGTCAGGGATTAAAAATCACCAGAAGAATTCTGCATAGCCATTCTAAGCAGGGCTCACAGCACCTGCAGAACTTGATTAGAATCTAACCAGAAGTCTGTTTCATGTCCAGATGTGCTGCTATACATAAAAGCCACCTAGGCTTTTAGCTAGAAAGTTGAAGACCACTGAAAATAATTTATAGGAAGAAAAGGAAATTCCTTATTCCAGGATTGTAAATGAACTAAGGAAACTCAATTCAAGGAAAGGGCTGTTGGGGCCACAGAAGCCCAGACGGTGAGAAGCTAGAGTTGTGGATCTGTCTTCAGTACCCTTTTAGAAAGGAGCATAGGACTGAGAAGTTGGAGGGAGGTGGGGAGTACAGGCCCAGGGACTGTGGCTGTCCAGCTGTGTGGCCATCCATTCCCACTGCTGTTTAGCAAAGCCAGAGCATTCAAGGCTGAGCACTGTCAGGACAGCATCTATATCACTCTGATTTATAGCATTATCTTTGTCTCCCAATGAAGTTGCTGCTTGTCTGCTTTTGGCTCTGTACCTTAGGTTTCCCTCATAAGATAGGCAAACCTCTAGCACTGCAAGAGAGTGTTAATCTACCCTGTTTCTTTCTTAAAATCTCTCGAATTTATGCTCTATCAACATGTTTTATACATCTTTGGCCTATATCCAGGTTTAATGGAGGTGAACATATTAGTTCTATGACAGAAGCTTCTGAATAAACCATTTGCAATAATCTAGCCCTGTTCACTCTGCAAACTGAGTTCTTGTATGAATGCAGCCAATGCTGTGTTGAGGGAAATAGGACTCTTTCCTACTGCCCTCCCAGTGCTAATATCAGAGAAATAAAAGGATCATAGGATGTTTATGGGTACCGGGTGAGTTCCATATTTTGCACTAGATGACACTGCAGAATGCAACAGGAGCAGCTCTCTGAAAACTGGTGTCATTCCTCTGGCTTCAACAGGGTAAGGGGAGGATCTACCCTTGGCCAGGGCAGCAGGTTCAAGAGTGTGTTATGAGGATCAGTATCCTATAAATCTATAAAGACACCGTGGATGCCTGGGAAAGGAATTTTCTTCAGATTGAGAATGGATCAACAGAGGTGCAGTTCTGTAGCAGACATATATATGTTTTTCTTTCTCTTCCACTTTTTCCCTCATCAAAAATCTAAACACTTTCCAGGCCATAGGCAATGAAACAGCAAGGAAAACTCAAAACTGTTTTAATAGGGTTCACAGAATCTGGATTGGAGCTGAATGGTGGGATAGCAGGACACCAGTGACAAGGGCTCATATGGCTCCAGTAGATATGTAGTATCTGGAAGAGATGGACAGGAGTTATGGAAGATATGTACTGGCCACCCACAATCACTGACAGGCGGCTTTTAGTATAGGCAGACAGTGGTGGTTAGCTCAAAATATAAGCATCATAAACAGCTTATGATATTAGGTAGATCTCAGCAAAAGCATAGAAAGGGAAAGAGTTGGAGAAAAGGAGAAAATTTTCTGTATATTTCTGTTAACTGGAATGCATGGACATACATAAACATGATAGTTCTGTACATTTAAAAATTAAACCTGCCTTGGTCATTAATTGTACAGAGTTAATATTACTAAAGTTGTAGTAACATATCATTCAAAAATTCAATTTTCCAGATTTCTAGCTACTTAAAACAAAGAAAGGTCACATATACATTTTTTTACATTCATACAATTGCCATAATCCCTAAACGGAACATGTGTAGAAACATACACACAGAGACGCTCAGCCAGCACATGTGCACACCCCCTCTAAACCTGAGATGCACGTGAGCTGCAGCGAGGGTCAAGAGGCCCTGTTGCATATCTGTTCGATGTCATTCATCTCTTTGGGGCAATCTGCAGAAAGGATGAGAGGTGAATCTTGAGTCACCACTACATCATCTTCAATTCGTACACCAAGACCACGAAACTTCTCTGGGGCATCTCTGTCATCTTCTGGGATATAGATCCCTGAAAAGTAGAAAACAGAACATGCTGTTCTTAAGAGGCAGTACCTGGATGATCTGGGACAAGCAAGTTAACCTCTCTGTGCTACAACTAGTCTTATAAAACTGGGATCGTAAGAGTATCTGCCTAGAATTGTGGATACTAAATGAGATAGTATATATAGAAGTATGGGGCACATAATGATCAATACATGTTGGGTGTCATTGCTAGAACTATTACTATAGTTGTTTTGTATACCAACTATGGGCTCTATCATGATTCTGTCATAATCTAGTGGTTCAAGCAGGCAACTAAGTTGCCATTACTTACGAGTATGTCAACATACACTGGGAACCAGCAGATTATATAAATGTATTCTTTCTCTGCCTAATCATCCCTTGGGAAAAGGGAACTTTGCTAAAATAGGGACACAAAGCATTTAAAAATATGTTGAAAAAACCTACTTTGCCTGAACAACAACAAGTTGTAGAAATACTCAAATAAGCCATAAACATACCTGATGTACAGGATATAGTGTAAGAGAGAAACAGGAAGACTTTAACAAACATTTGGAAGATTCTAAGAGCCCAAGGTACCCTTTCTAATCATGAAGTCAGATAAGAACAGGTCTTTCCATATTTAAGAAACTGGAAAAAAAAACAAAACAAAAACTGGAAACTTCCTCCACTATACTCACACAGATGCTGCCTTGTGATAAAAAGAAAAAGATCAGTGAAGGAATATGTAATTAAACATTAGGGAAGCACCCGTGTACCAACGAGATTAGAATGAGTAAGTACATAAGGCCACAATGTAGGACTTAGGTAGTATAAAGTCAGGTCCCAGCTATAATTTATATACTCTAGAGGTGTAAATACTTGAAATCTACAGCTGAAATCCATTTTCTTGACAAAAACAGTTTTTAAAATCACTCCAGTAACATCAATCCTTACACTACACTGTGACCATCACTTCTCTGCTGAATTCTGCCCACTGGCCAGGATCATCAAGCTGGGGACCCATTAGATGGCCAGCTTCCTCTAAGCTCAGTAAAAAGGACTTAGGTCCTAAGGAGAGTAATGTGGGCAGTTTAGTGTAGTCTGCAGAGGGGATGCAACTGCAAACGTGCTGAGCCTGACTGGCTTTCTCTAGGGAAACACCTGGAGGAGACATGAGCAGCCCATCACTGCACTGACTAGTATAAACTGGCCCTGGCAAAGGCAGGGTTTAAAAAAAGATTTATTTCTTAATATCTACTTAAAGAAAGTATTCTCCATCTGTTGTTTATTGGAGAAGTCAAATTAAGCAAACTGTGTGATGTTAAATAAGAAAGCTCAAGAAAAAAAATCTCAAAGTTCCCATCTACACTAAAGAGATCTATTTTCCCGTCTCTTCTAATTTAATTATGTCAATTCAGGTAAAAATGAACAACATATACCTTTCTCTCTGATACTATTATATGTCTCAAGGGATCAGAGCCTGCTAGCACCCACCCTTACCTGGCTCCACCGTGATTACCATACCAGGCTGTAGAGGGAGGGAACGGGGCATGTCTGGAGTGTCATGGACATCCATCCCGAGGTAGTGGCCAACATGATGAGGGCAGTATTTCCGAGCAGCCTGGAAAAGATAATCACCACAGTGTTATTAGAGCAACAATGACCCCGTAAGGGGAAAGCAAGGTATGTATAAGGCACTGAGATATGTGTCAACCTCCCCATAGTTCTGTTGCTTCCGTTGAAACTACCCTCGGGCTAATGCTCCAGAGACTTGATCCACTGCTACCTTCTGGATGCAATTCTACTGATGGCCTTTGAACTAATCCAGATCTCCTTTTCCACTACTTAATACACGACATCCATGTTGACTTGGGTAACCCCAGTAATGACTATGGCAAATGAAAACCTCTTTTCTCGGGGGCGGGAGGATGATTATGTTAGAATAGTTCTCTTTTCAGTGTTCACAAGTCTTTCTCAGAAAGCCGGCTCTGGAGACCCTGAGTATCTCACAGCAACTTGTGGAGTAGGCACAGAACATCAAATTAACACAGTAATTATTAGGCATTTACCGGCTTGGATATTCCTATCTGTTAATTAGATTTGTTGGCTTCAGCAGGAGGAATTTATAGTGTCTTTCCTACCAATAAAAGAAACTCTGGCAGCCTAAACTTGGAGATGAGATGGCTTAATGGTCTATTTGGCATGGCCACCTGGCATCTTAATTTAAAGCTAAGGTTTTACATTTTTACTAAACATTATTACATTCTAGATGCAGATGAAATTCACTGAAGACGTGGCCCTTGGGGATACTGTTATTCTCACTGATGTCACTGAAGCAACAAACACCCTCCCCCGCGAACTTCTACCTTTTCAAAATCGCCACAAAGGGATTGAGAGTTAACTTCTTCTCTTTTTGTGTCCTTTTTCACCCTGTCTGCACCAGACTTCATTTTATGTTTTCTACTACCAATTGAGCTACTTACACAGGATGCAATGACTAGAATGTGCTGCCATCTTCTGGGAGAAGTAAGTACTGACACCTTTTGTTTTAATCCGTGTTAACTCCAAATCCCTCTTATAGATGAGGAATCACAGAGACTATTTCTAAATCTAATTAGTTTTCTTTCTTTCTTTTTTAAAAATAGATTTTATTTGAGAGAGAGAGAGAGCATGAGAAAGAAAGAGATCACAAGCAGGGGGGCGGGGTAGAGGGAGAAGCCAACTCCTTGGAGCAGGGAGCCCAATGTGGGACCCGATCCCAGGACTCTGGGACCTGAGCAGAAGGCAGACACTTCACCGACAGAGTTATGCAGGCGGCCTCTAATAGGGTAAAAACTCAGCAGCACATCAGGTATATTTGAGAGCCAGGGTCACAAGAGGGGTAGTACCTTGAAGGCATTATTTCCCTTAATGTTCTTCACGATTCCCAACTCCTTAAGCTTCTGTGCTATCAGTGTCAGCATCAAGCTGTAAATATTCTCCAAGCTTGTCCCAGGGGAGCAGAGGGTCAGACAATCTCTCTGTATCTCTAGAACAGCTTCATAGAGTTCTGCTTGAGGTGCTGTGAACCTGGGGAGAAAAAAGCCAAATCACTTACATTTGGAATAATCTCATATTGCAGGAAGTTTGCTTCTAAGTTTGATTAGAAAAACTCCAAGGTGCTAATAAGGGGGCATTGTTGATACTTAATCAGTACCAATGTATCAGTATGGACAAGACCTTAATGGTGCCCTCAATGCTCAACAGGAAAAGCAATAACTCTTTAAAAGAAAAAAAAAGATTTCATTCATTCATTCATTCATTCGAGACACAGAAAGAGAGAGGCAGAGACATAGGCAGAGGAAGAAGCACGCTCCATGGAGGGAGCCCGATGTGGGACTTGATCCCTGAATTCCAGGAACAGGCCCTGAGTCGAAGGCAGACACTCAAAACGCTGAGCCATCCAGGCATCCCAAGCAATAACTCTTTGAGCTGGGGCATCAACAGCCTCTCTTTCAAATGATCAGCAGATACACATGAGGTGAGGCTAGCAGATGCACCACCCAGCCATGGATGCAATCAGAGGGCCAGACCAGGCTCATCCTTGATCCTTAATATATATATATTTTTTTACCATAAAAACAAAACAAAACAAAACGATGCACTTCCTGTAGGTAAAGCAGATATCAGAAGATAAACTAGTAGATACTTTGGCTACTAGTAACTTGTAGTTTCTTTTTTTCCTTTTTTAACTTGTAGTTTCTAGGTGTCCTTAGAATAATAATTTCTTTAGCCATCATGGGGAAAAATGAGAAAAAATTAAGCTGGCATGGATTCTGATATGTATTTTCTACACTGTTGATGGCAGTGTAAATTAGTATAGCCAACTAAATGAAAGGCCTTAATAATGATACTCACGGGTCAGCCTGGGTGGCTCAGCAGTTTAGCGCTGCCTTCAGCCCAGGGCCTGATCCTGGAGACTCGGGATGGAGTCCCATGTCAGGCTCCCTGCATGGAGCCTGCTTTTCCCTCTGCCTGTGTCTCTGCCTCTGTCTGTCGTGAATAAATAAATAAAATCTTAAAAAAAAAAAATCCACATATAACTTAAAAAAATACAATAATGATACTCATAAAATTTGAGTTTGTAATTCTGTTCTAAGACTCCATCCTAAAAAAATATTTGGAATTCAAAAAAAGCTGACTATATAAAAACATTGTTTTTTTAAAAATAATTTTAACAGATCTGTTCTAAAAGTCCCCTCAAAATTCATATGTTGAAGTCCTGTTAGTGTGGCTGTATTTGGAGACAAGGCCTCTAAAAGAAGTAACTAAGGTTACATGAGGTCGTAGGAGTGGAGCCCTATTCTGCTAGAATTAGTGTCTTTATAAGAGACACCACAGCTTACTTTCTCTGTCTTTTCGTGTGGAAGAGGTCACGTGAGTCCACAGTAAGATGGCAGCTGCTTAGAGGTCAAGAGAAGAGGCCTCTGGAGGAAATCTACCTTGCTAGTACCTTGTTCTTGGACTCTCCAGCCTTCAAAACTGTGAGAAATAAACTTCTGTTGTTTAAGCCACCCAGTCTGTTGTATTTTGTTATGGTAACCTGAGCTGACAAATACACATCCCCTTGGTGCAGTTCAACATATTACTTTGCCTTTTTTATTTCTTTTTTTTTTTTAATAATTTTTTTATTGGTGTTCAATTTACCAACATACAGAAAAACACCCAGTGCTCATCCCGTCAAGTGCTCCCCTCAGGCCCGTCATCCATTCACCCCCACCCCCCGCCCTCCTCCCCTTCCACCACCCCTCGTTCGTTTCCCAGAGTTAGGAGTCTTTATGTTCTGTCTCCCTTTCTGATATTTCCCACACATTTCTTCTTTCTTCTCCCTTCCCTTATATTCCCTTTCACTATTATTTATATTCCCCAAATGAATGAGAACATATAATGTTTGTCCTTCTCCGACTGACTTACTTCACTCAGCGTAATACCCTCCGGTTCCATCCACGTTGAAGCAAATGGTGGGTATTTGTCATTTCTAATGGCTGAGTAATATTCCATTGTATACATAAACCACATCTTCTTTATCCATTCATCTTTCGATGGACACTGAGGCTCCTTCCACAGTTTGGCTATTGTGGACATTGCTGCTATCAACATTGGGGTGCAGGTGTCCCGGCATTTCATTGCATCTGTATCTTTGGGGTAAATCCCCAGCCTTTTTTATTTCTTACTATTTGGCAGCTGGATCCCAAGAATGAATCAGACTCAGGTTCAATCCCTTTGGCAAGGTTGGCTATATGTAGTACTTGGCAAAATTATAGGAGGCACATAATATCTGATAGTCTCTCTTTGTGATATTAGCAGCCATGAATCCTTAAGTGCCTACACATTTTTTAAAATAAGTTTTTTAATACAGTTTATTTTTTTAAAAAAGATAATTTATTTATTTATTTATTTATTCATGAGAGACAGAGAGAGAAAGAGAGGCAGGGACACGGACAGAGGGAGAAGCAGGCTCCATGCAGGGAGACCGACGTGGGGCTCGATCCAGGGTCCCCAGGATCATGCCCTGGGCCGAAGGCGGCGCTAAACCACTGAGCCACCCGGGCTGCCCTAAGTGCTTATACATTAATGGGTATTGCAAAATGGCAATAATTTGCATTCTATAATTTCTTTTTCATTCATTTCATGGAAAATTTTTTTTGAAAAAATTTTAAAAATATTTTATTTATTTATTTTACAGAGAGAGAGAGAGAGCCCATGCAGGGAGAGGGGCAGGCAGAGGGAGAGGGAGAAGCAGGCTCCCTGTTGAGCAGGGAGCCTGATGCAAGGCTCGGCGCTTAACCAACTGAGCCAACTATGTGCCTCCATTTCATGGAATTTTTAAAAAACATTTTATTTATTTATTTGAGGGGGGTAAGAAGAGACAGAGAGAAAGAGAGAACAAGCAGGGGGAAGAAGAGGGAGAAGCAGACTCTTCACTGAGCAGGGAGACCAATGTGGGGCTCAATCCCAGGACCTCGAGACCATGACCTGAGCCAAAGGCAGATAAATGCTTAGTGACTGAGCCACCCAGGCACCCCTCATGGAGTATTTTTTTTTTTTTATTAATTTTTATTTATTTATGATAGTCACAGAGAGATAGAGAGAGAGGCAGAGACACAGGCAGAGGGAGAAGCAGGCTCCATGCACCGGGAGCCCGATGTGGGATTCGATCCCGGGTCTCCAGGATCGCGCCCTGGGCCAAAGGCAGGCGCCAAACCGCTGCGCCACCCAGGGATCCCTCATGGAGTATTTTTAAAGAGACATTTACTCTATTTGGTTATCCAGTGTCAGAGTTTATGTATAAAAGGTAGGATGAGGGCAGCCCGGGTGGCTCAGCGGTTTAGCGCTGCCTTCGGCCCAGGGCGTGATCCTAGAGTCCTGGGATTGAGTCCCGGGTCGGGCTCCCTGCATGGAGCCTGCTTCTCCCTCTGCCTGTGTCTCTGCCTCTCTCTCTGTGTATTCTCATGAATAAATAAATAAAATCTTAAAAAAAATAAAAGGTAGGATGAATATTTCATTCTTTAATTTACTACTTTTCAATATAATGAATTGATTCCCATCATCCTCTGAAGATGAACGATTTTTAAAAAATTATTATTATGAAAAAACTATCATTATGAACTCATGAATTTGAACGTATTTGATGGACTGAAGTTATTACCATTATTGAAGCTCAAAGTTTCCTATCTTTGACCTGTGGGACTTCTTCAAGTTCATTCCTGAGTCTTTTTGACACGACCCCATTGGTTTTTTTGCTCATTTCCTTGTTATCTGGTATTCTAAGATGTTCCAGGCTTCACCTTATAAATTTCCTGATCCAGACCCGGAGTCAGCCCACTCTCATTTATTTTAGTGAAAAATTGTGTTTCAAGATTATAATCAGGGCACTAGCGATACTCACTGCTACTAAGTTGATCATAGTTTCTAGCCTTTTCAGTGGACAAACAGGGAAGGGGAAAAATATATAAAGAAAAAAAATCATTTGAGTTCATATTGGTATTTCAATTAAAAGTTGAGACTACTGGGATGCCTGGGTGGCTCAGCGGCTGAACATCTGTTTTTGGCTCAGGGAGTGATGCCGGAGTCCCAGGATCGAGTCCCACATTAGGCTTCCTGGATGGAGCCTGCTTCTCCCTCTGCCTATGTTTCTGCCTCTTTCTCTGTGTCTTTCATGAATAAATAAATAAAATTTGAGACTATAGAGCTTTTACATAACCTCTCCATATTTCATTTGCCTTTTTTCTTCCATATTATGCATCGTGGTCCTCAAGGACACAAGGGGGCAGCATTAAAATGATCTCTCTTTTGTTTTATTTTTATTTATTTATTTATTAAAATATTTTATTTATTTATTCATGACAGACATGGGCGGGGGGCAAAGACACAGGCAGAGGGAGAAGCAGGCTCCATGCAGGGAGCCCGACATGGGACTCAATCCCGGGTCTCCAGGATCACACCCCGGGCCGAAAGCAGGCACCAAACTGCTGAGCCACCGGGGCTGCCCTCTCTTTTGTTTTATTATCTGTTTTTACAGTTTGCTTATTTATTTATGTAAATGATCTCTACACCCAACATGGGCTTGAACTCACGACCCTGAGATCAAGAGTTGCATGACTGAGCCAACCAAGTGCCCCTCTATCTTTTTTGTTTTAATCCCCTATCACAGCCACACACACCAGTCTCAGAATACCAATACAAATATAACAAATCTAAGCGCTGAAAATAGTTTTTTTTTTTAATATGCTCCATCCATTCCCAATTACTACAATGATGTCTTCCTCCTAGCTTCATTTAGTCTTAATTCTATAGTTAACTGTTTCTCATGTTTAGCTCAATGTCTCTAGTCACTTTGGTCATCTGAAGCTCATGCTCTAGCACAGCACTAACTAGTAAACCTTCCTGTGCTGATGTGTTGTCCTGTGTGTTTGTTGTCCAATATGGTACCCACTAGTCACATATGACTGCTGAGCACTTGAAAGGTGGCCAGTTCAAGTGAAAAACTAATGTAAATTTGATTAATATTAATTTAAATGTAAGTAGTCCCATGGGACTAGTGACTAGTTTTCATATTGGATCACACAGCTCTAGCAGATTCCTCATGGGAGTAATTCTTAAGTTCCTTCAGAACAATCTGTGCCCTTTATAGCTAAAAGTTGCTTTTGTTGTATATAAAATCTTTGGCTTAAGCTTTTGTTGAGTATCTCAATATATTACTCTATTTTATAATTGTATAAAACATTGCTTTTGAAAAGTCTGATGATAGGGCAGCCCTGGTGGCACAGCGGTTTAGCGCCGCCTGCAGCCCAGGGCATGATCCTGGAGACCTGGGATCGAGTCCCAGGTCAGGCTCCCTGCATGGAGCCTGCTTCTCCCTCTGCCTATGTCTCTGCCTCTCTCTCTCTCTTGCTCTGTGTCTCTCATGAATAAATAAAATAAAATCTGAAAAAAAAAAAGTCTGATGATAATCTAATTTCATTTCTTTTATAAATTATGTGTTCTTTTTTTCTGGACCCCAAAGGAATTTTTCTTTTTCTTCTAGGGTCAGAATTTCACTAGACTAGGTCTTCGTGTTGGCTTTTTCTGGGCTGATATTCTCAGGTAAATGCTGTGCTCTTTCAAAAGTAGTTTCAAAAATTTTTTTCATTTCAGGAAAATTTTATCGAATTGTAGTTTTTAGGATTGGTTCTTTTCCCTTGCTTTCATTTTCTTCTTCAGAGCTTCCTTTACATGTATGTTCTAACTTCTTTGCCTATTTTAAATACTTGCCATATTCCCCGTGATTTTTTCTCTGTATTTCATTTTGATTTTTAAAGTCTTCTTCCCTTTCATCCTTTCTATTTGTTGTTAAGGCTTTACTTTACTGTACTTCATTGCTAGTGTGTATCTTTCAATCCGGTCTTTTTTCTGGTGTGCTTTTTTATTTTATTTCCAGTTCTTTCCTGAGTGTTGTTACTTTGTTTCTGAGATTTTTCCAATTTTGATTTGTGTTGTTCTTTCATGTCTTGAATGATGTGCTTAAAAAACTCTGGCTTGCTTTAAAATAGTAGGCCACTGCTTTGGTTTCTTTTATAGCCACGTCTTTCTGGTATGTTCCCATTTCCCATTATCAGTAGGGATGTTACATGCTCTTCATTCCTTTTCTGCCCTTAATTAACCTTGTATGAGGTTAACCAAGATATGTTTTTATTGCTTATTTTATGTGAAATTAATTTTCCTTAACTTTTAGAATGAGGTAGGATTTAGGAAAGATTTTAACATCACAGAGCTCACACTTCTGTTGTTCTGGTGTAGGGGTAAACAATATGGCAGCTTGCTTTCAATTACTCTCCCCCTCTTTGATTGATTTTTATTTTTTAATATTTTATTTAAATTCAATTTGCCAACATATAGTATAACACCCAGTGCTCATTTTATCATGTCTTCTCCCCCTCTTTGATTTGGGTATTTCATTCCTTCCTCTTTCTTGTCCCCAACCTCTTTAATTTCGATTCTACTTCCAACAGTTTCTTAGTGTGAGAAGGGAGCACAGCACCCTCACACTTCCTCAGGACTTTGGAGTGGCAAAATTTTCTCATTTTCAGTTTCTGTTCTCAAATTGGCTCACCATCCTTTCCAGCAAATAGTTGCTGGTTATTTACAAATACCTTTATTCTCAGGTATGTCAGGTAGCTTCTTCTACTACTACTGTTTTGTTCTTCTTCCTTCTACACAGACACTGATACCATCTAGGCCTTGTAGTTGTGCAGAGTGTGTTCATAACTGTTTGTATTTAGGATTTAAGTGATATCCTAACACCCAGTGTTTTGTTTTGTTGTCTAGTAGCTCTATTATTATTTGACAATTTGGAGAGACTGAACAACTATGCTTTTGCTACCATCTCCCCAGAGTCTCTGGTTCTTTTTTATTTTTTCTTTTTTTTTTTTAAGATTTATTTGAGAGATAGAGTATGAGAGAGAAGAGAGCATGAGTGGGGTAGGGGACAGAGGGAGAAGCAGGCTCTCCACCAAGCCTGATGTGGGGCACTATCCCAGGACTCCAGGATCATGACCTGAGCTGAAGTCAGATGCCCAAGGAACTGAGTCACCCACACACCCCTCTGGTTCTTATTTCTTAGTTTCTTATTTCTTACTGGGACTCTCCATCTGTTCACTCACTGTACTTATATATGTTTCTTTAACTCTGTGAACATATCTCTAATAGCTGCTTTAAAGTCCTTGTCTGGGGGCACCGGGTGGCTCAGTCTGCCTTTGGCTCAGGTCATGATCCCAAGGTCCTGGGTTCCCTCTTGACCCCCTGGCTAATGCTCTCTCTCTCTCTCAAATAAATAAAATCTTAAAAAGAAAACATAAAATCCTTGTCTCCTAATTGAAATATCAGGATTATTCAGGATCTGCTTTTATTGACTGTATTTTTCTTGATTATGGATAATTTTCTGATTTTTTTTCATGCCTAGTAATTTAACTGAATATTGGAATTACTTTTGTAATCAGAAAATAATAAATACTCCAACTTTATTTATTTGTCTTTTTGAAAGCTTTTATTTTTAAGTAATCTCTACACCTAATGTGGGGCTTGAATACGAAGTACAACTGAAGCTCAAGTCATGTCCTCCATTGACTGAGCCAGCCAGGTACCCCTCAAATTTATTTTTTTCAAATGTGAACGTGTGTTAACGAGGTGTATCTAAATGCCTGATCCTATGATATGATGAATAAAACAGTCTTAGAGGGGATCCCTGGGTGGCTCAGCAGTTTAGCACCTGCCTTTGGCCCAGGGCACGATCCTTGAGTCCCAGGATCGAGTCCCGCGTTGGGCTCCCGGCATGGAGCCTGCTTCTCCCTCTGCCTGTGTCTCTGCCTCTCTCTCTCTATCATGAATAAATAAATAAATCTAAATAAATAAATAAATAAATAAATAAATAAATAAATAAATTAAAAAAACAGTCTTAGAGAGTAATCAGGAGCTTTGCAAAGGCAGTTAACCTGGGCTAGAGGGAACCTGTATATTTGTTTAGTCATTTATTGCTAATACACCCATATTCCAACTCATACTCCTAAGAAGCAGTGGGATATGTAGAAATCCTACCTGCCATTGACAGGCCAGGTACGGGTTATGTCACTCACATAGCAAGAAGACTCACAACCTCCATCCAGCAGCACCATTTCTCCATCCTGCAACGAAAGTATGATATGTCAAAGTAGGTGACCTTATGGTTGTCACTTGTTTTTTCTAATTTAAACTCTTTGTGTCTTTTATTTTATATATATATTTGAAAAACTAATTTAAAAGAGACTAATCTTCTTTGGTTCCTTCTTACAAGAAATAGCATCTCAATTTTTCAAATGAATTCACATTGACTCAAGAAAGTGGTCACTGCAAGTAGTACATGGGCACAGGAACCACACTGCTTAGGTTTGAATTACTACATGTAAACAGCACATCATAAATGGTACCATTATCACTATTATGTTTAAAAATCCTATATAAGTTGGTATTCAGGGCCTTATTCAAATACAATTACTCTTAACCATTTAACTTTAGAATATCACTTCTCTTTTTGCTCCCCATCAAAATACATATGGGGAAAGAAGAAAACTTTGGGTTTATCTCTCTTTTGTTCTTTACTTGTCATGTTATATTGAAATTATTTATGTCCTTGAAGACAGGGGCACATCTTATTTATATATAAATAAACACACAACTTGGCACACAGTAGAATAATGGTTCAATGGTTATATATATATATATATTTAATAATGGCAACTCTGAAGAATGGATGTGGTTTTTGTTTCTGGCAAAATGATAGAATACATTTCTTGTTAGAAAACAGACCCTGGATAAAAATATATTTTACAAAAAGTTGACATTACATAATGTAAGAGATCTCTTAAAGACTTTTTCTCTCTTGAAAAAGGCACCCAATAACTGAAAGTAGAGCTGACGGTAGTGATAAGGTAATGGTACAGTATATATAGAAAAGGAGAGGTTGCCCTGAGGTCCTACAGCAAAAATGGGGGGATAATGAGCCAGAGCATCTCATGTTAATTCAAGATTCTCATAGGGGATACAAGAGTCTCAGGTTATTAAGACCACTTACTTCTGGCAAAAGTATATTCAAACAACTTCTAGAGGAAATTTCCCCCAAATATGGGCTGGCATGATTTCCAAAAAAAATAACATCAAGCAAATAAAATATGAGCTCACAACCAAAGGTCGTCATGCACACAAGGTAGGTCACTGTATGTGAGAGTCAGCAAGAACAACATATATCAAATTTAGATTTTCCAGGACTTCAGATAATGTAATGATTAGATACAGGATAGCTATTATTAAATGTTTAAAGGGATAAAGAACAGGACTACAAAGTTCAATAAGCAACAGTAGACAATTGAAAAGAACTATGCCAATTTGAAAGAAACCAGAAGGAAAGAAAAAACAACTTCTGAACTCAATCACTCAGTAGATGGCTGAAGAAGCAGATTAGACAACTGAAGGGAAACTGGCTTCCTGAAGACAGACCTACCCAATCCCCTAGAATATAACAGAGAGACAAGACAAATGTAAACATGAAAGCTAGCTTACTGGAAACAGAAAGGTCTAACACACATCTACCTGAAATTGTTGAAGGAGCAAACAGAGAGCATGTAGGAGAGCCGGTATCTACACCAATGCCTGAGAATTTCCTAGAACCAATGAAGACATGAATACAAATTCAGGAAGGGGAAGGTATCATAATGACCATGTAAAAATAAATCTATTCTTAGACACATAATAAAATGAAAAAATACCAAAGGAAAAGAAATCATTTTTAAAAGATTATTCATTTATTAGAGAGTACAAGGCTGAGTAAGTGGTGGGGGGGGGGTGCGGGGGGGGGTAGGCGGAGAGTGACAGAGTCTTAAGGAGACTCCTCACTGAGCACTGAGTCCAAGGTGAGGCTCCGTCTTAGGGCCCTGAGATCAGGACTTGAGTCAAAATCAAAAGTTGGATGCCCAACCGACTAAGCTACCCAGGCGCACCCCCCCCAAAGGAAAAGAAATCTTAAGGTAGTCAAAACAAAGAGATTTCCCATAAGGAATGGTCATTACTGTTTTTGTTTGTTTTCATTTGTTTTAAAGATTTTATTTATTTGGGAAGGGGGAAGAGAGCAAGCGCATGAGCACAAGCTCAAGTGGGGGAGAGGCAGAGGGAGAAGCAGGTTCCCCACTGAGCAGGGAACTTGACACTGGCCTGGATCCCAAAACCCCGGGATCATGACCTGAGTTGAAGGCAGACACTTAACTGACTGAGCCACCCAGGTGCTCCTTGTTTGTTTTTAATCTGCAACACTGAAAGTCAGAAGAAAGGGGAATGATACATTAATGTTGATGACTAAAATAATCTAGGATAGTTTCCTTGGCATAGCCATTATCAAGAATTGAGAATGATGATAAAGATATTTTGGCTAAACAAAAATAGAAAATTTTATCAGCCACAGACCTGCACCTAAAGGATTTTCTTCAGGTTGAAGGAAGGTGATCCCAGGAGGGCCATCTAAGATGTAAGAAGGAAAGGTGAACATGCACGTAAATCTAAACAAACTCTGTCAAAGTGGTTCTGCTTTGGCCTGTTTCTGAGAGGCTGACCAGCTGTGGTAAGCTGGAGGCGGAACCACGGCAGCCTGTTCTGACTGTACAATTCAGCCACATGCCCACCGGGCTCACACTAGAGCACGCCCAGATGCCGCAACAGTACCCTGCCTGCATTTCTCACAGCTTGCTGAGGACCTTGCCCACAGACTTCACCAGAAAAGGTCCTTGTAAACTTTCAGATAACCAAAGCAAGACTATGACCTAGAAGTTCTCAACTGATTTTCTCTCGGGCCAATTTATCTAATAATGGCAATACTTTTCTTTCCCTGTACAGCTACACTTACACTTATTCTTCAGTTTTTCAAGAATGGATACTATATTGTTTAGGAATAGACACACTGGGGATAAAGTTATGAAGAAAAACAACAACAAAAATGATTGAAACCAAAGTCAAGATGGTAGGAGACAGAGAGGGCGATGTGCTTGAGATTGCTCAGGGGGCTAGTAATGTTCCTCTCGTCCTAGATGATAGATATATGGTTGTTCATTCAAATTTTATTTTTAAACAGTACATTGTATTGATTGTTTTTAATATATGATACACTTAAAAACTAGGAAAACCTTGTGGAATATAATGAAAGTGAGAAATTTATCCTCAGACATTTATAATAAAAAAAGAAGGTTGAAAATTAATGAGTTTAGCATCTAATTTAAGAAGCCAGAAAAAGAACAAGAGAATAAACAAAAAGTAGAAAGGTGAAATTAATAAAGACAAGGGCCCAGTGTAATGGAATAATAAACAAAGATAAAATACCATTAATGATGTGAAAAGTTGGTTTTACAAGAAAAATAAAACTCAGCAAACCTCTGGCAAGATTTCTTTTTTTTTTTTTAAGATTTCTTTTTTTAGCCAAAGTTTTTGAGATTTAATGTATGCACAGTGAAACATAGAACTTAAGAACATAGAGTTAAGTTAGTATTGTCATATGTATATACCCATGTAACCATGCCATCAGGCCCCTTCCCAGCCAATATTCCTATGAGAAGCAACCGCTAATCTGATTTCTATAAACATAGATTAGTTTTGCCCATTTTAGAACTTCATGTAGATGGTATCACATAATTTATAATTTTTTGTGTCTGGTTTATTCACTCAGCATAATGCTTTTGAGATCACTGGTTGGTAGTGCAGTGGTTTGTTCCTTTTTATTTGAAGAATACACCACATGGCAATTTCCTTATCTAATATCCTGGTGATGGATGCCTGTCCTATTAGGAGCGAACCTGCTATGGACATTATTGTACAAGGCATTTTGTGGATCTATGTTTTAATTTTTCCTGAAAAAATGGTTATAAATGGAATTACTGGTGCACAGGGTAAATGTATGCTTACCTTTTTTTTTTTTTTTTTAAAGATTTTACTTATTTATTTGAGAGAAAGAGTGAGCAAGAGAGAGACCACAAGTAGGGAGAGAGGGAGGAGCAGAGGGAGAAGCAGACTCCCTGCCAAGTAGGGAGCTGGATATGGGGCTTGATCCCAAGACTCTTTTAATTTTTCCTGGTCTTGATATGAAAATCAGAAAAGTATGAGAAAAATAAATCAATCTCACTCATGAATACAGATCAGAATATCCTAAACAAACATCAACTTGCTAAACATCAGCAAGTTGAAACTAATAATGCTAAAGATAAAAAAGATGCTTAGTTTCACTAGCAATTAAGGTAATGGAAATTAAGACCACAATGAGATACTGTTTTATACCAATTAGAATGGTAGAAATAAAGAAGTCTGATTAACATCAAGGGATAGAGAGGGTATAGTCAACAAAATTACATATCAACAGTAGGAATATAAACAAATACAAATACTTGGGAAAAAATCTATTGTTTTTCACATTTACAAATTTAAAAAGTCCCAAAAAACTACATATAGCAGTATTTAATTTTTACATAATTTACAAACAAGCAGAACTAATTAATATTGTTTTGGGAATCATGTATATGTCATACAACTACTTAAAAAAATCAAGGCAATGACAAAGAAAAATTTAGGATAACCAATTACTTATCTCTGGGAGGGAGGCAATAGGATAGCAGAGCATAAAGATATAGAAGTAGATGCATGGAACTAGTAATGTTCTAGCTCTTCAATGAGGGATCAGTTCATGAGTATTCATTTAAAAAATATGTTGTGGGATCCCTGGGTGGCGCAGCGGTTTGGCACCTGCCTTTGGCCCAGGGCGTGATCCTGGAGACCCGGGATCGAATCCCACATCGGGCTCCCGGTGCATGGAGTCTGCTTCTCCCTCTGCCTGTGTCTCTGCCTCTCTCTCTCTCTCTGACTATCATAAATAAATAAAAAAAATAAATAATAAAAATAAAAATAAAAAATATATTGTATAATTTATATGTTTGTTATATTTATTCTTCTGAAATTACTGAAAATGAAAACAGATAATTAAAAGTGAACTTTGGGGTGCCTGAGTGGCTCAGTCAGTTAAGCGTCTGACTCTTGATCTCAGCCCAGGTCTTGATCTCATGGTCACGAGTTTAAGCCCTGTGTTGGGCTCCAAAAAACAAACAAACCCTTTCCCCATCTTTAAAAAAAGTGGGCTTAATAAAGGCATATATAATTCTTTACTTGTATAGATACTTGGGGAGAAAACAAAAAGGTACTACCAAAATCTGTCTGCTCATATTCATGGCCTGCTGTTGCCCAAGTCCTCTGAGAAGGAGTGTTATTAAAATATATGAGCAGAGGGATGCCTGGGTAGCTCAGCGGTTGCAGTCTGCCTTCGGCTCAGGACGTGATCCCAGAATTCCGGGATCGAGTCTCATGTGGGGCTCCTGCAGGGAGCCTGCTTCTTCTCCCTCTGCCTATGTCTCTGCCTCTCTCTGTGTTTCTCACGAATAAATGGATAAAATCTTAAAAAAAAAAAAAAAAAAAAAAAGAGCAGAAAAAAATAAAATGAGCAGAGGCTTTAGGGTAGAATTCTCAGCTCTGCCCAAATGAGTTGCATAATTTTTAAAGTTTATTTTCCTCATCTGTTGAACAGGCATGTTAATAATTGCTCCTATCTCACAGTGCCAATGGGAGGATCGAATGAGATAATGTATGTAAAATCATTTTATAATAAAGTGCTTTAGAAGTGGCATCATAGGAAGTGACACTGAAGGGCAATTCGTATACCTTGATGAGCTGATTATTCTTCACATAGTGCAAAGTGTTTGACCGATTACCTCCAGCGACTACAGGCGGGTAGGCCAAGATGTCTGCACCACGGGCCCGGCATTCAAATTCAAACTGAAAAACAAAAGCCAAGCATGACTGAAGATAGGATTTCCTCAGGGCTGTGCCAGCACAGGCTCTCTCCATTTAAGTACTTCTTTCCCATCATTACTGGAAAACAAGTTATCAAATCTAACCAAACTTACTGTGCTGCAATTCCAGGTTATTTTTTATTCCCTGCCAATCCTGTTATTTGACCTTATTATTAAGTCTGTTCTGTTCCTCTGAGTGCTCTAAATTTCCTACAATTTTCAAATTAAGTCCAGAAGAGAATATTGAAAACCTATGATCAAGGCTGAGTACAGAGATATAGTTAAGGTCGTGTTTTTTATTCTTATTTAGATAAACACTGGAATATGCTTGCATTTTTACAACAGCTATGTGATATTAATTTTAATTGTAGCTCTGCGTATTTCAGACACATCTAATAAATTATCAGCAACACTGAAGAACCAAATCCTTTCCACTGAGGTCACTTACATGAAAGCCAACTGGATGCCATCTACAAATCAATGAAATTACTTTACTATTTTTGCTTCCAACAAAATCTTTCCAATGTTTTAAAGCTCACCTTAGCGTAAAGAAAGCCCTCTTCCACAGGAGCTTTACTGGCAAACATGGTCTCTATGAAAGCCTGTAAACAGAATGAAGGGTGAACAGTGTCATTTTAAGTATGCTGCTGACTCAAAACATTCAAAAATACTGGAGTTCAAATGAAAAGCACCATTCTCCCCAATTTTGTTAATCTGAAGTTGTGATTTTGTGGGTACGATGAAACAGATTCTGAAGAGGAAACTATTGCTTTCAGGACTATTTGACTGATGACAGATTTAGTGGAAGGGTGACCCAACGATCACACTCAGAATATACACTGGTATGCTAGAGTAAGTTACAAGGGAATACATTTGTCATTTATGTTACAAAACAGTCTAGAAACGTATGAAATTATGGATTGAATGGTCCAGTCTATTTTAAGGTTTCCCAACCTCAGCAATTTTGACATTTTGGACTAGATAACTCTTTGTAGGGTGCCAACAGCACTTCCCAACTGTGATAATCAGATATTGCCAAATATTCTCCAAAGAACAAAACTGCCCCAAGTTCAGAATCAGTGACCTATCGTGTAAATACTATATGGTGTGTGTGTGTGTGTTTTTTAATGAACATATATGTTTATAATTCACCAGTGTACCTTATTCCAAAAAAAAAGATTTTTTAAAAAGATTTTATTTATTTTTCATGAGAGACACAGAGACAGAGGCACAGATGCAGGCAGAGGAAGAAGCAGGCTCCATGCAGGGAGCCCGATATGGGACTTGATCCCAGGACCCCAGGATTACACCTTGAGCCGCAGTCAGATGCTCAACCACTGAGACACCCAGGCATCAAAAAAGATTTTGATTAAAATGCACAAAATACAAGATAGCATAAATTTATGGCAGAGTTAAAGAAAAGCAAGCCTTAAGTGGAATGGAGCTCAAAAAACTAATAATGCATACCATAATGACCTTCATGATTACTATAGCACTATGGATGGGCTGCAAATTTATGAGTTTTCTGGCAGCCAGTGTGGAAAGGAAAGCCGTCAGCTATATTTCCCACGTCTGTGGGATAAAAACAAGTCAGTTGCACATGTATAGGACTATACAATAATACCACCACTAGAAAGGAATTTCTCTAGAGTTGTTTTAAGAGTGAAGGCAACATGGGAAGGAATGTTTTTAATAACATTTACAAATATGAGTCAATGACATCACCATAGGGAAAGCAAGTGAGCTAGTGCAAGTAGCTGCATGGCTTGCTCCTGTTCTCATTCTGATCCTTCCTCAAATGTTTCATCCTGATAGATGCCTTTCTGACCACCTACTTAAAGCAGCACTTCTACCACACTTCATCCCCTTCCACTGCTTTGTTTTTCTGCACAGCATTTAATTCCAGCTGACTATACAGCATGTTTGTTTACTGTCTCTCCTCAACTAGAATGTACACTGAGGACAGGGTCACATGGCAAGTCTGTGTTGCTCACCACTTGGTCTCTAGAATCTAGAACAGTACCTGGCAACATAGTAAATAATAAATATCTTCTGAATGAATTAGCAATTACAATGAAAGTTGAAGGATATTTATCTATATACATGTACAAATGTTGATGAATAACTTGTTAGTGCTACATTTGTAGCATGAAGCTAAAGCAAAAAAAAAAAGGAAAATGTGTGGTATTTTCGCTGAGGCTCACTCACTAAAAAGAGGGAACTTTCTTTTTTTGACTCTTACCTGCACCTTTGTCTTTTTATTATTTCCTTTCAAAACTCTGGTAAGTAAATAGCACAGAAAAATTTTGTGCATGCATACACACACACACACACACACACACACTTTTATGTGTTCATCTACTGACTGGATACATGGGTTGTTTGCATCTTTTGGCTATTGTGAACACTGCTTCTGTGAACATTTGTGTACAAGTATCTGTTTCAGTACCTTTTTTAGTTCTTCTGAGTATATACCTAGGAGCAGAGTTGCTAGGTCACAAGACAATTCTATGTTTGAGTTCTTCAGAAACCTCCAAGTTATTCCACAGTGGTTGAACCATTCCACAGTCACACTGGTAATGTGAAAGGTTCCAACTTTCCCACTTCCTTACCAACATTTGTTATTTTGTGTGTGTGTGTTTTAATTTTTTAAGTTTATTTTTACATCTTAATCACCCAGTGCTCATCATTAATGCACTCCTTAATCACCTATTTCACTCATCCCCCCCCCCACCCCCAACTCACCTGCCCTCTGGTAACCATCAGTTTGTTCTCTATAGTTGAAGTCTGTTTCTTGGTTGTCTCTCTTTTTTCTCCTTTGCTCATTTGTTTCTTAAATTCCACATGAGTGAAATCATATGGTATCTTTCTCTTATTTCACTTAGTATTATACCATTTAGCTCCATTATGTTATTGTAAATGTAAGATTTCATTTCTTAATGGTTAATATTCCATTTTACCTATTTATCCATCCTACTCTTCTTTATCCACTCATCAATCGATGGGCACTTGGGTTGCTTCACTACCTTGGCTATCGTAAATAATCTGGCTATAAACATAGGGGTGTACATATCCCTTTGAATTAGTGTTTTTGGGGCAGCCCAGATGGCTCAGCGGTTTAGTGCCACCTTCAGCCTGGGGCCTGATCCTGGAGACCTGGGATCGAGTACCATGTTAGGCTCCCTGCAGGGAGACTGCTTCTCCCTCTGCCTGTGTCTCTGCCTCTCAATCTCTCTCTCTGTGTGTCTCTTATGAATGAATAAATAAAATCTTAAAAAAAAAAAAAAAAGAATTAGTGTTTTTGTATTCGTTGGGCAAATATCCAGTGGTGCAATTACTGGATCACAGGGCAGTTCTACTTTTAACTTTTTGAGGAAACTCTTTTTTCCATAATGGATGCACCAGTTTTGCATTCCTACCAATAGTGCACAGGGTTCATTTTTCTTCACATCCTTGCCAATACTTGGTGTTTCTTGTGTTTTTTATTTTAGCCATTCTGACAGGCGTGAGGTGGTATCTCATTATGATCTGATTTGTATTTCCCTGATAAGCAATGATGAGCATCTTTACAGAAATGTCTGCCCATGTCTTCTGCCATTTTTAAAACTAGATTATTAGGTTTTGGGGTGTTGTGTTGTATAAGTTCTTTATGTATTTTGGATACTTAAAAAGAAATGTATTCAAGAGAGACACAGAGGCAGAGACATAGGTAGAGAGAAGCAGGGTCCATGCAGGAGCCCGATGTGGGACTCGATCCTGGGACTTCAGGATCATGCCCTCAGCCAAAGGCAGATGCTCAAGCAGGTGTCCCTGGATACTAACTCTTTATTAGGTGTTAGATATCATTTGCAAATATCTTCTCCCATTCTGTAGGCTGCTTTTTAGGTTTGTTTATTGCTTCCTTCATTGTACAGAAGCTTTTTATTTTGATGTAGTCCCAACAGTTTATTTTTGCTTTTGTTTCCCTTCCCTTGGAGGATTTTTTTTTTTTTTTAAGAGAGACGGAGAGTGCCGAGGTGGGGGGGCAGAGGAAGAGAGAGAATCTTAAGCAGGCTCCATGCCCAGTGTGGAGCCCAACATGAAGCTTGATTTCACGACCCTGAGATCATGACCCCAGCCAAAATCAAGAGTCGGACACTTAACCAACTGAGCCACCCAGGTGCCCCAAAGGAGACCTATTTAGAAAAAAGTAGCTATAGCCAATGTCAGAGAAATTACTGCGTGTGCTTTCCTTAAGTATTTTTATGATTTCAGGTCTTACATTTAGGTCTTTTTTTTTTTTTTTTTCCATTTAGGTCTTTAATCTATTTTGTGTATGGTGTAAGAAAATGGTCCAGCTTCATTCTTTTGCATGTTGTTATCTAGTTCTCCCAGCAAGATTTTATTCAAGAGACTGTCTTTTTCCCATTGGATATTTTTTCTTGCTTTGTCAAGATTAATTGACCATATAAGCATGGGTTTATTTCTGGGCTCTCTATTCTTTTTTTTTTTTTTTAAGATTTTATTTATTTATTCATGAAAGACACACAGAGAGAGGCAGAGACATAGGCAGAGAGAGAAGCTAGCTTCCTGCAGGGGGCCCAATATGTGACTTGATCCCAGGACCCTGGGATCACACCCTGAGCTGAAGGCAGATCCTCAACTGCTGAGCCACCCAGCGTCCTTGGGCTCTCTATTGTGTTCCACTGATCTATGAGTCTGTTTTTGTGCCAGTACAATACTGTTTTGATGACTACAGCTTTGAAATAACTTGATATCACAGTGCAGAACTGTGGTACCTCTAGCTTTGCCTTTTTAAAGATTGCTTTGGTTATTCAGGGTCTTTTGTGATTCTATACAAATTTTAGGTTTGTTCTAGTTCTGTGAAAAATGCTGTTGGTATTGTGATAGGGATTGCATTAAATGTGTAGACTGCTTTGGGTAGTATAGGCGTTTTAATACTATTTGTTCTTCCAAACAATGAGAATGGAATGTCTTTCCATTTCTTTGTGTCCCTTCGATTTCTTTCATCAGTGTTTTACAGTTTTCAGAGTACAGGTCTTTCATTTCTTTGGTTGGGTTTATTCCCAGGTATCTTATTCTTTTTGGGGCAATTGTAAATGGGATTGTTTTCTTAATTTCTTTTTCTGTTGTTTCATTATTGGTGCATAGAAATACAACAGTTTTCTGTAGATTGATTCTGTATCCTGCAACTTTACTGAATTTATCAGTTCTTGCAGTTTTTGGTAGTTTTTCAGGTTCTCTACAAATAGTATAATGTCATCTGCAAATAGTGAAAATTTTATCTCTTCCTTACCAATTTGGATACCTTTTATTGCTTTTTGTTGTCTGACTGCTCTGGCTAGGACTTTCAGTACTTCGTTGAATAAAAGTACTGAATGGGGACATCCTTATCTTGATCCTAGCCTTGGGGAAAGGATCGATTTCTTCCCACTGAGAATGATGTTAGCTGTGGATTTTTCACATACGATCTTTATTATGTTATGTTCCCTCTAAATTTACTTTCTTGAGGGTTTTTATCATGGATCAATGTTGCACTTTGTCAAATGCTTTTTCTGCATCTATTGAAATGATCATATGGTTCTTACTGATGGGATCATATGGTTCTTATCATGTTGATTGATTTGTGAATATTGAACCACCTCTGCAACCCAGGAAAAAAATCCCACTTGATTGTGGATGACTTTTTAAATGTATTGCTACATTTGCTGTGCTAGTACTTTGTTGAGAACATTTGCATCTATGTTCATCACAGATATTGGCTTATAGTTCTTTTTTATTTGGGTCTTTATCTGATTTTGTTATCAGGGTAAGGATGGCCTCATACAATAAATCTGGAAGTTTACCTTCCTTTTCTATTTTTCGGAATAGTTTGAGAACAGGCATTAACTTTTTTTTTTTTTTTTTTTTTTTTAGTTTTTAGATTTTTTATTCGAGAGAGAGAGAGAGAGAGAGAGAGAGAGAGAGGCAGAGACACAGGCAGAGGGAGGAGAAGCAGGTTCCATGCAGGGAGCCCGATGTGGGACTCAATCCTGGGACTCTGGGATCACATCCTGAGCTGAAGGCAGACGCTCAACCACTGGGCCACCCAGGCATCCCAGGCATTAATTTTCTAAAATGTTTGCTAGAATTTACCTGTGAAGCTATTTGGTCCTGAACTTTTGTTTGTTGGGAGTTTTTTGAGTACTGATTCAATTTCTTTGCTGGTAATGGCTTTGTTCAAATTTTCTATTTCTTCCTATTTGTTTTGGTAGGTTATGTTTCTAGGAATTTATCCATTTCTTCTACGTTGTACAATTTGTTGGCATACTGTTTTTCATAATAGTCTCTTACAGTTGTTTATATTTCTGTGGTGTTTGTTATTTCTCCTCTTTCATTTGTGATTTCTTTTATCTGGGCCCTTTTTTTCTTGGAGTCTGGCTAGAGGTTTATCAATTTTATTGACTTTTTTTTCAAACAACCAGTTCCTGGTTTTATTGATCTGTTCTACTGTTTTTTTAGTTTCTATAGTATTTATTTCTGGTCTCATCTTTATTAGTTCCTTCCTTTTGCTGGTGTTAGGCTTCATTTTTTGTTTTTCTTCTAGCTCCTTTAGGAGTAAGGTTAGGTTGTTTATTTGAGGTTTTTCTTGCTTCTTGAGGTAGGCCTCTATTGCTATAAAATTCCCTTTTAGGACTTGTTTTGCTGCATCCATTTGCTGCATTAAAATGTTGTGGTCTCGGGATCCCTGGGTGGCACAGCGGTTTAGCGCCTGCCTTTGGCCCAGGGCGTGATCCTGGAGACCCGGGATCGAATCCCACGTCAGGCTCCCGGTGCATGGAGCCTGCTTCTCCCTCTGTCTCTGCCTCTCTCTTTCTCTCTCTCTCTGATGACTATCATAAATAAATAAAAATTAAAAAAAAAAAAAGTTAAAAAAAAATAAAAAATAAAATGTTGTGGTCTCATTTTCATTTGGTTCCATGTACTTTTTAAAATTTCCTTTTTTTTTTTTTTTCTCCTGGCTGACCCATTCACTGCTGAGTAGCATGTTATTTAACTCCTATGTATTTGTGGTCTTTCCAGATTTTTTCTTGTTGGTTGACTTCTAGTTTCATAGTGCTGTGGTCAGAAAATATGCATAGTATAACTTCAATCTTTTGGAATTTGTTGAGGTTTGTTTTGTGACCTAACGTGATCTATTCTGAAGAATATTTCATGTGCACTTGAAAAGAATGTATATTCTTCTGTCTTAGGATGGAATGTTCTGAATAGATCTATAAAACCCATCTGTCCACTATGTCATTCAAAGTCATTGTTTCCTTGTTGATTTTCTGTTTAGACCATCTGTCCATTGATGTAAGCAGACTGTTATAATCCCCTACTCTTATTGTATTATTGATTACTTCATGTTTGTTATTAACTGTTTTATGTATTTGGGTGCTTCCACATTGGGTGTATAAATACCTAAAATTATTATATCTTCTTGTTGGATTGTTCCCTTATTATAGAGTGTCCTTTTTGTCTCTTGTTATAGTCTGTTTTTTTTTTTTCACTTGTTTTTATTGAAGTTCGATTTACCAATATATAGTATAACACCCAGTGCTCATCCCATCAAGTGCCCTCCTCAGTGCCCACCTCCCCTTCTGCAACCCTTTGTTTATTTCCCAGAGTTTGGAGTCTCTCATGGTATGTCTCCCTCTAATTTTTCCCACTCAGTTCCCTTCTCCTTATAATCCCTTTCACTATTTCTTATACTCCCCGTATGAGTGAAACCATATGATGATTGTCCTTCTCGAATTGACTTACTTCACTCAGCATAATACTCTCCAGTTCCATCCACATTGAAGCAAATGGTGGGTATTCGTCCTTTTTGATGGCTAATATCTCAGTGTGTGTGTGTGTGTGTGTGTGTGTGTGTGTGTGTGGTGTCTATCTTCTTTATCCATTCATCTGTTGAAGGATATCGTGGCTCCTTCCACAGTTTGGCTATTGTGGACATTGCTACTATGAACATCTGTATCTTTGGGGTAAATACCCAGTGGTGCAACTGCTGGGTCATAGGGTAGCTCTATTTTTAACTTTTTGAGGAACTTCCACACTGTTTTCCATAGTGGCCGCACCAATTTGCATTCCAATGGTGCAAGAGGGTTCGCCCTTCTCCACATCCTTTCCAACATTTGTTGTTTCCTGTCTTGTTAATTTTTGCCATTCTCACTAGTGTGAGGTGGTATCTTACTACAGTTTTGATTTGTACTTCCCTGATGGCAAATGATGCGGAGCATTTTCTCATGTGCTTGTTGGCCATGTGTATGTCTTCTTTGGTGAAATTTCTGTTCATGTCTTCTGCCCATCTCATGATTGGATTTTTTGTTTCTTGGGTGTTGAGTTTAATAAGTTCTTTATAGATCTTGGATACTAGCCCTTTATCTGATAGGTCATTTGCAAATATCTTTTCCCATTCGGTAGGTTGTCTTTTAGTTTTGTTAACTGTTTCTTTTGCTGTGCAGAAGTTTTTATCCTGATTAAGTACCAAGAGTTCATTTTTGCTTTTGTTTCCTTTGCCTTGATAGATGTGTCTTGCAAGAAGTTACTGTGGCCAAGTTCAAAAAGGTTGTTGCCTGTATTCTCCTTTAGAATTTTGATGGATTCTTGTCTCACATTTACATCTTTCAACCATTTTGAGTTTATCTTTGTGTACAGTGTAAGAGAATGGTGTAGTCTTTGTTTTAAAGTCTATTTTGTCTGATATAAGTATTGCTACTCTGGCTTTCCTTTTTTTTTTTTTTTAAAGATTTTATTTATTTTAGAGAGAGCAGGAAAGAGAGAGAGAGAGAGAGCGAGAGAGCAAGAGCAAGCACACAGCAGGGGGAGTGAGAGAGGGAGGGAAAAGCAGGTTCACCACTGAGCAGGGACCCTGAGGTGGGGCTCAATCCCAGAACCACAGAATCATGATCTGTGCTGAAGGTAGATGCTTAACCAAGACACCCAGGTGCCCCTACTCTGGCTTTCTTTTTACATACATTTGCATGATAAATGTTTCTCCATTCCCTTACTTCCAATATGCAGGTGTCTTTAGGTCTAAAGTGAGTCTCTATACACTACAGATGGTCTGTCGTCTGTAGACTGTAGATATAGATGGGGTCTTTTTTTATTTTTTTAAACGCATTTTGTCATCCTATGTCTTGATTGGAGTGTTTAGTCCATTTACTTCAAAGTATTCATAGATATGTAATTATTGCTATTTTATTACTTATTTTGTGATTGTTTCTGAAGATTTTCTCTGATCCTTTCTTGTCTCTCTCTCTTGTGGTTTGCTGGTTTACTTTGGTGATATATTTGGATTTCTTTCTCTTTATTCTTTGTATATCTATTAGTGGTTACCATTAAGTTTGTATATAACATTTTCTGCAGATAGCAGTCTATATTAAGTTGATGGTCATTTAAGTTTCAACCCATTCTTTACTCTTCTTCCCCTTACCCCCATGTTTTAGGTATATGGTGTCATATTTGACATCTTTTTATTTTGTGAGTTCTTTGGCTGATTTTTAACAAAAATATTCATTTTTACCACTTTTGGGTTTCTTACCTTCATACTGTCATTTTTGGTCTGTCTATTCAGAGTCCCCTTTAATATTTCTTGCAGGGCTGATTTATTAGTCATGAGTTCCTTTAGTTTTTGTTGGTCTGGAAAACTTTTATTTTTCCTTGTATTCTGAAGATAGCCTTACTGAATAGAGTATTCTTGGCTGCAGGTTTTTCCTCAGCACTTTGAATATATCATGCCACTCCTTTCTGGCTTGGAAAGTTTCTGCTGAAAAATCTGATAGCCTTATGGAGTTTCCTTTATATATAACTGTCTTTTGTCTAGTATTTTTTAATCACTGTATTTTGCTATTTATTCATTTATTATTTCAAGTTTACTTATTTAAACAACCTCCACACCAATACTGGGCTCAAACTCACGAACCTGAGATCAAGATCTGCAAGCTCTATCAACTGAGCCAGCCAGGTGCCCCTATATTTTGCCATTTTAATTTTTAAATTACAGTATGACTTGGTGTGGATCTTTTTTTTTTTTTTCTACTTTGTTGGGGGTTTTCTGTACCTCCTGGATCTCAGTACTCTTCCTTCCCCAGATTAGGAAAGTTTTCAGCTATTATTTCTTCAAATAAATTCTCTGTTCCCTTTTCTCTCTCTTCTTCTAGGATTCCTATCATGTTATGTTTGATAGAGTCACTGAGTTCCCTAAGTCTGTTCTCATTTTGCATAATTTCTTTTTCTTTTCTTCATCTTGATTACTTTCCATTACTCTGTTTTCTAGGTCATTCATTTGTTTCTCTGCTTCTTCCAGCCTGCTGTTCATGCCATCAAGCATGTTTCTCATTTATTTACTGAAGCCTTATCTCTGCTGTTATTCCCTTACCTCTGTTAATGGTCTCACTGATGTCTTCCACTATTTTCTCAAGTCCAGTAACCTTATGATCATTGCTTTAAATTCTCCATCAAGCATGTTATTTATATCTCTTTTGTGTAGCTCTCTGGCCATGGCCTTGTCCTGTTCTTTCATTTGGGGAAAATTCCTCTGTTATTTCATTTTGTTTAAGTCTCTGCTTGTTTCTGTATGTTAGGAGAGTCAGGTATATCTCTTGTTGTTGAGGGTAATGGTTTTATGAAGAAGAGGTCCTATAATGTCCTGCAGTGTAGTGTGCTGTTCCCCACTGCTGGCCACTTCTGAGAGTATCTCCAATGTGTGCTGCTTGCACCCTGCTATTGTGTCCTGGCTGCTTTATCCTTCATGCCAGTTGTCTATAGGGGCTCTCTTTGCCTGTTATGAGCAGGATCTGGTCCCTGGCCTGAATGTGGTGCATTTCCACTGGTGTGCTTTGGTCTGCTTGTGAAATGAGACCTATTGCTGCTGCGACTGGAACCAAGGCCTTGCAAAACTCCTTGGCCAGTAGATATGGTGTTGGCAAGGGTTTGGGCCACTGTTCTGGGGGAGAGGGTCCAATGAAACTGAGAAAAAGTGTGACTAGGAAAGGTTGTTCCACCAGAGTGCTGGGGGGTGGGGCTTGGTATAAGCATGTTAGGTAGTAAGTGTTGGCGCTGTGTTGATTCTCATAGGTGGCCCAGTGCTTATGCTGAAGGGTAGGAGAGAGAAATGGAGCCTGCCAGTTCCTTTGTTCTAGAGGGATCTCTCTGTGACTGCTGCCTCTTTGGGACATGCTCTCAGATGAGCAACTAACCCTCACACTGTGTGCCCCAGGTCCTTTTCAGATAGTTGTTCCCATGGTGTATGTCCACAGGTTGTTTTCCCTGCTTTTTCTCCAAAAACAGCCTCAATATCCTCTGAGTTCCTTCGGAGCCAAACATGCTGAGTTTTCAAACTCCAGGCTTTAAGCCTGCTGGTTGCAAGAACTCACAAAATTTGGGCCCTCTCACTTTCCAAGCCAATTGCTAAGGGGATTTGTCTTCCCCGTGTGCTTCCTTGTGTATTAGCTTTGTCTCTTGCACTTTACTAGGACTGTGGCTCTCTCCCCACCAGAGACCACAATCTGATTTTCTCCACACTTTCTACCTTCTCCAATGTGTCTTCTTCCTTATCTTTAGGGAAGTTTGTCCTGCCAGTCTTCAGATCAATTTCTGGGGTATTTAAGATGATTTAGTAGTTATCTAGTTGTATTTGTGGGATGAAGTGAGCCTAGTGTTCTCCTATTCCACTGCCATCCTCCCCTCTTTAATTTATTTATTTTTTAAATTTATTTATTTATGATAGTCACACAGAGAGAGAGAGAGAGAGGCAGAGACACAGGCAGAGGGAGAAGCAGGCTCCATGCACCGGGAGCCCGATGTGGGATTCGATCCTGGGTCTCCAGGATTGCGCCCTGGGCCAAAGGCAGGCACTAAACCGCTGCGCCACCCAGGGATCCCTGTTTTTAAATTATAACCATCTTACTGGGTATGAAGTAGTATATCATTTTGGTTTTGATTTGCATTTTCTTTTTTCTTTTTCTTTTTTTTTTTTTAAAGATTTATTTATTTATTCATTCAGAGAGAGCGAGAGAGAGGCAGAGACACAGGCAGGGGGAGAAGCAGGCTCCATGCAGGAAGCCTAATGTGGGACTCGATCCCGGGTCTCCAGGATCACACCCCAGGCTGCAGGCGGTGCTAAACCGCTGCGCCACTGGGGCTGCCCTGATTTGCATTTTCATAACAGCTAATGATATTAAGCATCTTTTCATTGCTTATTGATCATTTGTATATCTTCTTTGGAGAAATGTCCATTTAAGTACTCTGCCCATTTTTTAAAAGAGATTGTTTGTTTATTTGAGGGAAAGAGAGAGAGGGAGAGAGTGCGAGCACATGACCAGTGGGGAAGGCTGGGGGAGGGAGAAGCAGGCTCCCCACTGAGCAGGAAGCCCAACTCAGGGCTCGATCCCAGGACCCCGGGATCATGACCTGAACTGAAGGCAGATGCTTAACCAATTGAGCAACACAGGTAGCCCTTCTGCCCATTTTTTACTGGGTTATCTTTTTGTTTTTGAGTTGCAAGAGTTCTTTACATATTCCAGATACTAGATCTTTATTGTATATATGGCTTGCAAATATTTTCTCCTATTCTGTAGGCTGCCTTCACTTTTTTGATGTCAATTGATTGATGCACAGAAGTTTTTAACTTTGATGAAGTCTAATTTATCTATTTTTCTTATGTTGCTTATTTTGGTGTCATACCTAAGAATCCATTGCCAAATTCAAGATCATGAAGATTCACATCTACATTTCTGCTAAGAACTTTACAGTTTTAGCTCTTACATTTAGGTCTTTGATTTTGAGTTAATTTTTGTACATGGCATGACGTAGGGATTCTTTTTTGTTTTGTTTTTTTTTTTAGAAGACTTTTATTTATTCATGATAGACACACAAGGAGAGAGGCAGAGACATTGGCAGAGGGAGAAAGAAGCAGGATCCCCACGGGGAGCCTGATGAGGGACTTGATCCCAGGATCTTGGGATCACGATCTGAGCTGAAGGCAGACGTTGAACCACTGAGCAAGCCTGGGTTTCCTAAGGTATGGATTCAACATCGTTCTTTTGAATGTGGATATCCAGTTGTTCCAGCATATCTGAATTATTCTTAAGTATATGGTTAAAGCATTACTTTGAAAGAAAAAGAATGATTCTGATAAAGATGATGAAAATGCCATTATGAGCTCGGGTGACTGACAAGCCATCCTTGGTTTGAATTAGCACTGACTTTGAAATCTGTGGAATCAGGAAATGACAAAAGCTGAACTTTACTTTAGCAGGTAGTAAAATGGACTGGAAGGGAATTGCAAATTAATGGCAGTTTTGTTAAAAATTTAGTGGTAGTGTTTGCTCCTTTGTATTAGCTTTTTTTTTAAGCTGAAAGCAACGGGAGTCTCCTTCAGAAGTTTCACTTTCATGGCCGGCAGGTGGAGCTCCAACCAAAGGAACCCAGGCCACTTTAATTTTTTGATAAATCAGCTTGTGAGACATAATACAACCAATTCAAGTAGGGCAAACTGATGATGGAGGATAAAAGATCACAAAAGGGATTATTCAGTGAAGGAAATGAGCCACTGCGCAGATTTAGATACAAACTGATGAATTCTTTTTAAAGATGGCTCCTGAGAATTATATGAAGGAGCAGTATCTCCGGCTTTAAATACTGCTGAGAGGAGGGAAATTGTTAGAGGCTCAATGTGGTTGACGTGACAATCCATAGTTTACTAGAATGGATTAAGGGAGAGGCCCAACATAGAAGGGTAATTGCCCTGTCGCTCCCTTGTTATATACATGGTAGTGCCTCCTGAAGCTGCATAAATGCTGTGGATGCAGGTAGAACTACACTGACTATCTGATAAAGGAAATGAACACCGTTATGGGATGGATGCTCCTTACTTAGGTTATGACTGACACTGTAATAAAGGACTTCATATATGACATTGTTGTTGGACCCTAGGAGGATGTAAAAAGTTTCAGATCTTTAATATCAACTTCCTCCTATGGATAATAAAAAGATAAAAATGAGTTTAGGACTTCACAGGAGAAATACAATCCAACAAGAAAGAGGACATACAAAGAATAAAGTTGGACATTCATCTTTTTGTTGTTGAGTTTTAAGAGTTCTTTATATGTTCTGGATGTTAGATTGTTATCAGGTAGAGATCTGCAAACATTTCTCTTGTTCATAAATTACCTTTTTACTCTTGATAATGTCTTTTGATGTACAAAAGTTTTTTAATTTTGTTGAAGTCCAATTTATTTTTTTGTTGTTGTTACTACTGCTTTTGGCATCATATATAAGGATCCATTGCCAAATCCAAGGTCATGAAGACTTACCCATATGTTTCTGCTAAGAAACACATAAAAAATTAACTAAAAAATGAATCAAAGACCAAAACATTAGAGCTAAAACTTTAAAACTCTTAGTGGAAAGCACAGGGGAAAAGCTTCATGACCTTGGATTGAAGGGAAAATGTGAAGTTATTGTCTAATAGTTAACAGAGTTTCTATTTGGGATGATGAAAAAGTTCTGGAAACAGATAATGGTGCTGGTTGTACAACAATGTGAATGTACTTAATGCTATTGAGTCATATACTTAAAAATGGTTTAAAAACTAAACTTTATGCTATATAAATTTTACAAAAGAAAACAGCAAATGGAAAGAAAATAAGAAAGGGGGGGTAACGATTCAGATCCTAAAACAATTCAGTTTTGGGGATGACAGGGTGGCTCAGTGGTTGAGTGTCTCCCTTTGGCTCAGATCATGATTCTGGGGTCCTGGAATTGAGTACCACATCAAGCTCCGTGGGGGAGCCTGCATCTCCCTCTGCCTGTGTCTCTGCCTCTCTCTGTGTCTCTCATGAATAATAAAATCTTCAAAAAAAATTCAGTTTTTATATGGTTAATTAAAAATGATATAAAAAGGAAGAAACTGAAAGCTACCAAGCTTTGATAATTTTACAGTTAGGCAGAGAATTGGTAACTGCCTGTCCTCAAACTTCTCAGGGTATAAAAAATCCCAAGGCAGATATATTCAATTTATTTGAGTTTTAGAGGACTTTAGAAAGAAAAAGATTCTAATTATCAGATGTCACAATACAGGCTTTTAATTTAAAGATAATAATGGAAAAAGAAGATTGCTATGAAGGCCAGGGTCATCTCTGGGAGGGAACGCAAGACATTTTACAAATGTGTGAGTGAATGGCTGGATGTGGAGAATAAACTGTTTCAGATCTACTGAATACAGGGACACATTATGCAGCATTGCCTAAGGCTGCAAACGAACCCCTTAGGGATGACAGAATCATTTCAAGCAATTGTGGGGATGCTACTGTGAAAAGAGTGAAAATTAAAGTCTGGTTAGAAGTTAGAATGAAAGGGGTGCCTGGGTGGCTCAGTCGGTTAAGTGTCTGCCTTTGGTTCAGGTCATGATTCTGGGGTTCTGGAATTGAGCCCCCTGTCGGGCTCCCTCTCCCCCCCGCCGCTTGTGCTCTTAAATAAATAAATAAATAAATAAATAAATAAGATCTTAAAAAGAAAAGTTGGCATGTATGATAAAAAAAAGATGCTGTAATGTCTCCCTTACCTGAATGTATAGTTGATATGAATATAATGTTTGAATAAAAATTCTTCCCCCTACTAGGTGATAAAAAAAAGGAGTAGCTTGGATCCTCCCTTCATCTAGTACTCATCGGACATGCAAGGTGGGAGCCTTTAGAATTAACCTGAGACCATAAATTGGAAACATTATTGGATATCTGGAAGGCAGTAAGAAATCACTATCCTAAATGAGGAAACGTCAGATACAAGTATTTTAGTGTCCATAAACTCACTGCAATAGGCCAGTGTGGCCAACAAGGAAAGCTGATGAATCAGGTCACTAACCGTAGACTATAGGGGGCTCAATAAAACTATACCCGGAAGAGCCTCAGCTGTCTCTAGTTTTCTTTTCTTTTTTTTTTTAAGGTGAAGTTTTCTTTCTTTTTTTCTTTCTTTTTTAATTTATTTATTCATGAGACACACACACACACACACACACACACACACACACAGCCTCACAAAGGCAGAGGGAGAAGCAGGCTCCATGCAGGGAGCCTGACGTGGGACTCGATCCCAGGTCTCCAGGATCAGGCCCTGGGCTGAAGGTGGCATTAAACCGCTAAGCCACTTGGGCTGCCCCTCAGCTGTCTCTAGTACAGTCCACACTATCCAACACATACAAGCTAAAGGTGATTGGTATTTTCTATTGATCCAGCTAATGCAATTTTCTAGTTATCAATCACCAGTGAGAGTCTATAACAATTTGCATTCACGTGGAATGGTTTCCAATATATAATATTACTTCAAAAATATGAAAACTCTTCTGAATATTGTCACAATCTGATAAGGCAAGACTGGGATCTAATATAGTTGGACAATATAATATATTGATGGTATTATTATTTTCTTTTCTTTTTTAAAGTAGGCTCCAAGCCCAGCATGGAGCCCAGTGCAGAGCTTAAACTCACAACCAGGAGATCAAGTCCTGAGTTGAGACTAAGAGTCAGATGCTTAACTGACTGAGCCACCCAGGTGCCCCAAGATTATTTTTATCTGAAATTGTAAATCAAGTTAAAAGCGACTTTACTAAGGTCATAAGTCCTATGACTGATTGTGGATGACTGACTAACCTTGCTAGAAATCCAGGGCTCCACACAGACTATGGAATTTGGAGAGATTACATGGGTTGGAGCAATCTAAGACATATTACAGACCACTAGGAATAAATTGTTATCACTCCCTGGCCCTCAGATTAAAGAGGTTGAACAATACCTACTCTACATATTTGACTTTTAGGAAAACTATACTTCATTTAGGGATGTTCTTGACTCCAATTTATAAAATCACAATGGAAAAGGCCTTATTTGGCCCTTATTATAGGGGCCTTAACAAAAAAAATTTCTTAGAACTGCAAAAGGCTATGGCTTAAGCTATCATGTTAGGACCATATGATCCTAATGCTGAAATAATATTATAAAGTGTCAGCCACTGCTAATACCTACTGGAATTTCCAAAAAAGCCATAATCTCTACCCCAAGGTGACCTCTGGGCTTTGGGGCTAAGATATTATTAGATGCTATTTTCCACTCTATGTCTTTTGAAAGACAATTGCTGATTTATTTTGGGGCATTTACTGAGCTAGCCCTAATACCTAAAAGACTTATAAGAGCAAATTAAGTCCTGAAATACATCATATCATTGCTGATGTCAGAAAAACATTCCAGTAAGAAGGGCAATGTCCAAAGAGGTTTCATCATAAAATGGAAATGCACTATATAAAGCATACTACTAGCAGATGGGATAGACTCATATTTATGAGTCTTTTTTTTTTTTTTTTTTTTTTTATGAGTCTTTTTTCTTTGAGACTCTTCTTTCGACCAACTGCCCCATGGATGCCAGGCAATTGGTCTGGTTTACAGAAGTTTCAGAATTAAGAGTCATTCTGTATGGAAAAGAGGTGCTCTGAGTCCAGCAGAAAGTAAAATCCTCATGGAAGAAGGTAATAATAACAAGTTGGTCCACTGAGCTGAATTATATTATATTCTTACCTGTGATAGAACTAGATACAAATAGAAGCCTTGCTATTTAGGTAAATACTCATCCTAGGCTGCTGCCAACTGCCTTGCAATCGGTCTAACAAGTGGGCCATAAAGAACTGGATGGTAAAAGATCTCCACTTGTGGGGCCACTGCTCTTTGGAAATCTCTATGGAAATTCTGAGGACAAAACAAGGCAAGTCATAATGATGCTTACCAAAGAAATTCAATGCCAAGGTTTGAAGGTAATTGGAATAAATACATTAACAGCCTAATTCGTTCTCTTGAAATGGCAATGAAGGTCCATGAAATGAATGGACATGGAGGAACTCAAGCCAGGCAGCAATGCACTAAACAATGACAGAGACCACTGGTCCCACTAAAGCTCAAATAAAAATTACCTTGGTTGCCAACAGTACAGTCCCATTTTTCTGTACATATGCAATCTATCCCCCTATTATTGGCAAAGGACTAACCAGAAAATTCTACTGTAGGGGCAAAGGTGTGGGTTAAAATTAGTGATGAAAGAAGGAATAAAGGCCAGACTGTTGCTGAGGGGGAGGGAGCCAATAAATGAGTACCACAAGAGGGAAAATCTACCATAATTTTGGTGCCTAAAGAGATGCTTACAGCAAAAGAATTTTTTTTTTTTTTAGCTTTGACTCAGAAGCCCACTGGAGCAAAGGACTCTGATAAAGTCTCCTTTCTTGAAGAGCCAAAAAGAGAGCTGAACAATAGTTAACCTAATTAATACACTTCCCAGAGTGACCTATGTCCTCCAAATGGATGAAGAAATGGGAGCTCTATGATTATATGCAAAAATGTTAGTGCTTTTTGATTCGCATTTCACAGGATGGATCTATTATGGAGGAGCTACTTGTGGAAAATGGTTTAGCAGTTTGAATTTGAAAAACATTGACTAAAAATCTAAATTAACATCATACACTGTTAATCACGATGATGGTTTTAAAAAGTACCAGAGGGGTGCCTGGGTGGCTCAGTGGGTTAAGTGGCTGACTTTGGCTCAGGTCATGATCCCAAGGTCCTGGGATGGAGCCCCATGTGGGACTCCCTGCTCAGCATGGAGTCAGTTTCTTTGTCTACCTTGGCTCCTTCCTCCTTGCTCATGCTCTCAAATAAATAAAATCCTTCAATAAATAAACAAACAGGGACACCTAGGTGGCTCAGTGGTTGAGCACTTGCCTCCAGCTCAGAGCATGATCCCGGAGTCCCAGGATCAAGTTCCACATCGGGCTCCCCATGGAGAGCCTGCTTCTCCCTCTACCTATATCTCTGTGTCTCTCATGAATAAAATAAATCTTTAAAAAATAAATAAACAAATAGATTTTTAAAAAGGTTCACAATATGATGGTAGAATATTATCTACCGCATATCCCTTCTGTCAAATTACTATTATATATGTAAAAATAGCAATTTGCCCTGTTTTTGTGGGTGAAAAGGCATGAGGAGGAGGAACAACTGGACACTTGGATCACTGATATAGGATAAGATCTAGGTACAACTTGGTGGGCCCACATTCCTGAGAATTCTGAAATTTATTTGGTTATGGGAAGTGCTACAAAGCACTCAAACCAAAGTCTATGTAGGAGTGACTACTACTCATGTGATCTAAGCCTGGGGAATTAACACTTTTGAAGTACCAAATGTACTTCCTAATTGAAGAAAAGCAGTTAGTAATCAGTGACATTTCTGCTGTTGGCCCATATGAAATAAGAGCTTTAGTGGAATTAGTTGCTGCTTAGGAGTATTTGGGCAGGCAGATTTATTGTTGTTGTTTTTTTAAAGATTTACTTATTTGAGGGAGAGAAAGAGTGCTCATGCTCGCAGAGGGTGGGGCATGGGAAGGGTGCAGAGGGAGAGAATTGCTCAAGCAGACTCCCTGCTGAGGACACAGTTTGATCCAACAACCCATGAGATCAGGATCCTAGCGTAAACCAAGAGTCAGATACTCAACAGACTGTTACCCAGGCATATTTGTTTTTAATGAGTAAAGACATACTGCTAGAAAAGACCTAATAAGGGCGTGCCTGGGTGGCTCAGTTGATTAAGCATCCAACTCCTGATTTTAGCTCAGATCATGATATCAGGGTTGTGAGATCACACCCCTGTACTGGACAGATTTTAAACAGGACTAGAGTGCTTCCTGTAGTAGATTAATGGGTTCTGCTGCAGGTTTCTTCTTACTGGAAACTAGTATCTGTCAAACCATGTAACCTTAGAGAAGGAATTTAGTTATGTTCTCAAGATGTTTTAAATCCTGAAAAAACAGAGATATGGCCTCTCATCTATATTCCTATGAGAAATAATACATTGTATTTAAGAAAAGATAAGATTGCAGGGGCACTTGAGTGGCTCAGTCAGCTGAGCATCTGACTTTGGATAAAGTTGTGATCTTGGGGTCCTGGAATTGAGTCTGGTGTTGGGCTCCATTCAGCTGAGAGTCTCCTCTCTCTCCCTCTGCCCCTTCCCCTGCTTGTGCACATGCTCTCTCTCTAATAAATTTTTTTTTAAACAAAGATTTTATTTATTTATTCATGAGAGAAACAGAGAGAGAGGCAGAGACATAGGCAGAGGGAGAAGCAGGCTCCCCTATAGGGAGCCTGATGTGGGACTCGATTCTGGGACTCTAGGATCAAAACCTGAGCCAAAGGCAGATAGATGCTCAACCACTGAGCCACTCAGGTGTCCCAATAAATTCTTTTTTTTTCCAATAAATTCTTTAAAAAAAATAATTACGCCATGATTTTTTTTGAGAAAGAGAGAGGAAGAGAGAGAGAGCACGTGCATGCATGCATGAATGTGGAGCAGAAGGGGCAGAGGGAAAGGGAGATAACCTTAAATAGTTCTGGAATGGAGCTCAATCTCACACCCCGAGATCATGACCTGATCTGAAACCAAGAGGCAGATGCTTAACCACCTGAGCCACGAAGGTGCACCTACACCATGATTTATACTGTAACTACAATAATACTGCTATATGGTATAACATGGAGGCATAAGTAAAATTAATATTGTAGATACTAAAAAACTGAGGATAATACTGATATTAATGATCAAATACAGAGGGAGACTGAATTAAAGCTATCTCAGGACATTATCCCTTTGGAGACAAACTAGTCTGAGAAGTATTTAGAGATGATTAACGATAGATTAATAATTTAGTAGATATATACCATAAAGAATGGACACTTAAAGATCCAAGAAGCATAAGTATTATACAGTTACAAAAACATGGGAAAGTATAAATGGGTGGTTCAGCTACCTGTTTAAATGCATACCAACCCCACATTGGATACTGTAAATGTTTGGATTCTGCATATGGATTTTGATTATCTATCTGATTATGAGATATTGTAAGGCAAGTAAAGATATCACACTAGGGATTACAGTTTTATTAGAAAAAAGAGTGGACAGTGGGTTATGCGAGTGGACTGCTCTGTGAGGGTTAATTCCTGAAATTAGCTTGAGCTGTTTTGCTGAATTTTTGCATGGCACTGACTTTGGTCAAGGCACAGCATGAAACATACTCATTAAAGATGTTGTGAGGGCAATAAACACATGAAAAGATGCTCAACATCACTAACCATTAGGAAAGTGCAAATCAAAACCATAGGAACAACCCAAATGTCCTGTCAACACTTGAACAGATAAATAAAATGATGCATATACAGAAAATGGCATATTATTCAGCCTTAAAAAGAAAGGAAATTCTGATATATATCACAGCATATTGAATCCTGGAGACATTTTGCTTGATGAAACAAATCAGAAATAAAGGAAAATATACTGTATGACTATACTTATATGAGGTGCCTAAAGTAGTCAAATTAGGAGCACCCGGGTGGGCTCAGCAGTTTGAGCGTCTGCCTTCGGCTCAGGTTGTGATCCTGGGGTTCAGGGATCGAGTCCTGCATTGGGCTCTCTGTGGGGGAGCCTACTTCTCCCTCTGCCTATGTCTCTGCCTCTCCCTCTCTATGTCTCTCATGAATAAATAAAATCTTAAAAAAAAAATAGTCAAATTATAGAGACAGAAAATAAAATGGTGGTCACCAGGGGTTAGAGGGAAGGCGAAATGGGAAGTCATTGTCTAATGTGCAATATACAAAATAGTTTTATATACAAAATAGTTTGTATACAATAGTTTTGTGTACAATAGTTTTGTATACAATAGTTTTGTTGTTGTTTTTTTAAGATTTTATTTATTTATTCATGAGAGACACAGAGAGAGAGGCAGAGGGAGAAGCAGGCTCCCCGCAGGGGGCCTGATGTAGGAGTTGATCCCCGGATCACACTCTGAGCAGAAGATAGATGCTTAAACACTGAGCCATCCAGGTGTGCCATGGGTACAGTTTCAACAGGAGACCATGAGAAAGTTCTGGAGATATACAGTGGTGGTGATTGATAACAATGTATTTAATGCCAATGAACTGCATACTTAAAAATGGCTAAAAATGGCAAATTAGTCTTATGAGATTAATGGTTTGTACTTGTCTCACTGTGAGTTCTCTGAAGGGCTTTGCTATTGTACAGCAGGAATATGCCAATATGACCAAATAGGCAAAATTCCTAGCTGAGATTTCGTTTTGGGTTCCCTGGCTCCAAGGCATTCTGTGCGTACATCTATCTGTGCTCCTTATCCATGAGAGAAAATTCATCCTGCCACCCTTACTGAGGGAGGACAAGGGCCTGAACCTGGCTTCTCTGGACCCTTTCTGTGAGACAGCCTTTGACAGTGAAAGATATTCTTCCTTTAAAGCTGTTGCTGTACTGTATCTGTTTCCTAGAATAAATTAAGCTTTGTAAGCCCTATCGTTTTGGGTCCAGAGTCTTCTTTAGAAATCTAACTGTGTTTAGCTGCCATGATTTTAGTTATCATAAGGAAAATACAATGAATTAATTTATGTTGTTCCAAGGAGAGACAACTAAAACCATGGGTGAAAGATTCAAGAAGGCAGATTTATCTTGCCTTGCAAGGTACTGACCAAGTCTCTAGACGTGTTCACCAAACAGAAAAAGAGAAGGTGGATGCTCATCTCCTAGGACATTAAGGGGCCCACCGAACCCTAAGAACTTCAGTTTTTTAATTTGGAAAATACTTTTTTGGTAGGAACCATACCTGTGATGTTAGTTTCCCAGCAATCTGCATTCGCTCAATTTCTGCAGGAGATTTAATCAGCCGGAGACGCTGTATCAGCTGCTGGACAGCCCGAACTTTATTCTTGCTCCTGGCTTTGACCTCAGTCAGCTGCTGCATGTAGTCAGAGTGAAGCTGTGCATGAGAGGGTCTCATCCAGTCATACCAGACCATATTTGTCTCATCTTAAAATGAGCAGCAAAAAAATAAATTTAAAATAAAACAAAAACAAGAAATGCCAACTGTCATAATGACTTGAGCAAGAGTCAAAACTATAAAACCTGTGGCATAGAACTCTGGAGGGTTGAACAAAAACTCTCTCAGGATTGAAGCAACTGAAGGGTTTGATCATGTATCACTGGAAAGGCTACTCCCTGCAAATGGCAATATATTCTGACACCGAATATACAGCTTTTCTGACCCCAAACTTCAGTGTTCCTTTTTTTTTTTTTTTTTTTTTCAGTGTTCCTTATAAAGATGGTAGATGATGGGACTAAAGCTTTTTCTCCAGCTTAGATCTCATTCATCATTTGTTAAGTATTAAAGAACTCCACATCATAACTGAACTAGAGGGATTGTTGAATAAATGAACACAGGAGGACAGAAAAAAGTACTGAGATCATGACCTCCTGGTTAAAAGTATTCCCTTTCTTCCCAATCTGTGTTAGTGAAAAGAGACTTTCATCTCATTTAGGAGAACTCTTCATGGCTATGGAAACACTCTAGTGGATAGTGTGTGCTAACCCACACTTAACGGGAACCCTTTTCCTTTCCCATCTGCTATATATTCTCATTAGACAACTACAGTTCTCCTTTTAAATCTAGAGACCCAAGGAACTGGTCTATATGTGCCTGATATATAACACTTATGTGAAGGCTCATGACAAAGATGTTCCCACTTACAGCTGGTTTCCATTCATCCCTTTCTTTTTTCCTGACATGGCCTATAAGCAACCTTCCCAACAACTGAAGTCTAAGGGGTTGTTATGTTTTATACAAAGTATTTGGGACAGGGACACCTGGGTGGCTCAGTGTTTTAGCGCCTGCCTTTGGCCCAGGGTGTGATCCTGGAGTCCAGTATCAAGTCCCGCATCGGGCTCCTTGCATGGAGCCTGTTTCTCCTTCTGCCTCTCTCTGGGTGTCTCTCATGAATGAATAAATAAAATCTTTAAAAAAACCCAAAAAAACAAAGTATTTGGGACAGAAGAGGGGAAAAGTCTTACAAATTTTGATTGGCTATATATTAGTGATACAACCTCTTAAATATTTTCATTTTAAAATAAACAGTTTTAAATGTATATTACAATCAAACATTAATCTTATTTTTAACAGAAATTTAATTGTACTTTTAAAACAGTGAAACCACCTCTACTACCTGTTCTCAGTGTATGAAATCATATCCCTACTTTTTTGGGTTTTTAAACTTATTTAAATAAATATGACTTCATGAATCTTTTCCTTTGCCTGCTACTTTTATCTAGTAACTAGTAACATTAAGAATGGTGAATTAGAAGTCTTTTGAGATATAAATTCGGGGTAAGGTTTCTTTCTCTCTTTTTTTTTTTAATTTTTATTTATTTATGATAGTCACAGAGAGAGAGAGAGAGGCAGAGACACAGGCAGATGGAGGAGCAGGCTCCATGCACCCGGAGCCCGACGTGGGATTCAATCCCGGGTCCCGGGTCTCCAGGATCGCGCCCTGGGCCAAAGGCAGGCGCCAAACCGCTGCGCCACCCAGGGATCCCCCGGGGTAAGGTTTCATTTAACAATACTGAGTTGATGAAATTTACACTGTCGAATAGGACAGCTAGCAACTAATTCAAAAAATCAAAAAGCTAAAAAGGAAAATGATTCTGTCTCCTACATTTATGAAGACTTTGAAGTTATAAAAAAAAGTTCCACTAATTTAGCTGAGATAATTATCTCTGTAAAATAGAAAATACTTGCATAAAGCAATGAAAACCATTCAAATATACTGGAACTTCATATTCAAGTAAGTATTTTCTTGCAAAGCAGTCTTTGCAGGAAACAAGTCCAATAAATCCCATGATCACTGGAAATAATTTTGGAATTCTCTTTTAGAAACTGACTTGAGAAATAGTTTATAAACCATATAAGAAAATCACACTATAATTTTATAACCATATGCTATTTTGTCTAAAATTAGTACTTTCCAACTTGATCATCTATCTTATTTACCAAACTTAAGTGACTTTTGGACGCTTCAAAAAATAAATTGCTTTCAAGAGCTGTAGATTTACAAGAATCACTAAAGATAATTTATAACATAGTGTAGGTTCTGCAAAGTTCCAGAAAAGGAATCCCATAATTATGATTATAATTTTAACAGAATAAAAGTAGAGAAAGTGACTCTTTTGAGGGGCATGGACTCAACTGTGTACTATATGAACCACCTGAGAATCCTATTAAAAGTCAGATTCTGATCTAGTAGGTATGGAGTGGGGGCCTAAGATTTTACATTTCCAATATCTATTATACATTTGTAATTCTAATATGTGTCACCAGGTAATTTTGACACTGGTGATGCATCAATCATTCTTTGAGAACAGTGCTTCTTTTTGAAGAGTTGGCAGAAGTAATATAAGCAGTGGTAATATAAGCAGTCAATGGACTGATCAGTAATCTTGAAGAGTGACCCATGCTCATCCTCCACATTAAGAAGAAATTCTTTTTCTGGGATTTCAAACTAGGAGGGTTAACAGTCTCTATGAATGAATAATTTAACAAAGACTTGGCAATTGAATATTAAATCTTAGTCTTGTGGAAAAGATTTATGTTCCTTTCATGGTGCTCAAGGAACTATGAGCTAATCATTTTAGAAAATTAAGAACTTTGTCTACATAGGCAAGGAAGGGCTAATTCCAAATCTGTCTTGTGATTTGACTTCTGTTCCCATTTGTTACCTTTCAGTTTTGGTACGAGATGTTGAAATTCTTCCAGTGTATAGGCTTCGTCTACTCCCGTTAAAGCTATTGCTCCATCAGTGCCAGATCGTGGGCCATCCCAAAGTTCTCGACTAGGATCTCTCCGAGGCACAAAAAGCATGGCCTTATGTGCTGGTAATTGCTTGCCAGGGAGGCTTTGAAGGACCAGGATGCTATCAGGCTCCTGGAATCCACACAGGTACAAAAAATTGTTGTCTTGGTGGAAAGTATAGGGGATATCATTGCTCATGTAATATGTAGGGTTGGACAGCAGAACCACTGTTTGGTCTGTCCCACTCTGGTCTTGTGTTTCCTTGTGGATCAGAGACATTAGTTTGTGCCTGCGAAGTGCATATTCCACTTGAGATAGTCCTGGCGTCACCTCTCCTAGAAATGACAAATAACAGTGATGCTTTGCATTTATACAGTGCCAAAGTACTTTAAAGGTAGGTTATTATTAAACAGAGACACCCAAGTTCATTTCTTCAATTTATGACAAATCTCTTCAGCACATGGGGAAGTATGGAGATGACCCAGGTTTCAAATTTTCTATTCCACTATAAAAATTTTGGAAGAAATGATAGTTAAAATGTGGTCCTGCTGGAAAACCAAGATCATGATCCTTTAGGAGCTCATTCATTCTTTTACTCATTCAATCAAATATTTATTGAACATTATTATGTGGAAGGCATTGTTAGGCATATAATTAAGGTTGACCTGAGGTATAAACATAAAAGGTGAGGAGAAGGATCATATTATCTGTGTGTGACTTTCCCAAAAGCATGTAAGCTCCATGAGGACATAGATTTTTGTCTGTTTGTTCAATGTTTTATTCCCAGAGCCTAGAATAACAACTGGAATATTGTGGGCATTTGATAAATACTTGTTAAATGATGTAAAGTTTTCAATAGTTTAAGGTCAAAAAGTTTCCCCCAATTTCAAGAGCTAAAATCTCCTTCTGAATTTCCAGTGCATAATAATACTTTTCTATCTTTTAAAAAAAGATAGGATTTTATTTATTTGAAAGAGAGAAGAGTGAGTGATGGAACACAAGCAGGGGGAGTGACAGAGGCAGCAGCGGGAGAAGCAGACTCCCTGCTGAGCGGGGAGCCTGACCTGGGGCTGGATCTGAAGATCCTGGGATCATGACTTGAGTAGAAGGCAAATGTTTAACCAACGGAGCCACCCAGGTGCCCCAAAGCAAGTGGTTCTTAAGGAACGAAGATCACCTAGAGAATCTTTACAAGCTATGGATTCAAGGGCACCTGGGTGGCTCAGTTGGTTAAGCTTCTGACTCTTGATTTGGGCTCAAGTCAAGATCTTAGGGTCATGGGGCTTGGTGCTCAGCAGGAGTCTGCTTCTCTACCTCTCCTTCTGCCCCTCCCTTGCTTGGGTGAGCACACACTCTCTAAAATAAGTAAATCTTTAAAAAGAATAAAAGCTATGGATTGTTTACTAAACTGCATAGAGGCACACACAAACTTTTGACATACATTTCAAGAGTGTCTGATTTCCTTAAGCCCACCCACAACAGGTGGGTGGTTAGGAACCTGTTATGAAGTGTTATATTTAGTTCTTAATATTAGTACCCAGCAGACTGCCTAATTGCTAGCCCAGTGGTGGCTGGGTGAATGCTTTCCCTCTGAAATGGAATTTACATGTGCTTTCACTTTCGGTTGCAAAGCAAAAGAACTATTAAAACAATCACTCATGAAAGCTGTATCCCTCAGCCTACATTTAGCAATAATAGCAAAACACCACCTAATGCTTACTGAATGCTTTTCCTGTGTCTGGTACTATTCTAATTACTTACAGGCATCAATTCATTTAATCTTTACATTGACTCCATGATGTGGATTACTATTATTATTCCCTGTAGTAGCCAGTCTCCACATGTAAGTATGGGAAGATAGCCATGAAATATGGCTATATGAAGAAGTTACAGTACAAGATGAATAATATGATCTCATTATGCTAAAAACTAAAAAAGGAGAAAAAAGAATCGGAAAAGAATCCCAATTTTATTAATTTTTATTTATTTATTTTTAGAATCCCAAATTTAAATAGTGGTAATCTATGGGGATTAAGAATGAGATTTTCTTTTTAACTTTCTTTCTCCCTTTCTCTTTCTTCAGAGAAAACATGCAGCAGCTGGGGGGTTGGGGGGGCAAAGGAAGAGGTAGAGAATCTTTTTTTTTTTTTTAATTTTTTTTTTTATTTTTTTTATTTATTTATGATAGTCACAGAGAGAGAGAGAGAGAGGCAGAGACACAGGCGGAGGGAGAAGCAGGCTCCATGCACCGGGAGCCTGATGTGGGATTTGATCCCGGGTCTCCAGGATCGCGCCCTGGGCCAAAGGCAGGCGCCAAACCGCTGCGCCACCCAGGGATCCCAGAGGTAGAGAATCTTAAGCAGGCTCCATGCCCGGCACAAAGCCCAAATGCAGAGCTCAACGCAGAGCTAAATCTCACAACCCTGAGATCATGACCTGAGCTGAAATCAAGAGTCAGGTGCTTAATCGACTGAGCCATCCATGTGTCCCTTTTTAAGGTGTTTTTAAAATATTATTTGAATTTTGTTTCAATGAGTATATACTCTCATAATTAAAATCCCAACTAAAGAGAAAAGATAAAGGAGAGAAATCATGAGCAGTCCATTCCATACTCATAACCTACACAATGGTTCTTTGTTGTCCATTAGATGAAATTCAAATTCTTAAGTAGATTAAAAAAAAGATTTTATTTATTGAGAGCAAGAGAGATCAAGAAAAAGCAGGAGAGAGGGAAGGGTTAATAGAGGAAGAGGGAGAAGCTGACTCTCCACTGAGCAGGGAGCCTGATTGATGTGGAGCTCAACCCCAAGACTCCAGGATCATGACCTGAGCCAAAGGCAGACACTTAACCTACTGAGCCACCTAGGTACCCTTCTCCAATAGATTTTAATGCTCTATAACAGGTAATTCTAATTTATCTGATCAATTTTTTTGATCAATTTTTAAAAGAGAGCTTGAGATATTATTTACATACTGTACAACCACCCATTTAAATGTACAATTTAGGGATGCCTGGGTGGCTCAGCAGTTGAGTGTCTGCCTTTGACTCTGGGAGTGATCCTGGAGTTCCGGGATTGGGTCCCACGTCGGGCTTCCTGCATGGAGCCTGCTTCTCCCTCTACCTGTGTCTCTGCCTCTCTGTGTGTCTCTTGTGAGTTTTTATTAACCCAGTTTATGACTGCTTTAGAATAGTCTAGTTGTTTTACCTATGCATAGTTTCTCTCTCTCTTTTTTCAAAATTTTATTTATTTATTCATGAGAGACACAGAGAGAAATAGAGAGGCAGAGACACAGGCAGAGAGAAGCAGACTCCATGCAGGGAGCCTGACATGAGACTTGATCCCGGGTCTCCAGGATCATGCCCTGGGCTGAAGGCGGCGCTAAACCACTGAGCCACTCAGGCTGCCATTTTTTAAATTAAATTAAATTAAATTAAATTTATTTTTTTATTATTTTATTTTATTTTATTTTATTTACAGTTTCTCTCTTTAGCAAATTCTGTTTGCATTCAACAAAATATTAGCTTTTAATTATCTATAATAGAAAAAAATCTACAGTTTTGTTGATAAAGTTGGTAAAAAATAAAAGGTAAGTAAGCCAACAGAGTCACTTCTAGAAGAGCTTACATAGCATTTCTTTTTTCTCCCAGATTGAGCTGGCTAAGAGTCCTCTAGGGCTCATGGGCAGAATACTGAACTTTGTACCAGAGCCCAGGAAAAGCTTAACTATTTATCTCCTTGATAATTATTCATGTTAAGCCTGCCACTGTTACTCAACATTGGAACTTTTCCAGTGCACCCAAACAGTACTCTTTCATAAAAGCAGAGGGTGGTCATAATTGATGGATCATTCAACCTGTCCTTTTTGTCTTCTTTCTCCCTTTCCTGTGCTTTGCTTTTGGTTTCTCCACAGCTACAGTCCATGTAATAAAACTTAATTAAAAGTCAATTTATTCTGTATTTTTTTATTTTTACTATTTTTTTATTATTTTATTTTATTTTTAAAAGAAGATTCTATTTATTTATTCATGAGAGACACACAGAGAGGCAGAGACATAGGCAGAGGGAGAAGCAGGCTCCCCGAAAGGAGCCTGATGTGGGACTTGATCCTGGAACCCCAGGATTACGCCCTGGGCTGAAGGCAGATGCTCAAGCACTGAGCCACCCAGGCGTCCCTCTGTATTTTTTTATAATTTCGAGAAATAAAATTCAGAATTTTAATGACCTTAATCTATGTGTTCTCTCTTGCTCTCATTAATAACAAAGCATATATAGAGATATACTGGAAAGTAACTTCTGTAAAAAGATACAATTATTTGGATATCAAAACATGACTGGAAAACTATCTTTTACTGCCTTCAAGGTATTCCTGTCCCTCCTGAATCCAATTTCATAGAAATGATTACATGAGAAACACATAAAACACTGTCTACATTTTCCCAAGCTTATGAATCACCAACACTATGGAATGATCATTAATTAACTAAATGCTTCTAAACTTCTGAAATCTCAAAGTAACAAAGAAATCTTTGGTCATGACAAAAAATTATCCAAGGAAAACAGACATCTTTTCTTATCATTTGAAGGAGGAAATAAAAAAGGTGTTATAAAGCAATGAACTTTAACCCTAGAGGTAAACCTGGCAGTTGTTATGGGCTTTGATCATAAAACCAACCATTGTAATGGTCAATCTGGCCTGAATTTCTTGTGATATAACTATATCTGAACAGACATTCTGGTAACTTCATCAAATTGTAATGCGGTAAGGAACAAAGTATTTTATCATGTGGAAACAATTAAGGGCAGAGGGGCTATTCTAACCAGCTTTTTACCAATCAAATGCTTACATGTCACAACGTGGACTCTGCAGATAGCAAAGTCTCACAATCAATTCTGAGACTCTACAGCGAGGAGGAAAAGCTCTTCCAGGACATTTAGGATTGGACCTCTCAAGAGAATAAGAAAAATGGTCTTCATATTTAATCAGCCAAGCAGAAAACCCATACAGGAAAGTTTTATAAAGGCTGAAAATGGACGGAAAGATGCAAGTTTCAGCTACAATCTAGGTATGTATTTCAATTATTTCCCAAAAATAACTAGATTAGGATTTTAACATGGGGGATGCCTAGGTGGCTCAGCTGTTGAGCGACTGCCTTCGGTGCAGGGCGTGATCCTGGAGTCCCAGGATGGAGTCCCACCTTGGGCTCCCCACATGGAGCCTGCTTCTGTCTCTGCCTATGTCTCACCTCTTTCTGTGTCTCTTTATGAATAAATAAAATATTTTTTTTAAAAAAGGATTTTAACATGGTCTGATTTTGAACCAGTGTCCTTAAAATGAATTGTTTGATATTAGGTAGTTTTTATCGTCTTCAAGTAGTTTATAAACTGATCTGTTACTGTGTAGCTGGAGAATGGGGGTAAAAAAAATTAATGTTTCCTTTATAAATAAAACATAGACCTCTCTGAAAAAATGAAATGACCAAATAAACAATAAAAAATACTCCAAAAGATTTTATTTGCATATATTGGGCAAAACAAGTCTGACAGAAAGGGTACATACTGTACACGATTCCAAGACCAGGCAAAACAATCCATGTTGATAGCAAGTGGAGCAATGGCTAGGATGGAGGCAGGGACCGACTGGAGGGGAGAAGATTTTCTGGGGTGATGAAAATGTTCTATACCTTGAATGAGGTGTGTGGGTTATGCTGACATTAATGTTTGTCAAAACTCACTGAAATGCGCATTTAAGATCTGTGCAATTCATATGTAAATTTCACATTTAAAAAAGCAAACGACTCTCTAAACTTGTAATACTTTTATACCAAGACTTCCCTCAAGTGAATTTCTTATTAAAAATCTTATGACAAGGGGATCCCTGGGTGGCTCAGCGGTTTGGCGCCTGCCTTTGGCCCAGGGCGGGATCCTGGAGTCTCTGGATGGAGTCCCGAGTCGGGCTCCCGGCATGGGGCCTGCTTCTCCCTCGGCCTGTGTGTCTGCCTCTCTCTCTATCATAAATAAATAAATTAATTTAAAAAATTAATTAAAAAAAAATCTTATGACAAAAACAAAAATAGCCTTCTGGAGAGTGGGACACCTGGGTGGCTCAGCATTTGAATATCTGCCTTTGGCTCAGAGTGTGATGACCCGGGTCTAGGGATCAAGTCCCCCGTTGGGCTCCTGGTGAGGAGCCTGCTTCTCCTTCTGCCTGTGTCTCTGCCTCTCTCTCTGTTTTGTCTCTCATAAATGAATGAATAAAACCTTAAAAAAATATTCCAGATAGTATTTTTGGAACAAGTGTTTTATGGTTAAGTATGGACTCACAGACTTTTGTGAGTTGGAATCCTGGTTCAACAACTTACTGAGTGACTTGGGGGAGAGCTACCAAACTGCTTTATGACTCAGTTTTCTCATCTGTCAAATGGAAATAATAATAGCAACTTCTCAAAGTTGTCAGGAGGATTAGATAAGTTAAGATACTCAAAACAGCAATTACTATATAAATATTAGATACAATTAGAATGAGTCTTAAGTGATTCAGAAGTTTTTTTATTATTCAATTTTTTTTTTAAAGATTTTATTTATTTATTCATGAGAGACACAGAGACACAGGCAGAGGGAGAAGCAGGCCCCATGCAGGGAGCCTGACGTGGGACTCGATCCCGGGTCTCCAGGATCACACCCCAGGCTAAAGGCGGTACTAAACTACTAAACCACCAGGGCTGCCCCTATTATTCAATTCTTTAGAAGATTCCTGATTCTTGTTTAGAGCAGATTCTTGCTAATTTTTACTTCAGAGAATTTCTCAATATGAATGAGAAATATGCACAAAGGTTAAAGAGAAATAGAAAAGTCATTTAATTTTAATGTACCAATATTTAAACCAGAGGAAAATTATTATACTTCAAATTTTTTTCCCTCAGCATTAAGAAACAGAGAAATATACCATAATTCTACTAGATGGCAGTTTATGGAATTTCTGTAAGCTAATCATCAGTATAATGGTACCTTGAAATGAATAATCAACATACACCATACATATAGGTTAAATATATAGGTTTATTCATCTGTAAATGTATATATACCTAAACACTCCAGTCTTTATTCTGCATTAGAATCTTCTTCAGAAAATGAAGACAAGAGGAAAGTGCACAATCAATGAGAATATGAGATTATTTTAAAAATTACATAGGTATATGGGGAAATAAGAAAAGAAAATATATTAATTAAAAAATAGGTAGGGGTGCCTGGGTGGCTCAGCTGGTAAAGCCTCCAACTCTTGGTTTCAGCTCAGGTCATGATCTTATGGGTTGTGGGATTGACTGACTCCCTCCCGGGTGGACTCTGTACTCAGCTCTAAGTCTGCTTTAAGTTTCTTTCCCTCTGCCCCTCCCCCTGCTTGCACATGTGCACTCTCTTTCAAATCAATCAATTTTTTTTTTTAAAGATTTTATTTATTTATTCATGAGAAACACAGGCAGAGGAAGGAGAAGCAGGCTCCAGGCAGGAGCCCAATGTGGGACTCGATCCTGGAACTCCAGGATCATGTCTTAAGCCAAAGGCAGATGCTCAACCACTGAGCTACCCAGGCGTCCCTCAATCAATCAATCTTCAAAAAACAAAAAACACAGGGAGACTTCATGATGAAATACCTATGAAAAAAAGTAGACCCTGAACTTAAATGTATTTTTTTTAGTTTATTATTTTTTTAAGATTTTACTTATTTATTCATGAGAGACATAGAGAGAGAGAGAGAGAGAGAGAGGCAGAGACATAGACATAGGTAGAGAGACATAGGTAGACATAGAGAAGCAGGCTCCATGCAAGAAGCCTGATGTGGGACTCAATCCTGGGCATCCGGGATCATACTCTGAGCAGAACGCAGATGCTCAACCACTGAGCCACCCAGGCATATTGACCCTGAACTTAAATTTAAAAGCTCTAGGATATAAAACATTTTTATACCAGTATTCTGCTCATCAGGTGTAACCTATAAAGAGTCTTGAAATGGCTACATAAATGTAAAGTCATAATTCTGTAAATGCGCAATGGTGGTGATGTTAAAGATATAAATGAATTTAAGAACTAGAGTTTGGGTATGAGGACGTAAGAGAGGCACGGAGAAGGTACACTCTGCTTCAAAACGTGGCCTGTGGCCAAAGATCTGGCTTTAGATGGCATCTCATGCACCCACCTGAATGAGTACCCATTAGGCAAGTGGTATGCATCAGAAGCACCCAGGGAGCTCTTCAAAAACCTATGGCCTAACCCCTTCTCTAGAGGATCATGGTATGTATGTACATTTTGAAAAAGCTCCCCCTGTGGTGTAGGCAGATTCAGACCACTTTGAATGTCTGTCATTTCTTGGACATATATTTGAATCATTTTAATACTATAAAATTCTTACTCCAACAAAATAAATCTTAATCTTTTAGATATTGAAGTGAATCATTTTAACAAAACTTTTTTTTTTAAGATTTTATTTATTTATTCATGACAGACACACACACACACACACACACACACACTTACAGAGAGAGAGGGAGAGGGAGAGAGAGAGAGAGAGAGAGAGAGAGAGGCAGAGATACAAGCAGGCTCCATGCAGGGAGCCTGACGTGGGACTCGATGACTCGATCCTGGGTCTCCAGGATCACGCCCTGGGCTGAAGGCAGGCGCTAAACCGCTGAGCCACCGGGGCTGCCCCATTTTAACAAAACTTAATAAAAATACACTGCTTCTCAAGGCAGAACTACAACTCAGCTATGACTGAAAGGTGGATACCTAATTGTTTTTGACAATTCTAAGGAAAGATGATTCAGAAATTATGATCTAGCACCCACTCTAGAACCAATCTTTCATCATTTAAAATATTATACTTGACATTAACTGTATAGCCTCAGCCATTATATTTGATCATAAGAGACAAACAGGTAAATGGTAAAAGCATTCCCTCAAATTGCGGGCCATATAATTGTATTCTGAAAACTTCCCAATTTGTTCACTGTTGTAGTTGGAAGAAAAACAACTGGTTCTGCATATATCCGACAAGTCATTCTGACAAGCCTAACTCTACAAACACCACAAACTATATCACATATTCCAAAACTAATTGTGTCCAGGAATGTAACCATGTTAGAAATATAAATTCTTGGAAATAATGCTTCATTAGGCAGTAATTCTTACTACTGCCTGATAAGTTGCAATGTTTGTGAGTTGAACACCTTGCTGCTCTGCTAATGACAGCACTACTCCCATGGCAATGTCCAGGAGCAATGTAATTATCTTTTTTGCATAGATGTTATAAAAGTAAATTCACAGTTCGTAACACTATATAGTTCAGAATGCTACTTGCCTTCCTGCATGGAATCATTTTTTCCTGCTTGGGTGATAAGTGGTGGACATATTAGTGATCAAGGAGGATGAACTGACATTTTCTATCTCTACAGACACAGTACTAAGCACTGGGATGGCAATGTTAAAAAAAAAAAAAAGAAATGGAGAGTGCCTGGCTGGCTCAGGCAGTAGAGCATCTCTTGATATTGGGTTGTGAGTTCAAGCCTCATGTTGGGCGTAGAAATTACTTAAAAATAAATAAATAAATAAATAAATTCTTTAAGGAAATAAGTTTTAGAAATCACTAGGAGATCTTGAGGAAGTCAGTCTGATTTTTTTATTTCCATCTCAAGCAGTAGTAGCACAGCTAGAACAGAATTCCCTTATCTCTGAGCCATTCTGCTGAATATTTTCCAGGTTACTCTTGCTTCAGGAAATTTGGTAGATATGGCCAGCAGAAATCCAGAGGAAATAGATCCTCAAAATTCAGAAAGAGCTGACTCATTAATTTCATTTCTAAGAGTTTATTTTTAGGAATAATTCACTGGTATACAGTGTGTGTACCCATGTGTGTAATACACGCACACAGACACACAGACACATACATGTCTATATAAAAAATAAGTCTAGAAGGAGACATATACCAAAATCTCAAAAGTGGTTTTCTATGAGTGGTGGGATTACGAGTAATTTTTTTTTAAATTATTTTTACCTGTATTGTCTAATTTTTCTATAATATATATATATAGATCTGTGCAATAATTAGAGAAAGGATTGAGGTATTTCCCAAAAGTTTTAAGTACTGGGAAAATTGCTATGATAAACATGAAACTTTTTGAAGCAAACCAAGTAACAGATTATATAATTTTATACTCCAGACTCTGTGAAATAAATTAAAAAATATATATTATATGTCTTTTATTTTTTCCACATTTTCTCCACTCCATAATAATTTTAACACTTCCTTATCTATGTGGAAAAAGACAAATGGTTAATACTTTGGATACTTATATAGTTTTTGCCTCCAGAAGCCAGTATACCTGACTTCTTTAACACTGATGATTCTGTTTTAAAATTCCATCTATTTCTATCCCTTCTTACCCCAATGCCTAAAATGCTACGCCCAGGGACGCCTGGGTGGCTCAGCAGTTGAGCACCTGTCTTCAGCTCAGGGCGTGATCCTGGAGTCCTGGGATCGAGTCCCACATTGGGCTCTCTGCATGGAGCCTGCTTCTCCCTCGGCCTGTGTCTCTGCCTCTCTCTCTGAGGCTCTCATGAACAAATAAATAAAATCTTTGAATGAAAAATAAAAAATAAAATAAAATAAAATAAAATACTATGTCCAGAAGAGTAAAAATTAAGACAGATAACCTCTTTCCTCCATAGCTGATATGAATATAACACATGTATGTATAAACATGTATATGTGTATATTCATTTACGATTTTTATACAGTTATCATGCACATAACACATAAAGCAAAGAGTTTAGATATAGAAGCCATCATCTTGACAATACGATTACTAGTTTCAAGGCCTAGAAAATGCAGCTCACCATGTAAAACTATCTCACCACGAGAATTCAAGAATTTTCAAAGCTGATAAAACTTAATGTCAATTCTACTTTGTTTTTTTAAACGAAGCTATAGGTAGGTTGACAGGTTAGAGAAATACTTAATACTAACTGGATTGCTAATAAGCTTACCTTACAGCTTTGAAAAACTCTGATTTCTTGTGTGTTTCAGTGGTGAGCTGCATTTCCTGAGTCTCAGCCGATTTCCCAGCATAAATTCCAGTCTGATGAAGAATCAGCGAAAGGAAGCCCTCACTGAGAGACACACTGGTATCATTCACTGAGTGGAGATAGTGAAAGAGCAACATATTTCTAAAGGTAATTTAGATTATTAGTATATATGCTTAGATAGTAAATACAGATTTAACTTCCTATGGAGAAGCAATAATTAATTTCCCTTGAAAACCTGACTGCTTTTTCTACAAATAATTTGGTTTTGCCCTACCTACATCTTTGGGGTGGTATTCATTCACCGCAGTTCACCCCTTAACAGCCTTTTTATCATTGTTATCACCTCTCAAAGCTGTGAAAATCAAATCTGGAAATCTAATGTAATCTGTATAGCAATATTTTTGTTAAACGAAATGAGCATTTAATACTCTCAAGAAAAACATATTTTCTTTTTTTTCTTTCTCTCTCTCTCTCTCTTTCTTCCTTTCGGCTCCATGCCCAACATGGGGCTCAAACTCACAACCCTGAGATCAAGAGTCTAATGCTCCACTGACTGAGCCAGCGAGGCGCCACAAGAAAACATGTTTTCTAAAATGTCTTTAACAAACCAGTTCACAAGGAATCAATTGTCTGAATACAGTTATAGCAACCATGTCTTAGTAAGTAATGTAACTTTCCTTCTAAAATATTTGGAAATATATACTTTTCAATGGTAATTCTGAATTGTGAGGCTTATCATATTTGTGCCCAACATAGTGCCATCAACACAATATCAGTAGCTACATGTACCTTTCTAAGCTTAAAATTAAGTTAACTGAAATAAAAATAAAACATTTAGTTCCTGAGTTGCATCAGCAACATTCTAATTATACAATAGCTACTTGTGGCTAGTGGCTACTGTACTGGGCAGCACAGATCTAGATTTTTTTATATCACTGCAAAAAATTTTAGAATAAAGCATCTAAAGAGAGGGATAGTTATTATAGTGAAAAGAGTTTACCTGGTCTGAGGAGGTGTGGGTGTGTAAAGGGGCTGGGCTGGCCTAAGTACCGGTTTGGAATTCTCTTCTCTGGGATGGGCTGGAGGGAGAACCTTCGCTGAGAACATGACATGCATCCTGAAGGAAAAATAAAAGAAAGTGAAATGGAACAGTAATCTAGAAAGTCCTCAGAGTATATATACATTTATCTATCTCCAGCAGTTGGGATGCTTTAGAAAAGTGCATTTTAGTACCTCCTTCAAAATTTATATGGCCCTTCCTCTGTGCCTGTGTTGGGCCCTAGGAATAAGGAAATGAGATCATTTTTACCCTTAGCAACTTCAGTCTACTGCAGTATAATAGAAGTATATACACATAAAGTATGACTGTGATATGAATAAGGAACTAGGGGAACAGAAGAAAGGCAACAACAAAAGCAAGGAAGGGGTTAGGGTATATTAAGAGATGGTATGAAGTTGTGTCCTAAAATTCAGAAAAAGAGAACTAACATTTTTATTGACAATATGTGAAGTAGGAGAAAATATGCACATGCTATCTCATTTAAACCTGGAAATGTTAAGAGTTAGGTTAAATAATGTATGAAAAATGCTTAATGATGGCATGCAACAAACACTATTATTAGTATTCATTCAACAAGATTTAAGCATGTGACTGGAACACATCCAAGAAAAAGACCTAAGAATGAAGACTATTTGCTGTGGCCTTTTTTTTTTTTTTTTTTTTAGATTTTATTTTATTTATTCATGAGAGACACACACACACAGAGAGAGAGAGAGAGAGAGAGAGAGAGGCAGAGACACAGGCAGAGAGAAAAGCAGGCTCCATGTAGGTAGCCCGATGTGGGATTTGATCCCAGGACTCCAGGATTATGCCCTGGGCCAAAGGCAGGCGCTAAACCGCTGCGCCACCCAGGGATCCCTGTGGCCTTTAAAGAACATACAGTCTAGTGGAGGTAAGACAAAATGACATTATAACACTATATGGTGAATGCCATGGTGGATTCATTCACAAGGCTTTTCGAGAGCACAGAGACTAATAAAATGTTGTAGGATGGGTATAAAGACAAAGAGAGGCACACAGAGCACTGGGGAACACAAAAAGGTGTTGGTGTAGGACTGCAGAAGTTGAGGATGTCTACTCTGAAAAGAATTAGACAAGCGAAGGACATCTGACTGGCTGTTGGTAGAACATGCGACTCAATCTCCAGGCTGTAATTAAGAGCCCCATGTTGGGATCCCTGGGTGGCGCAGCGGTTTGGCGCCTGCCTTTGGCCCAGGGCGCGATCCTGGAGACCCGGGATCGAATCCCACATCGGGCTCCCGGTGCATGGAGCCTGCTTCTCCCTCTGCCTGTGTCTCTGCCTCTCTCTCTCTCTGTGACTATCATAAATAAATAAAGATTAAAAAAAATGTTTAAAAAAAAAAAAAAAAAAAGAGCCCCATGTTGGGTACAGAGATTACTTAAAGATAAAATCTTAAAAAAAAAAAAAGTCAAGTGAAAGAGAAATGGGGTGGAAGGTGTCATGAATGAGATCATGAAAGGGAAGGCATAGAAAGTACTGTGTGTCTTTGCATGTGTGTGCATCTGTGTCTGTCTGCATGTAGTAGAGGGAAGGGAGAATTTCAGGTCAGTGTTGCTGGAGGAAGATGAAAAAATTAGAAAGGTAAGGATCAGATCATTAAAGGCTTTGTATACCAAATTAAGGAATTAGGATTTTAACTGCCATCATTGTTGTTTTTTTTTGGTTTTTTTTTTTTTTTAACAAACAAGGAATCAGACTCCGAGAAGGCAACAACAAAAGCAAGAAGTACTTTGTGCCTTGTCACACAGTTAGTACTGGGGAAGCTGGAATCCAAACCTAGGTTTATTAAACTCCGAAATCTTTGCTCTTATCCCTCCACCCTGTTGCTCCATAAGTGTTCTTTGTTGATCCCAATAACACAATCAGTACTATGCAATCTCCTTGTGAACATACAATTGCTGTAACAGCAGGATGTGATGTCTGGATCAACTAAAGGTTTCTGTAGGGACTATGTAGTATGAATGAGGTATATACATTTAATGAGTTAGAAGTCTTAACTGAGAGTTATTGAAAAAAATTATGGCTTCTTGGATGATTAAGACAAAATGATAAAGGTTTCTAGGCAGAATGAAAATACAGTTCAGAAGAGTGAAAAAAGAGAAAAAGGAAAACCAAGTATTTCCTGCAATTTAGCTTTAGAAAATGTACAGAATACACCTTAGGGAATATGCCCAGTCTATATACACTGAAAGCTTAACAAAGATAAGGCAAGCAATTTACAGAAATAGAGGAACTTGCTAGAAGACAATATAAAGATGCAATCAACAAAGTCCTGACATGAGAAACACTACAGGACAAACAACTCTGTTTCTTCCACATAAACTTTATGGCAGGTAGGGGTGGTAAGAGATAGAGGAGGAATCTGTATATTAAGAAAATCTTAAAACCTTTATCAACCTTTTATAATATGTGAATCTTACTTATATGGATCCTGATTCAAGCAACAAATTTTAAAACAAGTATTCCCTCACACTGTTTATTACATTTATGAAAAAATTGGAAATTTGGATAATAATTGCATATTTGACAGTATTATGGAAGTAATGTTTACTTCTTTAAGGTGGGGTAATAGTGCTGTGGTTGTGTCAAAGAGGAATAATCTTACCTTTTAGAGCTATAAACTGAAATATTTACAGATGAAGTGATATAAACAGATTTGTCACAAAATAACACAGGAGTGTGTGTGGATTGGGGAGAGAGGATAAAAGAAGATTTGGATGAAAAAAGACTGGCCATGAGTTGGTAACTGTTTGTACATGTTTGAGATTTTCATAAGAAGTAAAAAAAAAAAATGAGTTAAGCATAGAGAAAAATGAAGGAAATAAGTATGCACTCTGAAAGGCAATCTAAGACAAAGAGTTAAAGGTAGCATAGTATAGCAGAAAAAAGTGCCAGTTCTATGATCTACATGATCTTGGCCAGTTACATAATTCCTTTGCACGATTTCTTTACCTGTGAAATAAGTTATATTATAGTGGCTTTCAAACTTTTAAAACCAAGATCCACAGTAAGAAATATATCTTACATGGTAACCTAGTATACACAGAAGTATAAATACGATATACATAAAAATTTCACTAGGGGCACCTGGATGGTTCAGTCGGCTTGAGTGTCTGACTCTTGATTTCGGCTCAGGTTGTGATCTCAGGATCATGGGATTGAGCCCTGCATCTGGCTTGCTCCCCACTTGGTGCAAAGTCTGCTTGTCCCTCTCCCTCTGTTTCACCTCCTACTCTCTCTCTCAAATACATAAAATCTTTTTTTTAAAAAATTACAATACTATCCTAATATTTGTCTGCCCTATTCCATTAAAAAGTTTCTGCAATTTCAGTAATTTGCAGTAATACGACTACTGCAATTTCTTGAATGGTGGCCCCCAAAAGATATGTCCATGTCTTAATCTCCAGAACCTGTGACAGTTAATTTATTTGGAAAAAGGGTCTTTGCAGATGTAATTAAGGATCCTGAAATGAGATCATCCTGGTCACCTGGGTAGGCCCTCAATTCAATGACAAATGCTCTTATAAGAGAAATGCAGAGAGATTTGAAACAGACTAGAAAACAGAAGAGGAGGAAGTAATGGGACCATGGAGGCAGCGATTAGAGTGATGTGGCCACAATCCAAAGAACACCCGCTACTAGAAGCTAAAGAGGTAAATATTCTTTCCTAGAGCCTTTGGAAGGAATACAGCTCTGCTGACACTTGGTTTCAGACCTCTGGCCTCCAGAACTGTGAGAGAATTCTATTATCTTAAGCCACTATGTTTGTGGTGATTTGTTATGGCAGCCTCAGGAAACTAATACCATGACCTACTACGATTACAACTTGCCATTGGAAAACACTGCACTAAAACACTCTCTGTACTGAGGGAAGCTCTAGTTTGGAAGAGGGATGCAAGGATGCTCAATAATTTTTAAGACCATAAAGGGATCCTGAGACCAACCTCTGTCTCAACGAAACATTAGACTCTCTATAGTTACTTGCAAATATCTGCAGAAATGACTATCTCCAACGCATAGTAGTCTTTCCCCCACTTTTTAAATTTATTTGATCTTTGACATTATTTTTTTTCAAGATTTTGAGAGAGACATAGCACGTAAAAGAGATAGCAAGAGAGAGCATAAGCACGGAGAAAGAGAAAAGCAGGTTCCCTGTGAGCAGAGAGCCTGACATGGGGCTTGATCCTAGAACCCTGAAATCATAACCTGAGCTGAAGGCAGATGTTTAGCCGACAGAGCTACCCAGGTACCCCTGTTATTTGTGTTTCTGAAAATAGTGAAGGCAAGAGGAAGAGACGATAATGGGTTGTCCGTGTAAAGGATCATGTTGGTGGAGTGACTGGGATGCAGTGTTATGACAAAAAGGAATACAATTTGGAGTTCAGCAGAACTACCTGAGCTTTTTTCACCTGTAAGTAAACTCTTCAAAGCTTACACAATATAGGATGCAGCACCGTTTTTCCTTATTACAACAAATTAGTAGGGGCATGGTGTATTTAATATTTTCAAATCCCAGCATCCTTTTTTTTTTTTTTAAGATGAGAGAGAGAGGCGGAGACACACACAGGCAGAGGGAGAAGCAGGCTCCATGCAGGAAGCCTGACATGGGACCGATCCCCGGTCTCCAGGATCATGCTCTGGGTTGAAGGCAGCACTAAACCACTGGGCCACGGGGGCTGCCCCAAATCCCAGCATCTTTGATGATATAGATTTATAGAAAAAAGCCTTCCTCCCACATCTGTCCCAAAGTTACCCTGTACCCCTTCCTTAAGACATCCAGTCTCACCACTTTTTGTTGAAATCACATCTATTTATTGGTATCCTCTTCTTTAGACAAATAGTAGCATGTTATGTTTGAGGTAGATGTTATTATAATACTGCCCATTTAAAGATGAGAAAAAAAGATACATAGGAAGGTTAAGAAACCTGCCCAAGATGAATAATTACTGCAGACAGAACTAGGATTTGAACAATCTATTTGTAGAGCCCATAACCACTGGATTATCTTATTTGGCAGTAAAATAACTGAATGTAAAAAGTTAACCAATTCTCCCTCGCTTTTTTTAATGTTCAAATGCAAAAATACTAGAATACCCAATCCTTCTATTTTGGACCACTTCTTACCATAGTAAACTTAAATCTGACAGATGCAAATAAACAATACTTTCACCTACATTTAAGTTAACAGAATTTTTTTGCCCAATATCACATAATTACTTGGTAGCAAAACTGGTATGTCAAGTCCTATTTCTAAGATCCAATTCGACTCAAAGTAAGACCATTTCCTTAATATAGACCCTCCTCAATTCACCTGACTACATCTCCTAAATGGTCTGCCTTTCTTGGATCTTACCTTTCTTCTTTAATTCATCCTCTACAGCTATACTATTTTGAAAGTGATCCCTTCAGTCCTTTGCGTCAGTGTCCTCAAAGGTGTGGTCAACCAACTCAGGGTGTTTTTTGTTTTTAGAAGATTTTATTCATTCATTTGAGAGAGAAAGAGAACACACACAATTAGGGGGAGCAGCAGGCAGAGGGAGAAGGAAAAGCAGATTCCCTGCTAAGCAGGGAGCCCTATTCTCAGGACCTCGATTCTCAGGACCCTGGGATCACTACCTGAGCCCAAGGCAGATGCATAATCAAAAACAAGAGTTGGATGCTTAACTGACTAGAGCCACCCAGGCACCCCCCCAACTCAGGTTTACATTCAGGATCTGTCCTTAACTTTCCAGCCTTCCATACTAACACTATATACCTACAATTTTCTATTGTTCAGACTGCACTTCAAACCCTAGTTTAGCACCCTTCATGATCTGGTCCCTATCCATTCCTCTGGCCTAATAATTCTCAAAACAAACAAACAAACAATAATAATAATAATAAAAAACCCAAAACATTATTGCAGCCACACTTGAAGAGCTCCAGCTAATTAGTCTGTACTAATGACTAAATTTAATAACTAATGTTAAAGGTAACAGTATTTACCTTTGAAAACATAGTTCTCATCTAAAATGCTTTTGTCTGCTTCCACGAGCACAAACATCACTTACTCCAGTAAGCCTTCCCTTAGGATTCCTCATTTTCGCAGATTCTGATGCAAATGCCCCTCCTCAATGCTCCTGTGCTTAATTCTGTTTTAATACCTACTGCACTGCACATAATTCCTAATTAGTTTGCCAGTCTATTACAAACTTTTAGAAGGCAGGGATCATTTGTTATTTGATTTTATTTCCCAGTGATTAGACTGGGATGTATTTTAAAAGTCAAAAGCCAAACCAGATGATTCTCAGGTTTTTTGGCTTGAACAGGATAGATGATTGCACTAATAAATGAAATGGCAAAGACAGATATTTATTGGATATTCCAAAAGAGAGTTCAAATAGGCAATCTGAAGATCAGGAGGAAAATAACAGGCTAGATATATAAATTAAAATGCCATAAACACATAAATGGTATCTAAAGTCCTGGGACTGGATATTACCTACCGAGACTGTGATCAAGTTTAGTTACTATTTTAGTGTGAGAAGACACAGCATAGGAGAAAGCAAGAAAACTAGAGGAATATGGTATTTAGATATTTAAACAAGTATCTGGATGGAGGAAGTACTTACCTGTGTCAAGTGCTGCTAAATACAAGGAGGCCAAAAGGACAACTACTGGATTTGGCAACATAGAAGTCACTGGAGACCCAGACAAGAACAATTTTAGTAGAATATAAATGATAGAATATAAAAGAAGCCTTTTTACCAAATTGGTAAAAGGTGGTCCAAAGGTACAAATCCAGTTATAAGATAATAAATTCTGGAGGATGTAATGTACAACATGGTGACCACAGTTAACAATCCTTCATCGGATAGTTGAAAACTGCTAAAAATAAAGATCTTAAAAGTTCTCTTATCACAAGAAAAGTGGGGTGCCTGGCTGGCTCAGTCAGTAAAGCATGAGATTCTTGATCTCAGGGATGTGAGTTCAAATCCCATGCTGTGCACAGTTTACTTGAAAAAAAAAAAAAAGTTCTCACCATAAGAAAAAAATTGTAACTATGAAGTAATGAATGACAATTAAACTTCTTTTGGTAATCATTTCACAATGTATACATATATCCAATCATGTTGTACAACTTAAATATATATGTCAATTATATCTCAGTTAAGACTGGGGGAGGAAAAAAAAGTAGAAGCCAGATTGGAGTGTGCCAACAAAACAGGATAGAAAAAAGCAGAAACATCAAGCAGAGACAATAATTTTGAGAAGTTTTATTGTAAAGGGATGAGAGAAAATGGCACAGCAGCTGGAATGGGTAAAAGAGCAAGAGAGGAGAAATAATTAGAAGCAAATCCTTGTGAGATATATATATATATATATATATATGTTAGTTTTTTGGTGATTTTTTCCCCAATTATATTAATTTCTCAAGAGCAGAATTTTCAATTTTCTAACTCCTATCTGTATCACAGGTTCTCAATACATATTTACAAAATGTCTAGAATCTGAACTTTTTAAAAAAGATTTTATTTATTTATTCGAGAGAGCACACAAGCAGATGAAGCAGCAGAGGGAAAGGGAGAAGCAGGCTCTCCACTGAGCAGGGTGCCCAAGGTGGGGCTTGATCCCAGGACTCTGGGATCATGACCTGAGCTGAAGACAGACGTTTAACTGACTGAGCCATCCAGGGACCCCTAGAACCTGAACTCTTAAATCCTGGTCCAAGATATGCAACAGAGTAGGAAGAATAGAATTTAGAATCAGATAGACTCAAGTTCAAATATCAGATTTTTCACTAATAAGATAGGTAGCCTTAGACATATTTATCCTTAAGGACATCAGGTTTCTTATGGGCACAAAATATTTATTTTGCTAGAATGCTATTAACAATTACATGAGAAACCGCAAGTCACTTGGTATAGTGTTTGACCTAAAGATGGTGCTCAAATAATATTCAATATTTTTATTATTATTTTCAACGGTAGGCAAATACAATGATGTGTGTACCATACATATATACATGTAGACAGGTATACTGTAGCGAATTAAAAACCGATCTAAAGTAGCTCTCTGCCCCATCACACTACTGTTTTTTGTTTTTGAGGGGGAGCACATATCATATTATCTCACATTATTTTAATACTTTTCTTATTATTTATATTCCATCATACTGTAAAGCATGAAAATTGTAATTTTTAATACTATTAACATTGGTGGTTAAACTGTGCCTTGCACAAAGTAGACATTCAGTAATTATATAATAACTATGTTATTAGTGTACAATTTTCAAGATCTTTATGTTTTAAAGTAGTAAACTTTGAAGTGGGTAGATACTGTCATCTCAAATCATTCAATACTGGTATGCAGAAGCCTTCCCTCAAACACCCCAAATCTGGGCTAGGTGTCTCTCATGATTGCTTAGCATCCAGTGCTTCCCCCATCATAGTCCTTATTATACTGTAATTGAGTTGTTTGAATTTCCTATGAAATTGCCTCTTGACTGAAATAAAACAAAAATGTAATCTACCTAAATACTTTTTCATGTAGTTCACGATTTCCTCATTTTTCAAAACCGAAACATAGAACTGGGAAATAAGTTATTAAGGCTCAGTAGCCTACAAGTGCAAGGGGCATGCTCTGGCCATCAACAACAGTTCCCACTGGCTTATGAGGCATTGTTTGAGGCTTCCAGGGGGAATACAGGAGAAATAGTCCAGAGGGTTCAGGATGCTCTGGCATGTCTCTGGACTAGCTCTATCTGGAAGATCTAGTCCTTAACCCAACCCCAGAATGACACCATAATGCAAACTTCTCTGACATAAGCTTGTAACTCTGCTTGCCACATAATCAGTATCCTAATGTCTCCTAGCAATGTCCATGGTAGTAACATTGTCTACAATGTAAAAATGTGCCTATTTGCGGACACTGCCTCTACCACCAACACCAGTTAAAGCTTGAGCTGAGAGGAAACTACGGTTCTCACTACTCAGACCCAGAACACCCACTTCCAACAATCTGTTAAAATATGGTAGATTACTATGAAGTTCTAGGAGTGCAGAGATACGCTTCACCTGAGGACATTAAAAAAGCTTATCATAAAGTGGCACTTAAATGGCACCCTGATAAAAATCCAGAAAATAAAGAAGAAGCTGAGAGAAAATTCAAAGAAGTAGCTGTGGCATATGAGGTATTATCAAATAACGAAAAACGGGACATTTATGATAAATATGGCCAAGAAGGATTAAATGGTGAAGGCAGAAGTCATTTTGATGATTCTTCTGAGTATAGCTTCACATTCCGTAAGCCAAGTGATGTCTTTAGAGAAATTTTTGGTGAAAAGGACCCATTTTCATTTCATTTCTTTGAAGACTCACTTGAGGACCTTTTAAATAGTCCAAGAAGCTCCTATGCAAGCAGAAGTACAAAATCCTGTTTTGCTACCTCCAGTGAATATCCAGTTTTTGAGAGATTTCCTTCATATGACACAGGATATATACCATATGGTTCACTGGGCCATGAGGGCCTTAATTCATTCTCCTCCCTGGCATTTGATGATAGCGGGATGGGCAACTACATATCTGTTACAACTTCAAGTAAGATTGCTAATGGTAGAAATACAAATACACAGAGAATTATTGAGAATGATCAAGAAAGAGAAGTTGTTGAAGATGACGGTGAGTTGAAGTCCTTCTTTATAAATGGTGTGGCAGATGAAGAGGGCTTTGAAGAAGAATGCACTTGGAGAAGACAGTCATTCAACAATTATTCACCAAAGTCCTATAGCCCCAAACATGCAACTCAATATACTTTTGTGGACAGTGATGAGCAAGATATTCCTTGGGTCACCAGCAACTGGAATCCCTCTATTTTCTCAGCAGGATTCAAAGAACGTGGCAAGAGGAAAAAAAAGAAGCATAAAGAGGTACAGAAGAAGTCAACCAAAAGAAATCGTTAAATTGACTCATCAGACACATTATGTTCATATAACAATTGAACATGACTCGTGTGTGTTTTGGTTAATCAGAGTTTTGTAGATAACATTTGTTTAATACTCTACTAAGATTATGTTTTTAACATGTTTAGCAGCATTGTGGACATTTGGTCAAAGGTTATTTGGATTAGGTATATCAGAAAAAGATGAGTTTGTGTTGACAGTGATGTTAAGAATTTGGAAAACAGCAAATGTCATTTTACTTTTTGTTTTTAGCTAAACACTTACAAATCATAGTTTTTCTTTAGCAGAGTTTATGATTTATTTCATTCCTTTTATCTATTTGAAACTACTATGAAAACTTTTGAAATGTGTATAGCATTAGGAGCTAAAGATTTATTAGTACACAGGTTCAGAATATATAATTATTCATGAAATGACCTTTTTCCAAGAGGCAGAGCAATTGACATATAACTTAAATACATTATAAATAAAAATTAAAGTATAAAGCATTTTTTATGTTAAAAATAACCAGTTATATTTGCATACCCATGTTTACAACAGCACTTATTCACAATAGCCAACAGGCAGAGGCAACCCAAATATCAATGGATAAATAAATATATATGTAGTGAAATATTATTCAGCCTTAAAAAGGAAATCCTGTCACATGCTACAAAACGGGTAAACTTTGAAACACCATGGTAAGTGAAATAAGCCAGTCATAAAGACAAATTCTTATGATTCTACTTACGTGAGCTAAGAAATTCAAACAAAGCAGAATCATGGTTACCAAGATGAAGGAGGAAGAAGTGTTGTTAACGGGTCTAATTTTAGATTTGCAAGATGAAAAAGTTCTGGAAATCAGTTTCACAATGCGTATTTAAAAATGATTAGCATGGTAAATTTTATGTTATGTGTATTTTACTACCATTAAAAAAGAAAACGAGACTTATCCTCCATTTCTCAGAACAATGTGGCTATATCATATATGGCAGGCCTACAGTGAATCACTCCAGATAAGAAACTTTGTTTCCTTTTTTACCATATACTATGTACAAAGGATCTACAAATACATTACTCTAAAACACTACCCTTAGCCACTATTATGTAGCGTTCAGATGGAAGAAAAATGAGTTACATGGATTCATCAGATGTTGAGCAAGTGGTCTTAGCTAAATGTTTGCAAACAGTTGCTTATTTTTTTTTTACATTTGCTTATTTTAAATGAACTTAGTTTAATTTCAACACAATTACTTTCTGCTTCCTCTATTTTACTTTCAAAATATATTACTTTTCAGTCTATGATTTTTATTCATTCTTTTCAGGGTATTTTTTGAGTACCTACTATTTGTCAGGGACTTGGAATACATTAATGAATTAACACCAAAAATCTTAGCTGTCACAGAGCTTACAAACTGGAGAAAGATAAAAAACAAGTATTAAGTAAAATATAATGTTAGTCATAGGTGCTAAAAAAACCAAAATAAAGTAGGAAAGAGGACAGAAGTTTTGAAATCCAAGGGTTGAAATTTTAATTAAGGTAGTCAGGGAAAAGTGGTTAATATCTGAATAAAGATGTAAAGAAAGTGAAGGAGTTCATGTGGATATGAGGTAAAAGAATTCCAGAAGGAACAGCAAGTGAAATGTTTCTAAGGCCAGATGTGTAAGGTGTGTTTGAGGCTAACAGAGAAAATCATTGTGAACAATTAAGAGAACAAGCAGATGAAGTAAGAAAGGTAACAGGAGGTCAGATTATATAGGGATTGCTTGATCACAGTATGGACTTTGTTATTATAAGTGGGATAGGAAGCTACTGGAGGCTCTGAGTAGAGGAGTGACATAACCTGACATATCTAAACAGGCCCACTCTGGCTGTCTTTTTTTTTTTTTTTTTAAAGATTGATTTATCTTAGTTGGGGGGATGGGGACATGGAGAGGAAGAATTGCAAGCAGACTTCCACTGAGTGCAGAGCCCCACATATGGCTTGATCTTAGCACCTGGAGATCATCACCTTAGCCAAAATCAAGAACTGGATGCTCAACCCACTAAGTCACTGAGGAACCTATGGCTGTTGTCATAACAAATAGGTTGGTCCAGGGTGGTGGAGGTAGGTAGGGGCGGTGAAGTGATGAAATTCTGGATATAGTCTAAAGGTAGCACCAAGCAGAATTTACTGACAGGCTGCATATTTGGTATGAGAGGAGTCAAGGTTTTTGGCTTTAGCAACTGAAAGAAGGGATCTGCTATTATCTGAGATAGGACTGCAAGTGTTAAGTTTTGGATGTGCTACATTTGAGATCTCTGAATTTATTAACTTGAAAGAATTCCTTGGACTGACTTGCATCCTGCATATTCCTTGTCACTAAATCTTTATTTAAAATTTTTTTTAGCAAAAAGATCTATTGATCATATTATTTTAACCTTTTATCTCTTAGAAATGTAATGACTTTACATTTTACTGTGACAAAGATGGGAGCAAATGACCTAGCAAAACTAAAACCCAATCACCTTTGGCAAAATACAGTTCAATGGCATACAGTAATGTAACATGTGGAACACAAAAAAAGAGTAAAATGTGAGCTTTTAATTTCGCTTGATATTTAGTTGGCAGGTGGAGAGAAAATTCCATAAGAGGAACTATGGACAATATGCATTTAAAACTCACTTTCAGGGGATCCCTGGGTGGCGCAGTGGTTTGGCGCCTGCCTTTGGCCCAGGGCGCGATCCTGGGATCGAATCCCACATCGGGCTCCCGGTGCATGGAGCCTGCTTCTCCCTCTGCCTGTGTCTCTGCCTCTCTCTCTCTCTCTCTGTGACTATCATAAATAAAATAAAAAAAAAAAAAAAAAAAAAAAGTAAATAAAACTCACTTTCAGGGGGCACCTGGGTGGCTCAGGTCATGATCTCCAGGTCCTGGGATTGAGCGCCAAGTTGGGTTCCCTGCTCAATGGGGAGTCTCTCCCTCTGCCCCTCCTCCCTGCTCATGCTCTCTCAAATAAATGAATATAAAAAAATCAAATAAATGAATAAAAATCTTAAAAAATACAACAAAATGAACAAAACTTATGTTCAGGAAATAAAATCACAAAAGCTTCGAGTATTTTAAATGCTTTTATAAAATGTGTTATTTACTAAAGTTTATCTGTCATGTATGTGGGACTACTCAACGTTGTAATAAAACCAATTTTCCAACAACAAAAGAAAAACCAGTGTCTCTGAAAAATTTAAGAATGCAATGACATGCCCTCCAGTCCATTTTCCCACTCTTAACAGATAACTAAAAATTCAGATTTAATCTCATTCAATAGCTTAAAATTACCCAACGGTTTCCCACTGCCTAGAGGAATGGGAATATACAAGACCTTTCATGAGCCAGCCACCAGCTTTTCTTCCTAACTTGGTTCTTTTTATTTTTTTTTTAAATTTTATTTATTCAAGAAAGACACAGAGAGGCAAACACATAGGCAGAGAGAGAAGAAGGCTCCCCGTGGGGACCTGAAGTGGGACTTGATTCCAGGACCCTGGGATCACAACCTGAGCCAAAAGCAGATGCTCAACTACTGAGCTACCCAGATGCCCCCTAACTTGGTTTTTAAATCACCTCTTCCTACGCATCTTATGCTCAAGCCCAAATTTTTCCAAAATGTGTTCCAAGTGATACCAGTTCAAGACTCATCACAGAAAAAGGGCCCTGTGGTCACATACAGTTTGCAAATCACTTCCAAATACCTTTCTTTCTTAGAGATTTAGTCTATTATGGGCATGATGAAATGCAGCATTCCCCAAACTTATTTGACCACAGAACCATTTTGGTGTAACACCTACCACATGCCTAGGAACATATTTCAAGAAAGCTCCACCAAGCTTATGGACAATTGAAAAGCTTTGTTCATGCCTTTGCATAGGCTCCCTCTGCCAGGATGGCTCTGTTACTCTAGTCTGCTTGGTAAAAGCCTTTTTCAAGTCTTAAATATCTCCTAATATTTAAGGACATGCCCACATTTCCTCCTGGCTCCTCCCTGCTGCCAGAAAACATCTATCACTTTTTCCTTCTCTCCACCATTGTTACTAAACTTGTTATATTACAATTACTTGCGTTTTTATCTCCCATAATGATAGAAAATATGTTCCATGTTCATATCTGGTGCTCCACGTTTGTTGAATAAATCAACCACAAACAAGCTTAAAAAAAAAATCACTTATTCTTTAGTCAACACTCTCACCTTAGGATTGCAGGACTTTCACTGATGAAAACGTTTCCTATTGTACTCAATACTCTGTACTACAGAGTATTCTAAAGAAGGGCAATCAAAGGCACCACAGGCATTCAAAGTTCTATTTATGAGCACCTCAAGACAGACTCTTCAAACTCTGAAATTTAGTAAAATCTCCAAATGACATTTTTTACAACCCATTACTGCCTTTCTTGAGTCCCTATGCCACTTGAGTCAAGACTCTATTACAACCCATTGTTATCTTGTTATTTATCTATTGCCTATCACCCTGACAAGACTGTGAGCAACTCCAGGGAAGTGGAAATTCATCCACAATGACTACTAAAAAATTACTGAATGAAAAGAACATTCTTTTTGGGTCAATATAAAGTTTCAAAAGGATCCTGCTAAACCAGAGTGAAGATCTAGTGGTGGTATAACAGAAAAAGATCTAGGTGGCAATTATACAACTAAAATTGCTGACTTGCAATTTGTGACCCTGTGTTAGTTTCAGTTCCTCATCAATTAAATGAAGATATCTGCCCTAATTGGACTTGCAAAGATCCAAGATCATCCATTCAAAATGCGTGAGTGTGTACATATACATATGTACATATAACTATCTCATGGTGTTAATGTTAGGAATGCAATACTTACTGCATTGAAACAAAGTGAAGCATAACAAAAATATTTTCCAAAGATCTTAGCAAGTATAATCCAGTTTCTAGTGTTAAACTTTCATTAATGAAGTTTTACGCGTAGCCTCAACAAATCCAAGAATAAAGTCACAAGCAAAGGATGGTTTCGGCTCTAAACCACAGATTGTGGCTTTTATGGTTAAGGCTAAATACGTATCTGTTTATCTACTCCTATGGAGGACAGCTTTCTGCAGCTTAACTGTTAGAACCCAAGAGCAAATTCTGTGCACTGGACAGTGATTCGTTTTTATTTTTCACAGAGAAAAAAAAATCTTATAATTATCACTCATTTTCATTAAAGTAGGTAATGTAAGAAATATATGGTAAGACACAGGTTTGATGTCAAATACCATATGCTCTGGTTCACACATTGTTCGCTTATTGGCCAAAACCCTGAAATATGATCCAACAGCAGGTCCGCCCGCAAGGTAGATGATTCAACTTTCACTGATGGAGGTTTAAGTTCATCAGATTAACTGTTCGCGATAGAGTACACCCTAAAAGAATGGTCCCCATTATTCCTGGACTCCAGCAGCTTGCCTTTACGAGCAGAGCTTTCAGACATTAAAAAGCCCCGGGAGTATTTCCAAGCATTATCTCTTCCAAGAGGAACTGCTCAAAGCATTTGTGTCACTAAACATGTTTCCTGTACATGCTGGAGCCAGCTCTCAAGGCAACTCTTTGAAAACACGAAAATAGGACTTTAGGGTAGCCTAAGAGAAACAAGAGCTACTCGAGGCGAGACACTTTTGATACCTAAGTTAGTGACAACTGACACAACTTCTAGGAGTCCGAGGAACTTTGAAGACAGCCCCTCTGGGGGACGGCACACACTTTTCTCTCTGCAGTCATTCCGGCTTCCCAGAATACCTCAACGGCAGGGAGAACACAGGGCCCACCCTTTTCCAGAAGTAGCAGGTAAAGAAGAAATCCGAGGAGCGCACAAAGGGTTTGGGAGCGGAGGCCCCAGCAGGAGAAGGGTCCGCCGAACCAGGGATGGCCTGAGACCAACTTGGATCCCTCTGGGGCGCCTCAGGTTTCTCAGAGAGCAAGCCCCCGAGGGGACACCGTGGGAGGTGAGTCTAACCTGAGCGGCAGCGGGCGCTTGCTACGGCGGGAACCAGCTTAGTTGCTGAGAGTAACCAAGGCATGACGGCCTCCCTCACGCGACAGGAAGGAAAAGAAAAAAACAGCCGGAGAAGCGGCGGCCCGTACGAGTACGTCGCCAGGAAACCAGGCCGAGCGCCCCGCCCCTTCCGGCCAGCGCCGCTCTCCGGGCTTTCCTTCCGCGGCGGCGCTGAATGCTGACGTCACGCGCAGAGCTGTGACTGAGGCTCCCGGCGGAGGGCCAGCTTGGCTTCCTGTCGTCGTGCTCCACCTAATGCCCACACGCACGGAATGTCCGATTCTAAAGGATTCGGACAGTGTCTCGTCTCCTTGAAAGCACCACGTGTAGGGGGTCGATCCATCCGGGGAACTCGCTCAGATTTCGAGTACGAGAATGCCCGCGTAGAGAGGCAGGCACCATCCCGAACAGCCATACTTCCAGAAGGTTCTGGGCAGTGCGCAGGGGCAGAGGCGGAGGGAGTAGGAATGAACGGGCGAAGGACCCGGGGTCACGAGACCGTTGAGTAGGAGGAGCCCGCGGCCGGGGAGGTTCTAGTCTGTTCTGCCTCGCGGTCGCCGCCCCCTTCCACACCGTCACGCTGGGCTAGTACCCGCGCCTGGAATTGGGCCGCAGCCTCACCGCGCCTGCCGCCCGCCGCCCGCCAGCGCCTCTGGATCATGGACCCCCGCAAAGTGAGCGAGCTTCGGGCCTTCGTGAAAATGTGTAAGCAGGATCCGAGCGTTCTGCACACCGAGGAAATGCGTTTCCTGCGGGAGTGGGTGGAGAGGTGAGACCGGGGCGAGGACCGTTGGGGGTGGGAAGCGGGACGGCGGGAGGGAGGGCTGGGCCGGAGCTGGGCCGGACGAGCGGGGAGCTCAGCTGCGAGGGCTCGCCAGGGCTCGCCGCCTGTTTGTGGCTCCGCGTGGCCGGGAACCGCAGGCCACCTCGGGGGCTAATGGAGGATCCGAGGGCTGCTTAGATGGCCCAGAGGCGGGGGAGGAGCAGGCATGGCTGAGTTTCCTCGTCCTGAGGTCGTCAGGGGTGTGTCTCGGGCGAAATGGGAATGCAGACGATTGCAGGGACTTGGGCACGGTGGACGAGACGGGGGTGGGGGTGGGGCGGCTGGGGAAGCTGCAAGATTTCGCCTTCGCGCGGAGTTGTTTTTCTTGAAATCACTGGTGTCCTGCTCAGGTCGCAATGACACACAGCTCGTTTACGCACTACGTCTTTAGTGTTTTAATAATGATGACTTGTTATATAATGGGTTATAATAAAGATTGGAACTGTTGGAATACCTTTAAATTTATAGCAATTCTAACTGCGTAGAATTATTTTGAGTCACTTATTGGTACCTCCGTAGTAGCGGTGCCGTCATAGCAAACACTTGAAAAGAATTTTCTAGGGCCCTGTGTTGCCGTGATCTGTTCTTGTTATCTTTAAATCTAGAGTACTTCGCTACGTGCGCGGAATTAATAGGCACTGTGCCAGATGCTAGGAAACGGTAGAAGTGCATTTTATTTAGTGATGCAGATGAATACATACAGAGATTTCTTTTGATACTTACCGTGTAATAGAGATTAACGTTCCTCATACTGGAGGGGACCTTAAGGGAGACAGGGAAATCTTCCCCGAGGTGGTTTTTTAAAAATCACTACTACTGGTGAGGAATTTAAAAGACACACACAAGTCGTACCTCATGGTGATAAGAGCGACAGTGCAAAACAATGTGACTCTTTAGAGGTACTATTCGAAACATTGATCTTTTTATTTTAGTGATTTTTTTTAAGGGAAGATGAGCCCACGATTACCAAATACTTGAAAGAATATTCAACAACAAACTGTTGAATGTATGTGGTTGTATAATTATTTTCCTCTAAGTTTCTCACTCTTCTTCTCAACTAGTTTCCTAGCTCCTGTGAGATTTTTTTCATGATATAAATTTAAAATTCTGAGAACATTTACAATTACCGTAGTAACTTGTTGATAACAGTTAAGAACAACATTTTGTAACGGGAAAACTTACAAGATGTTCATTTCAGGACTGGGAATTTATTTATTTTTTTCAGGACTGGGAGTTTAGACCTAGATTTTACTCCGGTTGTTTTGTTTTTCTATTGAATAACTTGATTATCCAAATGCCTCACTTAAGATATTTGTATGCTTTTAATCTCTTCTATTAATAGAGGAAAGAGCCTACAATTAATTGATTATAAAATTCCAGGGCGCACGTACCACAGGAGGAAATAATTGATGCCAAGAGTGAACCTTATACTGAGTGTATAAAATGTTTTGTTCCACTGCTGGTGAAGAGAAAGGGAGGTGTGAAGAAAAAAACGTTATCTAACAACATAACTTGTGCTAACTCTATTATATGACTGTGGCTATGTAGAAAATTCCAGTGTAAGATCTGGAAAATATTGTCAGCCATTATTTCTAGAACATCCTTATGTATCTTTTTTTTTTTAACGTTTCACATAGGTAATCCCATTTTTTTAAGTCTATGTTTTTCCTTTGGTATCCTAGATTTTCGGTTTAAGTAGGATAAAGCACCTTGGGCATGTAGAAGCCCCATTCTGAAGCATTCATTATCTATTTTAATCTAAATTAAAAATTTTTGTAGTCTTTGAGGCTATTGCTAGAAATGCAAAACTTTCTCTCTGCTTTCATGTTAGCCTTCTTAAGGGCAGGATTTTAGGAGATTGGGCTGAATGTGGAGACTTCTGGGTCCAGGAATATTCTTAGGCCTAATCCTACTATAAGGGCTCCTCAGGTTGAAACCGAATCAGAGTTCCTCTCTGTTAGTACTTAGATGTTAGTCAAAGGTACCTAGGCTTAGACATGGAAGAACAACTTATTTGCACATATGCCAGAATTTTACCATTGTTTATAGTTTAAAATTTTATTTGATGTTAAGAATTTATTTTTTTAAAGATTTTATTTATTTGAAAGGGAGAGACGGCAAGAGAGCATAAGCAGGGGGTCGGTAGAAGGAAAAGCACACTCCCTGAGCAGGGAACCCTATGACTGGCTTGATCCCATGACATTGAGATCAGGATCTCAGCCAAAGGCAGATGCTCAACCCACTGAACCACCCAGATGTCCCAAGAATGTATTTAACAACCTTTTAAATTGAACAAAGCGAAATAAAAATTCTTTTGGCTCAGTTAGTGAGGATCCAGAGAGACAATAATCTTTTCAACAAATATGTTTTGGGGTATTTTTGTTTTTATATAGGAAGAAGCATTTTTGAACGCCTTCATTTTATGGTAACTTAAAATCAACGGGTGTTATAATCTTCAGCACAATGCATGGCAAAGGGCTTTCAGTCAGCATTTTAAATGAAGTGGACAGGATGCACTTCTGTCAATAAATTTAGAATATAGCACCCAGTTTTTTGTACAGGTGCATAAGTATTGCTCAAAGTAACTTGAATGTATCAAATTAAGAGAATTATGAATTGGGGTTTTGTGTGATTCCTTACAAGGAGAGTCTCTGCACTACCCTTCTTGGCAACATAAAAGCCTATACTAGCAAAGTCTAGTTTGCAATGTTGGGAAGAGAATTAGCTTGTTTTAAGTCTTGGAAGCATTTGAAATTTCTGTCCCTATAAATTGATGTTAACTTTCTGGTGGTTAACTAGAATTTGGAATGTGAGAAACTCTTAAGTGTAGCTTATTGAATAAACCTTCTTGTGTTCCTTACCTCCCTGTTTTAAAATTTAAAAAAATTTTGAAATGTGCATGCAAATTTCAAATTCAGTACAAACAGCATTTTTCCGGAGACAATTTCCAGTGTTGTGCCCTAGCACCATTGTGTATTTCCTAAAATACAAAGACAGTCTCTCCAATACAACCATTAAACTCAGGAAACTAAAAATGAGGCATTAATGTTATGTAATTCTCAGAATTACATGTTGCACTTTATTGTTGTGATTCCTAATCTCTATTCTGAAAGAATTCTTCAGTCTTTCCTTGACTTTCATGTCATTGGCAGTTTTGCATATTACAAGCCAGTTATTTTGTATTTTGGATCATTTTAAATGAAATCGGTAATTTGGGTTTGTCTCCTTAGAGTTAGCTTAATACTTTTTTTTTTTTAATTTTTATTTATTTATGATAGTCACACAGAGAGAGAGAGAGGCAGAGACACAGGCAGAGGGAGAAGCAGGCTCCATGCACCGGGAGCCCGACGTGGGATTCGATCCTGGGTCTCCAGGATCGCGCCCTGGGCCAAAGGCAGGCGTCAAACCGCTGCGCCACCCAGGGATCCCTTTTTTTTTTTTTTTTTTTAAAGATTTATTTATTTATGATAGATATAGAGAGAGGCAGAGACACAGGAGGAGGGAGAAGCAGGCTCCATGCTGGGAGCCCAACGCGGGACTCGATCCCGGGATTCCAGGATCGCGCCCTGGGCCAAAGGCAGGTGCTAAACCGCTGAGCCACCCAGGCATCTCCAATACTTTTTTTTTTTTTTTTTTTTTAAGATTGATTTATTTTAGTCAGAGGGAGTGCACCACAAGCTCCTGTGAACAAGCGGGGAAAGGGGCATGGGGAGAGGGAAAGAATCTCAAGCTGATCCCACACTTAGCGTGGAGCCAGAGGGTTCAATCCCACAACCCTGAGATCATGACCTGAGGTGAAACACTGGATGCTTAACCTGCTGAGCCACCTAGACACCTCTAGCTTAATACATTTCTTGGTAAGACTGTCCCTTCCTGAAATTTTATCAGAAGTTGGTTTGTTACGGCTTTGTTTGAATGTCCACTCAAATACATTTCCTGGATGTTGCATTTTGAAACTTACGAAAAACACAGCTTAAGGAGCTGTGTGTCTTCGTTAAGGTTTAACTGCCAAAGAGCTATTGTTTGATTACTGTGCTCTTTGAAAAGTAGATTCTCTGTAGATTTGAGTTTTATTTATTTAAGATTTTTATTTATTCATTAGAGACACACAGAGAGAGGCAGAGACACAGGGGAAGCAGGCTTTACTGGGAGCCTGATGCAGAACTCGATCCTGGAACTCTGTCTGGGATCATGCCCTGAGCCAAAGGCAGATGCTCAAACACTGAGCCATCCCGCATCCCTGTGGATCAGAATTTTAAAGAATTGTGTTTTTATATGCCTGTTTCTTATCAAATCATTTTATTTTGCTGAATTACAAACTAAGACAATTTTTTTGCATATGGAAACTGGTTTTCCTTATCAAGGGTACTGAGTCTGAAAATTTTTTTAACTGTCACATTAAACAGAATGGGGAAAGTGCATGTTTTTCTTGATTGGTGCTTAACAAGAAATTCCAAACTTTGTTTATTATTGCATTTGCTGTTTTAGAGTTATAGTTTTGGTTCATGTTGGCCTCATTGTAAGTGTTAAGGCAAGCCACAGAGTAAGAGAAGATATTTGTAACACATAAAACTTACGGAGTGGGCAGCCCAGGTGGCTCAGTGGTTTAGCGCCGCCTTCAGCCCAGAGAGTGTGATCCTAAAGACCCAGGATGGAGTCCCACGCCAGGCTCCCTGCGTGGACCCTGCTTCTCCCTCTGCCTGTGTGTGTCTCTGCCTCTCTCTCAGTGTCTCTCATGAATAAATAAAATCTTTAAAAAAAATAAGAATAAAAAATAAAACTTTGAGGGTTTATATATAGAGTATACAAAGAACATCTACAGATGAATATAACAGACCATCTAATGGAAAGCTGAATGAAAGTTGAATTTTACAAAAGAGGCTATTCAGATGGCCAATAAATAAATGAAAAGGGACCCAACTACAAAGAGATACCACTATACATTTATCAAAATGGCTAAAAATGTAAAAGATGGACAGTAGTTAAATGTTGTCCAAGGTGTGGGACTACTGGATTTTTTGTTTTTCTTTAATAGAAGTACTGGAATTCTTATGAACTGCTTATACAAGCATAAGTTGATAAAAGAACTTTGGAGAACCAAATTCATTTTCCATTTGGAAATCTATATCCATTTAAATCCGACTTAGACATACACATACCTTGTGTACAGAAATTCCACCCACTTGAAATGAATGTAAATCAATATTTTCAGGTGTTTTAAGGTCAATTCTTTTTTCTTTTCCAAATGACTCTCTCTTTTTTACATAAAAGTTAATGGCTTCTTTTCCTTTTTATAAGGCAGATTTTAGTTAAGTCCTTGTGACTGCCAGCTTTCACTATTGTGGAGGAGGGCCCATACCCCATTGAACATTTAGTCTCTGGACTGCTGAATGGGGACCATGTATTTCAGAGTCTGCCCCAAATGGAGCACATAGCACTAATTCTTCATAGTCTTTTCTGCTTATTTTTAGGTTACTGTGTATAATTCATGATGTTGCCATGGGTTATTTGGGAAAGGACTTACAAGACCAAGGGGAAGTATTAATGGGTAGCTTATAGAAGGGATAAGGAGAAAATCTATACTGTGGGGGGGCATATGAAATACAAACAAAGAATCTTTGTGGGTCCCCGAGGAAACAAACATTTTTTGGAACAAACTTCATGATTATTCTATAAATTGATTCTTTGAATTTAAGTGAGCTTTTACTAAAGTTGGAAGTTTTGGATGCAGTATACCTACTGAATTCGAAACAGCTTATACAAATGATTTTTGTCATTGCATGTTTTTCTGCCTCTTTTCTTCTGGGAATGGTCACAGAGAAGCTATATGTTTATTAGGCTTATTGAGGCAAGGAATGGGTTAGATTTTCATTAACCAGTATGCTAAAAATGAAATTTTAAGCTGAAAAAAACAATATTGACTCATTCAAATTAATTGAACTTACCTTTAAAGGTTTGAAAAGGTAACCATCTAAATATCTTTTTTTTCCAGTGTAAATGTTGCTTGCCTAGTGAATTTTAGCTTTCTAAACAAGTATCTTTTTTCTCATCTTCCTCAAGCATGGGGGGTAAAATACCACCTGCTACTCATAAAACTAAATCAGAAGACAATATCAAGGTAAGTTACGAATTTCATCTGTATATTTAGTGATAAAGTACTATACGGTTTTTAAAGTGCTTCTCTCAAATTACCACCCCTGATTTCTTCAGGATCACTTGGAAATAAGATCTTTTTAAAATTTCTGTTTGGACATAGAGTATCTGGAATCTGATTTAACACTGAGAATTTAGGGTTGAATGTTTGCTGTTCTTAAAATTAAAAGCTCGTGCGTATAACATGCATGACCTGTGGGTGTTAAGCTCTGTGACTGTGTGCACTATGTAGTCTTCATCGTCATTGTATTTTTAGCACCCTAGCACAGGTGGGTATGCAGGGTATGCGTAGGGTACCCTATGCATTGTGGGTACTTGGTTAATATTTGTGAAGAAAATGAAAAATAGCCCAAATCCGTAATTCTTAAATTTTTCTACCATATCACTGAGGGATATTTCTAAGGGAGTCAGCATATTTGCAAAAAGATACAAAAATTTAGGAGGAGGTTGCCAGTAGCTGAAGTTTAGAAGTGGGGTTGGATGTACCCCTAAGAATGCTTCCTTCAGGAGAAGAGCTTGGTGGGGGGAATGAGAAAGACTGGGTGGCTCTTGAGAAAGAAAAAGGAAAAAACCCACTATACTCCTTAAAGTGGGCAAGAAACCAGCCCTAACAACTAACAGTGGGGGGTGTAAATGCCAACCCTCCTAACTCTAGAAGCACTCATATTTTAGTTTCTTTTGATCCTTCTCCAGAAACCTTGCCATTCTCTTTTTCCTTTCCTTTTCTCTATTCCTTTTTCCTCCTTTCAGAAAAAAGAATGCTTCCTTCAGAATTTTTTCTATTTTGTGTTTTCATGTCTAAAATATTTTTTTTAAGCTTGCTTGCTTTCTTTCTTTTGAGAGCACACATGAGCATGGGAAAGGGGCAGAGAGAGAGACACTCTTAAACAGACTTGGAGCTGAACATGGAGCCTAATACAGAGCTCAATCTCATGACCCTGAGATCATGACCTGAGTTGAAATCAAGAGTCAGACTGAGCTTCTCAGGTGCCCCTCCCCAAGTTTTCTGATTAGCGGTCTTAAATTGATAAGGAAATTTAATGTTTTATTGTTTAGAACCCTAAACAAGGTTTATCCATCTGGATATGAAATCAGAAGTTCTATCTTTGAACAAGTGAAGTGAGGGAAGTTAAGCAAAAGCCCCAAAGTAGTTATTCTTTTTTTTAAGAGGCAGCATTTGTCAGAATTTACTAGTTCCTGATAGGATACTTTTGAAAGGCTACCTAGATAGCATATTTTGCCATTTTGTAAACATGTTTGAAGACAGAATTATACTCAATCTATATCTCTGCTAAAATATTTTTGTAATAAAACATTCTGATTCGGAATTATATGCCAAAGCATCTGATAGCTTGCATGTGATAGGGTCTCAACATATATTTTGTCATAGGGTAGGGTTTTGATTCTAGTATTTCGGGATTATAAAGAGCATTCTAAGTAAATGGTTATACATAATTTATACTACTAGAGTTGAATGAATAGATGGTGGTACATTGATTTGATATATTCTGTATGATACACAGCATTGTTAAATAGATCAAAATGCAGAGTTGTCTTATGTGTTGGGAATATATAATGGGATACACCAGAAAACACACTAGTTACTTCTGGGATGGGAAGGAAATTTGGTTTTCATCATGTGTACCTTGAAATTCTTTGATTTCTCATCGTTTCTGTATAGTTTCATTATTCTTATTTGAAATTCCAAACTCAAAAACCCATGAAAATGTAAAGATTTTTAGTATATTTGTTTGGCAGTAAAGCATAATCTCAACATTCATTCCATTTATGAATGCTCAGACTTTATTTTGCAGAAATAGTCATGGGTTGATGATCGGAAATTGTGGACCACAGTGCCTTTTGGAGGGTGCAACATCAGTATGGGTTATTAGCTTCCTAAAGTTCAGCATTTTTTAAATTCTAAAACTTGTTTAAAAGGTATGGAGGAGGCATTGAACCTATTCTTAATTTAAAAAGAAATGATAACAAAACTAAGACAAATTCACCGAAACAGGGAAAGAAAGGGCGCATTAACATCTGAAATATAATGTATGTGAACAGCTTTTATGTAAGTTTTTATAAATTAGTATACATACTGGGTATGTTATTAAATATTGAACGCATTGTTTGCCTTCCCTTTGCTAGGAAGAAAAAACAGATAGTAAGAAGGCGGAGGAAAACATAAAGACAGACGAACCATCAAGTGAGGAAAGTGATCTAGGTGAGGAGATAGTAGTTAGTTTGTTACTTGATAATCTCGTGATAAAATCCTGTGCCAATTTTTACTAAATTGACTAAATCGGGGCTAATGGAAATGTAATATAGCTGAGCTACATATGAAGCAAAATTTTCTAGTGGCTACATTTAAAAAATAAAAATTAAACGTGAAATTAACTCCATGTATCTAAACTAACAACATATCTGAAATATTAATATTTCAACATGTATTCAATATGGAAAAGTTTTTTCATACTGTCTTCAAAATCCAGAGTGTATTGTGTACTTACAGCAATTTCAGTGCAGATGTTAGATGTTATATTTTTGTTGAAAATATTTGAATAACTGAATATCTGTATTCAGAGTTAATGAAATTTGTGGTTGGGTTACATATCCAAGTTGTTCTAATACATGTAAAAGTTTTCCAGTAACTGAATCAAATACCAGAAAATTATTTTCCTTTTACTACTTGCATCCACATTGATAAATCTTGTTGATTTTAGAAGAAATGATATGCCAGGAGTTGGGTTATTTTTTGTCTGATAGTTTTTTATTTTTAAGGTTTTATTTATTCATGAGAGAGGCATAGACACACACAGGCAGAGGGAAGAGAAGCAGGCTCCATACAAGGAGCCTGATGCAGAACTCGATCCTGGAACCCTGGGATCAGGCCCTGAGCCAAAGGCAGACACTCAGCCGCTGAGCCACCCAGGTGTCCCTTGTCTGGCGGGTTTTTTTTAGGCTGCAAACTGACAAAAATCTTTGCTTAAATTTAGAAGTCCTTTGAGACTACAAATATATATTTCAGTTATTAAATGGGCAATCCCTTAATTAATACTCTGTCTAAAAGCTAAAGAAAAGTACTTGGAATTTTTAAAATTTTATATCAGTTGATCTTCGCTACTGTTAGAAAAGAGCTTCTTCTTTGGGGGTTTAATCTTTCACTTTTTGTAAAATATCTTTTTGAGTATTGTAATTTTCCAACAATTTCTAGAACTGTGATAATATCTTACCAACTCTTCATCCAAAAGCATTTTTTGTGTATGAATGAATTCATTTTGTGAATGAATTTTTATTGTTAGACTAAGTTACAAAGCAGTTCCTGTTAAAAATTGACTAAAATTTTTCTGTTTGATAGAAATTCGGATTTCAGGCAGCTAATTTCAGTTTCATTCTTTTTTTTTTTTTTTAAAGTTTATTTATTTAATCTCTACACCCAAAGTGGGGCTTGAACTCATAACTCTGAGATCAAGAGTCACATACTCTTCTGATTGAGGCAACCAGGCACCCCTCAGCTACATTCTTGAAATTTTGACAGCAGGAAGTGTTAAATTCACTCTGCTAAAAATGTCCCAATATCGTGTTATTGTGAAAGGTTTTTTTTTTTTTTTTTTTTTTTATGATAGTCACAGAGAGAGAGAGAGAGGCAGAGACACAGGCGGAGGGAGAAGCAGGCTCCATGCACCGGGAGCCTGATGTGGGATTCGATCCCGGGTCTCCAGGATCGCGTCCTGGGCCAAAGGCAGGCGCCAAACCGCTGCGCCACCCAGGGATCCCAGGTTTTTGTTTTTTTTTTTAAGATTTTTTAATTTATTTAATCACGAGAGATAGGGTGGGGGGCACAGGCAGAGAGAGAAGCAGGCTCCACGCAGGGAGCCCGACCTGGTACTCGATCCGAGGTCCCCAGGATCAGGCCCTGGGCCGAAGGTGGCATTAAATCGCTGAACCACCGGGGTTGCCCGAAAAGTTTTTTTATATTGAAATTATTTTGTTTTGCTTTGCTGTAGCAATTATAGTTGTCCATCATGAAATTTATGACATCTCTTTCTAAAAGTTTCTTTTGTGGTTTTGGTTATAGTGCTAGCTTTTGGGTTTGATGCTGCATCGGCATTGTGCCTTTATTTTTAAATTAAAATTTATTTCTAAAATATTTCATTATGATTTATATCATCACTATAATTTGTACTATCTGCATAAAATATTTTTTAAAACATTACATTGTTGTGTAGAATAAAATATTAGAACCAAATCATTTGTTGAACTAAATTGGTGTGTCTGTGTAAGACTAGAAACTATGCCCTTGCCAACATTCTCACTACAAGACAGTGATAAATGCCAATGAAGTGACAGTTAAAGTGAAATGTAATCTCAACTAAACAATAAAGTAGCATTTAATAGGGAAATATTTTATAGTTGCATCTGTTTAAATAACAGAGTAAAATACTTCACTTACCAGTTGGAATAACCGTAGTTCATTAGATTTTGATAGTCTCATGTGACTAGTGGATGCTGTATTGGACAGCACAGGTCTTATCATTTTCTTAACTTTGGCAGAAATTGACAATGAAGGTGTAATTGAACCAGATACTGATGCCCCTCAAGAAATGGGAGATGAAAATGTAGAGGTAAGTTCAATGGCTTATTTTCTGCTTGTTGTAAGGAATGCGAAGGTCCTACCTATTGCAGTGATTTATGACATAATTCTGCCATGAAAAACACATATTAAATCCTTCTCTGACTTAAGGTATTTAGGAAAGCATTTTAGTAATAAACTAAAAAGTTGTGAAAGTTGACCTCCATTTTTATTTATTTTATTTTAAAGATTTTATTTTTAAGCATTATACTCAGCATGGGACTTGAACTTGTGATCCCAAGATCAAGAGTCACGTGCTCCACTGACTGAGCCAGCCAGGCACTCCCCTCCCATTATTTTTAATCATATTCTCTAGAACCATCTCTGAAATCTTTGTTATATTGTTTACCTGTTTTTTCAGCTTGCATCTATTTTGACTACTCTTTAGACTACAGAATTCACCTAACCCTTACATTTAGAAATAGAATTGCTTATTAATGGGGTGTCTTAAGACCAAATTGTTTTTCCAAAAAAATGGCTTTGTCACAATGGGTATAGTATTACCCTCAAGGTAGTGAAAATTGGTTCTTGGGAGGGGTTTGCAGAAAACTTAGATATTACAGTGGTTAAGGATCTCCTAAAGGGTCATAACATACATGCAGTGTATCTGTGTGGTGTTAAAATGGAGTGAGGGAGTATTAAAAAATGTCTCAGATGGCTCTTTGGGGGTTGATAATGAAAAAAGGCTTCAGTGAGTAACACTGAAATAGTGTAATAGTGGTTTAGTCCATGTCCTTGCTGACATTTGGTACTATCAGATTTCATCTTTGCCAGTCTTACTGTGTGAAATAGTATGTCCTCGTGGCCTTTAAGTTGTGTTTTTCTAATTTCTAATGAAGTTGAGCATATTTTAATGTTTATTGATCATTCACGGGTATTTGTGAAGTCCTGTTGTGACTTTCCCCATTTTTCTTCTGGGTTGTCTTTTTCTGATTTATAGTTCATTTTATATTCTAGAGACTAACAATTTGTCATCTATATGTGCTTCACATATTTTTTTGCTAGTTTATGGCTTGTCTTCGCTTTATGTCGTCTTAATAAACAGTTTTTTAGTACAGTTAAATAATTTTTATATATTATGCTTTGTTACCTCAAGGTTATAATTGCTAATAATCATTTTTGCTTCTGAAATTATATATGTTAGCCTTTCACCTTTAATATATGTGTCAGCACTATTAAAGAATTCCTTTCCTCACCAATTCCAAAATATACTGTTTCCATGTGTGTGGGAGCCAGTTCTGGTGTTCTGTTCTCCTTGTCTTTCTTTATTCATGTGCTAATGACACATTATCTCATTTGGCTGTATGTTAAGTCTTGTTATCTGATAGGGGGACCTCCAACAATTTAGGATTATTTTGGCTATTTTGTTGACCTTTTTCTTTTTCCATATAAATTTTAGAATATTATCAATCTCACTCCCCGCCCCAGAATTGCATTAAATCTAAAATCAAGTTAGGGAGAAGATACAGCTCACTATTGTGATTACCCATGAATGTGTTCCAATTTTCAGGCCTTTTCTACCGTTTGTAAATAATTTATTAGCATTTTCTCCATAGAGATCATGTGCATCTTCAAGAATACATATAGGTACTTTTGTCACTGTTTGTGAAAGGAATTTTTAAAAACTATGTATTCTATTGATGCTGTGTCACTTTGATATGTCTAGGTTTATAACATTGTATATGTGCTACTTGGGATTTATTGAGCATTTTAAATTCCAGGGTTAACTTTCTTTAATTCTGGAACATTTGGAACATTTTTATCTGGTATCTTTCAATTACTGCCACTTCCTATTCTCTCTACTGTCATTCTGGAGTTCTATGTAGGGACTTTTTCACTATTTAATTCCATTTCCTTATAACTGCTGGATTATGTATGCATTCAGTCAGTGGTATGTTGATGTTTGAATTTGAATGCTTAGGTTTTCCATTTTTAGGTCTTGCTTGGATTCATTTTAAAGTATACTGGTTCTTTATGAGTCCCTTCTTGCGCATTTTCAGAACTTGCCTTTATTCTCTTAAACACATTGAAATCTTTGTCAACTCTTCCTGGTGATACTCTTATTTTTCCTGACTCTTGCTCATTGAGGAGGTTCTTTTTTTTTTTTTTTTTTCATTGAGGAGGTTCTTTATTTGTGGATGTTGTGTGTACACATGTGTGTATTTTGATGACGCACATATGTTTGTTGGAATTTTGATGAGTTCTTTGACATTTCACCTGGAAAAGTTTTTGAGGCCTGGGTACGAGTATTCTTCCAAAGAGGAAAGTGTTTGCTTCCAGCAGGATTGTGAATTGGAGCTACCAAATCAAGGACCACTTATAAATTCTCAGCATGGTTTGTTGTTGTTTGTATGACTATACGAGTAATGGGAATTCCTTTTGAAAGCCTGGCTTATCATTATGAGTTTATAGGGGAATTTTTTTTCTTCTTGCTACTGGGCTGTACCTTTCTTTGGGACAGGTTTATTTTTGGTTTGCTATTATGCTTATAGGTATAGGCATTTGGGATTCCAGATTTATTGGAGAGTGATTAGATAACATGCATTCTCTTCACTTGAATCTAGATTTTGTGTGTCCTGCATTACATTTGAAAATAGAATTGTGTGGTCACCAAGTTTGACACCTGCTGGAAGGGTGAAAGCAGATGGAGCACTTGGCTCCCGTATCAGACTTCAAGTCTTCATTTAATCTTGTTCTTTGAGGATTTCTACATTAAGTGAAAGATGGCTCTTTACACTTGCTTAGGGCACCATGTGTACCGTATTATTGACAAACTGAAGTTGTCCTTTTTAACATTTTTTTAATTTGCCTTTGTAGGTTGTCTTACTATCTGGTAAAGTGTGTTTTTTTTCTTCTTTTAAAACGAGTTTTAAACTTAATAGAAATTTTTGTTGGAATTACTTCAAATTTATTGAGTAACTTGGTTAGGATGAAGTATTAAAAAAAAATCTTTTCCATGAACAGAGTATATACATCTTGTGTTCTTTAATAGAATTTTACTTCTTCCCCCCTTTGAAAGTCTTACATGTTCTTAGAATGGTATCTTGTTCTGTCCTATTTTGTAACTGATTTTTGCTGATGTGGAGAACTCTTGGTTTTTTTATGTTGTTTCTGAGGACTTTATTGAATTTTTTTTTTTTAGTACATTTAATAACCTGTCAGTTCTATTGGGTTTTATAGGTAAACTTGAAGACAGCTTTGTGTTTCCTTCCAATTCTTGCACCTGTCAGATCATTTTCTTAATGAATTAGCCAGGACCAGTAATATTTTACAGAGTGGTTGATGATAGAATAGATCTTTTTGCCTTTTAAGAAACTGCTTCTTAACTTCAATTTAGATGGGATGTTTCTTTTAAGTTTTTGTTACTAATGGTCTTTGTATCGTCAGCATCTTGTACAGTGTTCTGTACAGTTATAGGTATAGTAGAGGTTTGTTGGAACAAAAGAATGAGACATTTCACTTAAAATTCAAGTCTAATAGGAACTAGTTTTAGTTACATGTTTACAAGGAGATTGAGTTTCAGTATTTGTGTTTAACTAGAAAGGAAGCGGTGGAATAAGGCAAGAAAATCCTGCTTAGGTTGGTTGGGATGGAGGGAAGCAAAGGTCATGTCTACAGTAAAGGGTAGGGAGTGAAATTTTTGTTTATTATGAAAGATTAAAGCTCTTCCTATGTAATTTCTTACTAAGTTTACACCATAGTTATCCTCTTGCTCCCTGGAGACTAGAGAAAAATGAATGAAAATGGGGGTTGTGTCTACCCCATCCCTTAAAAAGCCCAAGCTCCTTTCTTCTCTTTGCTTTCTCTGTTACTTCTAAGTTGACCTACAATTTCCCCCTAGATAACCGAGGAAATGATGGATCAGGCAAATGATAAAAAAGTGGCTGCCATTGATGCCCTAAATGATGGTGAGTGATTTTTTTTTCCTCTTTGCTATATTTCTATGATAGTCTGAATATTCTCTTTTTCCCTGCAGCAACTGTTAAATAGTGGGAAAGGTGGAAAGGAACTTAAATTTATTCAGTATCTTAGACTGGAAAAGAAAGCCTCCTGTTCTCTATGCACCCCTTGACAAAAAGGTTGAAATCATTCAGGTATCAGTTACCCTACCTCAGGGGACAGATGCATCCTGATGTGACTGAGACTCCTTTCCTGACTAATTCTGGTGTTTGTCCACTGAGAAGAAGAGGCTTTAAAGAGTTGAACATGTTTCCATAAAAGTAATATTATTAGAACAGTGGCTCTGAACTTTTTCCATAGCAAACACCCTTGACAAATGATATCTGTTGGCATAATGTTCTAATCTGTGTGTGTGAGATTCTCTTCAAAAACTCCTTTCAGAATGGGAGAATGCTGGTATTAGTAAGCATAATGTTTAATCAGTTACAGTTTGTAAGAACAAATCATTTCTTAGCTTGCATACTATGCAGACTCCTTCATAGCTTTGTGGTGGCATGTCACTGTACCATTGTGGGAGAACTGCTGTCTAATGCTGATGTGCATTCAGACTTCATCCGTAGACTTAGAATATGACTAAAGTTTTAGAAGTTCAGTATTGATTGCTATTCCAACTTGGCAAATAACATTCACTTTCTTTTTTTGTAATCTTACCACCTCTTCAGTTTAGGTCATTATCACATATTTATGCCATTGCATTAGCCTTAATAGTTTGCCTTCCTGAAATGCTTATTTATTGCTTTCTATTCACTGTCTCTAGATTATTCTTAGAACCACTTTTTATTTTTACACATTCCCTTGCTTGTAACCTCTGACTAGCTTTTTGCATACTTTTGGAGGATCTTCATCATAGCATTAGACCTGCTAGAGTCAGGTCCCATATATTGCCTTCCCAACCTTGTTCTCTTCTTTTTGAATATTAACCTTCCATTACAGCCAGACCTTACTGTCCTAGAATTTTCCTACACTTGTGCTCTGCTGCTTCTTTCTAAAGCTCTTCTTTGCCTGTTTCAGCTTCTAATTCATACCCATCAATTGATCCCAGTTACTTCTCTTCCTGACCATTCCTTTTCCACACTAATCTTTTAATTTCGCTACTACTTAAGATTTCTATTCATCCAACATTTATTTTGTGCCTACTTACGTGACAGTTTTATTATGTTTTAACGTGCCCTATTTCATTAATACCTTGTACTGCTCCCATTTCACAGGTTAATGTGAGGGCCCAGATGGGTTTTGACTTGTGCAGGATCTTACTGTGCCATAGTGTCAACTCATTTTTTTTTTCAACTCATTATTTTTGTCATTTATTTTGTCATATTGTCTTGTATTTTTTAAATTCATTTTATTTATTACCTAGCAATTTTTTAATGAAAATGAAGCTGTTACCACCACCCAAAGAGTCATGTTCTTGTTTTTCCACGTTTCTAAGCCATGTTCATGTATAAATTTAACCTAGTTCTAATTTTATTCTATTTTGTTAAAGATTTATTAACTTATTTGAGAGAGAGAGAGAGCACGAGCAGGAGGGACAGAGGATCTCAAGTGAATTCCATGCTGAGCATGGAGCATGACAAGTGGCTTGATCCCAGGACCCTGAGATCATGACCTGAGCCAAAACCAGGAGTTAAACACTTAACCAACTGCACCCCTAGGTTAAGTTTTAATTTTAGAATTAGGCATGCCTGGGTGGCTCAGCGGTTAAGCGCCTCCCTTCGGCCCAGGGCATGATCCTGGAATCCTTGGATCGAGTCCCACATTGGGCTCCCTACATGGAGCCTGCTTCTCTCTCTACCTCTCTGTCTCTCTCATGAACAAATAATAAATAAATTTTAAAAAATTATTTTAGAATTAGTACAATTTATAGCATATTCTAATGGGATAAAACATTAGTATTCTAAGCCAGGGATTGTAGATTCAGGCCCTACCTGGAGTTAGGCAGAAATAAAATTAAATAGGCAAAGTGCCTGCATTTGAATCCCAAGTTCTGGTACGTACCAGCTAGGTAAACTTAGAGAACTCACTCTTTGTCTCTGCTTCTTGTTTCCTCTTTTTTTTTTTTTTTTTAAACAATTTTTTTTTTAAGGTTTTATATTATTTGAGAGAAAGAGCTTGTGTGCCTTTGAGCAGGGGGGAGGGATACAGGGAGAGAGGGAGAAAGAGAATCTCAAGCAAATTCCCCACTGAATGTGGAGCTTTATCACATAATCCTGAGATCATGAGCTGAGCTAAAACTGAGTTGGACCCTTATCCCACTGAGCCACCCAGGCACCCGTTTCCTCCTTTGTAAGGTAAGGATAATGGTACCTACCTAGTATATTGAGTAATGAGGAGTAAGTGAATAAATGTGTGTAACGTATGTAGAATAGTATCTGGCACCATTCTTATTAAGGTACTGGTGTTACTAAAGTGTCGATATTTGTAATTCAAGACCTTAGTAAGTCTTTCTAGCTGTCATGTTAGTAGCAACATTATGCTTTTTCAGTGTAGTATATATTTTTAAGACTTACATGTTCTAGGGCAGCCCAGGTGGCTCAGCGGTTTAGCACCTCTTTTCAGCCCTGGAGACCCAGGATCGAGTCCCACGTTGGGCTCCCTGTGTGGAGCCTGCTTCACCATCTGCCTGCGTCTCTCTCTCTCTCTCTCTCTCTCTCTCTCTCATGAATTAAAAAAAAAAAAAAAAAACTTACATGTTTTAGGCAATGTTTTATTTTTTAAAAAATTTAAAAAGATTTTTATTTATTGGAGAGAGTATGTGCATGCAGAAGTGGGGGAAGAGGCAGAGGGTGAGGGAGAAAGCTGACTCCCCACTGAGCAGGGAGCCTAATGCTCAGGGCCCCTGGGATCATGACCTGAGCCAGAGGCAGACACTTAACTGATGGAGCCTTCCCCCCCTTCCCCCAGGCACCCCTAGGCAGTGTTTTAGATGCTGGATATACAGTGACAAAAACAGACCAAGTTCTTTATCTCACGGACGTCCCATATATTATTACTGGGGAAGAAAAGCAAATTTATAATTTAATGTTAGGTGGTAATAAGTGCAATGAAATAAAATAGAGCTGAGTAAAAGAATAGTCAGTAGTGGAGGCTATATTTTGTAAAGGGTGATCAGAAAAACATAGGATGAAGTGAAAGTGAGCAAGCCATGTGAGGGAGAGCCTTTGAGGCAGAGGGAAGAAAGAGTACAAAGGCTAATTGGGAGAGCATAAGGGATTATTACATAATCATGTAACAGCAGAAAGGGCTTGCCTGGAGTGTGGGGAGTATAAGGGGGTAAGAATGGTAGAGTTGAGGTCATGGAAGCACATTGGAGTGGGAGATAGGTGGTGGGAAGGTAGTGAAGAGGATAGATCACTAAAAAGCTTTGTAGATCATACTAAAGACTTAAAATTTTATCCATATGTATGAAGGAGGCCATTGAGGTGTTTTTGGGGGGAGGGGAGGTTGTTCTTGAGTAGGAGAACTTCTTCCTGAGATGAATTTACTTTTGAAAAGGATTATTCTTGCCATTTTATGTAGATCAGCTTCTAAGGGCAAATAAGGGTTATGTTCATTACAGGAGAACAAGGTAAAACATGAATTGATGGGCCAGAGATAATACTAAGAAAATAACTGAGAGGGGAGCAGGGAGAACTGGAGGAGTCTGGAAGTCAGTTAGACAGTCATGTAGGTGTTTACCCCCGTGGTAGGAGAGATGGAAGGAAGGTTGTATAGAAGTCTTCAGTTGTTGGTATGTTTCTAAAAAAGTCAGGACAAGCCAAAGCTGCCCACTAGAGGAGTTAACACATCTCACAATAATGGACCAGTTTTAGTATTCTTGCTGTTCTTGTCATTAGCTGGAAGCAGCTTATGAAGTGTAGCCTTGAGCACAGAAGTTGGGGTTCTCAATCAGGCTCCCCCTAGGAAACTGAAAGTGCATTTTCACAATCCCACAGAGAGAATGCAAGAAATTGAGTCCACGTGGTTAATAATGATAACCTGGATATTAAGGCAAAGGTTCCCAGACTTCTTTGTTCATAATGCTTTTACTGTCTTGACTTTTTTTTTTTTTTTTAAGATTTTATTTATTTATTCATGAGAGACACAGCGAGAGAGGGGCACAGACACAGGCAGAGGGAGAAGCAGGCTCCATGCAAGGAGCCTGACTTGGGACTCAATCCCGGGTCTCCAGGATCACACCCTGGACTGAAGGCGGCACTAAACCACTGAGCCACCCGGGCCTACCCTGTCTTGACTTTTTAACAGAGCTTTTAAGCCAAAAGAAAAGCATAAGACTTTCATTGATAATTTAGTTAGGTCCAAACAATTTAGTGTCTGTGTTATAACAAGTTAGTGATTGGAAGATAATTATACACAAATTGAAAAATATGTATTTAATCTTCTCCTTAACCATATATATTTTCTAATAAGACATATATGTGTTGGGCACTAAACAGCTTCTCAAATCTTGGCATCATATTGGACACTGCCAATATTTATTTCCTGTTCCACATCTGTTTTTCTACAGTTTTTGCTTTTATTTTTTCCCATCATAACAATAAGTAAAAACAATTTTTCAAGGATACCATCAAAACGAATGTAGTGGTGCAGTATTTAAACTGTGAACTAGGGGATCCCTGGGTGGCGCAGCGGTTTAGCGCCTGCCTTTGGCCCAGGGCGCGATCCTGGAGACCCGGGATCGAATCCCACATCAGGCTCCCGGTGCATGGAGCCTGCTTCTCCCTCTGCCTGTGTCTCTGCCTCTCTCTCTCTCTCTCACTGTGTGCCTATCATAAATAAATAAATAAAAAAATAAAAAAATAAATAAACTGTGAACTATATCAAGTGAGTAGTTCATGCAGTGCTAACTCTCCTGTGGCCCTTTGGTTGCAGTGCAGAAACCTCAGGACTAGGGTGGTAAGGTTAGGCATGGTTAGTTTTTTTTTTTTTTTTTAATGTATTTCAGGAGAGGGGCACAAGGGACAGGAGTTAGAGGGAGAGAACCTCAAGCAGACTCTGCTGAGTGCGGGCCAGACGCACCATGGGGCTCAAACCTCACAACCCTAAGATCATGACTTGAGCTGAAATCAGGAGTCAGATGCTTAAACAACTGAGCCACTCAGGAGTGTTTAGATTCTAGGTATATTTTCAAAGTAAAGATAAAAGGATTTAGGTTTTAGATTGGGGCATTGAAAATAACTCCCAAGATTTGGGCTTTGAGGTAGATCAGGAATTAGCCAAACTATATCCTTCTGTTTTTGTAAAAATGTAACAAAATAGCTATACCCATTGTTTGTGTTGTGTATGGCTGCTTCCCCACTCAGCAGTAGAGTTGAATAGTTAGGATTGTTATGGTCTGCAAAGCCTAAAATAATTCTTATGTGGCCCTTTCCAGAAAGTTTGCTGATCTCTAAACTAGATTCAATGGAGTAGCTATTTATTTAGTTGATCATAAAAGAATGAGAAATAGATTTTAGAGATGGAGTTGGAATTAAGAGTTCAGTTTTGAACATGGTAGGTGTGAATTGCTTATTAGGCATCCAAGTGTAATAGGCATCTGTAGTAGTACCTAATAAGCCTCAGCATTCTTCTCTGTTTTATGAGTTCTGTTAAGGTCCTTTACAGATGGACTAGCTGGGTAAATGTATTTTCCAAAGAGAATTCTGGCATTTATTTAAAAATTCTGTGTTTGTTTTGTCTCCCCGTGTTTCCTATGTCGAGTTAGACTTCATGCAAAGAACTATTCTACTCGTATGTTTTATTTGTTGAATGACTTCACTGAAGGCAAAAATACATGAAGCAGCTAACTGTGAGAATAAGATACAATAAATGAATTTAAAATGTGGATTATGTGTTGTTGTTTTTTTAATATTTTATTTATTTATTCATGAGAGACAGAGAGAGAGAGAGGGATAGACACAGGCAGAGGGAGAAGCAGGCTCCATGCAGGGAGCCCGATGTGGGATTCGATCCCAGGACTCCAGGATCAGGCCCTGGGCCTAAGGCAGGCGCCAAACCGCTGAGCCACCCAGGGATCCCCGGATTATGTGTTTTTCATGAATTCTATAGGTTTCTTAAATTTTTAGATCATCCCTGTGAATTCAAATTGTATTTTTTTTTTTTTTTTTTAACCAGCCCTGTAAATTTAGTATGAGTACTTTTTCCTTTATGGGTTTAATTTTATCCTTTCGGGCAGCCCAGGTGCTTCAGCGGTTTAGCACCGCCTTCAGCCCAGGGCGTGATCCTGGAGTCCCGGGATCAAGTCCTATGTTGGGCTCCCTGCTTGGAGCCTGCTTCTCCCTCTGCCTGTGTCTCTGCCTCTCTCTGTGTGTGTGCTTCTTGTGAATAAATAAAAATAAATCTTTAAAAAAATTTTTTTATCCTTTTATTTTTTCTTTTAAAAACAAGGTCATAAGTCCTACTAAGAATGCAGTATTCTACTATTATGGGGTTATATATTCAAAAATTATCTGTATGGGCATCTGGGTAGCTCTGTCAGTTAGGTATCTACCTTCAGCTAAGGGTCCCAGGGTCCTGGGATCTACTTCACCCCCTCCCCTGAGCTCACACTAGCTTGCATGCTCTGTCTCTCTCAAACAAAATCTTTAAAAAAAAAAAAAAGTCTCTGTTTTGAGTGATTTACCATTTTGCTTTGAAGAGCCATTTTTGGTTTTATTGTTATTTTTTGTCTTTATTTGGAGAGTGTGTATAGGGAGGGGCAGAGGGAGAGAGAATCCCAAATTCCATGCTGAGTGGGGAGCCAGATGCATGGCCTGATTTGAAATCAAGAGCTGGATGTTTAACTGAGCCAACCAGGCATCCTTGAGGAGCCGTGCCGTTTTTGTATGTTAACTTAGAAATTAGTGGTTGGTTTTTTTGTTTTTTAAAAAAATTTTACATTTATTCATGAGAGACAGAGAGGCAGAGACATACATAGGCAGAGGGATAAGCAGGATCCTTGCGGGGAGCCTGATGTGGGACTTGATCCCAGGACTCCAGGATCGCCCTGAGCCAAAGGCAGACACTCAACCACTGAGCCACCCACATGCCCCATAGGTTTGTTTTGAAGAATGTGAAAGATTAAGGGATCAGTAATTTCTCTTAATTTTTTTTCCTAAACTTGTTTTACTGTAGGTGAACTACAGAAAGCCATTGACTTGTTCACAGATGCCATCAAACTAAATCCTCGCTTAGCCATTTTGTATGCCAAGAGAGCCAGGTGAGAACTATAAACAAAAAAACATCCCTCTAGTGAAGAGTTTTTGCTCATTTATTTAAATAGAATATTCTTGTGGAGTTCCCAAAGGCGTTATTGTTTGAAATGAAAACTTTTTAATATCACACTTATTTTTTTAGTGTCTTCATCAAATTACAGAAGCCAAATGCTGCCATTCGAGACTGTGACAGAGCTATCGAAATAAATCCTGATTCAGCGCAGCCTTACAAGTGGCGAGGGAAAGCACATAGGTAAACAATGGAATTTCATTATTTTGAGAACTTCTAAAATTTAAATTTCATTTTTTAATATGCTTTGGAAAAAAAGTGAAATTGCCTAAGGATTTAATTTCAAAGCGAGATGTGCTCAATATGAAGAATTGAGAGTGAATAAAAAACAAAGTAAAAATTCTTTTTATTTCTTCAAAGAAAACTACTGTTTAATAGCTTTTGACTGTTACAGCCAAATTTAAGGTAAGGATCAAAAATTACTTCTAAGAAAGAGCATGACCTTCAGATTTTCTCTTATTTTTAGATTTGCTTTGTGTAACCTAACATTAAATAATATGTTCTAGAAGAAGAAATTCCTTAATCTTAAACTACTTTAGTTGCTGTTAGGTAGATCACCTGAAAACACAGAAAAAGAAGACAATAAAGAGGTGAATTTATCCTAGATTAGACATTATTCCTGGAAATGAAAATGTTATACAAGTGAGTATTGGTGGATTGAGGATGAGATTTCCAGTGACATTTACATGTTACATGGATTGGAAAGGAACTGCCCTTCAAGTGTGGATGGAAATGAGATGGATATGCTTGGGATAGCTGTATTAGGTTACTCAAAAAAGGAGCTCTAATGATTATGAAGATGCATGTCAAAGGTAGAGGAAAAAGGTTAGAATAAGATATATTAATGCTCTGGGTGTCAGAAAGCTTATGCATTGCTGTTGATCATCCGGAGACTGTGGTTATCTTTGATTGCATTTTCTTTGCCTGCCCCCTTTTCCTTCTTTCCTTTAATTTTTTTATTTCTTTGCCTTCCAGTACAAGGTAGATGAGCTCATCTGTTTTGCTTCTCCCAGACTCAGAATTAACCATTTCTCAAAGAAACCAGGTTCATTTTGTGAGGATTATATTTATAGAAAATAAAGTTTAGCCCTAGGTGTGTTCGTTCCTCCGGGATACCATTACTTATGTCATTACAGTGAACCGAGTTAGAAAAAACACATTTTTATTTTTTTAAAGATTTTATTTATTTGCGAGAGAGCGTGCTAATGGGCATGAGCAGAGGGAGAGGGAAAAGAAGACTCCCTACTGGGCAGGGAACTGGACTCTGGCCCAATATCAAGATCTTGGGATCAGGACCTGAGCCAAAAGCAGACACTTCCCCAACTAAGCCACCCAGATGCCCTAGAAAAAACATCTTTTAAATAATGATTTTAAGGGAAAAAGTGGGAATTTGGGGTTTTCCAATTAAAATTCAATATTAAATATTTTTCCTTTTATTTTGCTTTTTTTTTTTTTTTAAGATTTTATTTTTTTATTCATGGGAAACACAGAGTCAGAGACACAGGCAGAGTGAGAAGCAGGCTCCATATAGAGAGCTCGACGTGGGACTTCATCCTCTGTCTCCAGAATCATGCCTCGGGCTGAAGGTGGTGCTAAACTGCTGAGCCGCCAGGGTGCTGCTATTTTGCATTTTTTAACACTATTCTAGACTCAAAATCTTTACTCATAATATATTTACTTTTGTTACTGTATGATAACATAAGATTGTTTTATAATCCTATTTTAAAATAATATTCTAAGTAAAGTTTTGTATGTTGTGTTTTGTATGTTGCAGCTTTTATCCTTAGAGTATATTCCACTTAAGATACACAGTCAAAATATTGTTGCTGTTTTTTAAGATTTTAAATTTATTTTTTCGGGCAGCCCCGGTGGCACAGCGGTTTAGCGCCGCCTGCAACCCAGGGCATGATCCTGGAGACCCTGGATCAAGTCCCACATCAGGCTCTCTGCATGGAGCCTGCTTCTCCCTCTGCCTGTGTCTCTGCCTCTCTCTCTGTGTGTGTCTCTCTCATGAATAAATAAATAAAATCTTTTAAAAAAATTTATTTTTTCATGAGAGAAGCAGGCTCCTGACAGGGAGCCAGATGCGGGACTCTGTCCCAGGACCCTGGGATCACGACCTGAGCTGAAGGCAGATGCTCAAGCGCTGAGCCACCCAGGTGTCCCAAAAATACTGTTTTAAAAATTACCTGACTTTTGGAGAGCTTGGGTGATTTCAGTTCAGTCGTGATCTTCGCATCGTGGGAGAGAGTCTGCTTCAGATTCTTCTTCTCCCTCTTCCCTTCCCCCTGTTTTCCTACCTGCACACACACTAAATAAATACATACATACATATACCATAAATAAATGCATGTATGTGTATGTTCCTTTTTTTCCTGTATGGTTTATGCTCTGTGTGGTAAACAACCTTTTTTTATTCCATTTTTTTCTGGTTAATTTTCTTCACATATATAAAATATTTGCATATTTAAGGAGTCAAAACTGAGTTGACAGGTATACCAGGGAAGTCTCATTTCCATTGTGGTCCCCTCTGGTCCATTCTTACCTTATCCCACCAGCCTTCAGTTTCTGATTTATTGTTTTTCTTTTAATAAAATGTGCACACATGTATGTTTTCTGCCTTATAGCATGCTAAGTGTATATTATGTTAATCCTGTTTTTAAGGAGTTGAAATTGTTGAAAATTGTAGCTCTATATAATTTTTTAAAAGTTTTATGTTTTGGGGATCCCTGGGTGGTTCAGTGGTTTAGCGTCTGCCCTTGGTTCAGGGCATGATCCTGGAGTCCTGTGGTTGAGTCCCACATCGGGCTCCCTGCATGGAGTCTGCTTCTCCCTCTGCCTTTGTCTCTGCCTCTCTCTCTCTGTGTGTCTCTCATGAATAAATAAAGTCTTCTTAAAGACAAAAAAAAGAAAGACACCACCACATTAGTTGATATGTATAAAAGGCCCCTAAAATGAATTTAATCTGTTTCAGACTTCTGGGTCATTGGGAAGAAGCAGCACATGATCTTGCCCTTGCTTGTAAACTGGATTATGATGAAGATGCTAGTGCAATGCTGAAAGAAGTTCAACCCAGGGTATGTTCAAGTAGAGAAAGAGAATGTCATTATTGTGATGTTCTGTGGTTCTAGTACTTCTGGCAGTAATTTACCTGCAAAACAGATAAAAAGAAACATTTGGATATTTCCATCTATAATCACTGATGCTTGTACTCAACTCAGGAAACTTCAATAGTTTATCACGCCTCTATTTTTAATGCTGCATTACAGCAAGCTCTGTTACTTTGTTTGCAAGCCTGTAATAGAGTTGTAATCAGAAAGTTAGAAATAGGAGCGGGGGGGGGGGGGGGGCAATCGAGTTTACAGCAAGGAAAGTAATAGAAGATTTATAAAGTGTGACCAAGGTTGCATCTGCTCTGTCCTGGTTTCTCATAGGTGTATGCAGCAACTGTATAAAGCATGAGGACATTATGGAAGTTAGCATGTTTCATTATTTTAAAAATGATAATAGTGACTCCAGAAGCTAGGATATTCTGTTTAAAGATAATTGTTAAAATCAATTTAGTGCATTTACATGGTAAATTCTTCAGTTTTGTGGGAAGTTACATTACCAAGAATTTATTCCCAAAGGTTACAAGGTAGTGGAAATTTTACTGGATTTAACTGATTTAACTTACCTATAATCAGAGACTTTGAGTTCTTTTTTCTTTTGATAACATGGCTAACTCCAGCAAGGTTATGATAAGAGAGTCTAGAACACGAGATTCTTAGAAAATGATAAACAAGCTGAAGTAACAATTGAATATTACTCTCGTATATTTACTTTACTTTCTGAATAAATAATATATTCCAGATATTTGATCCAGGCTATATGCTAGTGCCTGATACATATGTTTTTTCTTAATCTTTACAGCCTTCTGTAAGACTTATTTCTCAAAAAAAAAAAAAAAAAAAGACTTATTTCTCTTTTGCCTGCCCACCTTCATTTTATGGACAAGAAAACTTCAGTGTAGTTAGACTATGGCAATACTGGTGTGTGCATTTCAATCTCTGCCTTCCCATGGCTAGTATCAGGCAAGAATTGCACTTGACATCCTTGGACTAGTTACTTGTTTGAAATTTATAACACTTCTAACTTCAGTCTCCACCTCTTTATTTCACAGTGGACTTGTTAAACTGTGAGTTATGTAAGGTCTTTCTCTGTAAAGTAAATTTATCGCTCAGAACCGTGTGTTGAATTTAAGCCTTTTCACAAAGAAAAATAATTATTTTACAAAACTGGCGATTTGGATTGCCCTTATTCAGCTTTTAAAGAAAGCATTTTTTCTGTGGCTTTTTGTTTTTCCGTAGGCCCAGAAAATTGCTGAACATCGGAGGAAGTATGAACGAAAACGTGAAGAGCGAGAGATCAAAGAAAGAATAGAAAGGGTTAAGAAGGCTCGGGAAGAACATGAAAGAGCCCAGAGGGTAAAGTTTCTATAGCCAAACCATTTTTTTTTTTTTTTAAGATTTTATTTATTTATTCATGAGACACACGCACACACAGAGGAAGAGACACAGACAGAGGGAGAAGCAGGCTCCATGGGAGCTTGACATGGGACTTGATCCCGAGACTCCAGAATCACGCCCCAGGCCGGAAGCAGGCACTAAACCGCTGAGCCACCCAGGGATCCCCCCCCCCCTTTTTTTAAGATTATATTTATGTATTCATGAGAGACACAGAGGCCAGAGACACAGGCAAGGCGAGAAGCAGGCCCTACATATGGGACTCAATCCCAGAACCCCGGGATCAGGACGCCCAACCACTGAGACACCCAGGTGCCCCTATAGCTAAACCATTAATGGGAAATAGAGTAGATAGAGTTTTAGGATATCATTCTAATTCTTGGCTCTTATTTGATGCTGGCTGCAGTTGTGTAGGGTAATGATACTACTTACAGTTTTTCCTTCCTTCACTATCTCCGATTTGTAGGGATATTTCTGTTCTTAAATTCCTAAGTTAGTTTATATATCACCAGTTTATGTTCTTGTGTCCTCCTAAAATTAGGAAATTTTTTTTTTTGCTCAGGTAATTAAAACTTGTCAGTATTACTTGTTTTCTTGTGGATGCTTGCCCTGAATTGATGAGTTTTATGATTCCTCCTGTTCCAATAGTGGATTCATAGCTATTTAAAATAGACTAGGTGGCTCAGCGGGTTAGTGCTGCCTTTAGCCCAGGGTGTGATCCTGGAGACCTGGGATCGAGTCCCATGTCAGGCTCCCTGCATGGAGCCTGCTTCTCCCTCTGCCTGTGTCTCTGCCTCTCTCTGTCTCATGAATAAATAAATAAATAAAATCTTTAAAAAAATAAGTAAAATAAAATAAAATAGACTAGGGGAACCCGGGGTGGCTCAGCGATTAAGCGCTTGCCTTCGGCCCAGGGTGTGATCCGTAGTCCCGGGATCAAGTCCTGCATTGGGCTCCCTGCATGGAGCCTGCTTCTCCCTCTGCCTATTTCTCTGCCTCTCTTTCTCTCTGTGTCTCTCATGAATAAATAAAATAAAAGTAAGATAAAATAGACTCTAGCTATTCATTTTTAGTTATAAAATCATAAAACTTAGAAAAAAGAAAAGTATTCATAATTCATCCACAATATTTTTGCTGTTCTTAAGGTTTCTCTTTTTTATTTTACTGGTTTAGCTTTTTGCATTTGTTGCTGTCAGGTTTCATGTAGTTATTTCCATCGTTGTTGAATAAAAGGTCATAAAGCTATATTATATAGCCTTACATCCTAATTTTTGTCATTTAATATTAATAGTTAACAAAATAACATGAATTTATAATTAATTATACTGAATGAATTCAATACTTTATTTTAAGATCTTATTTATTCATGAGAGACAGAGAGAGAGAGGTGGAAACATCGCCAGAGAGAGAAGCAGGTTCCATGCCGGGACCCCGGTGTGGGACTCAATCCTGAAACTCCGGGATCATGCCCTGGGCCAAAGGCAGGCAGGCACCTAACTGCTGAGCCACCCAGGTGTGTCTCTGAATTTAATAAGATTTAATAAAAAGCTAATATTAAAAAATAAAGTTAATATTAAATGCTTTTAAAGCATTTTAATATATTAGGATTATAGTTATTGTATTCAAAAGTAATTTTCAAAAAAAAAGTAATTTTCACATTTGTATATTCTTGATGACTTTATAACTGGTTATGACAGAAATATATTTTTTCTTTTACTTTGTTAAAAATAACAAATTGGTAAATTCCGATTGTATTAAGTTACATAGAGAAAGTATGAAAAAGATGATCTTGGGAAACAAAAGTCATTGGCAATCTATGTAATCTAGCCATGTCATTTTATTTTGAAGTTTTAACAACATTAAGAATTTTTACTTTGCATAAGGACAGACAGACATCAGTGAATCGCTTTCCAGGTGTTGCTCTTTTCCTGCCCCAAGTAGAAGTAAAACACTACTTCACATCATTACCTAAAGTAATGCTCAAGGACAACCTAGCTGGGAAATTTCAAAATGGGGACTGAGGGTTGTGTGTTCTTTAGTTCATATTGCTTTTTGAAACTTGTCTCTTAAGTTCTCTGACTTGCCGATTTGACTATTTTTTCATGATTTTGCATGGCTTAGGGTAACCGTGGACAGTAGACTCCCCAACACCACCACTATATGATTTCTTTATTTCTTTGTATTAAAGGAGGAAGAAGCCAGACGACAATCAGGAGCTCAGTATGGCTCTTTCCCAGGTATTTTTAAAAGAAAAATTAAAACTATTAGTATTGTAAATAATTGGAGAACATTCTGATTTGGTACTGTTATATTTAGTACTGTTAGTCCCTGGAATATTGAAAAGCCTTTAGAATGTTAGCTTCTTAAAAGTTTCATTTTCCTTTAAAACTTAAATGTTAATAGAAATACAGTATGTTATTTTCTTCATGCTTTGAGCAGTATACTTTTTTATAATAGCTAACATTTATTGAGGTCTGAGCATTGTATTTTTCTTAGAGACCTATGAATTGATTATGATGTATTTTAAGTATTTCTAAATTGTCATAATGGGATTTTATTCTGTTAGACATTGATATTCATGAGATACTAGGTAAAAGCCCTCTTAGGAATTACTAAGCATAAAAAACATTTTGAATCTAGGGTAAAAATAATTGTAAGCTCTTTTTTGAAAATGTCAAGTGATTAGAAATTACTAGGGGGCCAAAGCCTTCAGTGATAGCAGAGGCCGGCCTATATGATACAAGTAGAAGAGCAGTTAAAAAGGCACCTAAAGAACAATTTTTGAATACTTCCCGAATGAAGCAGTGTGAAATTTAAAGAACTGGAAGAGATTCTTGTAAAGTTTGTAATTCTAATGGGGAATCAATTGCCTTCAGCTGTTTAATAATAATAATCTCCTTTCTCCGAAGGAAGGTTTACAGAGGCATTTACACACCCCTTAATGCCTATATGCCACTGGCTACAACTTAAGTTATATGGTCAAAGGGTAGAAAAGATACCTTTATTCTAAAAGGTCATGTGCCAAGCAACTTTAAAAACAAAGACCATATGTTGGGTGACTTGCTGTCTGAAGAAAACAACCACTAAAATATAGACTAATACTAGATATAATTTTTTATTATGTGGATGTTATTATCTAAATTTGACAAGTAGACTGATTAACTCCTGGTGCTTTGGGCCAGTAATTTTTTTTTTTTTAAGAAGTTCTTTTCAGGCCCTCTGAGATTCCCTTACCTTACTTATTATTTATAGGCATGTTTAAGTTATTGAGCCGGCAGAAATGAGTTTATTATATGTGTTTCTTTATGATGTCTTATATATAGTCACCCTTGATATGTAGAATATATTAAGGTAATGTGTGTTTCCCTTTAGGATGTGTATATTGGCATAACTGATTTCAGAATATTTCTAATGGACATAAAAGGTTTATGGTAGTGAAAAACTGTGGGTGATAATTTGGGTTTATAATCTAAAAATACACTGGGAAAATTAAATCTTTGTTGCTAGAGCAACAGTGAAAAGAAGAAACACCAGGAGTGCCTGTTAAAAATGCAGATTTTCACTTTCAAAGATTTGGATTCTGTTTAGGGTGGAGATAGAAATCCACAGCTTTTTATAACAAACATTTCATGTAGTACTTAAAAGAATGACTGCTCTCTCTAGAGCAATACAGTTTAAACATACTTAAACATGTTTAAATACAGCCGAAGTCTTACTAATTAGATCTTTAAATTGAAACATAATGTTAGAGTGAGAAAATATGACCAAAATGATTTATTAGACTTTTAAATTTTGTAATATCAAGGGACTGTTAGCTTTCTCTTTAAGGTGAGGTTAGTTGTCTTTTTTTAAAAAAACAATTTTATTACTAGGAAAAAATAAATGCAGAAAGTAACAAAGTTGACTTACAGCCTTATTTTTTTAAGAGAAAATTTGAAGGTAAAATTAGGTCTTCTTACATCCAGTTAGAGTATTTAGTAGGCCCCTTGTTCTTTGCATATGCACATGGGAGTGTGGGTGTGATTTTCATCAGAAGGAAGTAGTGTGCTGCTGTAAGACTACTTCAGAATATGGTTGGTGTCTGTGCAGTTACTTCATTTATTCTTGCAGGTGGCTTTCCAGGGGGAATGCCTAGTAATTTTCCTGGAGGAATGCCTGGAATGGCAGGGGGGATGCCTGGAATGGCAGGAATGCCTGGGCTCAATGAAATTCTTAGTGACCCAGAGGTTCTTGCAGCCATGCAGGTAAGACTTGAAAGGACAAAGTTGGGCATTTATCATAGGCATTTCTTTCATTAATTCTATGTAGAGACAAAAGTTACTCTATTAGCCATGTTTTACTTCTCTGAGTTACCAAATAGCTAATTACACAATTAGGCTTTTTTTTCTTCAGAATAAGTAGCTTAAATTATTAAAAATTGATTTATAGGAAATGTTCTGTGATAGTTTGATTATATCCAGTTGTCCTTTTTTTCTTTTTATGTTCCAAGTTTTTATTTAAATTGTAGTTAACATATAGTGTAGTATTCGTTTCAGGAGTAGAGTTTAGTGATTCTTCTTATCAAAATTGTGTATGCTTTTTTTCATGATCTAGTTTAAGTGATGTAATTAGGCATTTGACTTTGAAGTGCACATTAGTAATATTTATACTTGAGGGACTCGTCCAGACCCCAATTTAACTTGGCCATGACGAAATTGTCAGTCTAAATAAAGACGTAGGATTTAGGGTAATAAACTTGTTAAACCACAGAACTCTTTTTTAAATACTAAGAAAAAATACCCCACCACCTTTCTTTGCAGGATCCAGAAGTTATGGTGGCCTTCCAGGATGTAGCCCAGAACCCAGCAAATATGTCAAAATATCAGAGCAACCCAAAGGTTATGAATCTCATCAGTAAATTGTCAGCGAAATTTGGAGGTCAAGCATAATGCTCTTCTGACAAAGCCCTTGCTGAAAGAAAAGCAACTTCGATCACCTAATGGATGTCGCAATAATACAAACCAGTGTACCTCTGACCTTCTCAAGAAGAAAGCTGGGGTGCTGTGAAGAGAATCCCTACCCCTCTGCCCCACATGCAACTGAAACATTCTACAGTGGTTTGCCATTAGGGTATTCATTCAGATAATGTTTTCCTACTAGGAATTACAAACTTTAAACACTTTTTAAACCTTAAAAATATTTAAAAACATTAAAAGAGTGTATTAGTCCCTACATTTTTCTTTACTAATCATTTCAGTTTTTTCCCTTTGGATTAATTGGGCAAGGAAGCTACTTCAGTGTGGAAGATTTATTATTGCTCAGTTTGAGTGAAATAAAGGTTTATTAACAGGAGGCAAATATAACATTTAAATAGATGAAGTTTGAGTTGGAAATATGGTTACTGAGGTATTTTGACTTGTCTTTTTAAATGTTTTACTTTTTAAACACGATTTATTTGGATAAAACTATTGGGACCACCAGTATTGCAGTAGGACCTGGGTAGGGACCGGAAGTGCTTGGCAGGGCAGCAGCAACCTTACTCCTTTTATATGATGTGCACCCTTGTGCAGATGCATTTAAATCTTACACTGTGGTGAAGGGATGATTTTTATAATGCTGCAGTAGAGTTGGATTACTTAGCTGTGTTCTTGTCTGATACAGAAAATAAATGTTTTGCATTATTTCCACATAGAGGAAATAAGGGAATACTTTTCTTTTTATATTTCTGTGTTTAGAGTGACCTTTCCTGGTCAGAAAATACCCATTTCTTTGTGTGCTTTTTAATTGTTTTCACCACCTCCCATCCCCGCCCCAGTACTCTTTTTGGGCTAAAGATAGCCCCTTTCACTGGCATCATCAATACTATTATCATTCACAGTGTAATTGTGCAAGCATATGTAATGCTGGGTTTAATATGTAATACATATAGTGATTATGTAAGGTGATACTCAAAACAGCTGTAGTTTCTTACTTGGCCCAAGCGATTTCATATCTAAATGTTAGGTTTCCACTTAGGCGAAATCTTGCCATGTCAAAAGATGTTGGAAGGAGGGATTCCCTTAGGAATCCCTTAGTTCAGTCTTCAACTTAGGAAATACCTGTTGCAATTGGAGTTTATCTTACGTTATTCATCTTCATATTTGGGAGAGTATGAGGTTTGAATTCATTGATCTACGGAAGGGAACCAAACTTCTTGATCCAACATGAATCATAAAATTGATGAGATCCATGGTTCTTCGCTGCGGAGTTGATGGCATTATGAGTCGTCCTGCTCCTATTCAGCTCTTAAATACTGCACCTTTTCCCAATCTCCTCTCTCTCCCTTCCTCTCTTCCAAGAATAAAGAAATAGTTTTCCGTTGTACATTCAACTCCGACATTTAAGACTAAGTCCAGGCGCTGTACAGGAATTGCTGGGTTTCTACCTATCTTTCATTTTAACCATGTTTAAAAACGGTTTCAAGGGATGAGACCCTCTGTACTTTGCCTATTTGAAGAGTCAGTGGTAGGAGCAGTGAAGAAAATTCCAAGGAATACATTTCTGAAATAGCACATTTCTAATATCAAAAGTAAGTTGATTAAGGTTCTAACCTTTTGCTGTACACAAGCAGATAGAAATGCATCTGTTACATAAGTGAGAAAAGGCTGTATGCTAACTGAGCATGCTTTTTAAACCCTTTAAAAATACTCAGCATATAAACTTGCGTTTGAGCTTGCCAGTGGTTTTTTTTTGTTAATGTGTGTTCTCAAATTTTCTAATGTGTGCTGTGAATAACTCAAGACCAGTTTCTTTTGGGTTCCTTGTTTGATTTACTTGATTATATATTAAGTACATTCTAACACTGCAAATATTACTATAAATGGGTAAAAGTAAAATTGGTCTTCTGGAAATGTGTCCTGTGCTTTTAAGTTCCACAAATACGAAGTACATTCATTTTCATAGAAACTCAATATCATTTCTAAACAAGTGTTTTTTCTTGTGCTAACAATGCTATAAGAAGGAAAAGTAAAGGAGTTTTTTTTTGCTTAAAAATATATAGTTACTGGATTTCTAGCTACATTAAAAATGAAGTATGGTTTCAAACTGGATACTGACCCCCCACACACACACTTTTTTTTTTTTTCCTGAGTACATGTTCTGTTTCTTTTAGGTCTTTAGCACTCACCTTAAGTTATTTGCTGGACATAGTAGGCTTCAGTTTATAAAGTGCTGTTAACAGTGACTTCTAAGAAGGTGTTAAACAGCTTTACTTTTCTTCCAGATAGCAGGCCAGAGGTAAGCCGTTCTGTACTCAGAAGGTAGCTTCCATTTCTGAGGCCAAAAGTGCTTGCTCTGATGCTGATCATCTAGCCTGAGGAAACAGGAGAGGGCACAAGGGAAGCACATACTGAGATACTGATGCTGATACACATAGTTAAGATTTTATTACTTCTCCTGACATTGGTCTTTTTTTAATCTTGAAACAATATTTACTTGCAAGGAAAGCTAGAAAAAAATAATCCACTGCTGTGTGGTCATGTTCCCAGTAAAAAACTACACCACAGAAGAAAGGGAGAAAATACCTGGGGTAACAATTAGCAGAATGCCACTTTAGGAAATAACTGGCCTAATGGGATAAGGGAGAAACAACTTGTATTTTAGAGATTTTGTAATATTTAACATTAATGCACCCAAGTAGCCACTTAAATCAGATAAGTAGTACTTGCTCGGTGCCAGGCACACTGTAATCAGTTTGAAAGCCTTGACTCCATTCTGATAATGACCATAAGGGCAGGTGCTCTTATTCCTGTATTATATAGATGAGGAAACAAGCACTTTTAAGTACATTGCCCAAGTTAACACCCCTGATTATTTGGGAAGCTGGTATTCTCACTAGGCTTGTTCTTCAGATTTCTCTTCCTCTTCTGTGCTCTACTGCCCAGTCTGTACAAGCTTGTTTCTTGTAGAATTGTTCATGACTTCAAGAAATTGGAAACAAAATACATTTGAAGAGGGTTGATTGAATAAGGAATACCACATATCATTGTGCGAATGTGCACGCCCAACGGGTTTCTCCTAATAGTAAGAGATGTAGCATAATTGAAGTGCTTAGAACACCGTGGCAGGCCCAATACTGGGAACAAGAAAATATTTTTTTAAATTACGGTGCAGTAATTTCAAAGTTGAGTACTTACAACCAATATAGCATACCTATTAGAGTGCCCAGTTTGGGGAGGAAAATAACCCTGAGGTAAATAGGCAACACATACTAAAATAGCTATTAAGCTTTTCATAGACTAAATTTAAACTATGGCGTGTTAAATTGGTGAAAGTTATAAATACCTTGGTAATTCAGTGAGACCTTTTGTGTAGTGCTGGTGGGAGTGTAAATTCACAATTTTCTGTAGAATGATCTATTAGAATTAAGTTCTGGATAGGTTCATTTAAGTCACTTTTGTGTTTGATGCCATAGGTATAAAAGGACATGCATAATTTTTTAATACGCTATTTGTATAGGGGAGACTGCCCCTATCACTCAGGAAGCCCTAAGGAAAATCTACGATTATGAATACTAAATTAGATGTAAAAGTGAATGGTTAGAACAAAGGGAACAATTCAACTTTCAAAAACTGAAAGTCAAAATCAATTACAGAAATAGTATTAATAGAATAGTATTAATAGTATTAATACCTATGCTATTGCTTTTTTTAAGAGCAAGAGTGCTCGCAAGAGGGAGGTGTTGAGCAGAGGGGCAGATAGAAAAAAATTTTTTTTTAAAGATTTTATTTATTCATGGGGGGGCGGCGGAGAAGCAGGCTCCATGCAGGGAGCCAGACATGGGACTGGATCCCAGGACTCCAGGATCATGCCCTAGGCCAAAGGCAGGTGCTAAACCACTGAGCCACCCAGGGCTCCCGCAGATAGAGAATTTTAAGCAAGCTCATGACTTAAATCATGACCTGAGCCAAAAAGAGTCTGACCTGAGACTAAGGTACCAGGCACCTCTGCTAATTTCTTGCTGCATACTGCTAACAGTTTTGTAGTGTTTTCAGTAGAAAATGCTATATCTTGATTAAAATCATTTTGGTTGCTGGGATGCAGAAGAATGCATCATTTTGATTGCTGGGATGCAGAAGAATGCATGAATATGTTATTTGCTCTGATTTTGTGCCCTACAAGTGGGAATTCTGATCAATTCTATTGTGTTGAATTACTAACATATAAAAAAATTTGTATGCTACATAGTCCAGTATATTCTTGACAGGAGAGAGCTTCCAGTTTGATGAGTCAATGAGAACTGAGTCTTCTGGGGCACCTGAGTGGCTCAGTCAGTTAAATGTCTGCTTTTGGCTCAGGTCCCCATCCCAGGATCGCGGGATGGATCCCCCCCTTGCACCTTACTGCTAGGTGGAGAGCTGCTCTCTCTTACTGCCTCTGCTTGTGTGTGCTGGCTCTGTCAAAATCTTTAAAAAGAACTGTGTCTTCTGCTTGAATATTAAAACAGACCAGCCTCTCTGTTTCAGTGCCAGCAAACTATTTTCATTTGATGTTCAGACCTGCGGTTTTCTGTAATGATCCTAGGGAGTGGTGAGAGTATTCTGGAGGCCATTTTTGCAACAGGAGGTCTAGGAGTAAGGACCATACACATAAATAGGTGTCCCCATAAATCTACTTGTGTCCCCAACTCACCTTTCACGTAGTTTGTGGTCACTGCAGCATCACCATAAATGAAGAGTTTAAGTGTAAAGATCTTAACCAGTGGTGATTAAAACATTTTGTACAAATCTTGTGGAAACATGACCAGATAAACATTGCTAGGGCCCTCTCCTGAGGAGTAAATATAACGGACATAGTAAAGCACAGAGCAGACGTGTAGGAAGCATTCCTTGAATTATCACCAGCAGTACTGCAAGGGTAAACTCAGCTGGTACTGAAACTGGAGGCAATGGCACTCAAGCAGAGTGGAGTCCTGAGACCTGGTGTCTCATTGTATGACAGGTTAGAGGTTGAAAATGGTTTCTCCAGTTCTTTGTCGTTTGGTTCTTAGGAACTTGTGAAGTTTTTTTCCTTCAGCATTTATTATAAAGTACGTCTACATAAAATTAGCTTTTGCAGTCCTTATGGCAGTGGAGTTGTATTAACACTCAACAAAAGAGAAAACTGGGGCGCCTGGGTAGCGCAGGCGAGAGACCTCTAGTGTAGCGCCCTCAGCACGGGGTCCGCTTGAGAGTCTCACTCTCCCTCTGCCCCTCCTGCCCGCCCTCTCTCTCAAATAAAAGAGAGAAAACCAAAAGGGTTAAGTGACTTTCCTAGTTGCTCACGAGAATAATCCTACCTGTATTCGATCGCTTTGATCTCAAGCTCCATTTTGTCTTCCTACCACACCCAGGAGATTTCAAAAGTGTTGAACTTTGTCCAATCAACACTCTTTCGGGTAAAATGTGAGTTTAAAAATATCGTCGAGAGAAAATACGAGTTAACTCGCAAAGAAATAGTAATGTTTGAATCCCCATCCTGCCGACTACCAGTCTGTCTTACGCAGGGAAGGTGGCCATCTAAACCTTTCCACGTCCCCGTGCTGAAGCACATCCTGCCAGGTCCGCGAGCGCGAGACTACCCGGGTCAGACCCAGGGGGCGGCCCCCGGCTTTCTGACTGTCAGGCTGCTCCGCATGATTGGGCCAGCGCTTCTCTGCCCCGCCCACACACGTCCGCGGACCAATCAGAGACAAGGGACTTTCCTGGGCCCGCCTTTCCCCTTTCCGCCCCTGCGGCCTCTGGCTGGGAGACACTGCGCGCTAAGACCCGGAAGTGGTTGTTCTGGAGGAGGCGGGCCTGAGGAGGTGGGGCCTGTGACGCTCAGGCCCCGGGCTCTGGCGCTTCTTTCCTCCCTCCGCTCGCTGCGGCTCCTGAGGGAAAAGTGTTGCTAGGTCTGCGGGGAGCCGCAGCAATGGCCTCCGTGCTGTCCTACGAAAGCCTGGTCCACGCTGTGGCCGGAGCCGTGGTGAGGCGGGGTCTTCACGCCCGGGCCACTGAGGGGTGTGGGGCGTCTGTGGGGCCAGTCCCGGGGGATGGCTGGGGGATGGGGATGAGAGGGAGAGGGCGGGTGGGTGTCTGCAGTCGTGACTTGTGGGACGGGGAGGAATGAGACACAGGAGAGAAGATGCTGAAACGGTTCGAGGTGAGGCGCAGCACACCCTGCGCCCTACCTACTGTTTTTGGTCTCTTAGAAGATATCTGGGAGATAGACAGCGATGATCCCACATACCCCCACAGGGAGTCTGGAAGAAAGTAATAGCTGTTTTCTTTGCCTTCTGAAATTTAAAGAGCAGTCATTTCCCTTAAAGGCCCCCGCACACACAAACTTCGTTCCACTGGCCAGAGGAGAACCTAGGTGTGAAGCTGTGTTGCTTACCTATATTGCCTATTTTCATATTCTTGCTGCAGATGAGTGGCAGTACTTGGGATATCTTTGGTTAATAATTGGCAGAAATACGTCCCCCCCCCCCCCAATTAAGATGAGAGTTGCTGTTAGCCACAAGTGTACTTTACTATGCCGTATGTGTGTGGTTCTTGGGGTTGTGGTGTCTCAGTTCCATTTGACACCACTGCCTTGTCCTTGACACTTTCCACTCTTGTCTTGGATAACTTCCTCCTCTGGTTGTCCTCTTACCTCTCTGACTGCCCTTTCTCATATCCTTCTCCTGCTGTCAACATGCATCTTTTAGCAGTTGGAATCACTGTGACTTCAGAGGATAACGGAGTCGTCTCCTTTTTTTTTTTTAAACAGGAGCTCCAAGGAGCTTTCTTTTTTTTTTTTTTTAATTTTTTTTTTAATTTTTATTTATTTATGATAGTCACACAGAGAGAGAGAGAGAGAGAGAGGCAGAGACACAGGCAGAAGGAGAAGCAGGCTCCATGCACCGGGAGCCTGACGTGGGATTCGATCCCGGGTCTCCAGGATCGCGCCCTGGGCCAAAGGCAGGCGCCAAACCGCTGCGCCACCCAGGGATCCCGGAGTCGTCTCCTTTTAACCATCAAAACTTCACTTTGAGCTCTCGTTCTGTGCACACTAATCAGGGATGAACCCCAACTCCATCATTTGTTAGGCGACCCGTGAACTTCACTTTCCTAGTCTATAAAGTAGGGTTATCAATACCTACTCTACAAACTTGTTTTTAAAGTTAGTTGACACAATACTTCATGGAAGTGCCTGATTCAGGAGTCTTGGTTTATGTCCTTAAACCAGGAGAGCCTTTCAGCAAGTACAAAGGCCCTGAAACAGGAAGCTTGCTTGACATGCTCTAGGATGGTCACGGAACCTTCTGTATCTGGAGTGGAGGGAATAAAGAGGCAGAAAGTCTTCAGGGAACAAACTACATAAGACTTTAAGTGGGAAAGAGAGCTAGCTAGCTTTTAGAGGTTTTTGAGCATCCAGCAGCTTGCTGATTTACATTTTAGCTATGATCACCTGGCTCCTCTGTTGAGAGTAAACTGTAAGGGAGTAAAGGTGAAAGGAAGCAGAGATGTCAGGGGGCTGTTATGTCCTCTCAGGCAAGAGATGATTTTGGCTTGAACCAGGATAGTGGCAGTGGAGGTGGTTAGAAGTGATCATTAACCTGGAATATATATTTATAAGATAGAGCCACCAAGGTTTGATGTTGGATTGGATATGGGATATAATAGAATGAGGGTTGGTTGACTCTCCCAAGAGTTTTTGGCTGGAGCAACTGGAAGCATTTACATTTACTGAGATTGTGAAGACTGTAACTGAGCAGATCTGAGAGAAAGATTGGTTTTGGCTCTGACTAGATAAGTGTAGACTGAGAGAAGGCTGCTTGAGCACACCAACATTAAGAGATTTGGGAAGTGAGATAGCACCAGCAGAGGAGACTAAGGAAGGGCCTGTTGGGTAGGAGGAAAACTAAGAGAATGCGGTGATTTGAAAATCACATGGAGAAGGGTGAAAATCAACTGGATCAGATAAGATGAGGAGTGAAAATTAACCATTGTTTTTGTTTTTTAAGATTTTATTTATTTATTTATGAAAGACACAGAGACAGAGAGGCAGAGACACAGGCAGAGGGAGAAGCAGGCTCCATGCAGGGAGCCCGACACGGGACTCGATCCCGAGTCTCCAGTATCACGCCTTGACCCAAAGGCAGGCGCTTAACCACTGAGCCACCCAGGTGTCCCAACCATTGGATTTATTTATTTATTTATTTATTTATTTATTTATTTATTTATTTATTTTAGATAATATTGCAAATCTTTTTTTTTTTTTTTTTTATGATATAGAGAGAGAGGCAGAGACACAGGCAGAGGGAGAAGCAGGCTCCATGCACCGGAAGTCCGATGTGGGATTCGATCCCAGGTCTCCAGGATCACGCCCTGGGCCAAAGGCAGGCGCCAAACCGCTGCACCACCCAGGGATCCCACCATTGGATTTATTAACGTGTTTATCAGTGTGATTAATCCAGTGGTTAATTGACAAGACACATTTTGGTAGATAGTGGAGTGAATAGTTGTGGTGCATCTAAGGAAGAATGGGAATATGGAAAATGTTTGTTTTCCTTTCTTTTATCAATGAATGCTATTGATTCAGCACCTGTACTGAGTACTTTCTGGGTGCCATGTAGTGTTCTAGGTGCTACAAATATAGTGGAGAACAGTCTTTTTCTTCACAAGGAGTGCATTCCAAAGGGGGAGTCCGATAGTAATTGAGTAAACAAAAAAATAAAATAATTTTGGATAGTGTTAAGTGTTATAAAACAAAATAAGCATTGGCAGACTTTTTCTGTAGGAAGGCAGATGGTACGTATTTTAGATTTTGTTTACAGTCTGGTGCAGCTACTCAGTACCACCATAATGGTATGAAAGTAGCCAATGACAATAAGTAAGTGAATGAATGGAGCTGAGTTTCAATAAAATCCTGTTTACAAAACAGACAGTAGATTGGATTTGGCTCTTGGGCCATAGTTTTCAGAGCCTTATTACAGAGCATGACTGTGGATACAGGTAATATATCTCTATGTAACCCTCTATGTACATATCTCTGTGTATCTCTATGTTACCTTTGTGTAACCCACAAAGGTATTTCTATTTTTTTTCTTCTTGCCAGTTTTTCTCTTGTTGAAGTTATGTTTGAAATTATGCATCTTGAATTTGCTATGGTTTTTCTTTCTTCTATAAGCTGTGTTCGATTATCTAATAGATACATATTAGGAATTTTTTTTCTCTCTCTCTTACTTCCCCTCAGGGCAGTAATGTTCCTAGCACTTATCCGAGAAGTGACGTGGTATTTGGGGGGTTTTTTTGGACTACTATGCTGCAGAATGTTCTCAGACTTTTTTTTCCCAAACTTTTATTTTAAAGTTAAACCATGTAACCTAGGCCCTCATTTCTTCTGATTGCTACCAAAGGAAAAAAATTTTGCCACAAAAATGTCACTACAGTTGATAAGAAAAATGGCGTTTTTAATGATATAGTATTGTGGTGACTTCTATTTAATTAGATGTTCTGAGCATAGCGTTCAGTCAAAGCTTTGAGATGATCAAGGAGAGTCGGCTTAGCATTGTGGTTAAGAGTACTTGAGTGCCTGAGTGCCTGAGTGCCAGGCAGCCTGGGTCAGAATCCTGGCTCTGCCTCTTAGTTGCTGCCTGACTTCAATATAAACTCTTAGCAGGGCTGCCTAGAGTAGTTGCTTCTCCCCAAGGGATTGTTGGTCATTGCTTAAGATGTTGATTTACAAGCGTTTTTGAGTTGCCATGTTTCATGTTTGCTTATTTGGTTTCAAATTCTACATTTTCACATCAAGTGTGGTGTTGTGCACATAAACACACACATTTAAAAATTAAAATAAACAAATAGTGATTTTGAGTGTTTTATGGTACACCTTGGGGTAACTGTAGATAATCTCCAGTATTTGAAAATCAGAATTGTACTATTTCACGAGAATGCTATAGCTCTAACTGATGACTATTAGATGATACAATTAATGGCCTCATTCCTAAACATTTCTCAAAATTTTGAGTATAATTAGTTTTATAGTTCTATATTTTGGTTCTCATTAGATTAGCTTTGAAAGCTGGATTTTATTTGTAGAAATGTACATTTGCAATTAAAAGAAATTTTATTAATCTACAGTTTGAAAATTGAGATTGGTTAGAATTGCCTAAGTGGGGTCTAGACATTGAAACAGACTTTGGAATTGTAATGCTAATAATCAGAGGACTTCTTTTCTCCCTATAGTTAATTTAAAATTTTTTTAGTTGCATAATTCATGTTTTAAAAGAATTGCATTTCAAAAAAAAAAAAAAGAATTGCATTTCATTGAATAAATACTGTTAAATTCAGATCATACAGAAATATGAAAGAATCCTCCTCCTTTCTCCTTCCACTTCACCTTTTATTGCTCTGTGACTCAGAGCCCAGGGCACACTTTAAAACTGTGTAAGAGGCCTATTCAAAGCATTCTTCTCCAGTTGGTATCACAAGAGAAAATTAGGTCTCGTTGACTAACTCTGTATCTCAACACTTAATATTACAGTAGACTTTTCACCATGTAGACTCAGTTCCTACCTTTTAGAAGTAGAAACCAAGTAGAGGAACTTGTTGATTTGCTATACAGGGCCTTCTAAATATAAAAGTTGGTGAAAGAGTCTGTCCTCAAGAAGCTCTTTGTTAAGTGTATGGTAGAGGTACGAAAAGAACCTTGGTAGTACCAAGGGAGAAGTAGTGGGCTGCATCTGTGAAGGTGTTGGGAAGCCTCCCAGGTTGATACATTTAGACCCAGTCTTGAAGGAAGAGTAGGAGTTTGCTAGGTAAAATGAAAAAGGAGGGTGATAAGGGAGTTCTGGATAAAACAAAAAAGCATGGCCAAAGGCCCTTGTGTAAATCAGCATTTGGGGAACTTCAAATTAGTTCTGACATAGCTTGTATAAAAGATGAGAGATGAGTAGAAGGATATGAAGTTGGGGAATCTCATACTATGCAAAGAAGTTAGTTAAATTTTATCACAGTGTTTGTCAAAATTGGTTGTCTTTCTCATTTGTGTTTTCTCTGTATTTATATAAAATAAGCATTTACAAATAAATTTTTTGTTTATATAAACTAGTATGATAGAGTTTCATATCCTGGAGTTTTTGGTGTGTTTGTTTCAGAATATAAAGCATTTCCCCATGTCTATCAGTTCGGGTTCTCTGGTTGCAAGCTGGAGAAACAGACTTTGGGTAACTTAACAAAAAAATGTTTATTGGCAGGCTCTTTGGGAGCTCCATCAGCAGGGAAGAACTTGAAGACTTGAAGTAGGAAAGAACCAACATGTTCCTAAAAGATTTCTGAAACTATCACTGGAGAGTGTTGGGCACCACTACTGGAATCAGTGGATTTTGTCCCTCTATAGCATTCTGATTTAAGCACATGATTTAAAGTCACGGGAGAGTCCCTATAAGCCCTGCTCAAAGTTATGTGCCCAGTCCTTGACTGTAACAGGTGGGAAAAGGATCCTTCCAGGACTCTTCAGCTAGTGTAGTGGAGGGGTAGGCACCTTGGTTTACCATCCTACTAAACCGTGGGAAGAGATAAAATCAGTCTGTCTTTAGGAAAAGGGAATGATGCTATGTGGCCCAAAACATCAGAAATCCACTATATCATTTAATTTAAAAGACTGAAAAATATTGTTTTTTAATATAAAATATTCTATTATATGAGTATTCTACAATTTATGGACATTTACATCATTTCTAACTTTTCACTGTGGTAAACATTTTGTGCAATGTAAATGTTACTGTGGCTTCCCACAGCCCATTATGAAAAATCTATGGGATTGCTTAGTTTTAAGTGACTTCCCTAATGTCACTCGTTAATTTATAGACTAGAAACAAAAACCTATATTTCCAGATTCAGTTTAGTTAACTCAGATTCTAATTTGTAAAATGTCAGTTACCTCACACGGTTCTGTGAATATTAATCAAACATAAGTTAAACAGCTTTAATAATAGGGGCTCAATAAATGGAAGCTATTAATCATTTTGTGTACAACTGTGTTTTCTGATTTTCTGTGCATCCTATGATGTAGTTAATCTGATGTTATATTTGGTAGTAATATTTAGTACTTAGAATTTCCTAACTTCATTTTTTTCTTTAAGATTTTATTTTTTTAAGAAATCTTCTCTCACCAAATGTGGGAGTCAAACTCACAACCTCGAGATCAAAAGTCACATGCTCTACCAACAGCCAGCCAGGCACCCCTAGGATTTCCTCACTTCTTAACCCCCTCTCACATCTATTAACAACTCTGACAAGTAGGCATTGTGAAAAGTTAAAAGTTTGGGCTCTGAAACTAGACAGCCTGAGCGCCAACTCTGCCCAAAGTGTGTGACTTTGGGCATGTTTCTCAACCTCTCTTTGCCTTGATTTCTTCATCTGTAAAAAGAGGAAAATAATAATACCCGCTTCAGGGTTATTTCCTAGACTTTTGGACAAATACCTTCATTCTCACACACAGACAGGAAAATGGAAAGAGTGATGTTAAGTGACTTGGCCATAGGCACAGGGCCAGAATCCAAGTCTCCCCTCTCAGCTACTCTCTCTTCTCTCTGCTGTCCCTAGCTGCCTTCTCTCCTACACTTCTTGTCCCATTCCTTTCTATATTTCAAAACCAGATCTACCCTTAGATCCTGGGTTCCCGGCATGGAGCCTGCTTCTCTCTCTGCCTGTGTCACTGCCCCCAACCTCCCCCCACTCTGTCGTGAATAAATTTTTTAAAAAAACTTTTTAAGGTTTAAAAAAAATACCTCAAAAAGTAGTGATTGGAGAAAGTCTTTATTGTATTTTTACTTCCTAGCTTGCTGTTTTATTTCATTTAGACTTCTGCTAAATTATAATTGAATTATTATGTAGCTTTTAGTCTTTTAAGACTTCATTGTCTCATTACCTCCCATCCAAAATATATCTTGATTTTTTAGTAAACTTTTTTTAAGACTTATTTTTCTTAAGATTTTATTTATTCATGAGAGAGAGAGAGAGAGAGAGAGAGAGAGAGGTAGAGACAGAGGCAGAGGCAGAGGGAGAAGCAGGCTCCATGCAGGGAGCCTGACGTGGGACTCGATCCCGGGTCTCCAGGATCACACCCTGGGCTGAAGGTGGTGCTAAACCACTGAGCCACCCAGGCTGCCCAAGACTTAATTTTTTAGAGCAGTTTTAGATTCACAGCAAAATTGAGAGGAAGCTACAGAAATTCCCCTTATATCTTTAGCCCCACACATCACATCTTCCACCAGAGTGGTACATTTATTACAATTGATGAACCTGCATTGACATACCATAATCACCTGAAGTCCATAATGTATATTAATTAGTGTATATTCACTCGATGTTGCACATTGTTTGGATTTAACAATGTATAATGACATGAAACCAATATGGCAGTATATTGTGAGTACTGTCACTGCCCTAAAAATCCTGTGTGCTCCACCTGTTCATTGCTCCTGACCTCCTTAGTCAACTTTTTAACTAATGAGGTCATTTCAGTTCTCCTAATCTTAAAGGTTCTTATGCAGTCTTTATTGGGATTATTTTTCTAATTTTGCTTCTTTATGCTTGAGTCAGAAACAAGTTAAAGAAAACTGTATTGCCATATATACAGTAGTCTATAACTTTATTTTTTAAATAAATATGGTATAATTGCTGCAAAAGAAGTTTTAGACTAAAACTTAATTATCCATACCATCTTGGGTCATTTATGTTTTCTTCTGAATCTGAGTTCTCTGAACTAGAAAATGGAGACAGTGACACTTTATTTTCTGGGGTCTCCTGAGAAGTAAATGTGATAGTGCAGTGCCTGGAAAAGTGTAGTAGGCCATAATTTATTTTTCAGATATATTCATGCAAATATAGTATTTGTACCCAGTTTCAGAAATTCAATAGAATTGAAATTTTTTTCTCACCTTATATGGCCAACTCTACCCATTCACTTGTAGCAGATGATCTTACCTTTTATTATCTAGATAAAAAGGGGCTACTGGGATGAGCTTTCTCACTTTTTTATTTTTTCTGATTACAGAGTTAATTGTAGTTCTATATTTCCTATATTCTGCTGACCTCAGGAAAAACAGATGCATCCAGTTTCTGTTATCTTTAATCTTCTTCACTCACCCCATCCCCAAATATCTTTTGGGATTTTGTCCTATTAATTTTCACCTCTTTCCTATAGCTTTAGCCTTTCTCCTGTGTTTGTTTCCTTTCAGCCCTCAAACATGCTTAGCACTATGCGGTCATACCAGACTGGTCTGGAGACTGCCTTCTTCTTAGCTGCTGCTGGTTCTCCTAGGTTTACTTAAAGAATATTCTGTACCTACTGCCTCTCCTCCTAATCCAGTCTAACAACTGGAAATACTGTTCCAGAGGCCATCACTGACTTTCTAATGGTTTAGTGTGCTGACTTTTTTCATTCTTATTTGACTGGACTTCTCAGTAGTATTTTATACTGTGGACACTCCTGCCTTCTTGAAGAGCCTTCTGAAAGAACAGTTTCTTTCTTTCTTTCTTTCTTTCTTTCTTTCTTTCTTTCTTTCTTTCTTTCTTTCTTTCTCTTCTTTCCTTTTTTTTTTTTTAAGATTTTATTTATTCATTCATAGAGACAGAGAGAGAGAGAGAGAGAGAGAGAGGGGCAGAGACACAGGCAGAGGGAGAAGCAGGTTCCATGCAGGGAGCCTGACCTGGGACTCGATCCAGGGTCTCCAGGATCACGCCCTGGGCTGCAGGCGGCGCTAAACAGGGGCTGCCCTCTTTCCTTCTTTCTTTTAGATTTTATTTATTTATTTGAGAGAGAGAAGAGCGCGAGCAGGAGGAGGGGCAGAGGGAGAGGGAAAAGCAGACTCCTTGCTGAGCAGGGAGCCCAAAGCAGGGACTCCATCTCAGGACTCCGGGATACAACCTGAGCCAAAGGCAGACACTTAACTGAGTCATGCAGGCACCCCTCTGTCTTTTTAAATAAATATTAACTACTCTTTTGGAAAGAACACGAGTAACCATTACTCGTTTTAGGGCCCTGATTAATACTGAGTCCTAGCGCTAAAAGATACTATAAAAAGGATATATAAGAACCAACATTTGTTGAGTGTCCACTGTACAATGGGCACTGGTACCTGGTACAAAGCTAGGTGCTTTTATAAATTCTCACTTCTCAAAGCAATCCTCAACAGTTAGATGTTGGTCCTAAAATTACAGATGAGGAAATTGAGGCATGGAGATTTGAAGTTACTTGTTATAACTGGAACCTAAACATTGGTTTATTTTATTCCAAAGCTCATGCTCTTTCCAAAGACACTTGTTTGTTGGTTATCCATTAGGCCTTTTGTTTAGTGTATCTCTCTGTGTATAATAAGAATGAGAGTTAGCTTGATTGCTTTATCAAGTGAAAGGCTCATATTAACTCTGATTAGGTGAATAACATTTTTGATTATCAATGCCAGAGTAAGTAGCTTTCAATCCTTGGAATTTCCTTAGCTCAAGATCTACCACTGAAAATGTATTTTAGTTATTTTTCTTTCTTTCTTTTAAAACTAATCCTTTGGGGGATCCCTGGGTGGCTCAGTGGTTTAAGCACCTGCCTTTGGCCCAGAGCGTGATCCTGGAGCTCCGGGATTGAGTCCCACGTCGGGCTCCCAGCATGGAGCCTGCTTCTCCTTCCGCCTGTGTCTCTGCCCCTCTCTTTCTCTATGTCTATCATGAATAAATAAATAAAATCTTTAAATAAATAAATAAATAAATAAATAAATAAATAAATAAATAAAACAAACTAATCCTTCTATCCAGTAATGCCATGTACTACTCCCATCAGGAGAAGTTGTACACTGATTTCAGTGGTTCTGTGACTCAACCACCATTTCTAGACTCCTCTGGAAACTAACTTTGGAATTGGCATTGCATTTTTTTTGACTCTGTTCACCCTTCAGCGGTGAATTAACATTTTGGAAATGGTTGAATTTGATGACTTGGTTGGTAAGCTAACCCAAACATCATTGTAGTTAAAGGCATCCTCTGCTTCTGTATTTATGTGTGTCCGTGTCTATTATTCCCATAAGATTGCATATGCTTAGGGGATTGGATCTTGACTAGATTTACCCTGTTGTCTCATTCTGACTCTTGTCTGCCGTAGTAAGTGTTCAGCTCATCTCCATGTGTGTTTATGTTGATCAAATTAAAAAGTGGACTTTGGATGTTTATTGACCTTTTACAGACAGGAGAGATAGCCCAGAAAATGAATAAACCATCAATATTTTGAATATGTAACCGGAAATGTAGATGCTGATACATTATTAAGGAATCCAAGTGCTGACTATGGGACTGTTCACAGCAGAGAGAGACCAAAATGCCCAGGAACTTAAACTGAAATGATTTATATAACTTTGCTTGCCACTTTAACTCTGCCTCTGATCTGTTTCCTGAAGCTGAAGTATTGCCAACCACCTAATGATTTTTTTGTTTTGGTTTGGGTTTTGCTGTTGAGTCATTAGTTAATTGTTTAAGTTCCTGCCCTTGAGGTGCCCATAGTCTAATAAGGAAGATAAACTCCTTAACAACTAGATAGAGTATAGTGATTGCTGTGTAATAGAACTTTTTACACAGGATGCATGATACCAATTTAAAACTACATCCCTCTTTTGGCTTTCCTTTCTGTCAGTGATATTGTCATTGCTTGTGACTTTCCCTTCTTTTGCAATTCATATCTAATAAATCAGGAAAGACTATTGATTATTCCTTTTAGATTTTCTGGCAGATATCCCTTCTCCATTTTTTTAGCCACCACTCAAACTGATTCAAGGTCTTATACTTTTATTTATTTGTTTGTTTGCTTTTAAAGATTTTATTTATTTATGACAGACACAGAGAGAGAGAGAGAGAGAGAGGCAGAGACACAGACAGAGGGAGAAGCAGGCTCCATGCAGGGAGCCCAACGTGGGACTCAATCCTGGGCCCCCAGGATCAAGCCCCATACCAAGGCCGAAGGACAAAGGCTGCGCTAAACCTCTGAGCCACCTGGGCTGCCCCGAGACCTTATACTTTTATTTATTTATTTATTTATTTATTTATTTATTTATTTTTATTTTTTTATTTTTTGGCCTTATACTTTTAAATCAGATGTTCTTTGACATATCAGCTTTTGTTTTGTGTTCTGGTCTTTCAGGTTGAGAGCTCTTGAGGTTACTTGGATGGCAACCCTAAAAGGTCCATGGCATGTCTTTTAATGAAATACTTGTATAGAAAAGGTTTAAATTCAGATTTCTGGCTTTTTTCTTCTTGATTTTGTCATTTTTCCTAGTTTTCATATCCAGGGTAAAATGGTAGCTATTTTATGTCAGTTTTTATTTTCTTTTTCTTTTTCTTTTTCTTTTTTTTAAGATTTTATTTATTTATTCATAAGAGACACAGAGAGAGAGGCAGAGACATAGGCAGAGGGAGAAGCAGGATCCATGCAGGCAGCCTGATGTGGGACTCAATCATGCCCTAAGCCAAAGGCAGATACTCAACCACTGAGCCACCCAGGCATCCCTATTTTGTTTAGTTTACTAAGTTTTATAAATTTTTCAGAGGTAGGTTATTAAATTAGAAATACATGTCTTGGTTCACTTGTTAAATATCCAGGGAACATAAAAGAGTGATGTTAGATGCCATGAGGTAATAGATTTGAAATGTGAATATGGGGGATCCCTGGGTGGCGCAGCGGTTTAGCGCCTGCCTTTGGCCCAGGGCGCGATCCTGGAGACCCGGGATCGAACCCCACGTTGGGCTCCCAGTGCATGGAGCCTGTTTCTCCCTCTGCCTATGTCTCTGCCTCTCTTTCTCTCTCCCTCTCTGTGACTATCATAAAAAAAAAAAAAATTAAAGAAATGTGAATATGTTACCAACCTGCTCATATACAATTACCCAGTAAGCCTGGAATCCCAAAGGAATATGCTGTAGAGGTGAATGGAAAATGGTCTTACTCTTCCCCAAGAATATCAGTTATCTCCCACCTTGGCACTGATTTGTATAGGGAAATCACCACTGAGATTTTGAAGCCACAAACCTTCTCTTAGATTGTAGCCTGAATTCACTACTTGTGTCATTCGAAAACCTGAAGTGAATAATTTAACTTAGAATGATTCTCAGTTGGTGGGACCCCAGAGTGTCTGGGCAAAAATACTTTCCAGAAGTAGTTATCTTTAAAAGATTTAAAAGAATGCCCAAAAATAAAATTCAAAGGGTGATCAGTTCAAACTAACTAAACTCACAGAGAAACAAAGCATTGTGAACAAGAACAGTTGCAGGCAGCAGCAACAATTGGAAAATGGAATTTTCAGTTCACAATCTTAAAAGGTTATTTATATATATAAGTAAATAAAAGAAGGCTAGAATATATGTGTGAGGAACAAGAAACGAAGATTGGCTGAGCATATTTGAAAGCTAATCAAATAGAATATCTAGAAATGAAAAGTAAAATAACTGAAATTTGAAAGTGGATGCATGATAGTCATGGGAACACTGAAATTTATTATTATTATTTTTTTATTTATCATAGGCACACAGTGAGAGAGAGAGAGAGAGAGAGAGAGAGAGAGAGGCAGAGGGAGAAGCAGGCTCCATGCACCGGGAGCCCGATGTGGGATTCGATCCCGGGCCTCCAGGATCGTGCCCTGGGCCAAAGGCAGGTGCCAAACCGCTGCGCCACCCAGGGATCCCGGAACACTGAAATTTAAACAAAAACTATAGGGCAGCCCTGGTGGCACAGCGGTTTAGCGCCACCTGCAGCCCAGGGCATGATCCTAGAGACCTGGGATCGAGTCCCACGTCGGGCTCCCTGCATGGAGCCTGCTTCCCCCTCTGTCTGTGTCTCTGCCTCTCTCTCTCTCTCTCTCTCTCTCTGTGTGTGTGTGTCTCTCATGAATAAATAAAATCTCTTAAAAAATAAATAAAATAAATAAAAAATAAAAATTATAGCTCTTAGAAGATAGGACAAGAAGGCAGAGAGGAATATAAAAGAGCTAAGTTCTCATTCTCCATAGTATACGATAAATAATGTCTAAAATTGATGAACCAAAAGATATCAGGATATTTTTTAATTATTTGGAGATGGGTAAATTTCAAAAGAAACAGCTGAAAGAAGCTAAAATAATTGCCTTTGGAAGGAAGATTGGGTGAAATGAAGAGGAGTAGGCAAGAACTACTGTATTTTGCCATTTATATTCCATAACTTTTAAAACTATGTGCATCTTTTTTGATCAAATAAAAATTTAAAGCTAAAACAGCGCATAGCTGTAAATTGGTAACTGAAGCTGAATGATGGATTCAAATTCAGAACAGGTATATCAATATATTAGACACAACTGAAGATGGAATCAGTGAGCTAAAGGATAGCTGACACTTGATTCTCATTTGCAATGATTGTAGTCAGAAAACTGTGGAGTATTTTCTTCATTTTCCTGAGAGAAAATAACATCTCCCTAGAATGCTATATCCACTGAAAAATCTTTAAAATGTATGTGAAATAGAGACATTTCAGAACATCAAAAAACAGTTTGCCACTAGCAAGATCCTCATTAGAAGAAATTTTAAAGAGTGTTCTTCATACAGAAGGCAAGTGATACTAGATGGAAAGTATGAGATGAAAGAAGGGATGAAGAGTAGAAAAATGGTAAATATTGCGTGTGTCTAAATCTAAACAACTTTATCAAATAACAAATTAACTCTGTTTTGTGGACATTAAAAAAGAAGCAAAAAAGTTAGAATTAAAGTAGATAACAGCATGAAGGTGAGTGGGAACAAATGGAATTAAATTTCTATTGTTTGGAGGAAGGATAAACCAATTGAATGTTTTAGCATTTATTTTTTTAAAGATTTTATTTATTTATTCATGAGAGACACAGAGAGAGAGAGATGCAGAGACACAGGCAAAGGGAAAAGCCGGCTCCATGCACCGGGAGCCCGATGTGAGATTCGATCCCGGGTCTCCAGGATCGGGCCCTGGGCCAAAGGCAGGCGCCAAACCGCTGTGCCACCCAGGGTTCCCCCAAAATGGAAATTTTTAAATATATCTCTCAGTAGTTGATAGAATAAGTTGGGGGGTAGTTATGAAAAAATTGAATAATATATTTAGCAAATTTGACCTAATAGACATATACAGAACATTATACCAAACAACTGCAGAATACACATTCTTTTCAGCCAAATGTGGAAAAGTTATCAAAACTGACCATTTAGTTGACTATAAAGCAAAACTTTTTTTATATATATTTATAATAGTTACAGAGGGAGAGAGAGAGAGGCAGAGACACAGGCAGAGGGAGAAGCAGGCTCCATGCACCGGGAGCCCGACGTGGGATTCGATCCGGGGTCTCCAGGATCGCGCCCTGGGCCAAAGACAGGCGCTAAACCGCTGCGCCACCCAGGGACCCCTATAAAGCAAAACTTAAATTCTCAAAATGTTTTGAAATAAAATGAAACAATTCTTAAACCATAGTGCAGTCAAGTAATAATAACAAAAAGATAATTTAAAAAAAACAACATACATGTTTGGAAATAAAACACATTTCTGAAACATCTAAAAACATTTCTTGAGTTAAGAAATAATGGAAATAAAATATTTAGAATTGTGTTATAATGAAGATAGTGCATATTAAAACTTTTAGGTACACTGAAAAATAACAAATTATCATTAAAAAAACCAAAGACTTGGGGCAGCCCTGGTGGCGCAGCAGTTTAGCGCCGCCTGCAGCCCAGGGCCTGATCCTGGAGACCCGGGATGGAGTCCTACGTCGGGCTCCCTGCGTGGAGCCTGCTTTTCCCTCTGCCTCTCTCTTGCTCGCTCTGTATCTTTCATGAGTAAATAAAATAAAATCGAATAAATAAATAAATAAATAAATAAATAAATAAATAAATAAATATAAAATAAAATAAAATAAAATAAAAAAACTGAAGACTTGCATAAGTGGGAAGACATCCCATGTTCATTATTGTAAGACGATATTATTAAGATGGCAATCGTCCCCAACAGAATCTACAGATTCGGTGCAATCCCTATTAAAATTCCAATTTGCTTTTTTCAGAAATTGATAAGCTGATCCTAAAATTCATATGAAAATGCAAAGGAGGGTGCCTGGGTGGCTCAGTAGTTGAGCATCGCCTTTGGCTCAGGTCATGATCCTGGAGTCCCAGGATTGAGTTCCACATTGGTCTCCCTGTGGGGAGCCTGCTTTTCCCTCTGCCTGTGTCTCTGCCTCTCTGTGTGTGTCTCTCATGAATAAATAAATAAATAAGATCTTTAAAAAAAGAAAATGCAAAGGATCCAGAATAGCCAAAACAATCTTGAAAAAGAAGAACAAAATTGACAGATTCACATTTCCCAATTTCAAAGCTTAGTACAGAGCTACAGTAATGGAGAGAGTGTGGAACTGGCATAAGGATAGATAGATTAATGGAAGAGAATTGGGAGTCCAACAAATCCTCAATTTTTGTTCAACTGAGTTTTGGCAAGAATGTTGAAATAGATCAATAAGGAAGGAATAGTCTCTTTGATAAATGTTGCAGGAACAACTGGTAATCACATGCAAAAGAATGAAGTTGGATCCCTACTTAAAATGCATTTAATTTTAACAAAAATTAAAATGAACCATAGACCTCATGTAACAGCACCACAAAACTCTTAGATGAAAATATAGGCATAAATCGTTATGACTTTAGATTAGGCAATGGCTTCTTAGATGACACCAAGTAATAAAAAAGAAAAAGAAATGTAAATTGGATTTCATTCAAATTAAAAACTTCATGCTTTAAAGACCCCATCAAGAAAACGAAGACAACAGAATGGGGGAATATATTTATAAATCCTATATCTGTTAAGGGTCTAGTATCCAGAATATGTAAGACTGCCTACAACTCAATAGGCAAATAACCCAATTTAAAAAATAGACAAAGGGGGCAGGCCCAGTGGCTTAGGGGTTTAGCGCCACCTTCAGCCCAGGGTGTGATCCTGGACACCTGGGATTGAGTCCCACTTCAGGCTCCCAGAATGGAGCCCATTTCTCCCTCTGCCTGTCTCTCTCTCTCTCTCTCTCTCTCTCTCTAATAAATAAATAAATCTTTAAAAAAATAGACAACGGATTTCTCCAATGAAGATATACAAGTGGCCAATAAATACATGAAGAGATGCTAACTGCATTAATTACCAGGGAAATGCAAATCAAAACCACGAGGAGATACCACTTCATACCCACCAGGGTAGTTGTAGTCAAAAGGAAAGTTAATAACAAGTATCGCAAGTTTATGGGGAAGTTGGAAACCTCATAATTTATTGGTGGAAATATAAAACTGTGCAGCCGGGGGATCCCTGGGTGGCGCAGTGGTTTAGCGCCTGCCTTTGGCCCAGGGCGGGATCCTGGAGTCCCGGGATCGAATCCAATGTCGGGCTCCCGGTGCATGGAGCCTGCTTCTCCTTCTGCCTATGTCTCTGCCTCTCTCTCTCTCTCTCTCTCTCTCTGTGACTATCATAAATAAATAAAAATTAAAAAAAAAAAACGTGCAGCCACAGTGGAAAAGTTTGATAGTTCCTCAAAATGTTAAAGTTATCCTATGACCCTGCAATTTTACTCCTAGAAAACCGAAAACATATATTCATACAAAAATTTGTACATGATGTTCATAACATTATTCATAAAGCAGAAAAGTGGAAACAACCCAAATCCATCAACTGATGAATGGATGCACACAATGCATTGTGTGCCTACAACAGAGTATTATTCAACCATAATACAGAATGCAGTTCTGATTCCACAACATGGATGAGCCTTGAAAGAAGCCAGTCACAAAAGATGATGTATTATTTGATTCCATTTATATGAAATATCCAGAATAGGCAAATGGAGGCAGAAAATCAGTTAATAGTTAATAATGTAGGTTTTCATATTTAATGGGATGTTTATTATAACAGCAATTCTCAAACTTTTTGGTCTCAGGATTCCTTTATACTCTTAAAAATTATCACAGCCTCTGAAGAGCTTTTGTTTATGTGATTGTAACTATCAGTATTTATTAGAAGTTAAAATTGAGAGATCACTAACATTTGTTTACAATATTAAACCTGTTACATGGTAACATCTATAATATTTAGAAAAACATTTCCTCCAAAATAGTAAGAAGAGTGACATTGCTTTATGTTTTTGCAAACCTTTCTAATGTTTAAGAGAAGATATTGGATCCTTATATCTGCTCTGCAATTCAGCCTGTTACAGTATCACATATCAGGAACCCTCTGGAAAACTTTATTACATGCTGTGAGAAAATGAGAATGAAAAAGGGTAAAGCTGTGATAGTATTCTAATGAAAATAGTTTTAATCCTACAAACCCTTGCAAAGGGTTTGGGGATTTTCAAGGAGCCCCAGACCATACCTTGAGATTCCCTGGGCTCTATGCTCTTGTATTCTGATGTCTTCAAAACTGTAATACATGCTTGTTGTTTAAAAAAAAAAAGAGGAATAATTATATGGAGATGCATAATAAGGGAAATAGGGCCATCTTTAATTCCTTTCCTCTCCTTATACATTCACTGTTAAAGTTTTTGTGTGTGTATTTGTATTATGTACACTTTTGTAAGTGGAAGAGGAGTCAAGTTAAAAGACTGAAGAAAGTTTGAGAACAAGGTAGAACAGTGAACAGTAGAACTGGAAGTCCGAGAGCTCTGGATTCTTACTCCATCTGTGCCCCTAGAGCTTTGAGGAGACCTCTTCACTACCCTTCCTCAGACTCCTTAGATCTCAGGTGAAGGGAGTCCAGTACAAGGTGATCTCTACAGGCTTTTCTAGCTCCAGGTGCCAGTGTGGTGTATGAATTAATTTGTTTCCCAAGACCTGACGGTTAAATGCCAGAGGGGGATGGTAGAAAGTTGTAACTAAACATGTTTGTTTTTTGTGAGGCACCAGAAGGTTGTTTCTCTAGAAATGGATTCTTTAAGTTGTAATTAATGTCAGCACTAGAACTCCCACTCAGATGGTTAGAATTCTGTGGGACTCAAAATAATAGTTTTATTTTTATGTCTCTCTGGCACAACAGTATTGTACATTGTGGTTATCTTCTCGGTATTTTGTGCCTTCTAATTTTATATAAGTGAACAGACAGTCCTAGAGGAAAAAAAAACCTGAGTATTTATGAAAGAGGAATTTAATTCAAATTCTAAAAAGTCATGTGCTTATATAGCTTGGCATAAGACTTACATATATAATAAATATTTTCCTTCAGGTAACAGCTGCTTATGAAAACGAAAGCAGTCATCTGGGTGTTTGCTTGGTGAGGAGACAAATATAGCCAAGTTCCCAATGTACAGAACAGCTATGTTCCAAATTTATCTTTAGCATTTTGAATACATTTTTTCATGGATATTAAGTTTATTTGTAGGTGCATACATACAGTCATACATTAATTAACAAGTTTAGGGCATATGTTATGCCAGGTTCTATGCTGAGTGTCCAGACTGGTACCCCAAAAAATATTTGACACATAAAATAGGTCCCATATTAGTACCTTTTTTTTCCTTTTTCAGTAATTTTTAGTGCTATATTAGTAAGTTGGGTTTTGGGGTTGTTGTTGTTTTTTTTTTTTTTGGTTTGTTTGTTTTTATTGCACCAGTGGTTAAGAGTGTGGTCTCTGAAGCCAAGCTGCCTATGTTCAAATATTGATTCTGCCACTTGCAAAGTGTAACTTTAATAAAGTTACAAAACTTCTTAGTATCTTTTTCCTCATGTGTAAAATGGAGAAGATACTAGTACTTATCTCATCAGGTTGTAAAGATTAAATGTTTTGGGGTGTTTTTTTTTAATTGTGTAATTCACATAATATAAAATTAATCATTTTGAAGTATACAGTTTATTTTGAATGAGTTTGAACCCCATATTTGATGTAGAGACTGCTAAAGAAAAAGACCCCAAAACTTTAAAGAGTACATTTCAGCAGCACTTAGTACATTCGTAATATCTCACTCCAAAACATTTTGAGTGGATAAACACAATCAAATATTACTAAGCCATAAAAAGGAATGGAGTACTGATAAATGCTCCAAGGTGGCTAAGCCATGAAAACATCATGCTGAGTGAAAGAAGCCACACACAAGAGGCCACAGTTTGCATGACTTTTTATATGAAATATCAGAATAAATACATCCATAGAGACAGCAAATTAGTGGTTGTCAGGGGTGAGTGGAAGGAAAAGTGGAACATGCCTACTTTTCTTTTAAGGTGATGAAAATATTTTGGAATTTGGTTGCACAACACTGAATATACCAAATGTCACTGAATGGTATACTTTTAAATGGTTAATTTACATTATGTGACTTCCATTTCAATTTTTTAAAATGATAGTAATAATAATAAAGCCACTTGATCATTTAGATTGGCAAAAAAAAAATTGTTAGGCAACCAAAACCAAAGAGTCTGCTTAATCCTATGGGTTTCTGCTCTTCTTTCGGGCTCCAGTGGATTTCCCTTACTTTCCTATGAGCTCAGCTAAGCATTTAGTGTGTGTGTGTGTGTGTGTGTGTGTATTTTATGTAACAGTACCAGGTATTTTGCAGCATGTTGTCTAAGCCATCATATTGCTGGAAATGGAAGCCCTCATTTCACCCCTGAATTTTTTTTTTAAAGAATTATTTGTTTTAGAGAGCTAGAACAAAGAGCAGAGGAGGAGTCGAATGGGGAGGGAGAGAGAGAGGGAAAGAATCTCAAGTGGACTCTGCTCTGAGTACAGAGCCTAACAGGGCTCAGTCTCACAATCCTGAAATCATGAAACCTGATCTGACCTGAGCCAAACCAAGAGTCAGACGCTTAACCTACTGAGCCATGAGACACCCCTACACAATACTGTTACATATAAACCTTTTCTGTCATTATTAGTGATTGGAATGCAGAGGAGGCAATGCTGGATTTTGAGTTCACCATCTTGATCCAGTCTTTCCAGTACTAATAATTTTTTTAAAGATTTTATTTATTTATTCATGAGAGACCGGCAGAGAGAAGCAGAGATACAGGCAGAGGGAGAAGCAGGCTCCCTGTGGGGAGCCCGATATGGGACTGGATCCCAGGACCCTGGGATCACGCCCTGAGCTGAAGGCAGATGCTCCACGACTGAACCACTCAGGTCCCCCCAGTATTAATAAATTTTTTAAAGTTTTTTAGTTTTACTGATTTGAACTTTATGCTAGTCCTTGAGGAGATAATAGATCACTGAACTCTTTGGACTGACCTTTTTATATTGGCATAAAATGTACTTTAAGATTTCAAGGTAGATAGGCAGGGATTGCTAACTTAGGAAACTTCAGGTGTATGTTTAAAGCTGGCAAGGAAGAGGGATGGAGATGGTCCAGTTGTTTGAAAAAGTAGTTTCCAAACAGGACTTTTCTGCCTGTTTTTTTTTCCAAACAGGATGCCCTGTTTATGCAATACCCCGCATGGACATGTAGTACCATGCAATAGGGAAAAAAATGCCACAGTCTTCATGACCTTAATAAGCATTCGCCAGCTTTCTGTTTTTCTTTAAAGTTGCCTATAGTGTGATCAAGGATGCCAGAAGCATAGATCTGTAGACTGTAAGCCTTTGTGGGTCCAATGTTTCTTGAGATACCAAATATTACCTAGTCCTTACTAAAAAAGAACATTTATGTAGTTGTCAAAAAAGCATTAAAAACTGGTGGGGTAACTTGAATAAACATTTCATTAAGAATCTGTATTATACAAAGAGTAAATATTATTTTAGTCTGGTAGAGGAAACCTATAAACAAGTGCTGTGGGAGCACAGAGGAATGAACAACATAGAGGAATGTTGCCTGGCAGGCAGCGGATGGTAACATTCAATCTGAGTTTTGAAGAATACTAAGAGGACAAAACAGTGTTCTCCCTTGTCAAGCAGACTGACCTATTTAAATAGATAAGAGACCTGGCAAATGTTTCTTATCTATAAAGTTGACCTAATTTCCAGTTTTTATGATTAAAATATTATATATAACTATTATTAGATCAGTAGGCTAAATTACTAGATCAGTAGCCTAAAATTTGATCTTATGCCTGAGAATATACACCAGTGGGCCTCCATCTGAGTTGAGAACCATAAACCCACATAAAGATTTCACCCCAAACTAGTGCTTGTGGTTTTAGTCTGTCATAGGAATTTTTTTTAAGATTTTATTTATTAAAGAGAGACTGCAAGCAGGGGAGAGGAGCCAAGGGAGAGGGAGAAGCAGGTTCTCCATTGCACAGGGCTCAATGCCAAGCTTCAACCCCAGGACCCTGGGATCATGACCTGAGCTGAAGATGCTTAAGCAACTGAGCCACCTGGTGTCCCTATCTGTCATAGGATTTTATGAATGGAAAGACTGGTGTTGGCTTCTGTCCCCAATAATTTTTGTCATTGTATTACCCTGGATCAATTATTTATAGAATATTGAGCTGAGATTGTCCCTATTTTACTAAAAACACAAGCAAACAAAACCGTTTTAAAGCACAATATGAGGGCAGCCCAAGTGGCTCAGCAGTTTAGCACATCCTGCAGCCCAGGGCCTGATCCTGGAGATCTGGGATTCAGTCCCATGTTGGGCTCCCTGCATGGAGCCTGCTTCTCCCTCTGCCTGTCTCTCTCTCTCTCTGTCTCTCATGAATAAATAAATAAAATCTTAAAAAAAAAAAAAAGAAGAACAATATGATTTTTACACCTCTTTTACTTTGTGGTAAATATATTGATTAAGCAAAGAGACTAGAAGTATGTATCTATTTGATTACTGGATATTTTGACTTGTGGAGTTATCAGCGCATAGGAGCAGCAACTGACTGATATAAAAGGTTAAAAATCCATTTATCTGTTCTCTTTTACATGTGTCCTGGGTTGCAAACCCCGAAGTTTGTCCTCTCCAGGGATCCATCTTCATTTTCTTTTTCAGCATGAGAGAGAGAGAAAAAAGATTTCTTCCAGAAAATCAAATACTTCCACTTAAGTACAAAACTAGAGAACTTGAACAATAATAATCCCAGTATCATATAGGTGCTTTCCCTAAAAATCTGATTTGACCCTTGTTAATAATGAATTTTTGAATTCAATGATGAATAATGAATTTTTTCACTTAAAAGTTGTGTCTCTTTGTTTTTGTGAGCCTGTAATGGCTAACAGCTTTTCAAACTTTGCAGGGAAGCGTGACAGCAATGACTGTGTTCTTTCCCTTGGATACGGCTCGACTGCGACTTCAAGGTGGGTATCCTCTGCAGGCACCATATTCTTTTCATTTGATGTCAAGAAGCAAATGTATTTATATATATTTTTTAAGATTTTTAAAATTTATTTATTCATGAGAGACAGAGAGAGAGAGAGGCAGAGACACAGGCAGAGGGAGAAGCAGAAGCAGGTTCCACGTAAGAAACCCGATGTGGGACTCGGTTCTAGACTCTGGGATCACGCCCTGAGCTGAAGGCAGACATTCAACTGCTGAGCCACCCAGGTGTCATCCCCTTATTATCTTTTTAAAGTAATCTCTACATATACAATGTGGGGCTCCAACTTAGAACCCTGAGATCAAGAGTTGCACGCTCTTCCAACTGTGCCAGCAGGCTTCCCAACAATATGACTTTTTTAAGGCACAATGTGGAGAGTTTTTGCTGGGGTAGATCTTCTCAAAAGAGACGAGAGAATAGGGAAGCCTGGGTGGCTCAGCGGTTGAGGGCCTGCCTTTGGCTCAGGGCATGATCCTGGAGTCCTAGGATCAAGTCCCGCATTGGGCTCCCTGCATGGAGCCAGCTTCTCCCTCTGCCTGTGTCTGCCTTTCTCTGTCTCTGTCTCTCATGAATAAATAAATAAAATCTTAAAAAAAAAAAAAAAAAAGACAAGAGAATAGGAGACATGGTGGAGCCAAACACCCACTGTCACTGCTAAATTGAGCGTGTAGTCCTAGTTTGTCTTTTGCATTATAGGACTAGACAACTCTCTATAATTCCTACTTGTTTCTTCCCCAGTATTTTTCAACTTGAAGTTATAAACCTGTGCCAGAACTTATGTGAAGAGATGAGAATAAGATTAGCTTTGAATAAACTAACTCCTATGTCAAAACCCCTCATGGCTTTTATTATAAATTAATTTTTGAGTTTTATAATAGGTTTTTTTCATGACTCAAAACCCAAAATATATAAAATGATACATAACATGATGGAAAATCTCACTCTAATCTGCCCCTTTCCCCCTTTTCTCTCCCCTGCAGATAGTGTCTTTATTAGTCTCTCAAATAATCTTGCAGAGTTTCATTATGGAATAACAAACAAATAAGAATATATATTCTTAGTTTTCTCCCTTCCTTCCACAAAAAGCATGTTTGTCACACTGTTCTGTACCTTACCTTTTTCACTTAACAGCATATTTTGGATGCCTTCCAAATCAGTGCTTTAGGAGCTTCTTCATCCTTCCAGTTTTAGAGTGTACCATAGTGCGGGTACACCAGGACATGTTTCACCAGAACCCTTTCCCCTATCGTCGATTCTTCTCTCTCTCTCTCTCTCTCTCTCTCTCTCTCTTTTTTTTTTCAGGAAAAAAAACGCCCACTGGGTGCTTTATTTATTTGAGAGACAGATAGAAAGTGCAATCAGGGGGAGGAACAGAGGGAGAGGGACAAGCACTCTGTGCTGAGCATGGAGCCTGAGGTAGGGCCAGATCCCACGACTCCGAGATCACAACCTGGGCCAAAACTAAGAGTTGGCTGTCTAACTGATGGAGTCACCCAGGTGCCCCTCTTCTCTTTTGTAGAATAGACTTATTCATATGCTACTTTGTTTCCATAAGTTCTATCAGGTAAATTCCCAGAAGTGAGATTGCTGGATCAAAGAGTAAACCTGTCTGTAGTTTGGATAGCTATGGCCAGATTGCCTTCTGTGGGAGTTTCCTCTTCACCATCCTACAGGCCATATAGGTATCAATTTTAATTCTTAGGAAATTGTTTCCTTTCCACATTTTCGTTTTCAAAATATTCTCCAAATGTGGGTAGGAAATGTGAAGTTAAGTGAGGTTTTGTGATTTTCAGTGAGAATGCCAAGAAAAGCAGAGTTCTCATCCTTTTTTTAATTTTTAAGTAAGTTCAAAAATAAAAATTTTTTTAAGTAACTTCTACACCCAAGTTGAGTGGGCTCAAACTCATGGCCCTGAGGTCAAGAGTTACATGTTCTACCAACTGAGCCAGACAAGCAAGCGCCCTGTTCTCATCCTTTTGAGATCTTTTATTTTTTAGATTAGGAAACAGAGCAGCAGCCTAAAACTATGAAAACTTGAGTTTTAATCCTGGCTCTGCTGCCAACTATGTGTATCCTTCACAGCTTTCGTGTCTGGCCTCTCTGCTAACAGGGAGATGATAATTCATTTCCTCTTTATAAGATGTTAAGCTAAAAATGAGAATATGTAACTTTGGGAAAAAAAAACAAGAAAGCCTTATAAAATATAAGATTCCTGTCACATCTTTTGCTTTGGGAATTAGGTGTTGAATTAAAATGTTTTATGGTTTATGAATAACAGATGAGACCCAAGGAATCCACAGTTGGATTTAGCACACGGGAACAAAGGATTGGTAAATTCTGAGGCAAGTTAGGGAGCTCAAAGAATAAGACAGGAGATTGCTCAGCTGAGGTAAATGGCATTTCAGTGAAACTTGTTTATGTTCCTGAAGATAATAAGTCTCAAAAGACTTATTAGGTTAATAAAAAAAAAAAAAAGACTTATTAGGTTAAACATATCTTCTTTCTTCTTCTAGTTGATGAGAAAAGAAAGTCCAAAACTACACACATGGTGCTCCTGGAGATCATTAAAGAAGAAGGCCTGTGAGTACCACCTTGCCGGTCTTTGTCAGACAAAGCAGCCTGTTAGGAGATTGTTGGGCCTCTAGCACACCTGCGCTCACTGTCTTTGCATTCTCACAGCCTTAAAAGTAATTGTGAATTTGTAATTGCCCAACTTGTAAGTATATAATTGTTTTCATTTCCTTTAAAGTCCTGTGGTTGGTGATTTTGATTCTTGATCATAGATTCTTCCATGAAACCAATGCTTTGTTTTATGTTTTATGGGTTTTTTTTACAGCGAGCTGAAGAAGTTGTTTAATTGTTTAGTTCATTCCTATCAGATACATTCAGATTATGTACTTCCTTTTTTTTTTTTTTTTTTACTTTTTGTTTGGCAATAACTTCAAATTCACAAAAAGTTACAAAACTAAAAATAGTACAAATATCATTATATACTTTACCCAGATCCACCTATTATTAACACTTTTTTCCCAGTTGTGCTTATGTTCTCCCCACTTTCTCGCTCCCCCCTTCTGTCTTTATTACACTCACACCACACAAACGTTTTTCAGAATTATTTACACACCATACATCAAAGCCTTTTACCCCTATAATGTTGACATTTTTAAAGATTATAGCTACCCTCGCCCCCCCCCCCTTTTTTTTGGAATAAAATGTTTTTCATTTTGTTTGCCCCAGGTTTCTTTATGATTAGACTGAGGCTATGCATTCTTGGCCAGAAATGCGTAGGTGATATTGTGTCCATAGGATATCACATCTGGAGTCACATATTGTCCACCTGCCCTTCATTGATTATGATTTCTCAGATTCAGCTTAACCACTGAATAATTTTTCCTCTCTTGCAACGGTCAGTAGTCTATCATGAGACACTTTATTTAGTATCAGTATAGACTTGGAAATTCCTGGTTTTTCAGTAGTTTACAGTTGATTACTATACTATATTATTTTGGTGCTGAAATTGTCAGCAATTCAAGGGAAACCCTTCAGCCTGGTTCCTGTGCCCTTATAACATCTCCCCATCACTTCTTTTTTTTTTTTTTAACACTTATTATGTCTCTATTTACTTCATTTTTTTTTTTTTTTTTTATTTATGATAGTCACAGAGAGATAGAGAGAGAGGCAGAGACACAGGCAGAGGGAGAAGCAGGCTCCATGCACCGGGAGCCCGACGTGGGATTCGATCCCGGGTCTCCAGGATCGCGCCCTGGGCCAAAGGCAGGCGCCAAACCGCTGCGCCACCCAGGGATCCCTATTTACTTCATTTTTAAATGTTGTTACCCTGTAATAAAATATGAATGATGTTATATTAACTAATAGTCATGAAGACAATTGTTTCTAATTTTACATAGTAATTTATTGAAGGAAACCAAGGGAAAGAAATCAGTAAAATCAGTCATTGAAAGTGTGTTCTTTGCCATCATTAGTGGTAGGAAAGATTTCTTACTTTGGGCATCCTTCAAAATGTGAGATATATGTACAGTTTAGAATATGGTGTAGTGTAGGAGTGAACTTTGAAAATATGTGAATGATGATCAGCCTTTCCTTAGGACTTTGCCGATTCCTACTGGCTTTTGTACAGCATCTTTACATTGCTTATTGTGTTTTTCATCTAGCCTGGCACCATATCGAGGGTGGTTTCCAGTTATCTCCAGTCTCTGCTGCTCCAATTTTGTCTATTTCTACACTTTTAATAGTCTCAAAGCAGTCTGGGTCAAAGGTCAACGTTCTACTACTGGAAAAGATCTAGTAGTTGGATTTGTTGCAGGTAACAAAGTTTCCTGAGTGTAAAATTTTTTATATTTTAATATTTATCTTATGGTTCATATATTCTCTAAGACGTTGTTTTAGCACAAAGTAATGCTACAAAGAATATAATTTTCGGACTTGGCTCTGTGTGTGTGTGTGTGTGTGTGTGTTTGGTAAAAACATATAACATATAATTTACTATTTTAGCAAGTTTTAAGTGTATACTTCAGTAGTAAGTTTGTTTATGTTATTGTGAAACAGATCTCCAGAACATTTTCATCTTATAAATGTGAAACTCTTAACTGTTATACAGCACTTCCCCCTTCTCCCTTCCTCTACCCCATTCTACTTTCTGTTTCTACAAATCTGGCTACTTTAGATGCTTTATGTAACTGGAATCATACAGCATTTGTCTTTTTGTGACTGACTTATTTCGTTAAGCATAATGTCCTCAAGGTTCATTCATGTTGTAGTATGTAACAGGATTTCTTTTTTTTTTTTTTAAGGCTAAATATTCCCTTGTATATATATATATATACCACATTCTGTTTATCCATTCATCTATTGATGGACATTTAGGTTGTTTCTACCTCTTGGCTACTGTGAATAGTTGCTGTTAAGAACATGGATTATACAAATATATCTCTTTGGGTCCCTGCTTTCAGTTCCTTTTGGATATATATCCACAAGTGAGATTGCAAGATCATATGTTAGGGTTTTTTTGTTTTTGTTTTTTATTTTGTGAGGAACCACCATGCTCTTTCCCATAGCAGTTATGCCATTTTATAATCCTACCAGCAACATGCAGAGGTTTTTAATTCTCTACATCCTTATCGGCTCTTGTTACTTTCTGGGTGTTTTTGCTTTAATAGTAGCCATTCTAATGATAGTGTGAGTTGATAATTCACTGTGTTTTTATTTGCATTTCTCTGATGGTTAGTGGTGTTGAGCATCTTTTCATATGCCTATTGGCTGTTTGTATATAATCTTTGGAGAAATATCTGTTCAAGTCTTTTGCCCATTTTTTAATTGAATTATTTAATATTTTGTTGAGCTGTAGGTATGTTTTATATATTCTGGATATTAGCCCCTTATGAGATATATGATTTGCAAGTATGTTCTCCCATTCTCTACTGCCTTTTACTCTGTTGATTATGTCATTTGGATCTTAGAAAATTTTAAGTTTGATGTTTGTCCCATTTGTCTATTTTTGCTTATGTGCCTGTGCTTTTGGTGTCACATCCAAGAAGTCATTGCCATGTCTAATGTCATGAAAACATTTTCTACTATGTTTTCTTCTAGGAGTTTTATACTTTTAGGTCTTACATTTAGTTCTTTAATCCATTTAGGGTAAATTTTTATATGTGGTATAAGATACAGGTCCAACTTCATTCTTTTGTGTGTGGATATCCATTTTCCCTAATACCATTTAAGGAGTTTGTCCTTTCCCCATTGAGTGGTCCTGACCACTTGTGGAAGATCATTGACCATACGCAAAAACTATTTTTGAGCTGACTTTCTTATTTTTGTCTTTTTAATCCAGAGAAGATAGTTTTATCCCTGTTTAGCAGCATTCCAGAATTTATGGAAATTAAAATCTCTTTTTTTTTTTAAGATTTTATTCATTTATTTATGAGAGACAGACAGAGAGAAGCAGAGACCCAGGCAGAGGGAGAAGCAGGCTCCATTCAGGGAGCCTGATGCGGGACTCAATCCCGGGACTCCAGGATCATGCCCTGGGCCGAAGGCAGACACTAAACCACTGAGCCACCCAGGAATCCCCAAAACTTTTAAGTAATTTATTTTTTTTTTAAGATTTTATTTATTTATTCATGAGAGACAGAGAGAGAGAGAGAGAGGCGGAGACACAGGCAGAGAGAGAAGCAGGCTTCATGCAGGGAGCCCTACGTGGGACTCAATCCCAGGTCTCCAGGATGAGGCTCTGGACTGAAGGTGGCGCTAAACCGCTGAGCCACCAGGGCTGCTGCTTCTTTTTTTTTTTTTTTTTTTTTGGTTGCGATGTTATTTATTTATTCATTCATGAGAGACACAGAGAGAGGCATTGACACAGGCAGAGGGAGAAGCAGGCTCCCTGCAGGGAGCCTGATGTGGGACTCCATCCTGGGACTCTGGGATCACACTCTGAGCCAAAGGCAGATGCTCAACCTCTGAACCACCCAGGTGTCCCCCCCCCCCTCTCTCCCCCCTTTTTTTTTTAAGATTTTATTTATTTATTTACAGACAGAGAGAGCATAAGCAGGGGGTGGAGAGGGTTAAAGGGAGGGGTAGAGAAAGAATCCAAGCAGACTCCATGCTGAGTAGAGGCCCTGACACAGGGCTCTCTATCTCACAACCCTGTCATAACCTGAAATAAAATGAAGAGTCATACACTTAACCTACTCAGCCACTCAGGTGCCCAAGTCTCTCTTTTTTTTTTTTTTTTTTTTTTTTTTTTAAGATTTTATTTATTTACTCATGAGAGACAGAGAGAGGAGGGCAGAGGGAGAAGCAGGCTCCATGCAGGAAGCCCAATGTGGGACTCGATCCCAGGGCTCCAGGATCATGCCCTGAGCCAAAGGCAGATGCTCAACTGCTGAGTCACCCAGGCATCCCCCAAGCCTCTTTATAAAAAAAAAAAAAAAAAAGATTACAATACCTTCCCTGATTACTTTCCTTTTTTTTTTTTTTTTTTTTTTTTTTATTAAGTAAACTTTATCCCCAACATAGAGCTCAAACCCATGACTCCAAGATCAAGAGTCCCACATACTGTGCTGACTGAACAAGCCAGGTACCCTCCATGATTTATCTTTTGGCTGATGTTCACATGTAATTTTTAACATGGACAAGGACTGACTACACAATTTGTAAGGCCTAGTACAAAATGAAAACGCAGGATTCCCTGTTCACAATTTATTAGCATTTCAAGACAGTTGACAATGAGAGCATTAAACCAGGTACAAGATGGGTTGCACACCCATGAAGCCCACCATGAGTGCAAAAACAGTTAGTCAGATGTAACAAAGGTATTTTAGTGCATAGCCCAGTGTAGTTAGTATCATAATGGTTGTTAATGCTTTAGAGGTTCATAAGAAGAGGAGAGGTCACTTTTAGCTGGGAGAGATCTGCTTATAGAAAGCCCTGGCTCTTGAACTGAGCCTTGGCAGGATTAGTAACTTTTGTAGATGAGTGGCAGCAGTTTTCTGATGGAAAGAATGGTAGAAAATGAGGGACTACAGGACCATGTTTTGAACAGTGAGCTCTCTTAGCTAGTGAGTGAAGTGAATACAGGAGCATGAGCAAAAAGGTTGGAGAGGTAAGCAGGAGCCAGATGTTAGAAAACTTTGGATCCTTGTCATCTGAGACTTTAGAGGCTCTAGGGAGCCATTAACCTGATATTGTGAATATTTAGTTACTATCTGTGTCTAGTTAGTGGAATATGAGCTTCATAAGAGCAAGTATCTTAAATACACATATATTTAAGATACTTTATATATTATGTATATATTTAAGATACTTTATATATTATTTATATATTATATACTTGTTCTTAGAGAGTATATATACATGTATCCTCCTACCTACCACTATATTCCCAGTAAGAACAATTCCTAGCATGTACTCAGTAAATATTTGCTGGATGAACAAAATATTTGTTCAGTTAGAGTTTTATTAAAGAGGTGGAAAGTATACTTCCTGTGATTTTTTGTATATTTATCCATTTTAGTCTGTAACAAAATTAATTGACTTAACAGTTGTACTGTTAATTGTTCTATTTTGTGGAATCACTTTTTGGTATATTCTTTGAAAAATTACTACTTTGGGAGCCACACAATTGAATAATGTAAATGTCCATTTGGAATTTAAGTGATTTAATTGAAAAATAGTTACCAGGCCGAGTATTCATGCTCCACAAGTTTTGTTCTTTATTCTTCTTTACCTGTATGAGACCACTGGTGTTTTTCGGCTTGGTCTCTGAGCTTTTCTTCGGCTTAATACTTTCATTTTGGTCTTAGATTGCTTTAGATATAATTAACTTTCACTTGTACCAACTTTTTTTTTAATTGAGATATAATTAACATATAACATTATATTAGCTTCAGATGTACAACATAAGGATTTGATATTTGTATATATTGTAAAATGATCATCACAATAATTCTAGTTAACATCCATCACCACACAGTTAAATTTTTTTTCCTTGTGATGAGAAATTTTTTTTTACGATTTTTGTTTTAAAGATTTTATTTATTTATTCATGAGAGACACAGGCAGAGGGAGAAGCAGGTTCCCTGCAGGGAGCCTGATGCAGGACTCAATCCCGGATCCCAGGATCATGACCTGAACCTAAAGCAGATGCTCAACCGCTGAGCCACCCAGGCATCCCTAAGCTTTTATTTTTAATTAATCTCTACACCCAGTGTGGGGCTTGATCCCATGACCCTGAGATCAAGAGTCACATGCTCCACCAACTGAGCTAGCCAGGTGCCACTTTGGCGAGAATTTTTAAGATTTACTCTCTTAGCAACTTTCAAATATACAATATAGTATTATTAACTATAGTCACCATGCTCTGTATTACATCCCCATGACTTATTTCTTTTATAACTAAAAGTGTGTACCTTTTGACCGACTGCCAGGCCAAGTTTTCCATAAAGTATAACACACAGGATTTCGTTCTCTGAAGAAACGAATGAGCATTTGTAGGTAAGTAATTCAGGATGGAAATCCAGGAGTCATCATTGAAAGTGCTCTCTGACCCTCCACAATTGTTTAATCATCGGAAACCATCAGTCTCCGGGATGCCTGGCTGGCTCAGTCAGTAGAGCATATGACACTTAGTCTCAGGGTTATGAGTTTGAGCACTTTGTTGGGTCAGAGATTACTTTAAAAAAAAAAAAAAAGAATAAGAAGAACCATCATCAGTCTGTCTCCTAAGTATCTCTAGAATCCACTCCCTCTTTTCCGTATCCATAGCCATTTCTTTTGTTGCCTCTGAGGTCTTTCTCACTTACCTACTTGGCATAATCCTGCCTAGCCAACCTTCCTGGAAGAATAGTTTTCTAACAGTGTCCTAACTCAAAGAACTCAAGCTTGAGATTTGTTCACTTGGGAAAAAAAAATCAGAATAGATCCAAGGGTATCCTGTACAGAGGAAACCTTCCTTTTTACATAATTGCAGCAAATGGCAATGTGTATTATCTTTAATACCCAAAACCAAGTATTTGTAATATCTTGATTTTAATAATTTTAGATTACTATAGTTTTATGTATTGACATTTTAAAGATTATGACTCTCTGTCAAGGACTAACTCCTACAACTTTCCATAAAACTACTAATTCATAAAAAATATGACAAAAATCTTTTTTTAATTGTTAAAACCGTTTATTTGCTATGTCTGACAATCCCATTCTCCACCAGGTACAAAACACCCTTGTTATTCTCTCTCACTGTGCTCTGCTTGTTACCTTTCTAACTCTTACACATCTATAATCACAGTAGATTCCCCTATACTTAACATAGCTAGGCTGGTGTAGTAGGCCAGTTAGTTTTTTAAAGTCAGCTGACATAGAGAGTATCATAAATAGCCTACTTACCTTGTATTTTATTTTAACTTAAAATGTATGAATATATACTTTTCTTTTTTTAAGATTTTATTTATTTGACAGAGAGAGAGCACAAGTAGGGGGAGCAGGAGAAGGAGAAGCAGGTTCCCCCACTGAGCAGGAAGCCTGATGCGGGGCTTGATGCTAGGACCCTGGGATCGTGACCTGAACTGAAGGTAGACCCTTCACCAACTGAGCCACCCAGGCACTCCTTTTTTTTTTTTTCTTTCTTTCTTTCTTTTTTTTTTTTTCTTTTAATATATGGCCAAGGCATATTGGTTCACTGATTGGAGTTTTGTGCCTTCTCTTGTACATACCCCCCATACCTATAAACCTTTGCTACCATTACAGATTCAACTGACATAAGCAAGCTTGAGAAAAGGCATAATACCATTCTTGTTCACTTACATTCTGAAGTGTTTTCTTGAGTATGTGAAAGAAAGGTACAATGGGTCTGTGTCAGTTATGAGCATCATCTGTTATAAACATCCTATCAGAGAGATGGTAGGGGACTACTGTTCTGAAACCCAAATCTGGATTTCAGAACAGCAGTCCCCAGTTTCAAACCCTTTGATGTCTACCACTTGCATATAGGTTAAAGTCATGGTACCTACAGTATACCCCCAGCTGTATACAGGATAAGAACCCAACATACAAGATCTGTGATACTGCTTGCCTCTAGCTTGACTGCTATTGTTTCTTGGAAAACTGTGATTCCTTGAATATACCAAGTCATTTAATGACTCCGTCTTTCTACAGCTACTGTCATCTGTCTGATACGCAGTAGCACCCCCACTTCTGCCCCAAACAGAGGATTACCCAGCCCAAAATCAAAATGTCAGCTGTAACATGGTTGAAAGACCCTTGGACAAATGTATTTTATAGTCCTTTATAATTCTGAGATTCTCTGATTATAAGTTCTCTCTTTTTCTGAAAGTAAGGAATTCTTTGGAAATTACTTTTGTGAGTTTTATATTTCTCCTCATAACATGTTTTCATATCTTAATGCCTATGCATTCTTGGAATGAGAACCACTTTTTCTTTTCCTGCTGTAAGCCTTGTCATGTATTAAAATCACTGTAGGAATGAGTTTCATTGTCTCCAAAGAGAACTAGAACAGTATTATTGTTATACAAGTTATGCTTGAAATTTAGAAATTTATTACTGTATTTTCATAGGAAAAAAGCTCATATAGCTTGATACCTTTGGGATGGATTTGGGAACAAAATCTCACAGAAAACTTAAATGAAGAAGATTCTTGCCATTTTTATGAAATTGGGATTTTTACCAATAACTTTTTGAATGCCAATGATGTTACTGTTAGGATAGTTCTTACTCCTTTCCTGCCCTCCGGTCTTAAATCTGGTAAGGCAGGTTTGTTCCTATTGTGTATCAAGTTGCATGCCTTCTCAGGGGCCAAGTGGTTAGATTTATGACCTTGATCTGCCCTTTTTTTGTATCAGTGGTCATTGCACTTATTTCCCAGAAGTACATACATGATTAGCATATTTCTTTTTTTGTTTTGTTTTGTTTTCTTTCCTTAACAGACTCAGTGCTAATAAAACTATTTTGTGTTCAAGATTTCAGAAGTAAATGGCTGTGTTCCAATTATTCCTTGAGTCAGTAAATAATTTCCGTGTGTGTGTTTAGTTACTATTCACCTCTTAATTTTGCTTCTCTTTTCTTATAAATGATTTTTAACAAAAAAAAAAAGAAAAAAATGGAATCATTTGAATTGAAAGAAAAACAATTTCTTGTCATTAAGTACATAAAATATTAATATTCCCATCCTAGAAGTGAAGTAACAGCCACAGCTTAGAACCGAAATAACTTTCTACACGAGCTTATAAACAACTTTTTTTATCCTTCAGCCATATCTGTTATGCAAAAGTATGGAGTTGGAATCTCTTATCATGACGGCTTGTAGCTTGTTTTTCTTCCGTGGAATGCTGTCCTTTGCTTCATTATATAGGTTTCCAAGTTTTTAGTAAGTTTTGGAGCCTCAAATATTTTGAGTGTCTTTTCCAGAACTCATAAAATTATAGTGTTAATTTTTCTGTCAAGTGATGTGTACATTGCATTGAATAGGAACACATTATAAAGTCTTGCAAGTGGTCATGTATTGATATTCTTCTCTCTTGACCTCTTGGGCACTGGCACTTTTTAAAAATGAGACTAGCAAGTATCTCTAGGTGAGGCTTTTTCAGATTATGATCAATGCCTTAAGTGACAATGCATGACTATAGTGAGTCATAACTACAGATGACTCCTTAGTGTGTTATGGGACTAAAAATATAATAAATACAGCTCATAAAATTTTTTGATGAGGTCTTTTATTTTGAGAAAAGTGTTTCATAACGCTCTTAAGAAAAAAGTGACAAAATATCTTACTTTAACAACTATATACAACAAATGAAAAAATAAGATTTTAATTTCTTGGCTGTTTCATCAAGCTTGTCTTTGGTCAGACTTGTGTTTTCTGAATGCTGTGTTTTGAGATTCCTTAAAACAGTCTTTCTACCATTGTGTTTAAAGGACTTTCAGTAGGTTTCTCTTCCTTAGGATTATGCCTCTTGTTTCTTCAGAGCATGGCCAGATAGAGCCAGATAGCTTGATGTGTGGTTGTTTGTTGAGTTTGTTCATTGGTTCATTTGTTCAATATTTATTTAAATATTTATAAAGAATATATTATGTGTCAGGCACTTTGTTACAACTCTGTCTGGTATATATTTTTTTTAATCATTCCAGGACTGATGAGGAATATTTTAATATCTCAAGATGATGTTAACTTGGGACCATGTGTTTTCAAAAAAGAAGCACCTGGCTCATTGTATTGTTCCACTCTGAGGCAACCTTGGGGGGCCAGGATCCCCATCCTTAAGCTTGTAAGGATCATAATGCTTGTGAAGCTCTTTCAGGTGTTTTGTGACAGTTCATAACTACTGCTTGCTGCCTGCCTATCCTAATTCCCTAAGTGATGAGGAACTCTTCTGTGAGCCTCCCATCCCTGATGAACCTCTTTCAAATATTACCACTTTCTTCCACCTGCCACCCATTGTACCAAATCCATACTCACTTAAAACCATGTAAGCTACTTATGTGAGGGTTGTAAATTGTGTGTTTTATCAGATATTGTCATGGACTTAGCATGTGATCAGTAAGCCTTATTAAAACTGTTATTTTTTAAATGCACTCAGAACTGGATCAAAATTGCTACTTTGGATGCTATATTAATTGACAAATAGATCATTTCCTGTTATACAAATGTGGAACAGTACTGCTGCCAGCCTTTTTTGCTATCAGCAAGGCTTCTGAATTGCTTCTAACAGTAGTGGCTTGTGTTGTACCCTGTCACAGAGAGATACCTTATCTCAAGTCTCTCAGTAGGTCAGTGGCAGAAGTATAAATGAAACACTGGTACATAGCTCTAACATAAGGCAGCAAAGCTTGAAGATTGCACTTTGCTTTCCTTTTGTCTCCTCTTTCTTTTTAAAGGAGTGGTGAATGTGTTGCTAACAACTCCACTCTGGGTGGTAAATACCAGACTGAAGCTACAAGGGGCAAAATTTAGGAATGAAGACATTGTACCAACCAACTACAAAGGTATCATTGGTAAGTGTTTGTTTGGGTGAGTTCCTATTTAAGAAGTTTCTTTTTTCTCTGTGTCTGAAATTTATTACCACAATAATGCTGCATGTCAGACAGTCTCAAATCTTCACATCTAATGGTAAGCATTTGTTTAGCTCCTGTGTCTATGGATTGACAAGGATTTGACTCATCTAGGCTGGGCAGCCTATACACATTCTTCTCTTGGTGGTAGCAAAAGCACAAGAGGACATGTCCAATTGTACAATCTTATTTCAAGCCCCTGTTTGCATCTTATTTGCTACTGTTCTCTTGGCCAAAGCCAGTGTCAGGAGGTAGAGAAGTATGCTGTTCCCCTGGAGTGGGAGGGGGTAAATATTTCTAAAGAATAATCTACACTCTTTTAGTGTTGTCTTTGGATAAAGTTGTCATTAATAACTAACTGATGACTTTGAGTTTAATAGTATGTTACCTGGTTCTTCTTTCCCATGTGTCCATCTTTGTGATGAGAATAGTGATTTTCTTATAAGTCATATCCTAAATAATGGGTCCCAGGGAACTATCTGTTGTTGTCCTGGACTTTGCTGAGAAGCACCTGGGCTGTCCGTTCACAATCCTCTGTAATACAGAGTTCTCGGGCATGGTGGTGGTGATTACTTAGGAAAATTTCACATTCTAACGCCAGATTATCAGGAAGAGTTGCCTATGATTTAAGTTGGTCTCTCAATAATGTGGTGACTATCAGTGTCTGATGATTATCAAAAAGTGGCTAACTGAGGAACTTCCTAGAATACAGCAAGAAGGAAATTTTAATAGAACCAGTAAGATTCTATTCTGAGTACATTTGAATGAAATTTACATTGTGTTCTCCAGTTAAGGGATTGTAATCAAAAGTCCTTGATTTCTTGCTTAGATGCTTTTCATCAGATCATTCGAGATGAAGGAATTTTGGCTTTATGGAATGGTACATTTCCTTCCTTGCTCTTGGTCTTCAATCCTGCCATCCAGTTCATGTTCTATGAAGGCTTAAAACGGCAGCTTCTAAAGAAACGAATGAAGGTAATTCCTGATTTTGAAAGCAGTAAATAATAATCTCTGACACTCTCTTGTTTGCATTGATGTGGTTTGCTCTTTCTTTGCTTCCCAGCTTTCTTCTTTGGATGTGTTCATCATTGGTGCAATATCCAAAGCGATTGCTACCACTGTCACCTATCCCATGCAGACAGTACAGTCCATTCTGAGGGTGAGTGCTGGGGTTCTCCCTGCATTTAGTCAAACAAAATTCTGAAGTACATGGTTTCTCTGTTTAAAGCAATGTTAATAAAGTAATAAAGTAGTCAGTTGATAGTCTAGACCATTTTTCCATTTGTTTAATAATTGCTAACGAGGCTGGCTATCAGTTGGTTTCCTATTTGGTTTGGAACAGTTTACATTTGTCATTTCTTAGGGACTGTGGTGTCTCAGAAAACCCAAATGTGGGAGAAGGTTCTTAAATGACCTTAGGAATGTATAAGCTTGTTTTCTTCTCATTTAAGTTGATTTGCTTAGGTTAACTGTACAAAATCAGAAGTTGTTTAGTTTATTCAGGAGAAATTAATGATTTAGCTTTTCTGAAGCACTTTCAAATTTCTGGTTTTTTCATTCACTTATTTATTCAGCAATATATTTATTAAGCACCCACTCTGAGTGAGAAGCTAGGTACACATGGTGAATAAAAATCAATCCCTGTCCTCTGGGAGGTAACAGAGGAAAGAATGAACAGGTAAATAAGCAAAATAAATAGGTAATTATAAATTGAGAAAAGTGCTTTCAAGAGGTGAACTGCGTTCTGTCATTTAGTGGAGTGGGGCGTGGTGCGGATCTTATTAAGGTGATTGAGGATTGGGCTCTGAGGAGGTATATATAAAAACCAAGTCTTCTTGGGACACCTGGGTGGCTCAGCGGTTGGGCATCTGCCTTTGGCTTGGGGCATGATCCTGAAATGCCAGGATGGAGTCCCACATCCGGCTCCCTGCATGGAGCCTGCTTTTCCCCCTGCTTGTGTCTCTGCCTCTCTCTGTGTCTCTCATGAATAAATAAATAAAATCTTAAAAAAAAAAAAAAAAAAAACAAGACTTAAGGAAGATAAAGACCAGCTTTCAAAGAGCATTCTAGGTAGAAGGAACATGATGTGCTAAGAGTGTAGTGATTGGGAACTGAAAAGAGGCCACTCTGGCTAAACAGTGGCTCAAGATGAGATTGGAAAAGTAGCAAGGAAGACTCTAGGTGAGGATTCTAGATTTTATTCTCACCTGAGTAGGAAGCCAGTGAAGGGCTTTAAACTAGGGAGTAATGTGATCTGATTTACAATTTGAAAAGATTCCTGTGCTGTTGTGTGCTGAATTGATCCCAGGGCTAAGAGATGAGGGTGGGGGGGGGACAATCCAGTAAGAGACCAATTCCATAGTACAGGTGAAAGATGATGGTGGCCTACACTAAGGTGGTAGCAGTGGAGGGGAAAGAGAAGATGTGGACAGATTTCATGATCTATTTTGAAAAAAAAATTCAAAGTATTTATTGGTAAATAAAATAGGGATGATGGTGAAAATACTTCAATTCAAAAGATCTATTATCTTATGTTAAAAGTATTTCTACTGGGGCACCTGGGTGGCACAGTCAGTTAAGCGTCTCCCTTCGGCTCGGGTCATGATCTCAGGGTCCTGAGATCAAGCCCCACGTGTGGCTCCCCACTCAGTGGAGAGTCTGCTTCTCCTTCTCCGTCTGTTATTCCTCTCACTTGTACTCTCTGGTTCTATATCTCTATCAAATAAATAAATAAAATCTTAAAAAAAAAGGAAAGAAGGAAAGTAAAAGTGCTTCTTACTCGAGGCCAAGCTGTTCAAATAGGAAATAAGATTTTTTTTAAAAAGTGTTTCTACTGATGTACTGTTCTTAAATTGGTGCTTAATATACAGGAATTCAGTAGCATCTAAATAAATGTATTTTGATACTTTTATAATGTTAACATATAATGTGAAGAGCTTAGACTGTAGTGGTCCTAACTGATTGGTGTCTATCAGAACTTTCTAAAGGACTAGAGGGTAAGCCAAACCATCAGGATCTAAATCTTCATTATGGGCATGTTTGTTTTCTTTTGAGGTAGTATTTTCCCCATAATTCTATAAAGTGAAAATTCTCATGCTTGCTTCATTAAAAAATATTTATTTAATTTATTAGAGAGCAGAGGGAATGGCAGAGGGGGAGGGAGAGGGACAGAGAATCTGAAGCAGACTCTGCACTGAGCTAAGCACAGAGCCCAACATGGAGCTCAGTCCCATGACCGTAATATCATGACCTGAGTCAAACACCTAACCAACTGAACCACCCAGGCACCCCCAAAACTATTTCTTATTTTCACTTATTTCATTGAAAAAGAGAATTCATGAAATCTACATACTTGTTAGATATTTTTATTACTGTATACTACAAGACATTATTCCAACATAATTTCTTCTTCAGTAGAAATTGATCTGTTTTTCTTCTTCCCCAGTTTGGACGTCACAGACTAAACCCAGAAAACAGAACACTGGGGAGTCTTCGGAATGTTCTCTATCTTCTTCACCAACGAGTAAAGTGAGCTTTGTATATGCTTCACATTCTGTCCTGTCTTTCAGCAGCCATCTCTGGCAAAGAGTGGCCAGATCTGCTTAACTTGCACTACTGTCTTGGCATTGAGAACCTAGAAACCTCTCCTTGCATGCTGTGCTCAAACAGTTCTCGTTTTAGGGACTTAGTGCAAAATGGCAGCATTTGGGGAAGTTATGGAAAAAGTTCAGATCTTTATTCTTTGTAACTTAGAAATATGCAGAACTCCTTTAGAGAGGTAAGCCTCCTATAATCTAATGTAGAGAGACTGTTCTGTCCTAGGAGTGTTGCCATCGATGGCATATCCTGTGACCTCTCTTGTAGATAGAAGTAAACAGGTATTTTAGAGCAGTAGTCATAGTGAGAAAAGGAGAATGTAGTAGGAAGAGTAATGATAATTATTGTAATGACGGCAGTGCTGATGATGGTAAGAGTAGCTAACATTTTTTAGTGTTTGGTTTGTAGCAGACACTGAGCTCTGTGCTTCACACAAGTCATCTCACTTAATCCTAACAATGGCCCTATGAGGCAGGTACTTTCGTCATTTCCCTGTATCATTCCATTAGAGAAGCTGACCCTCAGGGCCTCCTTTGAGGCAAAGCTGCTGTAACTTTATTACTGTTCCTAGACATAAGATACTTTGAAAGTAATAAATTTATTATAAAAACAGATTATGCTTGGGATAGCAAAATCAGAGATAAAGAATTAGTATAAAGTTAAAACTAAATGTTCACCATACCAAGTATTGACAAGAATGTGGAGCAACCAGAACTTTTCTGTGCTGTTGGTGGGAAAATAAAATGGTCTGACCATTTTGGAAAGTTTGGCATTTTCTTTAAAAGTTAAACATATAACTACCATAGGACCCAGCCATTCCTCTCAAGTTATATAGAGAGAAATGAAATAGGTCTGTGCAAAAACTTGTACACAGATTCTAAAAACAGTTTTATTTGTAAGAATCAAAAACCAGAAACAGTACAAATGTATCATCATTGTGTGAGTAGACATACAAGTTACTATCTATCTACATAGTGGAGTACTCACAAGAAAGGACCTACTAACATGTATATTGATGTATGTATAGATCTCAAAATAATTATGCCAAGTGAATGGATGGATCTCAAAATAATTATGGATGGACCTCAAATGATTAAGCCAAGTGAAAGAAGTCAGACAAAAAAGAATTCATACCATGTGATTGGACTTACATAAAATTTAGAAAATGCCAGTATACTATTACCCCTCATTGACAGTATCTCTTCCCATGGTTTCAGGGATCCACAGTCAACCTCGATCTGGAAGCAGATGATGCTCCTTCTGACCTATTGTCAAAAGGGCAGTAGGACCTAACACCATGTCATTCACCTCACTGCATCTCAATACATAGATATTCTGAGAGAGGGAGAGACCACATTCCCATAACTTTTATTACAGTATGTTGGCGTTCCATTTCACTATTAGCTATTGTTGTTAATCTCTTACTGTGCCTAATTTATAAGTTAAACTTTATGATAGGTGTGTATGTATAGGAAAAAATAGGGGGTTCACTACTAACTACAATTGCAGGTGTCTGCTGAGGGTCTGGGAACGTATTTCCCCAGGGATAAGCGGTGGCTAGTGTAACATGCTTCTTTGATGCAGTAGTTGACTTTTAGGAAGAAAACGTTTTATTTTCTTCAAACCTTTCTTTATAGGCGTTTTGGAATCATGGGACTCTACAAAGGCCTTGAAGCCAAACTGCTACAGACAGTCCTCACTGCTGCCCTCATGTTCCTGGTTTATGAGAAACTGACAGCCGCTACCTTCACAGTTATGGGGCTGAAGAGTGCCCACAAGCACTGAGACACTGCACCCTGCAAAGTGCAGAAAGATGCTCGAGATGGGGGTTCCTCTGTGTGAAGGGAAGTGATTCTCTTTTTACTCTTGCCACATGTACCATGAATTTTACCCTCACTGGCTGGAAAAGCATCTAAGGGTAAACATGGACTATAGCCAGCTGGACCTGTCAACAACTTAATTTTTATTATGGTTGGTTGAATTTTGTGGGGGAGGTTGTCTAATGGTCATACAAAAAGAAAACATTGAAAACCTGAAAATGAAAGTTTGTGGGCATTTATTGTTTTCCTTAAGAGGAATGGACTATTGCTCTCATGTGTAATTTTCTCCAGTTAAAAATCTTTCTTAAATTTACCAGCTGTTCTTTTCCCCTGAACCCCGCCCCCAGTTTCTAGGGACACATTTAATAACATATAATTCTCATATACTTTTGTATGTTTTAATCTTGGTATTTTTCTCACTAAAAATATTATGATTGTGCCATAGGCATGACTTTATTTTTGTTGTACTTTTTTCCTCCTGCTTAAGGAAAGGCATCTTCTTTGGTACATGAGCTATTTATTTTGTAGGAGAAATGAAAATGATTAATCCCAAATGATTCTCTTATAAACTATTTGCAAACATTACTTATTCGTTAGTATTTGACTTAATTAAAAATATTTATTTTGAATCAGTCCTTTCATTACAAAGGCTTGAAGTTTTATATTTGTTCATGCAAACCCCATCAAGTCAAGCCCAAATAAACTGTCAACACAAAAGACATTTTAAAAAGTTGCCTTTCATTCAGATACCACGTTGGGTTTACAACCAGCTGGCAAAAATCATAGAAAAGGGAGAGGGAGCAGGTACCTTTTGTAGGCTCTGGAATATTTTCTCCCTTACAAACTCCTGGTGGAGGCTATTTTGAGAATAAATATCTGATTGAGATTATTTGTATTTGGAAACATTCCTTATAGTCCTACTACTTAAAGTGTATGTATCAAGCAGCAGCATTGACATCACCTGGGAGGTTGGGCACACAGTCCCAGACCTTCTGAATCATAATCTGTAATTTAACAAGATCCCCAGATGATTCATACTCACATTAAAGTTTGAGAGGCCCTAGAGCCCCTAACTCAACAGAAGCTATGATTGATTTCAATGATAGAAACCAAGACAAAGATTTTTCTCAAAGGAAAGTTGGACTCGTGCATTAAAACAACCCCTGAGAAAACTGAGTGTCCCACATTGTCCTTTACTTAAGCCTCATAGCATGTGCAGAGGTGGTTGGACTTTTGTTATGCAGCTGGGGGGTGAATTTAGGCCTCTCAAGCCACCCAAGAAACAAACTCTGGTCATTTGAGAATAGCCCTTTGGGTTCCTGTAACTTAGTTTTCGTCCCTATCACAAAATGACAGGTTTTTCATTTAGAAGTCTAATTTATTTGGAGTCAGAGAGAGGAATAATGAAGTGTCTATGGACTCCAGTATTTAGTTCAGTTTTGAGAATGGAAACTTCTTTCTCTTATTTCCTCTCTGGTCCTTCTGTTAATTTCAAAATATGTGATTTTCAAACTCCTGCTAATTGGAAGATGGTTGTGGTGTTCTAGAAAGCAAGAATTAGGAGGGGTTAATAATCTGGAAACTAGACTGAATGCTCCTCCTCCACTGAAAACAGAGAATTGGCCCCATTACTACTTTTTATTTTTCTTTATGGTTTGTGTGGGTCTGTGGCAAGGCTTGGGTGGGAAGCACAAAACTTATTTTGATTTTTATACAGGAGAAGGATCATAAAGGTGCCGTGTGTGCTTTTGTTGTTTTAATTATGCAGTTTGCTTTGGAAATTGAATTTTGAGCTCAGTTGGTATGCTAGAATAATTTCCAAGTCAAATTATAGACTTAAATGAGATGTTTATGATGTGAAAATCTATTTGATGCCTCTTTTTTCTGATTTTATGAGCGAACAATTTAATACTAAGGTTTTATGCTCCTTGTGGAAGCTTACAGACTCACTAGTTGAAACTAGGTAATGGGGCAGCCTTGGTGGCTCAGCTGTTTAGCTCCGCCTTCAGCCAGGGCCTGGTCCTGGAGACCTGGGATTGAGTCCCATGTCAGTCTCCATGCATGGAGCCTGCTTCTCCCTCTGCCTGTGTCTCTGTCTCTCTCTCTCCCTCTCTGTGTCGCTCATGAATAAATAAATAAAATCTTTTAAAAAAGAAAAAAAAGGAAGGAAGGAAGGAAGAATAAAGAAAGAAAGAAAAGAAAGAAAGAAAGAAAGAAAGAAAGAAAGAAAGAAAGAAAGAAAGAAAGAGAAAGAAAGAAGAAAGAAAGAAAAAGAAAAGAAAGAAACTAGGTAATTACCCAGTTTTGTAGGCTTTGATTAATAATAAGTTACTTGAGAAGCTAAGGAGCTGAAGTGTATACTGCAGAATGGAAATTTTTATTTTTGATTTTTTATGCAGTTTCTCTAGAATGTGAGGATAAGAGCCTTTGGGGTTACATTAGTGTCACGGCAGTAGAAAATTTAATTTCCATAAGTATTTAATCTGTGTTTTGAAGTGGACACTGATATTTTCTACCCTCGTCTATTTTACAATTAAATTTGAAATGCAGGAATAGGATTGACAATAAGAATATAAGCAGTGGGAGCTAGAATCTGGGGTTTTATTCCCAGTTCTGCCACTGACTAGCAAATTACGTCATCTCCTTGTGCTTCAGCTTTCTGATGCATGAAGATAATACTACCCACTTCAGAGGATGTTTAAGAGCTAATGATGTCTACTAAATCCCTTTATGATCTCCAGAGAGGGAAAATCTGAATAAAACTTGTGACTGCATCTGGATTTATGCGGCAGTTTCTCTTTTTAAAGCTTTGGCACTTTCTCATCTTATAACCCCAATGTCTCTGTGAAGTATAAGGAACAGTGTCCCATTTAATGAACAAGGAAATTGAGACAGAACTATCAAATGACTTGCTTGGTTGGAACCAGGACAAGAATTGAGTTTCCTACAGTCAAATGTAAGGATGGAAAGAATGGGTTCTGGAATTAGACCTAGGTTCAACTCTGGCCCCATTCCTTACCAGTTGTGAGAACAAAGAAATTACTGAACTTGTGTAAAACTGTTTCTGCAGTTGTGAAATGGAGGTCTTGATAAACCGATCTGTGATTGTGAGGATTAAAGAGATCATAAACATAAATTGCTTAGCACAGTGCTTGCCACATGAGAAGAGCTAAGATAAATGTTAGCAACAACTTTTATCACAATATGATTATTACCATTGGGGGGGTCTGGCTGTTTGAATAGATCACACCAGTGAGTAGAAAGCACTCTGGGTTTTTAGCCAGACCTGGGTTCAGATTCTTGTTCTATTGTTTAATAGCATTGTGGCCACAGACAAACTGCTTCTCACCTTTCTGAATATGTCTTCATCTGTCCAAGGGAAATTATTACTGCACAAGGCTGTAATATATTCAGATATCTATATAGAGATATATATATCTTCTTTAATCCTCAGAACAGTCTTGCAAAGTAATCTTTTCTATTGGACAGATGGAGAGATATATATGTGCATCTGGCTCAGTACATGAAATATAGATGTGCTTAATGCTGTTTTTTAATATTGAGGTATATATAACATCATATTAGTTTCAGGTATACAACATAATGATTTGATATATGTATATATTGCAAAACGATCACCACAGTAAGTCTAGTAACATTTGTCACCAAAATAAAGCAGATAAACGTGTTTTGAACCAAGAAAATCAGCTAAGTTTTACTTTGGGACAGCCTTTCTTCTTTCCATTTGTCTGAATTGTGACCATTTCTTTTCTGGGAGCCTTATTGGTGTATCTACTAAAAAGAGAAGTCAAGTCCAATAATTTCATGTTTAATTCAGTATCCAAATGAAGCCCCCCAAATATCGATCAGTTAATCAGTAAAATACAAACTGGTTGAAGCAGGAAGTCACTGGCTGAGCGTCTCATCTTAGCCCAATAGAAAAGCTAAAGAATAATGCCTTCCCAGCTCATGACCTGAGTTGAAGGCAGATGCTTCACCCACTGAGCCACCCAAGCGCCCCAAGCATCTGCCTTTGGCTCAGGTCGTGGTCCCAGGGTCCTGGGAGCGAGTCCCACATCGGGCTCTCCATGGGGACCCTGCTTCTCCCTCTGCCTATGTCTCTGCCTCTCTGTGTGTGTCTCTCATGAATAAATAAAGTCTTCTAAAAAAAAAGAGAGAGGGAGAAGGAAAGAAAGTTGCTATTTTTTTTTTAAGATTTTATTTATCCATTCATAGAGAGGCAGAGACACAGGCAGAGGGAGAAGCAGGCTCCATGCAGGGAGCCCGACCTGGGACTCGATCCCGAGTCTCCAGGATCATACCTCAGGCTGCAGGCAGCGCTAAACCACAGCCCCACTGGGGCTGCCCAAAAGTTGCTATTTAAAGACAAAGTATGAAGGAATTTAGAAGATGGAAATGGGAATAGGAGAGCTAGCACAGCCCTCAGAGAAGACATGCTCAAAAATAGTGACAGGCACAGAGGCTAGCGGCTTATTGTGGAGCCCAACAAATGAGGTCCAGTCTGTGATGAGGTAAAAACGGAAAGAAAACCTGGGTAGAAACAAATTGTGAGAAAGGGTAATGGAACCTCCATGCATTCAGTGCCTACAAAATGGACACAGTGGATTTACATACATCTCGATATCCTTGTAATGACTAAAGAGATGAGGTTCATTCCTGTTCACAGATGAATTAAGGCTTAAAGAGTAACTTAGGTCACATACTACCTAGTGAATATGGGTCAGGATTTAAAATTTAAGCTGACTCCAGAACTTTATACCCTGCCACACCATATTCCTCAAATGTCCGTAAAAGTAAGGTTTCTAAGCCAGTGTGTGGTTCTCTTTTACAACCTAGAGGGGCATAGAAGTGAAGATGTGAGATTCTTTCTGTAATGAACTGTCTGCACCCCAATATGACACCACAAGCCTCATGGGAAGCCTGTGGCCTCTGTGTCCAAGGTGGTTCCTTGAATCCATGCAATTTATTGTCTCAGTATCTTTGTTTATGCTTTCTGTGTGTCAGGAATCCTTTTCTACTATTCCTGGTGAATTCCTGCCCAGATCAGGTATCAGCTCTCCCTGGAAGCCTTTCTGGAACTTTCGGAACTCCCACCCACTCCCCTACCCTCAAAGACATTTTTACTGCTATCATTTGTGCATATGTCTATCATTGCACCTACTACATTGGATTTTGAATTGCAGTAGCCCATCCATATCTCTGTCTTCCCCAAGATATAAGTTCTTTCAGGACAGGAAATGATCTTTCCAGTAGCAGAGTGCCTCAGTCATGGTAGGCACTCAGTTATTGCATGAGTGTTTTTGACTAAAGACAGTGCTGACCTTTTCTCTAATCAAATTGATCTATTAATTAAGAGTTTACATGTGTCTAGAAGCGCCTGACTGGCTCAGTCAGTAGAGAGGGTGACCCTTGATCTCGGGGTCATGAGTTTGAGCCCCACATTGGGTATAGTGTTTATTTAAAAATTAAAATTAAAAAAATAAAAATTAAAAAGTTAAAATTTAAATTTAAAAAGTGTACGTTTTTAGAATTCTTGCACCCTGGTGTTTTCTTGGTTGTTAATTTTCAGGCTTTTAGAATTCTTTTCCTTAATTAGTTCACACTTTTTTGAAGTATATTTTGCTAGTCAGTTGACTTTTTTATCCTTTAAAGATTCATTATTTCTTTGCTTTAATTGGAGTTATCAAAATTACCTACCTTTTGGTATCACTGAATTCTTTCATGTGTACTTCACCGTTTTGCTTTAGTTTCTATAGAACCCACTGGCAGAGTAGATGACCAGCCAAGTAGGTGATTCCCTATGTAGGTGTTATATGGAGGGCCTTTTATTGAATTGCAGATTCCTATCCTAGGAATAACATTTTGTCCATTTATTCAAGAAATATTACCTATCATTATCCAAGCACTATTGCAATTCCTAGGATTATCCAGTCTCTGCCTTCATATACCTCATTGTGCAGTATGGGAGACAGAAAAAAAACAACTTGGAATTTTACCACTGATGACTTCTAGTGAGAAATGCAAGTGTTCATGAGTTGCTTCAGGAGCGTGGAGAGGCTGGTGATCAGAAGGCTACATATGAATTAGGAACATACAAGAAGTGGGTAAAGGATCTTCTTGACAGAAGAAATAAATAGCATTTGCAAAGTAGAAACAGGATAATCCTTTGTACATTGTACATTGAATTAGATCCAGACACTTCTCAACCCAGATCTCAGAATTAGACACATGTTGGAATTGGGGAGGGATAGAGCATCAGGTCACTGAGAATTTGCAGCAAGGGAAAAGAGGTGATCATGACCCCCATTTTTTAAAAAAGATTTTATTTATTCGTGAGAGACACAGAGATAGAGAGAGAGGCAGAAACATAGGCAGAGGGAGAAGCAAGCTCCATGCAGGAAGCCCGATGTGGGACTTGATCCCGGGACCCCGAGATCACACCCAAGCCTAAGGCATGCACTAAACCCCTAAGCTACCCAAGTGTCCCCATGACCCCTATTTTTGACAGTTTTGAGTACAGTTACACATGGATTTGTAGAAGAAGGATACATTCCTATACTCTGTGAGTTTAAAATCTAATTTTACGCATACTTTGAAAACTAGACACAAATTATTTAGTTCTACCTCTGTGAAGATAGGCCAGCACAAGCGCTTTAGGCTTACTGTGAACTGCTGTTACAGTGTAGACTTACCGTTTATCTTAATATGGAAATGTTTATTTGGAAAACAGTTTGGAGCCTAGTTGAGGCTAAAACCCTGAGTACTTTCTCATGTATTTGTTAGTGTGTTAAAAATTTAAAAAGCAGGGGTGCCTGACTAGCTCCGTTGGTGAAGCATGCAACTCTTGATCTGGAGTCCTGAGTTCTAGTCCAATGTTGGTGTAGAGATTACTAAGAAAAAATAAATAAACTTAAATATATATGTATGTACATATTTTTATATAAAATATATATTATATAAATATACATTTAAGCTTTATATATGCTTATATAATATATAAATTATATAATGTATAAAATATATAAATATGTAAAATTTTTACAAGAGTATAAATATGTATAATTTATATATTTTGTATATAATTTTATATATAATATATAAAATATATACATATGTATATATATAAGCAGTGAATACTTAAGGGGAATTTAAAAATTGAGGAAGTCTTTGTTTTTTAATTTGCAACTAGGTGTGGCATTTACAGATTTTTTTTTCCTAACACATTCATTCTCATTCTCTTTTATGAAATTTATTTAAATTACTTCTATACTGTGTAGATGAGGAAATTGAGACACAGATCTGGCTTAGGTCACATAGCAAAGGATTGGAAGTCAGAAACAGGAATTCAGACCTGGTATTCTATCCAGCAGTCTTTTGCTAGCTTGTACTGCTTAAAGATAACTGTGTTTTCTATTTTGGTTTCAAATGTTTTCTCTTAGCTTTTGTTTTTTCTTATAAAGAAAATAATACATAGTCATCATAAAAATTTCAGAAAATGTAGAAAAGAATGAAGAGTATAAAGCTATATTCCTCTGTATATGTATGTATCTATATTCCCAATGCCTAGAAATCACTGCTAATATTTTAGTATATCTATTTTCAAACTTGTTTAAATTTATACATATACACACACACAGATATATTTAGATAGTTTCTTTTTCAAGGTTTTATTTTTATTTATTTGAGAAAGAGTGCTTGGGTGCCAGCAGGGGGAGGAGCAGAGGGAGAGGGACAAGCGGACTGTGCTGAGCACAAAGCCCTAGAGAGGGCTCCATCCCACCATCCCAAGATCATGACCTGAGCCAAAATCAAGAGTTGGATGCCTAACCAACTGAGCCACCCGGGTGCCCCTAGATAGGTTGTTTTTTTGTTTTGTTTTGTTTTTTTTGTTTTTTTTTTAATGAAATCACAGATATATTGTGGGTAGGGGTTTTTTTTGTTTCAGTAAAATCAAACTGCCTAATTTTGTAAAATTTCATCTCAAATATAATTTAATGTCAAATATCTGCATCATAATTTTAGTTGCTTCCTAGAATTGTACTGTGTGAATTATTTGGTTAGACTCCTACAGACAGACTTTTAGGTTTCCAGTTTTTTTCTATTATAAATAATGTGTTGATAAGATCCTTAATATATGCATCTTTTTACCCTTTTCTGATTATCTTGTTAAGAAAAATGTTCAGGAATCCAGTACTGGGTCAAAGGCATGCCTACCATGACACCATGTTATTCAGTTAAAATTTCACCTATTTTTTTTCCTTTAAAAAAAAAGATTTTATTTATTTATTAGAGAGAGAATGCAAGCAGGCATAGCAGCAGGCAAAGGGAGAGGGAAAAGTAGGCTCCCTGCTGAGCAGAGAGCCTGATGCTGGGCTCCATCCCAGGACTCTGGGATCATAACGAGCTAAAGGCAGTTGCTTAGCCAACTAAGCCACCCAGGTGCCCCCACCTATCTGTCCTTTTTTTTTTTTTTTAAGATTTATTTATTTATTCATGATAGAGAGAGAGAGAGAGAGAGGCAGAGAGACAGGCAGAGGGAGAAGCAGGCTCCATACCGGGAGCCCGATGCGGGACTAGATCCTGGGACTCCAGGATCACACCCTGGGCCAACGGCAGGCGCCAAACCACTGAGCCACTCAGGGATCCCCCTACCTATCTGTCCTTTACGTTTATTGTCACTTTGGACCATGTAAACACTTTATTTCTCCCTTCACCTCTGCTTTGCCAAACTGCAGGAGAAATTCCATATGGAGAGTGACAGGGAAGAAGTGCCATATGCCACAATCTGGGCTTTGTATGCTTTTTCTTTTAATTCTCACAATAATCCTATGAAATACAGAATTAAATGAGGTATATCAAAAATGCTAGAGGTGTTTAGAGCTGAAAATTAGGTTTCTTCTAGGAGATGGCTGAGATCCCTTTTTTTTTTTTTTTTTTTTAGCGAGAGAAAGAGAGGCAGAGACACAGGCAGAGGGAGAAGCAGGCTTCATGCAGGGAACCCAGTGTGGGACTCAATCCTGGGACTCCAGGATCACACCCTGGGCCAAAGGCAGCTGCTAAACCGCTGAGCCACCCGGGGATCCCTGGCTGAGATCACTTAAATATCACATACTAAAGTACAATAACAATAGCTACCATTTATTGAGCATCTACTATGCTGCCATATATATTTAATCATCCTACAAAGATTCCAAAGCCCATGTACTTTCTGTAGTTCTCCCCTTTGACCTTTGTTTCTATGTCTGCATCATTTAGTTCTACCTCTGTGAAGATAGGCCAGCAAGAACTCTTCAGATTTACTGTGAATTGCTGTTACTGTATAGACCTACAGTTTTTCTTTTTTCTTTTAAAGATTTATTAATTTATTTATGATAGACATAGAGAAAGAGAGAGAGAGAGGCAGAGACCCAGGAGGAGGGAGAAGCAGGCTCCATGCTGGGAGCCTGACGTGGGACCGGATCCCTGGACTCCAGGATTGCGCCCTGGGCCAAAGGCAGGCACTAAACCGCTGAGCCACCCAGGGATCCCCCAGTTTTTCTTAATCAATATGAAAATGTTTACTTGGGAAACAGTTTAGAGCCTCATTGAGTCTAAAACCTTGAGTACTTTCTCTGGTGCCTTTGTTAGATGGCAAATTCCAGAGGGCAGGGACTTGCTATTCATCATTTTGTGGATTACCATAAACATGGGGTTACAATGGGCTAGGGTCTCTATAGAAACGCTTTATGATTGTGAAAGTTTTGGAATCTGGGGTGACTTAAGTTATCTGTGTTGACCTTTAATGTTCCTAGTTTTTATTTAAATTCTAGTTAGATAACATAGGATAATATTGGTTTCAGGAGTAGAATTTAGTGATTCAACACTTACATTCATCACCTGATACTCATCACTACACATGCCCTTCTTCATTTAGCCCATCCCCTGCCCACCTCCCTTTACCAACTCTCAGTGTGTTCTCTATAGTTAAGAGTCTGTTTTATGGTTCACCTCCCTTTTCCCTATGTTCATCTGTTTTATTTCTTAAATTCCACATATGAGTGAAATCATATGGTATTTGTCTTTTTCTGACTATCTCACTCAGCATAACACACTCTAGCTCCATCTGCTTTGTTGACTTTTTAATTTATAAATAAGCTTCTATTTGATAGAAAATGGCTGGATTTTCTTTTCAGTTTGCAACTGCAGTTACGGAAAAATCTTCAGGCCACCAGAGGGCCTTGCAGTCAGCCTCCTATATCATCCTCATTGTAAATCACTGCTGTCAAAGATACTTAGTGAAATTTGGTCTTAATTAAGCCCCAAAAAGAAGCATTCTTAGACCTGCTTAGCGATCTGAATAGGAACTGTGGCTTGAACTTGGTGGAGCTCTACCTTGAAACACCTTTTTTTTTTTTTTTTAAGGTTTATTTATTTGAAAGAATGAGAGAGCATGAACAGGGGGAAGGGCAGAGGGAGAAGCTGGCTCTCTGCTGAGCAGGGAACCAGACATGGTGCTTGATCCCAGGACACTGGGATCGTGACCTGAGCCCAAGGCAGACACTTAACTGACTGAGCCACCCAGGTACCCCTGAAACACCTTTTTTATCTATAAAAGTAAGGAATGGAGTAGGAGGTATTTTGCTGAAATTAAATTATTTTTTTTTCTTTCCCCAAGCATAAACTTGCACTTTTAATTTGTCATCCATAATTTACAATCTTCTCTTGGCCAGATAATAAAGCCAGTAGCTCTCAATATCAATAGAAATTGAAGTCAGGGAAATAAAGGACAGTTTTTGGCCAGTAGCATCCACTGCTTTCCTGGTCTTTATTGACACTAATGAAAACTTGCAAAATTGACTGATCCACAGTTGACTTCCTTGTTTCTGTCCACCATCTGGTGGAAGTGCCAACAGGCAGGATAATGATTAAAAGGCAGCAGGGGGGAGAAGAGGTAAAAAGCATTTTGATAAACCACAACTTTAAAAATCAATTCAAACCCTTACTAAACAGGAGGCTTTGATGTAAACAAGTAATTATTTCCACATTGTATGAAGTGTAACTATGGAGGCTTCTAAGTTGTAGCCATTTAGAACTCTCATTGATCCTCGGTACTCCAGGAGCATTGGAGATATTAATTTATTTCACAAACATTTATCGAGTACACTCATACCAGACACCTGCTAAGCACTGGCATGCAGATATGATAAATATCCTTATATATTGCTTTGTAGTTTGTAAAACAATCTGGCATCTGCTGCCTTACCTGGTCCTCACTTCATACATCTGAGATGAATTAGGCAGATGATATCTTCATTTTCTAAGTATGGAGACAGGTGCAGAATGATTAAATGACCCTTTCACAGATACACAACCAGAGACAGAGTAAGATGTAAACAGAAAGAGGTCTTCTGACTCTAAATCCCATCCTTTCCCACAGCACCATGCTGTCTTCCTGGAAGAAGTGAGCTTGTTACTTTCCAGGGAAGTCTTGAGGGGCATAATATGCCAAAGGACTCAAGGTTGAAAATAGATGTATTATAGCTACTTGATGGTTTTGATTGCTTAAGCTACTTAGAAAATAAGTTCAAAAGCTTTCCAGTACTATTTCTCTTTTTTACAAAAATGGAAGGTAGATTCAGTATGCAGGCAATGGGGGAAAAGAGGGATTCTTTTTGACTACTTGGTTCACATATTTGCTGAGAATTTAACTCTTTCAGATCTCTGAGTACCTGCATCTTTCCCTGAGGTATGGTTGATACAGTAATGCGCATGTTAGGGACATATGGGTGGCTCAGCTATTGAGATTGAGCGTCTGCCTTTGGCTCAGGTCGTCGTCCCAGGGTCCTAGATTGAGTCCTGCTTTGGGCTCCCTTCAGGGAGCCTGCTTTTCCTTCTGTCTGTGTCTCTGCCTCTGTGTCTCTCATGAATAAATAAATAAAATCTTAAAAAAAAAAAAAAAGTAATGTCCATGTTAAAAAGAATAGGCCCATCATTTGAGTATCAAGCTGAGGTAGGGCTCCCCCTCACACAAAGTGCCTTTTATTTCTTTGGTGGTTTTTAGAACATAATACCCTACATAGAGCTCTTTCCAGTACCTTCTCCACTAAATTGTATTTCTCTCCTTACTACCTCCCTCCCTCAATAGATTAAGAGCTCTGAATCCTCATCACCATTGCTTAATCCCAGGAATTATGAGTACTCTGTAATTAGTGGTCCAATGAGTTTATATATCGAGGGAGATGGGCCAGAGTGTTGAATTTGGGTTTTTCTAAACCAGAGTGCCTAGAGCTGCAATCCCTATAATAATATACATCTTGACCAAAAAAGTAAGACAAAGCTTCCCTAAGATTTAGGTGCCTTAGCAATTTCTTTATATTAGATACAATATAGTACATGCACCCTTACCTTAGTCTGAACTGAATATAGCGACGGATGTGTCCAGGCAGAAAGGAGCAGAGAAGTCAGTTCATAAGCTTAAAAGCTTGTAAGCAGAAAAAATACAACATAATTAAAACAAGAATGCTAATATCATCCTTATGTTATTTGTCTAGTGCTCCTGTTCTTGGAGTGCAGTTTTCATTCTTGTGTCTTCAATATCTAACAGACTTAATAATGGTGCTTGAGAAGTACTGTTGCTTTTACCAAGGATGCTCTGCTAATTAACAAGTCAGCAAATAATTTTCGAGCGTCTGCCATGTGCCAACCACTTTGCTAAACAGCAAGGATATATTGTGAACTGTGAACAAGACCAATTGAGGTCCCTATTTTTGTGAGACTTGAATTGTGATGGAGGGAGACAGATGATGAGCACATAAACCAGTAAACTGATTTTTGGTACAGTTAAGTGCTGTGAAGGACATAATGCAGGGAGCATATTCATCTAACATACTTTAGCAGACATTCTAGTTACTAGCATCCACAAAAGAGAAAAAGAGTAGTCATACAAAATGGACGCAATTAACTTTTGTATATTGATCTTGTACCTAATGACTTTGCTGAACTTACTAGTTCTAATAGTTTTTTAGTGGATTCCTGTACTTTCTATATACAAGAGTGTGTCATCTGAGCATATGGGACTTTTTAGTTTTTCCCTTCTAATCTAAATGCCTTTTATTTATTTCTCTTGCCTAATTGCTTGGCCAGAACTTCCAGTACAATGTCGAATAAAAATGGTGAAAGCAAACATCCTTGTCTTGTTCCTCATCTTAGAAAGTATTCAGTCATTTGCCACTGAGCGTGATGTTAACTATGCATTTTTTGTAGATTTCCTCCATTGTTTCTTTGCTTGCAATCATTCGGTTACCTTGCTTGCAACACTCAACACTTTTAGCCATTCTCAGCAACATGTGATAGTATACTAACCAATATTTCTAGCATCATTTGCAATGCTACCTTTTTTTTAAAGATTTTATTTATTCATGATAGACACACACGGAGAGGCAGAGACACAGAGGGAGAAGCAGACTCCTAGCAAAGAGCCTGATGCGGGACTCGATCCCAACCCCAGGATCATGTCCAAAGGCAGATGCTCGACCGCTGAGCCACCCAGGCGTTCCATCAATGCTACTTCTTTATGCACTAAAATGTTTTCATTTATTGCTTTGTTTCATCTTAACCATTTGTATAGAAATCTTTCCAAAGTGGTAAACATTCCTGGCTACTTTAAACAGAATACATATAATTCAACTGTTGCTTTTAAACTTGGACCTAATTGTGATGTATTACTATGCTAGCTAATAATGTGGTGATGCCTTTGGGAGATTATTGGATAGTCTGGCCCTACAAAGAGTCCTTTCAAGCTGCTCTACGTTTTGCGCATCTGTGTCGGCTTTTTACAAATACAGATTGTCCTGTCCCTAGTTGTTAATTGGCACTTTTTCTGACCTTACTATGCTTGCCTCTGAGAACATTCTCTTTTAATAGGTGATATCTAATCTCCTGAGGACCAGGCTGCGAGAGAACCAAAATTGTTAGAAGATTTTGTAAAATAAGAGTAAATGAATTGAGGAATAAATTCTTTTGTGAATTAAGTGCATGTACTTTCCTATATCTTGTTTGGTTAAATTTCGTAGGTACTTGGTCCTGTTCTGAAATGAATCACTGTTGAGTGTGAGGTACTCACTATATCATAAATAAAATTATTTCTCAGAGGCTTGTACTAGTTCCCACAACCTCATCCCCATTCCTAGTCAGTTTTCATGAGTTGAACTCTTCCCTATTTCTCTTACTCCTCCAGGACATGAATGTTCATAGTAGCCTTATTCATAATCGCCATAAAATCAAAACAACGTAAAGTTAAATAAACAGGAATTGTCACATTAATTAGTACAATAGAATATTTTGTAGCAGTTGAACAAATTATAGCTATATTCAGCAACACGGATGAATCACACAATGTTGGATCAAAGGCCAGATGTAAAATTTTTACCTAATACATGATTACATATAAATCTCAAAAACAGTGTTTGAAGTCAAGATAGCTGTTACCTTTAAGGGAGGAAGGTAGGGACAGTAAGACAAGACTAAAATAAGGCAGAAAGGTAGAAAGTAAGGAGGTCACCAGGAAGAGGTAAAAGTCCTAAAACTAGATGCACCTAATAACATAGACTCAAATGCATAAGATGGGCAGAATTAACAAAAAGAAACTGACAGATCCTATGAGCACATGGAGATCTTAACATCTCCTTTGTGAAAGTTCAGTAGGCTGAAGACATTTTGAGCAATATCTGATAATTATTCACTCCTAAATTAGGAAATACATTTTCAAGCATGCTTAGAACACTTAAAACAGTTCACTATCCCATATTGAGCTGAAATCTGTTTTACTAAGGTTTTTATCTTCTGGTCCTAGTTCTGTCTATTGGAACCATAAAGACATGTTACTCTTTCAGTAACAACCCTTCTAATTTTTAAAGACAGCTGCCATGTGTCCAGTGAGTCATGTATCTGGTTTAACCAAACAAGAGTGATTGAAAGATGACCATCACATCTGGGTGGATGTGCCACTTATTGGAATAGAAAACACTAGTGAGCCTGGTGAAACAGGCAACAAAGATCTCCCCTTGGATGTCTAGTGGTCTTCTAAAACTTAACATGTCCAAAATTGGTCTCTATTCTTATATAAAAATCTGCTACTCTGCCAGTGTTCCTTACCTCCATGAGCAGCATCACCATTGACTCAGGTGTTCAGGCCAAAAAATCTCCGGATCCTTCTTACTCCTCGTACCACTATAACAAATCCTTCCAGGATATATTGCAATCCTATCATTTTTCCCATTTACCTCTACCACTGAGTCCAAGTTTCCATTGCTCTTGTCTAGACCATAACAATAGTTTTTGTTTGTTTGTTTGTTTTAATTTGAGAGAGGGGGAGTGCATGTGCACATGTGGAAAGAGTGAGGAGGAGCAAAGGAAGAGGGCGCAAATCTCAAGCAGACTCCATGCAGAACTTGGGCCAGATCTCACAAGCCTGAGATCATGACCCAAGCTGAAACCAAGAGTCTGACTCCCAACCAATTGAGCTACCCAGACCACAACAATAGCTTCTTAACTGATCCCCCCGTTTCTACAGTTCCCCCATACATTCTCTTCTCCATATTGGAACCAGAAAGATCCTTTTACATGTAAGTTGGACCCTGTTTTTTTCCCTCATCCCTATAGTGACTTCCAACAAACTTAGAATAGTGCAGAGTGCCCTGGTGGCTCGGCAGTTTAGCGCTGCCTTTGGCCCAGGGTGTGATCCTGGAGACCCAGGATCGAGTCTCACGTCGGGCTCCCTGCATGGAGCCTGCTTCTCCCTCTGCCTCTTTCTCTCTCTCTCTCCGTGTCTCTCATGAATAAATAAATAAAATCTTAAAAAAAAAAAAAAAAAGAATAGTGCAGAGTCCTTTGCATGTCCCCCAAGGCCCTTCATAATCTCACCTCTGGCTACCTCTCTAACCTCATCCTATCTGTGTGTGCATGCACACTTGCAGGCATACACACACACACACAAAACTTCGGCCACATTGGCCATGTTCACCAGACTCAAACAACTTACTGACTTGGGGTCTTTGACTTGCCATTCCTTCTGTCACTTTCTTACATTGTCACTTCACTCAGTACTGCTCAGGTGTCATCTTCAGAGGCCTTTCCTGACCACTCTATCTAAATAAAATAGCACCACCATTGGGATAAAGAAGATGTGATATGTGTGTGTGTGTATATATATATATATATATATATATATATATATATATATATATCCACACAACAGAATATTACTCAGCCATCAGAAAAGATGAATACCCACCATTTACCTTGACATGGATGGAACTGGAGGGTATTATGCTGAGTGAAGTAAGTCAATTGGAGGACAATCATCATATGGTTTTACTCATACGGGGAATATAAGAAATAGTGAAAGGGATTATAAAGGAAAGCAGGGGAACTGAGTGGGAAAAATTAGAACGGGAGACAAACCATGAGAGACTGCTAACTCTGGGAAATGAACAAAGGGTTGCGGAAGGGGAGGTGGGCAAGGGGTTGGGGTAACGGTGTTGGGCACTGAGGAGGGCACTTAATGGGATGAGCACTGGGTGTTGTACTATATGTTGGCAAATCAAACTTCAATAAAAACAAATTAAAAATGAAAAATAACACCATTGGGGTGCCTGGGTGGCTCAGTCGGTTGAGACTCCAACTTATGATTTCAACTCAGGTTGTGATCTCAGAGTCCTGGGGTCTAGCCCTCTGTTGGACTCCCTACTCAGCAAGGAGTCTGCTTGTCTCCCTCTCCCTCTGCCCCTCCCCCGACATGCATGCTTGCTTGCTCACTCTCTCTGTGAAATAATCTTTTTAAAAATCATACAAATGAAATAGCATCAGCTACTTCTTATTCCATTAGCTTGCTTTATTTTTCTGCATAGCACTTAGAGCTACTTGATATTTTATTATGTATTTATTTATCTGTTCACGGTCTATTTCCTCTAGTTTTAGCTTCTGCAGGGCAAGACTTTGTTTAGTTCACCACTGTATTCCTAGTGCCTAGAACAGTTCTGTCTCATAGAAACCACTTTATAGGTATTTAACTGACTGGGTATTATTTCACTGTTTAAAGCCTGGAGCAAGGTTTGTCAGCAGTGGCACTGTTGACATGTTGTAGAGACTGTCCAGTACGTTGTAGGGTATTTAGCAGTATTTCTAGCTTCTACACACTGCATGTCAGTGGTACCCACCCTTAGTGGCGTCAAAAATGTAGCCATGTGTTACCAAATGCCCACTGAAGAGTACAAACCATCCAGTTGAGAACCACTGATCAAGAGCAAGTCATTCTAAACCAGATTCACCTGGAAAGCTTAAAGAAAAAGCAAATCCCGAGACTTAGCAGAGGCCAATAGATTCAGGATCTCATAGGCTTAGATTGAAAGCGACTGGTCGGGGATCCCTGGGTGGCGCAGCGGTTTGGCGCCTGCCTTTGGCCCAGGGCGCGATCCTGGAGACCCGGGATCGAATCCCACATCGGGCTCCCGGTGCATGGAGCCTGTGTCTCTGCCTCTCTCTCTTTGACTATCATAAATAAATAAATAAATAAAAAGAAAGAAAGTGACTGGTCAACAGGTACAGGGGACTTGCTGGCTTGATTATCACCTTGCTTCTTTATGTCAATTAAGCCTCCAGCTACAACATGCTACCTATGACTCCAATTCTCCATATGTGATTTCCTCCCTAAAGCAGAGATTGCTCAGTGGCTTACTAAGAGCACCTCCTTTTCCATCATTAGCAATAGAAACCCTTGTATTGTTGAATCATGACCATGCACCAGTTAAATAACACATTTCCTGGGCAGCCTGGGTAGCTCAGCAGTTTAGCGCCGCCTTCGGCCCGGGGCATGATCCTGGAGGCCCGGGATAGAGTCCTATGTCGGGCTCCCTGCATGGAGCCTGCGTCTCCCTCTGCCTGTGTCTGTACCTCTCTGTCTCTCTGTTTCTCATGAATAAATAAAATCCTAAAAAAAAAAAATTTCCTGACCTTCCTTACTGATAATAACAGCCTCTTCTCCTCCCCGTCCTCCTCTTCACTCTTCTCCCTCCTCCTTTGTTGGCAGAAGTTGTACTTGAATGCATTCTGGTTGTACAGGCTTCACATAATACAAATGTGTGCCTTTCACCTGCCTTCCTCCCAAAAATAACTACCATCAATGAGTTACTGTATGACCTAACAATTCCCTTCCATGAACTTAAATCTACTTATTGTCTTCATAGTCATCCAATGTTTTTGATTCCTTATTTCCTAAATAATGTTCATCTAGCCTTTTTATTGAGTAATTTCAAGGCTATTTTATTTTATTTTTTAAAGATTTTATTTATTTATTCATGAGAGACACATGAGACACAGAGAAAGAGGCAGAGACACAGGCAGAGGGAGAAGCAGGCTCCATGCAGGGAGCCCAATGTGGGACTCCATCTCAGGTCTCCAGGATCAGGCCCTCGGTTGAAGGCCGACCTAAACCACTGAGCCACCCGGGCTGCCCTCAAGGCACATTTAAAAAAAAAAAAAGATCCCTTTCTAAGAAAATGAAAGTTAGAAGAGCCTTGAGGAAGGCACTGCTCTTTTAGCTTCATTCAGGACTCTCCTGGCGTGGACTTCTTGTTTTCCAAAGAGTGATGAAAATCTACTTTTCTCCCTTAGTCCTCCAGTAGCCAGGTTAAAATTAGGTCATCTCGATTGTGTCATCTTCAGAGAAGAAGTACTTTATCTTCCTTAGGATAGAGGCACCTGCTGGCTAAGGAGACAACAGGGCTAAACATTTAGGAGTGACATATAATTTCTAATCCAAAACATTTATCAAATATAGAGCCTTACTATATTCAAGGCACTCTGGAGACATTGCAGGGTGTGTGAAGAAACAAAACAATCCCAGCGCCCAAGAAGCATACAGTTATTGTGGAAGACAAACAGCAACCCAAGCTTGTTTACTTTAATGTACTTTAAAATTAGTATCTATAAATCTTCCTGTATTGCCATTTCTTCACACAGCTGAACTGTAAGCTCCACGAGAACAAAGACTGTACCCTATGTTTCACTGCATATTCCAACATAGAAGTTCTCTGTTCAGATTAAGATGCTACCAAGTTGTACAGATGATAATGTTCCTGAGGTGTTTTTTTTGTTTTTTTGTTTTTTTGTTTTTTGTTTTTATTCATGATAGACATAGAGAGAGAGAGAGAGGCAGAGAAACAGGCAGTGGGAAAAGCAGGCTCCATGCAGGGAGCCCGATGTGGGACTCGATCCTGGGTCTCTAGGATCAGGCCCTGAGCTAAAGGCAGTGCTAAACCGCTGAGCCACCTGGGCTGCCCTGTTCCTGAGTTTAAGCCTGTCTCTCCAATGAACAGTCGAGCTTATCTGAAAAAGAAATAGAACATCAGTTGCCAGAGATTTGATGGGAGGACTTCTGTGCACTATCAGGAGGTGTTACTTACTAACAGAACAGAACAGTACCAGTTGCAGAGCATAGATATGTTCCTCTCCCCTTCCCTCTGGGTGCAGCCAAATAGGCAGGAAGGTGACAAGGAATACTTAGATTCAGCTGCGAGAGTCAGAGATGTGCCCTTTCGGTGCCTGTGAAACCATCCTGTCTCAGCATGTGTGACCAAGCAGCAGAAAAGAAGACTGGGTTCTTGGGCTCAGCCAGGGTTGAGGTCAATATGACACCTGGCAACAGCTTTCACTGTGGTACCTGTGTCATCTACTATGAATGGCAAGCAGGGTTGTGTGTAGCCCCTGAATCTCATTATGCTTTCTCCCCAGGCTAACCCACCATCTAATGCCAGGTTCAAGAACCAATCCTAGGGGCATCTGGGTGGTTGAGTGTCTTTGACTCGGGGCATGATCCCAGGGTCCTGGATACAGTCTCACATTGGGCTCCCTGCAGTGAGCCTGCTTCTCTCTCTGACTATGTCTCTGCCTCTCTGTGTGTCTCTCATGAATAAATAAATAAAATCTTTTTTAAAAATCCGGTTATGGCATCCTGAACTTTGAAACTGTTTCCAGTGGACACTCCTTATTCCCTGGCAAGTTTTACCTTATATTACTCCCAATTGTGACATGATTTAAAATTTCATACCTTCATTATATAGGTTTCCTCACTGAAGAAAACTTGGACCAATTAGATCAATGGGTAAGGAGGGGGGGGATCACCCAGGGTTCTACCCTCCTCACAAAACAGCCAATGTTCATAGTTGGTCTATTTCTCATTTATTTGTCTTTGTATCCATGTGGGTGTATGAGTAAAGCTAAGGTTGAGATGCATGTAAGTACAGTTTTAAATCAGAGTGTAATGGGCAATTTTGCATCTTCTATTTGTTACTCTACATCCAGTTGCCCCCAGTTCCCATGTTATGATTCCGTAAGCATGATTTTTTAATGGTCCACTGCATTGTTAGTGTAGCCAGTGAGTGCTGGGGATCTCCACATCTCACAAATTAAGAACCAGTGACAGGGTGGGGAGAAAACCCAGAATTTTTCTGTCCAAACTGCTCCCCTCAGGAAGAAGAGTCAAATATGTCTCAGACTCAATCTTGTGGTGAAGACCCGGACTGGCCCGAGGATGGCTCAGGCTCCAATCTCACCTTCACCATGGATTGGCTGTATGATCTCAGACAAGCTACTTCACCTTGGTTTTCTCATCCACAAAACCGAGATGGTAACAGTTGCTTTGTTCTGGGACCTGGGGGAGGATTAAATGAGTTAATATGTAAAGTGTCTAGAACAGTGCCTGGTATGTGCTAAGTGTTATGTAAATGTGGGCTTATTTTCCTTAGCTCTGGCCAGAGGTCCTACAGGGAGGTTAGGGGACTGTAATATTTTTATTTTGTATGCCTCTGCTCTGATTTAACAGTTTTTATGCCTTTAGATGATCCTTTATTTTACTCAGGAACAAATGTGTTGCTTCAGTATGAATATTAGAATTTAATTCAGAAGGAAAGGAAATAGATTCAGGGAAAAACTCCTTCTACAAACTTAGCTATGATCAATTTTTTTTCCCTCAAAAATACCAAAAGGCTGATTCCTCTTGATAAATCTGCCACAGAGCTCTGAGATGCCAGTTTATAAAAGCCTCTCATGTGGCCTTCTTTGTGCGTTCTGTGATCACTGCCATGATATTTGCTTCTAGAAAATCATTTCATCTAAGTTGTTTCCTCAAGGATTCAGAGAGGAAAGTGATTTTTTTTTTTTTTTTTTTAAGCATCCCTGGATGCAGGAGCAAGCTTGCTGGATGGAGGGTTGGGAGATGTGAGGACTTGTCCTAGCTGCTTCCTGAGTCCCTGCACGGATTGTCTGGGTGACTTTGGGCAAATCACATGGCATCTTCGACGCTCGTGTTTTTGCTCGTGTTTAAAGGGACATCTGCTGTGAATGGAAGTGGGCGTTGTACTTAACAGCCCCAGAAAGATGTTAGAGGATTACCATAAATTCAGTTTTGCAAGGAAGTGTTGTAGAAATTCAAAGGCATTGTATCGAAGTGTCATTCTTGTTTATTAGATGGAGTACCATAAACTTGCTCTGATTCTTCATCTGAAAGGGGTTTGGGTTTTTTTTTATTCCCCCAGCATGTCTCCTGCATGCGCCTTCTGGAAGCAGGCCACGTCCAACAGCCGAAGATATTTCACAATGAACAAATAATTATAGGGTCCAGCATTGTGTTTCCTCTCGGCTCTCATAATGAACTAAACTAGCCTGTTTATTTCCATCTGAGGGAAGCAGACCCATTATTTTTACTGTATCTTGTTCTGTCACGTGCACATTACTGAGTGTCACTTCGTTAATTATAAGTTCCAAGAGAAAGCATCTCTATTTAGGCAGAGATCTACAGCTCATATGACCAGCATGGCCTTTTTAGGGAGCCTACTGCGTCGCATGCTGCACTAAGAGACAGGCTTGTAGCTATAGTAACTGAAATCTCCTCCAGGCCCATGGCGTGGAGAAGGCTGGGGCAGTGCTGACTGTTGGTTTCTCTCTCTCTCTCTCACTGTGGTTCCGAATCCCCTGGGACATTGGTAGGATTATTGAGAGCTGGTTCCCCAGACCCCCAACAGTGTCTTTTTTCCTCTTAAGGCATTAGATGTAAAACTAAAGAAGAGAGCACAGAGAGGACTGCATAGTTTAATACCCTGGTGCCAGAATGATCTATGGCACTGAGCATAGTGCCTACACCTTGCAGCCATCAGGAAATGCTTATTTATTTGTTCAAAAAATACTTATTGAATGGATGGCTTTCAGGTGAGTGTGGACATGTTTTGTTTTTTAATTTTTTTAAGTTTATTTTTTGGGGACGCCTCAGTTCGTTGAGTGTCTGACTCTTGGTCTCAGCTCAGGTCTGGATCTCAGGTCATGAGTTCAAGTGCTGCACTGGGCTTCATGCTGGGTGTAGAGCCTATTTAAAAAAAAAAAAAAAGGGTTTTTTTTTTTGTTGTTTTTTTTTTTTTAGTAATCTCTATACCCAGTGTGGGGCTCAAACCCACAATCCCAAGATCGAGTCACATGCTCTTCCAACTAAGCCAGACAGGTGCCCCCCCTTCTTATTTTAAGTTTATCGAGTGTGAACACATTTATAACATCCATATTTGCAAAAACTGTTTTCGGGTTCTGTTTCTTATTGGTATTACTTTTGCATCAACGGTGGAGCACACGCTGTTTTTCACAGTAAGGAGGGAGGTCTCCCTCCTTCTCTCTCGGTCCTCTCGCTGGACGGCAAGGACTTGCAGGGGTTAGAGGTGAGCCCACATGATGACCAAATCTGAACAAGGACCCAGTGTCCTTTGATCAGTATTTAGCAGATATCCTAACTACATGCCAGGCATACGCTAAGTGCCAGGAATACAGAATAAATGGCCTCTGTCAATATGCTCGTGATTCAGTGGGGAAGACAGATGCCTCTCCAAACCTTTTCACTTGGACAACCCTTCCTCTGACTTCTCAAATTTAGTTCAAAGGTTGCCTTCTCTAGAGAGCTTTCTTGATATTCTCCCATAAACCTGTTTCCTCAGAACCCTGGATTAAATTGTTAGTTTGCAGGATGCCTGGGGGGCTCAGTCGATTAAGCATCTGCCTTTAGCTCAGGTCATGATCTCAGGGTCATGGATGGAGCCCTGCGTGGGGCTCCAAGCTCAGCGGGGGATCTGCTTCTCCCTCTCCCTCTGTGCATGCTTTCTGTCTTTCTCTCTCTCAAATAAATAAATAAAATCTTAAAAAAAAATAGTTGGTTTGCTCACCCAGTTCCATATTTTTTGACTACATACTTATATTTAGCAATATGCTTAACACAAATTTAATTTGGCCCTTTTGAGGATTGGCTCATCTGATTCACACAAACCAAACTCACAAGAGAATAATGGTTTATCCAAAGAGTCCTTTTTCTCATTTCCTGGGGGTGTGCAGGACCCAAAAGGGAGAGCACAGAAGAAGACTACACCTTTCCAAGGCGCCTTGTCTGGGCTCCTGTGGTCCAACGCACACCTCCATTCAGTGGCAGGAGCTATGGGATCCCAGCTGGGCTGGGAGATCCTGAGAGACAAGGACAGGATCTTCTTGAGGATGAAAAGAAGAGGACAAAGATCCTACCTGAAGGCTGTATCGCTGCAGTAGCCAACCTTACATCAACATGGCTAGGCGAGGAGGCCCAGCCATTTGATCAAACTCCAGTCGTGATGTTGCCGTGAAGATACCTTTTTAGATGTGCTTAGCATTTCAGTCAGTAGACTTTGAGTAAAGCAGATGACCCTCATCCAGTCAGTTGAAAGCCTTGAGAGCAAAGACTGAGGTCCCCAGAGGAGGAAGGAATTTTGCCATCTGACTGTCTTAGGACTCAAAATGCAACACTGACTTCCAGCCTGCCCACCTTACCTCTAGCTCTCAAACTTGCCAACCCCAATAATTGCATGAACCCATTGCTATCGGTTCTGTTTCTCTGGAGAACTTCAACTAATACAATTGGTACCACATGGAGATTTGTAACACAAGATGACAAGAATTAGTACTCTTAAAGTTTTTGGCTTTTAATCAAAGCCATCAAATCAGATTTTTAGACTTGGAGTCACTCTAAAAAGTTATCAAAATTAAAGTTACAGTTTCATGTTAGGGATGCCTGGCTGGCTCAGTTAGTGGATCTTAGGGTTGTGAGTTCAAGCCCCATGTTAGTCCTAGAATTTGCACTAAAAAGATTACAGGGGCTCTGGGGTGGTTCAATAGGTTAAGCATCTGACTCTTGATTTTGGCTCAGGTCATGATCTCAGGTTTTTAAGATCAAGCCCCATGTCAGGCTCCATGCTGGGTGTGGAGTCTGCTTAAGATTCTCTCTCTCAGGTAGCCTGGGTGGCTCAGTGGTTTAGTGCCCCTTTCAGCCCAGGGTGTGATCCTGGAGACCCGGGCTCAAGTCCCACATTGGGCTTCCTGCATGGAGCCTACTTCTCCCTCTGCCTGTGTCTCTGCCTCTCTCTGTTTCTCTCATGAATAAATAAATAAAATCTTAAAAAAAAAAAAAAAAAGATTCTCTCTCTCCCTCTGCCCCTTCCCCTGCTTCTACTCTAAATTAATTAAAATTTTAAAAATTACGGCTTCATTTTATTATGGAGAAAACTAAGACCTAGAGAAGCCAAGTTTCCTATCCAAGGTCACCCAGCAAAAAGTAATTATAATGGGTGAGGCTGATACCTGGTCTTCTGACTTACACCACTTTTTATATATTGAAAAAACATCAATGAGGTATCCCTGGGTGGCGCAGGGGTTTGGCGCCTGCCTTTGGCCCAGGGCCTGATCCTGGAGACCCGGGATTGAATCCCACGTCGGGCTCCCGGTGCATGGAGCCTGCTTCTGCCTCTGCCTGTGTCTCTGCCCCTCTCTCTCTCTCTCTCTCTCTCTGTGACTATCATAAAAAACAAACAAAAAAAAATCAGTGAAATGATAAAATATATAATGTGTTTACACCATACCTTAATTTTTATGATGGTGTAAGTAAAAAATATCCTTTCAGAATCTGACTTACATGTAAAAGTCACTCTGGTTCCATTATGAGGAATAGAATGTGGGGAGGGGGAATTATAAGAGCTGGGATATAGGTTAAGTAGCAGGTTCATAAAAGGAGTTAAAAACTCCATTTGATACCTGGCGATACCTGCTTAAGGAAATACTCAAGCTCCCCTAGTTGGTGAGTTTGTTTCCCCAACTAATTCTAAGAGAAGCATCTTCCTAAAACTGGGGAAGGTCCTGAGCCTCTGGATCCCAGTGACTCCTCTGCTGTTTAACACTTGCCTGCCAGGCAGGCTCTACACTTAGGCATGGTTGGTGACAGCCTGTGGATTTTGAAGGACACCAGGAAGACATCCACTATCCCTTATTCTTGCTACTGTCTGAAAGTCATCCATCAGAAGCTTAAAATCATCTGTTTTGAATAAGTATCATCCTGTCCCAGATATTTATTGAGCACCTACTGTACACCTGGCCCTATGCTACTTATTGAGAACAGAGAGATGAATAGATGAGTAAGACATGGTCCTTAACCTCAAGGAGCTCACAGTGTATAACAATAATATAGTACCATGTAGGAAGTCAAGTGTGGAGATATACACAGGATGAGCTCCCAAGACAACCTAGGGTGGAAGGTGAAGGTAAAGAAAGGAGACAAAGAATGTTCCCTGAAGGAGGGAACGCCTACGCTGAGCCTGGAAGAGGCAGGAGAAGGCATCAGCCAGGCAAGGCGAACAGGGGTGGTGCTGCAGGAGGTATGTTGTAGAGAGAAACTGCAAGCAGTTCCAGGTTGTGCGTGTAACGTGGAGGACAGCAGATGAGACTGCACGGAGGACAAGAGCAGGCAGTGGGAACCACTGAAGGATTTTAAGTTTTTGTTTTTGTTTTTTCTTAGAGTGTGCTAGTGCTCACGAATCAGGGGAGGGGCAGAGGGAGTCAATCTCAAGCAGATGCCCGCAGAGAAGTTGGGGGAAGGGCGTTGCTCCATCTCAGGACCCATGAGATCATGACCTGAGCCAAAACCAAGAGTCCACATTAAACTGACTGAGCCACCCGAGCACCCCCACTGGAAGGTTCTAAGGAGGAGAGTGGAATGGTCATTTCACATAGATGGATCTAGTTGCCGAAGGAAGGGGGGTCAAGGGATTTGAGATTAGAAGTAGGAAGCCCAGTTAGAAGGGTCCTCAAGGAGAAATGAAAAGACTTTGAAGAAAATGTAGGAGGATAAAATGTCCAGGATTATAGACATTTCCCCCCACCCCACCCCCTGCCCCAGGTTATTTGGAAGCGAATCTCAGATCTTCACCTCATTTCATCTGCAGATATTTCAGGATATCTGTCTAAAAGATAAGGATTCTTTTTAGAAAAATAACCACAATACTATTTTCACCCCTCTCAATGAACCCTTATGCTTTAATATTATCAAATATCTATCTAGTCGGTGTTCAGTTTCCATCAATGTTAGCTCCTAAATTAAAGACAAAACAAAACTACTTGAATCAGAACCAGTAAACCCCATACACTGAGAGGGTGGCATGTCTGATTCTCTCTCTGTTATTTAAGAAATTGGCTCCTTAGTCCCATAGCTTTTCCCATGGTTCAAGATTGTGTTTTTTTTTTTTTTTAATTTTTATTTATTTATGATAGTCACAGAGAGAGAGAGAGAGGCAGAGACACAGGCAGAGGGAGAAGCAGGCTCCATGCACCGGGAGCCTGATGTGGGATTCGATCCCGGGTCTCCAGGATCGCGCCCTGGGCCAAAGGCAGGCGCCAAACCGCTGCGCCACCCAGGGATCCCATCAAGATTGTGTTGATTGCATCCTGTGGTGGCACTTGAATGTGCACTTTGGTCCCTTTTATTTTCTGTAAAATGTTACTTGGCTATAGACGCCTGATCACATTGGGTTTGATTCTTCTGTCAAGATTAGATGGTGCTGTTCTTTCACGCTTGATTGTCTCCCTTTCTGCGATAGCAGCCACTGATGATAATTGCCGAGACTTATTAATTTGTTACATTTTGCAAAATGCCAATGCCTCTCTTTAAGGGACTATAACACACTATCACTGAAGTACGAATACATTTGTCTCGCTGTCTTCTTGAGAGGGACAGAGATGGCAACATGACACCTGTGCTGGCCAGAGTTTGCGTTAGAGACAAAGGGGAGAAAGGTGGCAGCAATCTCATCCTTCACCTCACACACGCTTTCCCTCCTGCCAGTTCCTCTCAGAGGCTTTCAGCTCCTCCTCTTCCTGGGCTGGAGGCACCTCAGAACAGAAAGATCCAGGTTCCCAGGGAGGATTTATTTTTATTAATATTTTATTTATTTATTCATGAGACACACACAGAGAGAGGCAGAGACACAGGCAGAGGGAGAAGCAGGCTCCATGTAGGAGGCAGATGTGGGACTCGATCCCGGGGCTCCAGGATCAGGCCCTGGGCCGAGGGCAGCTGCTCAACTGCTGAGCCACCCGGGCTGCCCCCCAGAGAGGATTTAAACTAGTGAAAGCATTAACTAATGGGAGGAGATCAGACTCGCCCCTTCAGGGAAGAGTGTCTTCTAAATCAGAGCAGAGCTTTGCTGGAATTAATCATTGGCTTTGGGAGTGTCGTCTCTATCAGACTAAACAGAATGTGAAAAAAGCAAGCTAGGGTCTAATAAATGATACTGGCGAGCAGAGGAAGGACTGTGCGCCCCGAAAGCACACCTCTCCTTGCACTGGAGGAAAAGGACAGCAACCAGATGCCCAATGCTGTAGCCAAGGGAGCGGAGATGCCACATCCGTGGTCGCTGGAGCAGGAAGTTCTGCCTTGGTCCAGGGATATTCACTCATGCATTCATTCAACAAACACATATTGTGTCCTTACTGTGTACCAAGCCCTGAGGGTTGAGGGTAGGCTCTACGCCCCCCCCCACACACTTTCCCATTCTGGTGGGGAGACAGCAATATACAGATCACTAGAGCTCACTATTCTAAGTGCCTGGAGCAGGGAGCTAGAGCTGCCCAGGAGCCAGGGATTGTCAGCTCACCCAGCCCTCTGGTAACTTGACATTGGAAAAGGGACCTACTGGGGCACCTGGGTGGCTCAGTGGTTGAGTATCTGCCTTTGGCTCAGGTCGTGATCCTGGGGTCCTGAGATCGAGTCCCACATCCGATTCCCCACAGGGAGCTTGCTTCTCCCTCTGCCTCTGTCTCTGTCTGTGTCTCTCATGAATAAATAAAATCTTTTTTTAAAAATTTTTATTTATTTATGATAGGCATACAGTGAGAGAGAGAGGCAGAGACATAGGCAGAGGGAGAAGCAGGCTCCTTGCACCGGGAGCCCGACGTGGGACTCGATCCCAGGTCTCCAGGATCGCGCCCTGGGCCAAAGGCAGGCGCTAAACCGCTGCGCCACCCAGGGATCCCTAAATAAAATCTTAAAAAAAAAAAAAAAAAGGAAAAAAGACGTGAGACCTGCTATACCCATCTCCCTTTTTTTTATTTTATTTTATTTATTTTTTTGTTTTTAGGTAATTGTGACTTCTGCAATCCAGGATAACAGAACAAAAACAGACACTTGTTTTGGTTCAAACCCTCTTAACGGATCCTATGATATCCGTCTTGCTGTGCCTTAGGGCATAGGCAATGTTCTAGTCCTGGCTTGGCCCAGAAAGAAAACTTACACAAGAAAATATTTTCTGGTTTTTTTAATTGTGGTAAAATTCACATAATAATTTACCATCATTGCCATTTTTAAGCGCAGAGTTCAGTGGTATTATATACATTCATAGTGTCATGCCTTGAAGTACAGGGGATCCCTATATTACATAAAGGAATGAACTGGAAAGCCTTTAAAGCTATTTCTATAATAATAAGTTTTATAGAAATCACAACTTCTGGGACACTTTGGTGCCTCAGTGGTTGAGCGTCTGGCTTTGGCTCAGGTCATAATCCCGGGGTCCTGGGACTGAGTCCTGTGGGGAGCCTGCTTCTCCCTCTGCCTGTGTCTCTGCCTCTCTCTGTGTCTCTCATGAATAAATAAATAAAATCTTTACTGAAAAAAAAGGAAAGATCTTGAGGTGAGATCACCCGATTATCCAGGTGGGCCCTAAACCAATGACCAGGGGTAAGAGACATACCCCGGGGAGACACGGGCCCTACAGAGGTGGACACAGAGATTGGAGTCCTGCCACCACAAGCCAAGGCACACCTGGAGCCACCAGGAGCTGGGAGAGTCAAGGAAGTGTCCTCCCTTAGAGCCACCAGGAAGAGTATAGTCCTACTGACACCTTGATCTTGGGCTCTGGCCTCTAAAACCATAAGAGAAGAAATGTCCATTGTTTTAACACCTAGTCTCTGGTTATTTAATACACTGATCAATGTGCATTATTTAGAAATATTAATTTCCTTTTCCTTATGTACATTTAACTTCTTTCCATGACTTTCCCATTCTCCTTCCTTAAAAGGGCTCAAGTTCACCCTCAAGCCAGGCTGCCTTGTTTACATACCAATGTAGCTGTGTGACTTAAACCAAATTACTTAACCTCTCTGTGCCTCAGTTTCTTTGTCTGTAAAATGTTTTTGTAGGACTAGTTGAATGAATACATGTAAATGCTTAGGACAGTGCCTGGCATGTTGTAACCAGTACATGTACATAGTAGTCATTAGGATTCTCCTCTCTTCTTAGGTGATTTCCTTTCCTCATCAGAATGCTACTTCTTCATGGTAATGAGTCCAGGTTTGTTCCTGACTAGATTTTTAAAATTATTATTGTGATTCATTCACCTCATTATGCTTTGAGGCCATTAAGCTGGGTGAAATGTCACTCAAAAAAACATGAACAAACCAAGTCCAGTGGGATCTCCCTAGATAGTCAAAGTTAATGATTAGGAAAGTCAAAAGTCCACACCATTAGCAAAACAGAAAGATAAAGAGCCTGATTTAACTAATAAGCTGTTCAGTACCATGGCTTCTAATTGACTTTCCCTAGGTTTCCCTTTGAAATGCTTATTTCAAAGGATATAAATAATTTAATTGATTTTCAGAATAATTAACTTGTTTTTGGCAGGTGTTTCTAGGTTTCTCTGCTTTGTGCTGGGGGTAGGTCCTGGGAGAAGGAAGGATTACTAGATTTAAGGTTCTCCCTGACTATCCTACTTTCCAAATGTTAAGCAGCCTCCATACCCAGCATGGAGCCTAACACAGGGTTTGAACTCATGACCCCAAGATCAAGACCTGAGCTGAGATCAAGAGTCAGATGCTTAACTGAGTGAGCCACTCAGGTGCCCCCCTACTTTCCAAATTTTAAAGACAACATTTGTTTTTCAAATAGTCATTGTTTCCCTTTATTTAAAGGAATTTAAAAGTAGGCCTTCAGGGATCCCTGGGTGGCTCAGCCGTCTAGCGCCTGCCTTTGGCCCAGGGTGTGATCTGGAGATCCGGGCTCCTTGCATGGAGCCTGCTTGTCCCTCTGCCTGTGTTTCTGCTTCTCTGTGTGTGTGTGTGTGTGTGTGTGTGTGTGTGTGTGTGTGCGTGTCTCATGAATAAGTAAATAAATAAAATCTTTTTTAAAAAAAATAAAAGTAGGCCTTCACTTATAAACCACTTAGTTCAAAATGGCACAGCAGCTGTTATGACTGTTTCTAGTCCAGATACTGCCAATTTTTTGAAAGTGTTTAATTTCCTAGGACAGCTGCCCCTCCAGAGTGCTCCTTCCATGTTGCATTAGTAACTGGAAGTCCCTAACTCCCTGCTCATCTATGGGGCCTGCTCATCTTAAAACTGGACTGTGATCATTTCTTTTCATTGTCTTTCCTTGAAATAAATGGGAAAGGATAGGAGGACAGATATATCTGCTTCCCAAGCAGATTCCTTTGCTGTATTTGTAAACTCAAGAGTCTTTCATGGCATATGTTGGCATGTCTAGAAGCCTCCTATATGGAGACCTCCATCCTAAAAGATGGAGAGCCTATATTAGGCTCTCACCTAATATCTTCACGGGCAGGGATCCCTTAGTGGCTCAGCCGTTGAGTGCCTGCCTTCAGCCCAGGGCGTAAGTAATCCTGGAGTCCTGGGATGGAGTTCCGCGTCAGGCTCCCTGCATGGAGCTTGCTTCTCCCTCTGCCTGTGTCTCTGCCTCTCTCTCTCTGTGTCTCCTGAATAAATAAATAAAATCTTTAAAATATATATATATATATATATCTTCATGGGCAATTCTTGGAGCAAATAAGAATAAAATGATTGTTACCGTTGCACACCAGAAGAAAGAGGAGGAGGAGGAGGAGGAAAAAGAAAAAGACTGGTACCATCATTTCAATGCTACGTTTGAAAATGAGAGCTCATTGTTTGCACCGTGATATTATGACATCTGCAGGCTCTTACTCAGTATGGTAGGTAAATTACTCATTTTGAAAAAGACATTTGCATGGCTCTGTGCTCTAGATAAGTTCTGACTTGTCTCCTTGAGCTGGGTGGCCCCACTGAGTAAGTTTCCAAATGCAGCAGTGAGAGGCTTTAAGATGATTCCTTGCCTCAATCTCACAGAAAGCCTCAGAGCCAGAGACCAGCCATACCATCACCTGGATGGAGCAGCATCTAGATGCTGGGGCTCAGGGAAGGAAGAGGGAAAGGTGAGGGGGAAAACAAGAATGAAAACGAGGGGTGGGAGGAGGAAGGAAAAAAACCAAACAGATCAGACATTAGGGAGAAGAAAGCACAAGCCTTTACCATCTCCCAGCATTGTATCTCAGTCTGCACTTTGTGGTTTGGGTGCTGTTAGAGGAACAGAAGGAGTCCAAGATGGCAAGAGAACATTTTCCTAAAAGAATATCATTCTAAAAAAAGGTTTATGATAGCAGAGAGAAAGCTCCTGCTTAAAATGGTTTTCTCACTATTCTTGCTTTTTCTGCGGGCCGAGAATGTGTCATGGAACAAGAAACAGTCACTGTTTCTTAAAAGGCTAAAGTCTAAAGTGAATAGAAATATTTACTGATCTGTTACTTTCTACCTCTCTCCCTGGCCTGGGGACTGTCTGGTGCTGTTGGTAAATAGAAGGCAGTAAAGATTGTGTTTAGTAGAAACCTAATCATGGTGGCCTTACCAAAAAGGAGTTATGATTGTCCCTATACACCAAGTCTGAATTAGTCAGTCCTCAAATAGCATTTGGGCTTCCTAACTTCCATTTGACCATCTTTAGTGTAAGCTTCCCTCCACATGGTCATAACATAGCTGCCGAGCCTCTGAGTATTGCCTTCAAGTTCCAGGCAGGATGGTTAAGGGCAAAAGGTAAAAGACACATGTCAACTGAGTTTATTTCTTTTCCCTAAGGCTTTATCTCATTGTCCCAAACTGAGTCACAGTTTAGGGTATTTAGGGTAGCTGCTACCCTAAATAAACTTGGGGTTGCCATTTATTAGCTGTATACTCTTAGTCAAACTATTTTTTTTTAATTTTTATTTATTTATGATAGTCACACAGAGAGAGAGAGAGGCAGAGACATAGGCAGAGGGAGAAGCAGGCTCCATGCACCGGGAGCCCGACACAGGATTCGATCCCAGGTCTCCAGGATCGCGCCCTGGGCCAAAGGTAGGCACTAAACTGCTGCACCACCCAGGGATCCCTTAGTCAAACTATTTAATTTCTCTGTACCATATTATCATCAACCCTAAAATGGAAATAATAATGGTCCCTGGGCAGCCCGGGTGGCTCAGTGGTTTAGCGCCGCCTTCAGCCCAGGGCCTGATCCTGGAGTCCCGAGATTGAGTCCCACGTCAGGCTGCCTGCATGGAACTTGCTTCTCCCTCTGCCTGTGTCTCTGCCTCTGTGTGTGTGTGTGTGGCTCTCATGAATAAGTAAATAAAATGTTAAAAAAAAAATAAAATAATGGTCCCTATCTCATGTAGTTGTTATGAGAAATAATGAGTCCGTATCAATGTAGCATTTAGAACAATGCCTTGGGATCCCACGGTGCTTGGTGGCTAAAGCGCCTGCCTTCAACTCAGGGCGTGATCCTGGAGTCCTGGGATCGAGTCCCACATCAGGCTCCCTGCATTGGAGTCTACTTCTCCCTCTGCCTGTGTCTCTGCCTCTCTCTGTGTGTCTCTCATGAATAAATAAATAAAATCTTTAAAAAAAAATAGAACAATGCCTAACACACAGTAAAACCATATAAGCTTTTACACTATTATTATTATTATCATGCTTTACTTATTTTGTTTATTGCCTGCCTTACTTTCCTAGAATGAAAGCCTAGGGAGCAGAGATATTTATCTATCTTGCACTGCTCTATGTCCTTTACCTGTAACAGTGCTTGGTACAAAGCAAGCACTCAGTAATGTGTTGAGCACGTGAATGAATACGCAGAACTCTGTACCAAAATTGGAGAATATATATTCTTTCAAATACATATGGAACATCCTCAAAAATTAACTACATACAAGGCCATCATGTACGTCTCAGTAAATTTCAGTGTTATACAGACCATATCATCTGTCCATCACTCAAATAAGTTAGAAATGAGAGATAAATTTTAAAAACATATGTTTGAAACTTTAAAAATACCTCTCTCGTAATAACTCATGTGTCAAAGAAGAAGCCTTAATGGATGTTTAAATTATCTAGCATTGGGCACCCCTGATGGCCCAGCGGTTTGGCGCCACCTTCAGCCTGGGGTGTGATCCTGGAGACCCGGGATGGAGTCCCACATCGGGCTCCCTGCATGGAGCCTGCTTCTCCCTCTGCCTGTGTCTCTGTCTCTCTCTCTCTGTCTGTCATGATTAAATAAATAAAATCTTTTAAAAAAATTATTTAGCATTGAATGATAATGAGAGGGACGCCTCTGCCTTCAGCCCAGGGCGTGATCCTGTAGACCTGGGATTGAGTCACAGGTCTGGCTCCTTGCATGGAGCATGCTTCTCCCTCTACCTGTGTCTCTGCCTCTCTCTCTCTCTCTCTATGTCTCTCATGAATAAATAAATAAAATCTTAAAAAAAAAAAAAGAATGATAATGAGAATGCCTCATCTTAAAACTTGGGAGATGCCATTGGAGCCATACTTCCAGGGAAATTGATGGCCTTAAATGCTTCTATTAGAAGAGTAGACAGATAAAAGTCATAGGATAAACATTCAACCCAATAAACTCAAGGACAAGAGAAAGAAGGTAATGGTAGACATAAAATCTGTAACTAAACCATGGATCTGAGTAGAGGCCTGGGTCACCCATCAGAGGCCATTGGTTTTTACCATGTGATGGAGGTCCTGGACACTGGCTGTCCGGTCAGAGGCTGCTGCCTTGGGGGTCTGGGGCTCCCCACAATGGACCAGCAGGCCAGGCCACACTGACTCCTTGCCAAGAGGCCCAGCTGCTGCCACGCCCCAGGGGCTTCCCATGCTGCCCCCTGCTTCTTTTTCTATCCGTCTCCAACCGAAAGCCACTTGCACAAAGGCTCCTCATTGGGGCCTGTTCAGTGGCAAACCATCCCCTTCTTTTTCTTCTCCCTGCACATCCTGTCCCCTGCTGACTCACTACCCCCTGGCAGCCAGCTGGGAAGCCTACTTCTCATTCCCTCACACCTATCAGACCTAGAGGTCCAGGGATGGGGTTTGCAGCCTCTTTCTCCACCACCCCCCACAGCCAGTCACACGCCTACAACCCTTCCCTTCCTCTCCAGCCCACTACCTCTGTCCTATGTCAGGCTGCATCAGGCTTGTCCTGATTATTTCAAGAGCCTCCTCATGGCCTCTCTGCCTTTAGTGTGGCTTCTCTTCATTTTCCACAGCAGGTCATTCTGGTCTGGTCATTCCCAGAGACAGCTTTCTAGAAGCACAGATCATGTGACCCCTCTTTATTCTGCCTTACATTTCCTTGGAGGTCTTCATTAACCCCCCAGTCAGTTAGGGGCTCTGTCTCTCCCACTTCTCTAGCACCCAGAGCAAACCTCAGTCATATTACCTGTCATGTCCCTGGCACATCTGGGGACCACATAGTTGTCACTGTTCTAAGTGTGGTTTGTGGTCTAGCATCTTCGGCATCACATGGGGGCTCCTTGGGACTGCAGAATCTCAGGCCTCAACCAAATCTACAGAATCTTAATTTGCATTTAATAAGATCCCAGATGATTCATTTGCACCTTAAAATTTGAGAAGCACTAATGACTGATGAGAAGCTTCTGCAAGGGGAGAGGGCAAAAGAATCTGAAGTTCAAGTTGGTCTTTTCATTTCCTTTGTCTTTTGGTGAGCTTGGGGTGGGGGTGGAGGGTGGAGACAGCCTATTGAAATGACCTACACACATCCTACACTGAATAAAATCAATGCAAGCTTGGAGCCTCAGATCAGGAAGAGAACTGATTATTCTGGAAACAGCTGACAATTTCAAGTTAATGCTGTGCTGCCCTGAATGAGGCAGACAGATGCCAGGATATGTCAGCAAAAGGACCTGTCATAGCATCAATTAAGAGAACTGCTGAACACTCACCCTTTCGTTGGAGCCCAGCATGAAGGGGAGTGCAGCAGGAGGGTGAGAAGGGAGACTGGCTCTGTCCTGGCAACAGGAAATTGCCTTAGGAAGATTGATTTGCACATAGTGCGAAGTCATTGTTAGACAGAAAGGACTGTGTGTTGAGCCTTTCTTGCATGTTCCACTCACCCAGGTTGTCCCACCCAATATATTCTTAGCACTCCTATTGCTCATCAAGCAGTCACAGGAGTGGCACTTAAGTAATTGGCCCTGAAGCCTCACTTCCTGAAAGGCTCCAGTAATCTTTCTTTGATACAAAATAGATCTCCAGGGCAGATCCAAGCTGCCCTATGTGGAAGCTGCTTGGTGGGGTCTGGGGCAGGGCAGGGGCTCTAGCCGTCTGGTAGCCATCTACCTCCATACACCAGGCACCGTGGTGGCAAATGGACATACGTGACCACACTCAGTCCCCTCTCTGGCCGTGTCACCCTGGTATTCTCATCCCTAGAGCTGAAAAAGCTGAAGCCAAGAGACATGAGCTGACTGGAGGCATCCCACAGCTAACAAATGGCATTGGTATGTGGGTTGGCATTGGTATTAGAGATGGTATTATGGGTTGAATTGTTATACCCCCCCCCAAAAAAAGATACATTGAAGTCCTAACCGCTAATATTCCAGAACATGAACTTATTTGGAAACAGGTTCATTGCAGAGGTGTTTGGTTAAGAGGAGGTGATAACTGTACTAGAATGGGCCCTAAATCAAATATGACCGGTGTCCTTACAGGAGGGAGAAGGCGGATGTGACAGCAGGGGGCAGTGACAGGATTGATGGAGCTACCAGCTGAGGAACAGCACCTCTGGAAAACACGAAGCTAGATGTGGCAAGGAAGGATTCTTCCCTACAGGTCTCGATGGGAGTGTGCCCCCATTGACACCTTGATTTTGGACTTCCAGCATCCACAGGTGAGGCAATAGAGTTCATTGTTTTAAGCCACTGCTGGGTACCTCATTACATACGGGAGCCCCGGGAGGGCAGTGCACCTGGGAGCATAGTTTTGTCATTGATGTCACCCTGCTGACAGGATCTTGAGGGAGCGATTCAGGGCGCTCAGATTGATAGCATCCCCACTCACATGGCCACCCCAGAGCTTTCCCGGGCACATGTGAGATGGTGGCCAGGGTGGAGGAGTCACCCCTGCCTGGAGGGCTTCGAAGGATGATGTTGACAGCTAAGTCAGGAAGGGCCTAAATCCTGCCTGGAGGGACCCTTGACACCCCACTCTTTTATGAAGAAAGAAAGCAGATGAGAGTGTTCAGGGTCAGGCCCCAGGAGAAACCTGCAAGAGGAAGATGCTGAGGGAAGATGGGTTCCAGGAGAAGACCAGCCTCAGCCTGAGCCTTCGGGGAGCTTGGAGCCTCATGGCCCCTCAGAGGTGGTTTCCCCCAAAAGGTAAGGGATGTGGTCACAAAGGAATCCTGGCTCCACCCACTGGTGGGGATGAGGCTGTGTGTGTGCATGTGTGTGCGGGTGTGTATGCACGGTGTGTGTTCACTTAGTGATGGAGAGAGATGAGTTGGTCGGAGAGGGAAGAAGGAACTAACTAGATTAATTAAGGTCCTTTCCCCTGTGACTCAGGGGGTGGGGGGGTGCTCTGGGCAGGGGGAGGTCCTGTCGGCAAAATCCCTCATTGTTTAAGGATCAGTGTTCCGAGAACACAGCCTTGACTTCTGCCTCCTTTGAAACTCCTTATTTAAATAGAAATTTGACTGAAAATCAAAATACCTTTAGGAGAAGATGTGGATCAATTAATGAGTGCAAATTTTCTTACTAAGTCACGAGGACCCAGGGGTGCCTAGAGCACATCCTCGGCTCCCCGGGAGCTCTGCTCCTTTCCCATCTTCATGCCTCAAAAATAAAACCAAACAAAGCATGGCCTCCTTGGGTTCTAGCATCAGGGTTAAGGTGGAGGGCTGAAGACTTTCCTCCACTGGAAACCAGCAAAATGAGGCGCCCTGGGAGAACCGGGGAGGAGAGGCGTTCTGCCCACAGCATAGGGCAGTCCCTTGGGGCGGCTGATTTGGGGGCCTGTGCAGAGTCCCTCTGTGGGGCCCCTGCAGGGCTGGCCTGGGGCTCCTTGTCCCCACTTATTCATCTGTTCTCACCTACTTCATCTGCTGCCTCCGTGATCGGGGGAGCCAGCCAGTTTCTGTTCTCATCTCACCGGGAATGGAAGTAAAGACGGGGCTGGCCAGAGGCCAACCATGAGATGCTGGTACAGTCCCCCACCACTCCCTCACGGTGCCACCCGCCCACGCCTCCCTACAGATGTCCCTCTGAGCTCTCCCCCTCTGCTCACCCTGCAGAGCTTTGTGCATTCTCACTGCTTGCCCAACCCCACGCCTCTGCCTCCTATCACCCAATTACCTGATTGGTATCCAGCCTGAACTGCAAGTCATACTCCCCTCCGCGCTCTCCTGTCTCTCTCTCTCCTGTCTCTTGTTCAGACTAAGGTGCATATGGCTACCAGAAGTCTCACTCTCCCTCGGGCCAGAGGGAGGAGGTGTCACTTATATCCATCAGAGTACTAAGCTGACAAATGAAGCTCCCGGGGAAGAACTGCAGGGGCAGGCAGTGAGCCTCAGAGATGGAAGGTGGCAGGAGGGAAGAGCAGGCTTTCCTGGAGTCCCTAGAACCACGTATTGATTACTAACTCATTTCACAATATTTATTGAGCCAAGGCGGGTTGGGGGGAAATGTATAAGGAGAGAATCAGCAAAATTTTATGTTCTAAATGAATCTGACAGGACCCCTCCTGTTCTCAATCTGAATCCTGTTCTCTGGGCCTGAATTAGACCCCTCCTGGTTGGGCAGCCAGGGTGGCTCAGTAGTTTAGCGCTGCCTTCAGCCCAGGGCGTGATCCTAGAGTCCCGGGATCGAGTCCCACATCCGGCTCCCTGCATGGAGCCTGTTTCTCCCTCTGCCTGTGTCTCTGCCCCCCTCTCTCTTTCTCTCTCTCTCTCTCTCTCTGTGTCTCTCATGAATAAATAAATAAAATCTTAAAAAAAAAAAAAGACCCCTCCTGGTGGTGGTGGTGGTGGTGGTGGTATGTGTGTGTGTCAGAGAGAAAGAGAGAGAGATGAGTGGTATGTGTTGGGGGATGTGCAGTGTTGTGTATGTGATATGATGTATGGGTGGGCTGTGTGGTGCCTGTGATGTATGTATTATATGCACAGAGTGTGTGGTATGGGAGGCATGTTGTGTTTGTATGTGCATGATGTGTGTGTGTGTGTGTGTAAAGCAGAACCTTCCACGGCACTCTGGCTGGCATGGGATACTCAACTTTTGTCTATACCCCAGGTACCTGATATAGCTCCATCTGTACCTTCCCAAGCAGCAGTTGGAAGGATTGGGACAAGAGGGGACACTAAGTCTCTCAGCACATATTTATTGAACCCCCACCAGGGCTGCCCAAAGATGTTTACTTTTACATTAATTTTGTATATGGCTTTTAGGTCAAGATCCAACTTCATTCTTTTACATGTGGACATCCGGTTTTCCCAACACCATATGTTGAAAAGGCTCTCATTTCCTCATTGAATCGTCTTTGTCACCTTGTTGAAAATCATTTGACATACATACAGATGTTTATTTCTGGGCTCTCTATTCTATTCCATTGGTCCATATATCTGTCTTTATGCCAGGACCATATTATCTTATAGTATGGGTTTTTTTTTAAGATTTAATTTATTTAGGGGATCCCCAGGTGGCTCAGTGGTTTAGCGCCTGCCTTTGGCCCAGGGTGCAATCCTGGAGTCCCCGGATCGAGTCCTGCATCTGGCTCCCGGCGTGGAGCCTGCTTCTCCCTCTCTCTCTCTCTCTCTCTCATAAATAAATAAATAAATAAATAAATAAATAAATAAAATCTTTAAAAAAAGATTTTATTTATTTGACAGAAAGAGAGAGAGCACAAGCAGGGGGAGCGTCAAGCAGAGGGAGAAGCAGGCATCCTGATGAGCAGGGAGTCCGATGTGGGGCTCTGGGGCTTGATCCCGCAACCCTGAGGTCATGACCTGAGCCGAAGGCAGATACTTAACTCATTGAGGCACACAAGTGCCTCCATTTTGCAGTTTTCAACGTATAAAAATTTTTCACCTTCTTGGTTAAAGTGTTTTCTTCTTTTGTATTCTTTTGATGCTATTGTAAATTCTCTTAATTTCTTTTTTTTCTTAATTTCTTTTTACGATTGTTCAGTATAGAAACAAAGCCAATTTTTGTGTTGATTCTGCATCCATCAACTTTGCTAAATATATTAGTTCTAACAAGTTTTTGTTTTTTGTTTTTTTGTTTTAGTTTTTTGTGGAAAGGGAAGGTTTTTTAATTTTCCAGTTGAAGAGGGAAAGCAGTGGATTTTAAACAGTAATGTAAATTTTCTACCCATTGGAGTCTCAGCAGGAACACGCTGAGTAAATTACTTTCATGGAGGACTGAGCTGAGGGATGCGTGGGCTTTCATTCTCCTGGGTAATCTATATGTTGTCCTTAAGCCTGACCCTAAAAAAAAAAAAAAAAAAAAAAAAAAAAAAAATGCCTGACCCTAAGGAAGGGTCTGTGTGGAGCCCCTCATATGTAGGCACTCTTTGATTATTTTTGCTTGCATGACTATAATGCATTATTTAATTGGGTTGAATGTGTAATAAACTCCCATGATACAACATTCAGAAGGGACGAAAGGCTGTATAATGGAAAGTCAACCTCTTACCTTCATCACCCTCCACCCAGTTCTCCTCCCCAGAATCAGCAGCTTCTTGAGAGTTCTTCCAGAAATGACCTGGGGTAGACACAAGCATTTAAGAAAAGACACTCACACTCTTTTCTTTTCTTTTTTTTTTCCTTTTCTCCCTCCCCCCCTCCCCACTTATAAGCATTGATCTTCCCCTTGCTTTTTTCCCCTTACCAATATATGTTGGTGATTATTTCATATGAGTATCTAAGTTGCTCCTCTATCTTTTTAATAGCTGTGTAGTACACCATCAGATGTTCATTCCTTGATGGGCTAGGTGGACATTGAGGCTGTCTCTGATTTCTGGTATTACAAATGGCACAGAACGATTATGAGGATTACTCTGGAATGGCATTCCAGTGCCACAGCTCACACTGGGGAACATTTGGAGAAATGTCTACTATCTCTGTTGTCAAGGTGCCCCTGAAGAGTATCCACTGCCCTCTGCATCACAGGGTTATCTTTAGGTGGACAGTGGAGGAAATCCTCCCAAGTTTCTGTACCGGGGTTAAAGTGATGCTTCTGAGTTCTGGATTTTTTTTTCCATCTCGTAGACTCTGGTTCATGGATTGGATTGTTGGTCACTCTTAGCTTTGCTCACTACGGTTCTCAGAACTGAGTGTCTGGGCCTTGTTAGCAACTGTACAGAACTACTTATTAACCATTTGCAGATACTAATCCTTTTTTTTTTTTTTTAAGATTTTATTTATTTATTCATGAGAGACACACAGAGAGAGGCAGGACATAGGCAGAGGGAGAAGCAGGCTCCTTGCAGGGAGCCCGATGCAGGACTCAATTCCATGATTCCGGGATCATGCCCTGAGTCAAAGGCAAATGCTCAACCACTGACCCACCAAGGTGCCCCTGCAGATACTAATCTTATTCCATTACTTCCATTATTTCCCCTCCCTTTATTTTCGTTTCACTTCAATTCCCAAAGTTATTTGTTTTATTCCTTGACATTCCGCACATTTTTGTAAACCATCTGAAGTTCATTACAATACGAAGCAGGTTTACATGAACCTAAACAGAAATAAATACACCTGTCATATGTAAATGAAATGAGAGTTTGGGTCCAGTACCTAGAAGCAGACTTGACCTGCCTCAACTGTCCTAGCCAGCATGATACACAGGCCTCCTCTCTCCGAGCCTCTGAGGGGGGTGTCCCCCAGCTGTCCTCTTCCTGCCTGCTTCTGTGGCCCAGAAGCCTTATTCCAGGATTTATGCTCGTCCATCAATATGCTTCCAGGGCCTGCTGTCCCCGGCAAAGCCTGAGGAGAAAACCTGACACCCTGCATCCGGGGCGCTCTGGGGTCCTGCTACTGTGGGTCTCCCTCTTCCTCGTGTATCTCACAGCTGCACACCGCAATTACTTCATCCCACCCACCAGCGTTCTTTGGCTTTACCGTGAGAAAGCAATTGGCTTTCTCATCTCAGAAGCCCCTTTCATCTTGCAGAGGCCTCTGTGCAGATAGAGCGGTTTGGTTCCCCTACAGGCTGATTTTCGGATTTATGGTTGATCGGCCTGAGAGAGGCTGGGTGAGGGAACAGCTGGGAGCATCGGAGTCCAGGGTGACACACGGTGGGCCCTTCCCCACCCTTCCCGGGGGCTCCAGCTCCTGCACAGGACTGCTGTTTTAAGTCAGCGGAAGGGAGAACCAGGGCCGTTTGCAATGCCTGAGGTGGGCGTGGGGCACCTGAGCAATGGGAACCGGGATCCGGGACTCGGAGATGCAGCTGGGGGCTGCTCTCCCAGGGCCACTCCGCATGGGCCTTTTCCAGAGAGGAGTTCGACCTTTGCAATCCTCAGCATCTTTATCCACAAAGTGGGCATTTAATACTATTGGGCCCACAGAGTTGTTGAGGATGAAGTCATAACAGCTAGTGCTTTAATAGCTCTTACTACATACCAACCGTCGTTGATGTGAACTCCCTTAATCCTTACAATACTCTTGGTTAGGGATCCCTGCGCCACCCAGGGATTGGCGCCTGCCTTTGGCCCAGGGCACGATCCTGGAGACTCGGCATCGAATCCCACATCGGGCTCCCGGTGCATGGAGCCTGCTTATGTCTCTGCCTCTCTCTCTATCTCTGTGACTATCATAAATAAATAAAAAATTAAAAAAAAACACTCTTGGTTATTATTATCTCCGTTTTTCAGGGAGGAAACTGAGGGTAAGAGCACTTAAGTGATTTGCCCAAGTTCACACAGCTAGTGACGGAGCTGAGATGTGAACCCAAGTAAATCAAGCCCCAGAGTCTGTGCCCTTCAGCACTAGGGCTCTGAGACTAGTCTGCAAAGGTCCTGGGGCAGTGCCTGGCACCTGAGGAAGTCACTCATTCAACTGTAGATCATTCTTTTTTTTTATTTTTTTTTTCAACTGTAGATCATTGTTCTGGTGTCTGAGCCTCTGAGCCTATTCCCTGGCTGACCTGGGAGGTGAGCTCTAGCAGAGGTGATCTAGGCGATTCTCTGGCAGCCCCTCCTACCGCTTCCCCAGGTTGGCCGCCCTTGCGCACCACATGGGCATGCCGAGTATATAACTCCATCAATGTACTTAGCACCTTGGGCTTGGGTTAAGATTCTCTGTTTAAAAAAAAAAAAAAATTCTCTGTTTACAGCTCTGTCTTCCCTGCTCCTCTGCCAGCAACTCTTCCTTCCCATATCGCAGCACGAACCACAGTTCTTGATAATTGGTGTTTAAAATACATTGTTTCGGAGATCCCTGGGTGGCACAGCAGTTTGGCGCCTGCCTTTGGCCCAGGGCGCGATCCTGGAGACCCGGGATCGAATCCCACATCGGGCTCCCTCTGCCGGTGTCTCTGCCTCTCTCTCTCTCTGTGGCTATCATAAATAAATAAAAATTTAATAAAATAAAATACATTGTTTCTTTGCTTTGCCCTGGGCCCCTGAGATTTCCCTGGGAGACGGTGCGCCCACCACTGGGTAACCTGGTCCTCTTGAAGGCCTGCGTCAGAGACATCCCTTCTGCTTTGCCTGCTGCTGGCTCAAGCAGGCTGTGTCAAGGGTCTTTTAAAATTATCTTTATAACTGTTGTTGTTCTCTAGCACAAAAACAAATTAGGCCTTTAAAAAAGGAATGTGGGGATCCCTGGGTGGCGCAGCGGTTTGGCGCCTGCCTTTGGCCCAGGGCGCGATCCTGGAGACCCGGGATCGAATCCCACATCAGGCTCCCAGTGCATGGAGCCTGCTTCTCCCTCTGCCTGTGTCTCTGCCTTTCTCTCTCTGTGACTATCATAAATAAATAAAAAAAAAAAAAAAAAAAAGGAATGTGAACATTACAGGAATTTTGAAAATGAAATTGAGCCCCTTGGCCTCACCTGCAGAGTCTCAGGCTGCTCCCACCCTGACCTGCCCAGTCAGGTTTAACAGGATCCCACTGACTCGAGCCACCTGAAAGTCGGAAAAACTGGCGGCAACCCTCCTTCTCAGTGACCCCGGCTAAGACAACAGTGTCACCAGGTTTGTGTGCAGGAGAGCCTTTTAAAAAGCACACTCTTCTAACGTCTCAGCAATTACCTGCAATTTTTAACCTCCTCAAAACCAAAAGGCTCATCAGTCGTTCAGCAGGAAGCTAATAAAGACCTCATTATCTAGTCTGTCTGCTTCCACTCTCGCCCCTTCTTCAACCCCTTCCCCTAACCCTCCACCCCCAACCATGGTGATCTTTTTAAAACATAAATTGGATCATGTTATTCCTCTGCTTAGAATCCCAGGGTGCCTTTCCATTGCCCTGCCAATTGGGAACGCCCCGCAGCCTTCTCACCACCAGCACCTGCCCCTCCACCCCTACCCCCTTTTACACGCCTCGTCCTCCCTCTCCACCTCCTCCCTCCTTCCTCCCCACCTCCACCTTCACTCTCCCTTCCACCCTCCATCCTGACACACTGGCCTCTCTCCTCTGGTTCCAGGTCTTTGCAGTCTCTGCTCCTGTGCCCAGATGCCCTTTCTTCTTCCCCTGCCTGGGTCCTTTTCAAGCTTTAAGGTCTCAGCTTAAATATCACCTCAGAGGTATGAGAGGAAATGAGGCAAGCACCTCATACCTTCCAGTATCCTCTGTGTCTGTCCCCAGCTTTGCGGTCTCCCAGGGGAACCTAAACCCCAGGAGGTCAGGGGCCGTCTTGTTGCGCTCCTGCTGGCTCTCCCTCAAACTTCCCACAGCGCCTGTATACAGTAGGCTAATACTCAATAAATAGCTGTTGACCTGGAGCCATTTCCTGAAGGTCAGGTATATTAATATCATCACGCTTTGTTTACAAGTTTGTTGAAGTTACAAAGATAATAGATGCTATTTATATATGTTTTAAAACTCTGCAGGAAGGACTAAAATGAAAAGTAACATCCTCTTTTCTCTCGATTCCTTCTCACTGCAAAAGTAACCACTGATAACAGTTTATTTTGTCTCCTTTCCAAATTGCATTGCCTTTAAACACACACATACACAAAGATTGTGCTATCAATATTGATTCTATTCTGCAATGTTCTTTTCTTTCTTTTTTAAAATGTTTTTAGGAGATTTTATTTATTTATCCATGAGAGACACAGAGAGACAGAGACATAGGCAGAGGGAGAAGCAGGCTCCCTGCAGGGAGCCCAATGTGGGCCTCAATCCCAGGACCCTGGGATCACGCCCTGAGGTGAAAGGCAGATGCTCAACCACTGAGCCACCCAGGTGCCCTGCAATTTGCTTTTCTTTAATATTGTAAAATACGAGGGTGCCTGGATGGCTCAGTTGGTGGAGCATCTAACTCTTGATTTCGATTCAGATCATGATCTCAAGGTTATGAGATCAAACTTCAAATTTGGCTCTCCACTCAGCAAGGAGTCTGCTTGGGATTCTTTCTCTCCCTCTGCCCCTCCCCGTGCTCTTGTGCATGCGCTCTGTCTCTCTCTCTCTCAATAAATAAATAAATAAATAAATAAATAAATAAATAGGTAGAATCTTTAAAAAATATATAAATATATTGTGGTAAAATACACAAACATAAAATTTACCATCTTAACCGTTTTTAAGTTTACAATTCAGTAGTGCTAACCAAATGTACGTGGCTGTACAATTGATCTCCAGAATTTTTCATCTTACAAAATTGAAACTGTACACCTATTTTTTTTTAGATTTTATTTTTAAGTAACCTCTATACCCTATGTGGAGCTTGAACTCACGACCCCGAGATCAAGAGTCACACACTCCACCGACTGAGCCCGCCAGGCGCCCCTGAAGCCGTGCACCTGTTAGCCATTTCCCCATCTCCCCCTCCCTCTAGTCTCACAGCCACCATTCTATTTTCTGGTTCTATGAGTTTGAACAACTTGCTTTTTGAACTTAATACGCCTTCCCCCGTGGGCTCGTGGGATCCAGCCTGCTATTCCTGCAGCCGCATAGTAGGCCACAGGAGCCACATCTGACGTTCAGCCAGTCCCCTCTCAGTGACATGAAGGTTGCTCCCAGGGTTTTGCTATCACGGAAATGCTGTGGTGCCAGGGCTAAAGCCCAGCACTGCGGGGTCAGAGAGTGTATCTTTCCATTTTTGCCAAAATGCTGCTCAGAGAAGTTGTACCAGCCACCCTCCCATCCACAGAAGATGAGAGGGCTGTTTCCTGTGCTTCCCAATGTCAACCAAGTAAGTGCTGTCCCATCCCAGAGACAGCAGGGGCTGGCTTTGAAAGAAGGGGCAGTGGCTCCCTTCTGCACTGGTTTCCCTGGGGAGAAGCCCGGGTGGGGGAGGGGCTGCTGGGGAGATGGGAATCCAGCTGCTAGACTGTCCACAGGAGGAAGTCTAATTCAAAAGCCATATAATGAGTGGACCTGGGAAGGAGCTCGTTGCTGTGGCAACCTGATTCCCCTGCTGCCAAAAGCGGGTTTTCTTCTTTCTTCTGCACCTGGCAGGAGCTCCTCTCCTCTCAAGATTACTCGAGAAAGAAAGACAGAGTTTGGCATTCTTTTATTGAGGTCAGTGCACATTTTCAGACAGTGACCACCCTGTTGCTGACAAAATGTGATTCTCAGATGTCGTCCGGAGGCGAGTCGCTGGCTGAGCCCCATCCACGTGGTGCATACCTGGGTCCCTGGCCTCACGCTGAAGTCAGGCGTGGACCCCACCTTCCTGCACTGTCTTCACTGACACCCCCGGCCATGGCAGGTGGGCCAACCTCGTGAGGAGACAGCTCTGTTCCCCCCACAAGAAGAGGCTTTCTAGATTTTGTTTTTTAAGAACACCAAAGGTCAAGGTCAGGGAAGCTGCTTGAGAATTCCTCTCAAACCAGTCCCTGGTTTAAATTGCTTTGCTCTGCTTTTGCCAGGGCATTTTACCTTGAAAGTGCTGATTGAAACAGAGCAGAATTTTAAAAAAAGATTTTATTTATTTGAGAGAGAGAGAGAGAACAAGCAGTGGTGAGGAGCAAAAGGAGAGAGAGAGAGAGAGAGAGAGAGAGAGAGAGAAGGAGGCTCCCTGCTGGGCAGGAAGGCCAATATAGGGTTCGATCCCAGGATCCAGAGATCAGGAACTGAGCTGAAGACACATACTTAACCCACTGATGGGTTAGCCCAGATGCTTAACCGACTGAGCCACCCAGGTGCCCCAGAGTAGAATTAAATTAAATTATTTTGAGCTGTTTCCCCCCTATCAGGCTCTGTCTATCTAGGCACACTGGACATGCCCTGTCTAACCCTTAAACTCTCAGTAAGGTGGGAATTATTATCTCCATTGTTCTAAGAATGAAATCTGAGGCTCCAGCGCTTAAATTATTTGCCCAAGATCTGGATGCAGAAATAGGAACCTGGCCCTATGAGGGTCCTAGAAATCTCAAGATCACGTTCCACACCCCCAACCAACAGATCATTTGGAGAGGGCCAAGAGGGCTCTGTGGGGACTTAATCCACCAGCTTTAGCTGCTCCCCTCCCTGACATTCCCCTCCCCCTGGCCCCTACCTCCCTCCCTGGTCGGGCAGTGAGCTCTGGCCAGGAGAACATGGGGGTGTGGAGGTTCGAATCCACAGCTGTGGATCCTGACCTTGTATGAACCCCAGCCTCAGAACAGAAATATGGGAAACCGGCTCTCTGGACTTCGTCTTGTCTGTTTTTCGCAAGAATACTTAGTGCCGTAGAGAGGATTAAGTGAACCGAGAAGGAAGGATCCTGGGACGTGAGTCTCCTGTTAAATTCAAATAGCCCGATTCTGCACCCAGCGGTTGGGAGCCTTTTCTACTTTCTCTTACACAGCCTCTCCTGTGGGAAGGTGCTTCCTTAGCCTCCAGGGTATGTGACAGTATTGATTTGTATCCTTGACTTTGATTTTTCTACATCCTAGCCCAGCGGCAACCATCCCTGGAGCCCTTCCTGGGAGAGTCTTGTCCCACTCACACACACACACACACACACACTTAGTCTAGGCATTCCAGGCTGGCAAGGCTACCCTTTCTCACCAGCTCACCCCCTCCTGCAGGTCTCAGGAATGTTGCCCCAGGCGCACTGGGCTTCCAGAGCACTAACTGGGTGACAGTGGCATGAGGAGCCTGTACACAGTCAAAGAAAAATGCAAGGACGATGTTGCTTTTGTAGTTCCTTACCTCATCTGATGACCCCCCCCCCCCCAAGGGAAGTAGAAAGGAAACCTAATTTGCCAGGTCATGGTGCTACAGCATCTTCCAGTTTAAATAGTCTCTTTTTTTTTTAAATAATTTTTATTTATTTATGATAGTCACACAGAGAGAGAGAGAGAGAGGCAGAGACATAGGCAGAGGGAGAAGCAGGCTCCATGCACCGGGAGCCTGACGTGGGATTCGATCCCGGGACTCCAGGATCGCGCCCTGGGCCAAAGGCAGGCGCTAAACCACTGCGCCACCCAGGGATCCCTAAATAGTCTCTTCTGGATGACTCAGTTTCTGTAAGGTAAATGCTCAGTCCTTCAAATATCCTCTCCTTTCTATCACCACCATCCCTGGTGGTGGCAGCCAAGGCCACCGAGTGAGCGACTGGTCACCCATGGGCTTTCTGGAGTGTCCTGCTGGAATCATGCTCCAGGATATGAGGGTCCTACAAAGACTGGTCTCTGAGGCACTCCAGCACCAGCACCCCAGTTCCCTTAGAGGATCCCAGAGAAATTTCAGGATCCCCTGCAGCCATGGGAGCAGGGTCATTTGGCTAGTCATTTCCCTACCTCAGTGTTGCACAATTGCCCCTCTGACTCCTGGACACGATGTCTAGTCCAGTATGGGTCTCCTCCTAGGGATCCAAACAGGGAAGAGGGCCAAGAACCCGTGCTTTTAGCTATCCCCTCAACCCTCTCACATGCTCCTCCCTCTGCCCCAGCTTTGACCTGGAAGAGGAGCTGAAGACCACATGTGTCCCCAGCCTTTGCCTTCCTTCAGGTTATCCTGGGGCCACACCCAGGTGTCATATCTTGATTTCCTTCCACTCCAGGCTCATTAACAAAACTTGGCAGCCTTGTCTACCAGGCCTGGTTCTTGATATATTAATGTGTGTTTAAATGATTTAGAACATCCTTTCTCTCTTGGCAAAGATTGGCTTTCAAGGCTATTCCCTTGGTTTATGCTCTGGAATATTTTTTTGGATGTCCAAAGCTAAGCACCAATTTCCTCTTTCTCTTTGCATTCCTAATCCTCTCCAAGGCAAACAGAGGAGGGACAATGTCCCTGGCAGAGGAGAGACATTGCACAAAAACAGAGTATACAAGAGAAAAGCACATTCATGTCGTTCCACAGATATTCCCCCCAGTTCTCTTATGGATGGGCATTTTAGGGGTCCTTCCAGCCATGACTCTGAATTCTTTCCTTTCCACATTGTCAGACATAGGAGCTCCTATGAGCAGTATTTTGAAAAAAAAAAAAAAAAAAAAAAGACCTTTTCTTTGGGCAACACAATTTTAGTTACTGTCCTGGCTCTCCTCACCCCTGTAGGAACGCCTCCTGAAAAAGATGCTCTTACTGCTTCAGACTCCACCAAGGCAAAGCAGCAACCACTTTATTTCTCTTCTTTTTTAAATTTTCTTTATTTATTCATGAGAGATGCAGAGAGAGAGAGAGAGAGGCAGAGACACAGGTAGAAGAAGAAGCAGGCTCCATGCAGGGAGCCTGACGTGGGACTCGATCCCGGGACTCCAGGACCACGCCCTGGGCTGAAGGCAGGCACTAAACCGCTGAGCCACCCAGAGATCCCCAACCACTTTATTTCTAAATGCAAGGTACCCTCTATTAGTTTCCTAATAGAGGACTGCTGGAACAAAACACCACAAATTTGGCAGCTTGGAACAAAAAAAACTTAGAATACAAAGTATGATTTTAGAATACAAAAATGTATTCTCTCTCTGAAGCCAGAAAACCCAATCCAAAAATCCACACCTTTCTTCCAGCTTCCGGTGGTCCTTGGCTCAAGGGATACCTTATGCCAGCCTCTGCCTCAGTCTTCACGGACCTTGCCTGCTGTGTCCCTGTGTCCCTCTCCTTTACTAAACAGCCAAGGACGTGGGTCATTGGATTTACAACCACCCTAAATGGAGGCTCTTATCTTGAGACCCTTAATTACATCTGCAGAGACCCTATTTCCAAATAAGGTCATATTCACAAGTGTTGGGGTTTAACATTTGGTCTTATCTTTGTGGAGGACACCATCCAAACTCATGACATACCCTTTTCAGTTCTCAACCTGACCTTTCTGCAGCATTTGACACTTGTGGTCACTTTCTCTTGGAAACTATCTTTTCCATCATTTCCTGGATGCTAATCTTGTCCTCCATGAGCTCCTCTACTGGCTTCTCTTCTTCCCAGCCCTGAACACTAATGTCCTTATGATTCTGTCCTGTTCTTAGGTCTCCTCCTCTCTCAGGCTCCCACAGGCAATCACAGTCATTCCCAAGGTCCTCCACAAGATGCAAGGGAGTCATCCTGGGATGTATGAGGCCATGGCATTGCAAATTTTAGGACTAGATCTTTGACTTTACCTGATGGCAATGGGAAAGGAATATTACAGGGTCAGAAGAGTGGCACAAAGGAACACAATATCTTGAAATTTCTCTAGTCTTGGTGTTTGGATGAATTGGATGGGAGGAGATTAGAAAACTGAGGACTTTTGGGTAGTTCCTGCTATAATCCAAGTATGTAAAGAGGAAGGCCCAGATTAGGATGCTACCCAGAGACACACAGAGAAGGCAGAGGAGAACTTGTGTCTTTTTTTTTTAAGATTTTATTTATTTATTCATAGAGACACACAAAGAGAGAGAGAGGCAGAGGGAGAAGCGGGCTCCATGCAGGGAGCCTGACATGGGAATCAATCCCAGGTCTCCAGGATCACACCCCGGGGTGAAGGCAGCGCTAAACTGCTGCGCCACTGGGGCTGCCCGAGAACTTGCGTCTTATGGCGCATCTGCCATGTGCCACTTTATATATGCTTCAAGTCTCACAATGACCCTGCAAGGAATATATTCTTACCTCCATTTTACAAATTGAAAAGCTCGGAGAGGTTAAGTGAAAAGCTCAGAGAGGTAAAGTAATTTATTCAAGATCACACAGCAAGGTAATGGCCATGTGGGGTATAAACCCATGTGTCTCTGAGTCTAGAAGTTAGATGGAAAAAATAAATCTGTGAAATAATTTCATGCTGGGATGTCATGATGGAACAGATATAGTGGATGAAAAAGAGCAAAGGATATAATGCCCTGGAGAAAAATGGGGCATTTGGGAGAGTGAGTTGGTGTGATGGTAAGCAGCAGGAGGAGAATAATAAAAATGTGGCTCCCATCATATTGAGTCTGGGATAGTAGAGATGCCATATCGACTGATGGGAGTTCTGGACTGGGGGTCAGGAAGGGAGATGGGGATTTGAGGAACATCACTAAAAATGGGGGAGTGGTCAACAGGTTAAGGAGATGGAGATGAGGACAGAAGCTGCAACTGGTGACTTGTGGGTATGCTTTCTACCTGCTTTATCTAAAAGCTGCTGTGGCATTTAAAATTTCTTCCCCCACTCCCTTCAAGAAGATAGTTGCCTAATTTCTGATTCCTTCCTGTTAACTCCATTTCCTAAAGAAGGAAGGCAAGTTGGGGAGGCCACCAGAAATAATGAAGCTCCCCAGAAAACTTCTGCTGGCATGCAGCCAGGTGAGTGGAGGCAGAAGCCAACAGTGAGCAACCCCAGCTCACCTCGCCCCACGGCAGAGCAGAGCGCTACTTGCTACTACCCTCACGGTGGGGGAGGGGGTGCTGACCTAAGGAACACCAAGCAATGGAGTGGCAACAGGGTGGTTTGTGTTCAAGATCCATTTGTCTGACAAGCCAGAGCTTTATCAAGTGTTGGTGGAGCTGGCATTTGGAATTTCAGTCTTTTATTTTTTTTCCCTGATCTCAGGAGAGATCAGGATGGAAAGACAACAGAACCTCTATGAACCAAACTCTCTTGTTTTTTTCTTTTGCAATGAATGGTTTGCCCCCAGACTGCTGTTAGAACCACAGTTACAACCAGTTATAATCAATGTTACACGTTGTAAAGTAGACACGAGGAGGACCTGAGAACCCAGTATGTATCCAGCTGAGACACCCTGTCGGTTCATCACATCAGGGAATCCATCATCCCTGCCTTCAACTCCTTCCAAACACGGGGTTCTTGCACAGATAATTCACTTTATCAGGAAGGCCCCCTCCCCTCCTTATCCTTTACAGCTTGGTGGGTGAAATGTCACTCTTTCATCTTTATCCTTGTCCATGGCACTCATTCCCTCTCATACCTCTCTGTTGTAGAATCCCAATTATAATTTTTACATTTATTTGTGGGACTATCTGATTAATGTTTCTTTCCCCACTGGGGCTGGAAGCTCCACCAGGGCAGGGAGCCTGCCCACTTTTGCTCTGACCGCAGGCATTGTGCCTGCTTGCTTGGCCACAAGACATCTCAGACTTTGTATTTAATTTTCCTCTCAGATATCTAAATTCCACCTTTAGGTATTGCTCCATTACCAGGAGTTCTTTCTCTGGTATCTGGGGAGGAGGTTATAAACCTTCCCAACTTATTTGCAGTATTTTTTAAAAGTAATCTCTATGCCTGGTATGGAACTCGAACTCACGACCTTAAGGTCAAGAGTCCCATGCTCTACCAACTGAGCCAGCCAGGAGCCCCTTATGTGCAGTATTTTATGTGCACGTGCAAATGTGCATTTGGGATTTGGGAGAATCCAGATTTTCATGAGATTTGAGGTTAAAGATTCCCTCCTCTGCAAACTCCTCAACAGCAATCAACTACCTTCCTTGCTGTCCTCTGAATCTGCCTCCTTTGCCCATTTGAATTTCCATGCCCTCCTCTCTATTGAGATCCTACCTGGCTGGATTGTTTTTGTCTTCCTCTTATCTTTCTTTCTACTTGAGGCACTTTTTTTCTCTTAAAAGAAATGCAACCCGCAGGCTGCACACACTCCCTGGGATTTCCAATGAAATGGCCCCACTAGGGTTGACATTTGACCTGTAGTAGTCAATAGGAGTGTCCCATTTCTCTGGTTCTCAAGCTTGGTTGGGTGGAAGTGGGAAGGTGTGTAAACAAGGCCCAGTCAGAGTCTTTTTCAGTTTTGAAACAGAAGTTGGGGGTCAAGGTCTATGGGGTGATGAGCAGCAGTGCTGACTAAGCCTGGAGCTGCTGCCTGTAAAGACAATGCAAGCATACACACCTGCTGGTGGCCTCTTTGCTACCACAGGGGAGGACATCCCTTGAGAAAGAAATTGGCAGAAAGCAAAACTGAGCAAAGCAAGGAGAGAGGGGGATGTGAGGAAGAAAAAAGGAAGAGTGTGTCCTAATGGCAGAACTTGAGCCCTTGGACCCAGTGATGACTTAAAGCCTTAGCTAGCCCTGAACTTTTTACTTGCTAGGCTAATATCTCCTCTTTTGCTCAAATCAGTTGGAGTTAGAGTTCTGTCATTTACAACCAAAAAATTCTTACCATCTGTCTCAATCAACTCAAGCTGCTATAACAAAATACCATAGACTATGGGGCACCTGGGTGGCTCAGTTGGATAAGCATCTGCCTTTGGCTCGGGTTGTGATCTTGGGTTCCTGGGATCAAGTCCCACATGTCCCACAAGTCCCGCTCTCTTTCTCCCTCTGCCCCTCCCCCGGCTCATGCTTGCGCGCTCTCTCTCTCTCTCAAATAAATAAATAAAATCGTAAAAACACCATAAACTGACTGGCTCAAACAACAGGCAGATTTCTTGCAGTTTGGAAGCTAAAAGTCTAAGATCAAAGTGCTACATCCCTGAATGAACTACTCTGGCCAGGGAGATGGGATATAGTGATTGGTTGGCTGGGGCCCATCGCTGGAGCTCAGGGTGGAGTTAGTCCTTTCTAAGCCATGAGGTTAGAAGTTCAGGATATTATCAGGAGGGTTAAGAGAACCGTTATTAAGCAAATAGGGATTTATTTTTCTTGCACAAGGAGTCTGGAGGATGTTGCTGGCTCAGCAACTCAGTGATACCCTCAGGGACCCTTGCTCTTTCCGTTTTTCTGCTCCATCAACCTCAATGCATTGGTTTGCATTCTCATACTTGGCACCTCATGATCCCAAGATAGTGGCTGCAGCTCCAGATAATGCATCTGCATTCAAGGTAGGGAGAAAGGAGGAAGAGCTCAGAGGGTATGAAGCTCATCACTTTCCTTTAATTAGGAAAGCAAAACTTCCCAGCAGACATCTGGGTAGGAGCTGTTGGCCCAAACTGCATCACATGTGCACCCTTAGCTGTAAGGGATGGAGGGAAAGCAGGAGATAGTGTTGTTCAGTGGCCTTAGGCTAATCATGATCCATCACCTGGGCATTCTGTCCACTGAGGAAGAAGAGGCCATGGATATTGAAGGGGGGGGGTCACTGATAATGTTAGCAGAGCCCTCTTAATACACCCATATATTCTCAACTCTACATATTTGCTCAAGTTTTTTTCCACCTGCCTGAAATGTATTTTTCTCCATCTCTGCTTGTCAAAGTCCAGTCTGCACTTCAGAATCTTTTTCAAATGCTTCAAACACCCAATGAGATGTGAAGACCTCTTCAGCCTCCCCTAGCACCATCTACCTTTATTCTGGGACTTAATTCTGTTCTGTGGATGGTCACGTGCACAAAGCAATATTTCATTGTAGCAAAGCTTTACAGCTAGGGCTTAGTTCAGCCACTTTCCACATGTGCCCTTGATAGGTGGCTTAACCTCTTCAGGACTTTCATTTTATCATCTATAAAATGAGAGTGATAACAGAACTTGCCTCACAGAGTTGCTGTGAGGATTAAATAGGATAATTTATTCATGTTAAATATGTCACCTAGTGCCTCTCCTGTAGCCAACACTTGATAACTGCTACCCATTATTTTATTATTTTTATTGTCCTATTCTCCCTGTCACCTCCCTTGGTCTCCATGTTTCTCAGCTTTGCATACTCCGCCCTTTTCTTAAATTTAAGATATAATTCACATACCATAAAATGTACCCTTTTATAGTATACAGTTCAGTGGTTTGAGTATACTCACAAGGCTGTGCAATTGTTGCTGCTGTTTAATTCCAGAACATTTTTATTACCTTCAAAAGATGGCAACCACTAATCTATTTTCTAGCTCTATGGATTTGGCAATTCTTGGACAGGGACATTTCAGTCTTTTGTGACTGGCCTGTTGTATTTAGCATAATGTTTTCAAGTTGACCCGTGATGTAGTATGTGTCAATATTTCATTCTTTGGGGATCCCTGGGTGGCTCAGCAGTTTGGCGCCTGCCTTTGGCCCAGGGCGCGATCCTGGAGACCCAGGATCGAATCCCACGTCGGGCTCCTGGTGCATGGAGCCTGCTTCTCCCTCTGCCTATGTCTCTGCGCCTCTCTCTCTCTCTCTCTCTCTCTCTCTCTGTGTGACTATCATAAATAAATAAAAATTAAAAGAAAATATTTCATTCTTTTCTGTGGTTTCATATTATTGTTGCATGGATTTACCACATTTTGTTTATCCAAAAGTCAGTTAATGGACATTTGGATTATTTTTACCTTTGGCTATTATGAAGAATGCTACTTTGAATATTTTTGTACAGATTTTTCTGTAGACATATGTTTTTATTTCTCTTGGGTATCCACCTAGGAGTAGAATTGCTGGGTCATGCAGTAACTCTCTGTTTAACCTTTTATAGAACTCCCACACTGTTTTACACAGTGGCTGCACCATTTTATGTTCCCATGGGTAGTATTTGAGGTTCCAATTTCTCCACATTCTTGTCAAAACTTGTTATTGTCTGTCTTACTCTGCTACTTTAATCCCAGATGGTCAACTTGTTGAACCGAATCTCTCTGGGGCTCTCCCTCCTACAGAGTTCTGTGAGGTTGGCATAGGGTAGGGGTCATAGTTTATCCACTGGTGGCATTAACTGTGACACTGTGGATCTGGGGAAGAACTGCTATTTCTGCCTTCACTCTCTGCTTACTTTGTGTTGGGCCCAGTGCCAGACTCTGGGGTCTATGTTTTCTTAGAGCCCAGAGTCTATGTAGACACAGATAACTCAGCTGACTCTGGGATTGCAATGTCATGAATACAATCTTGAGGGGGCAGCCCAGGCATGGGTGAGAGATGACAGTAGTTCTCCTATCTAGGAGGGAGGAGGCTGTTCAAGGAAGGCTTCATGAAAGAGGCACTACCTGACCTCTGTCTTAAAGATTAAGTAGGAGTTACTTGGGCAAAAAAGCAGAGGATAATGTTCCCAAGCAAAGAGATTGGCACAATAAAAGGTATGGTGATAGGAGACACCTGGACTGTGCTGTGGAGGTGGCAGGAGGAGAGTAAAGTAGAGATTCAGTGGTGAAGAAACAACAGGGAGCTCTGAGTGTGAGAAGTCCAGCTTCCACACAGGTGAAACAGAACAGACAGGAGGTCTGCCTCAGTCTCCTTATCTGTAAAATGGGGATAATGATAATAATATCTACCTTGTAGGGTTCTTGTATGGGTTTAATGAGCCTGAACAAAAGATTTGTACACCATTTGAAGCCGTCTCTGACACATGCTCGATGAATATTGGCCTTCACTGCTGCTGTCTGCCAGGAACCTGATGAGACATCTTTGTATCTTCCAGTCTGGGCCTCAGAGAGGAGTGAATGGGCAGGTCAGGGGGGGTCAAGGTGGCAGGTTTCACAGCAAAGACATAACCTTTGCATTGTCACCACGAGGATGGAGCAGGGAGGTAGAGGCAGAGTAGACATCTTCCAGAAAAGGAAGATGGACTTGGCAGACAAATCAATAGGTGTCCATTTCTAGAAGGAGTAATTAAGTTATCAATCAACTATTATGTATTGACCTATTGCGGCAAGGCATTGTGTAAAAATTGCTGAGATTAAATATGCCTCCTTAACCACAAGTTTACAATTAAGTTGGAGAAAAAAGGCAATAATTCAAGTAAATAACCATCCAAGTCACGTGATAGAGCAAGATTAATCATAGAATAAATAGCATAGCTAGGAAGTTTTATCAGAGTCCAGAGAATGATGAATTCACCGGAGGCCAGTGAGAGGGTTTCCTGGAGGAGCAGGAAACTTAGCTGGAGCAGAAGGGTGGGTAGGGCTCAAGTAGGCACAGGAGAGGAGAGGTCAAATCCGATGGAGGAAACCAGAAGGCAGGTACAGAGCTTTTAGGTTATTTGCAATCAACCAGAGAAGAAGAGAAAGAGTCTGAAGCATCCTGTGGAGGTTAATGGAGTACAGAACAGGAAAAAGTGATATAATTAACAACTAACATTTATTAAGTGCTAGGCATAGTGTTAAGTGCTTTTTGTGTTAGGAGAGACAAATCACCGTTTTAAAATGATGCTGCAAAGTAGTACTTATTGCTCCGGGAAAAGGGTCAGATGTATAAATACTTCCAGGAACTGGACAAAAATGTGACTCAGGCCAAGTATTAGATGGGGATGGGAGGGAGTAGTGAGGATTGTGGCAAACTAGGGAGCACTCACTCCCTCTAAAAGGAGCCATCAGTCAGCCCCGGTGAGCTGTGGTCTTCAGTGACCACCATGATCTTAATTCCAATGGACCCTTTCATGCCTCACTGACCTGACCTCCCAGACAGCCAACCACTCCTCCTTTAACTATACTCTCTTTTCTTGCTTCTGTGATGCCACACTTACTCACTTTTCCTGTCACCTCTCTGGCCGTTCCTTTATAGATTCCTTAGCTGGCTTCTCTGTTCCTCATCTGTTCAATCTGTGCATAGGAATTTCCCAGGACTGAGGCCCAAGACTCTTCTCATCTGACTCTACTCTTACTCCCTGCCTATCTGTAGGGTGGTGGCCCTCAACTGTATATTTCCAGGCTGGCTCTTCTGAAATCAGTGGCATGCTTGAGCATCCCACATATAAACAAACCACATACTGGACTTATGATTTCCTCCCATAAATCTGTACACCCTCCAGGTCCCCTGTTTCAATAAATAAACACCCATCCCCCCAGTTATACACACCATCAACTCATTCTCCAGCGTCCACATCCAGCTCATTCCAGGCCCTGTGGCGTCTGCTCCACAACTGTATCTTGCATGTGTCCACTCTTCTCCATCTCCACCACCACCACCCCAATGCAGGCCATTACTATGGCTGGCCCGAATAACTACTGCAGATTTTTCCTTTGCTTTTATTCTCTATCCCATTCTAATCCATTCTCTACAGAACTCAGGATGATGACTTTCAGATAGAAATGTAAGCATATCATTCACATGTTTTTTTTTAAAGATTTTATTTATTGATTCATGAGAGACACACAGAGAGAGGCAGACACAGGCAGAGGGAGAAACAGGTTCCCTGCAGGGAGCCCGATGTGGGTCTCGATCCCAGGACCCTGGGATCATGCCATGGGCCAAAGGCAGATGCTCAACCACTGAGCCACCCAGGTGCCCCTATTCCCATGTTTAAAGCCTTTTGATGGGTTCTCTTCGATTTGGTATAAAATCCAAAATCAATGGGGCACCTGGCTGGCTCAGTCGTTGGAGCATGAGACTCTTGATCTTGGGGTCATGAACTCAACCCCTACTTTGGGCAAAGAGCCTACAAACAAACAAACAAACAAACAAATACAAGTTAAAATTAAAAAAGCAAAGTCATTGGTATGGTTCACAATCCCCAGTGAGAGCTGGCCCGGGGCAGTAAAATCAAATGTCTATAGGGTACAGGCAATTGAGTTAAATAAATGAAACTAGCTGAGTCAGGAAAACAGTGAGTGGGCACTTCTTCTACTCTTACAGGCAAACTGTAGAGTGCATGCCTGTGGAAGGGTATCGTCTCTCAAATTCAATAGACTGTTGGCCAATAAGAAGGTAGACCCTGTGGCAGGACCTTCTGATAGTTCAAGAGAAGCTGAGTCATTCCAAATTTTTTTAAGATTAATTTATTTATTAATGAGAGACATAGAGAGAGGCAGAGACACAGGCAGAGGGAAGAAAAGCTGGCTCCATGCAGAAGCCTGATGCGGGACTCGATTCTGGATCCTGGGATCACATTTTGAGCCGAAGGCAGATGTTCAACTGCTGAGCCACACAGGCATCCCAGTCATTCAGATTTTTACTTAAATCTAGGAATTTAAAAGTTGGCAACTAATTCACAAACTTTTTTTTATCTTAACACAAAACAGAAAAGCACATTTTTGGTCAGATGCAGCTCCTCAAGCAGCCAAATGGTGAGTTCTCCAAAGATCATAAACAGAAAACTTTTCTTAGAAAAATTACTGGGGCACCTGGGTTGGCTCAGTTGGTTAAGTGTCTGCCTTGGGCTCAGGTCATAATCCAGGGATCTTGGGATCGAACCCCGCATCTGGTCCCTGCTCAGTGGAGAGTCTGCTTTCCTCTCTCTGCTCCTCTCCCTGCTTGTGCTCTCTCTCTCTCTCACTCACTCTCTCAAATAAACAAATAAAATCTTTTTAAAAAGAAAAAGAAAAATTACTAATAGTTTAGTTTGAGAAGCACTTAATGAGGTTAAGAGGTGGGGTTTTGCAAAGATGAAGTGTCTCTTCTTCCCTTTGCTACAATGAGATAGATTGAGACACAGAGAAATATATCACTCTGCATAATACAGTAAAAGGATTTCTTCTTTGGCAGGAACAATTTTGTGTTTTACATTGGATTGTGTGTTTTCTTTCCTTTTTTCCTTTTTCTTTTCTTTTTTTTTTTTTAGAGATTTTATTTATTTATTCATGAGAGACGTAGAGAGAGAGGGAGAGAGAAAGGCAGAGACACAGGCAGAGGGAGAAGCAGGCTCGCTCCACGCAGGGAGCCTGATGTGGGACTCCATCCCCGGTCTCCAGGATCACACCCTGGTGCTAAATCGCTGAGCCACCTGGGCTGCCCTGTGGGTTTTCTTTAGACCCGCAAGGGGAGAGGAGATTGGGAGGCCCTAGAACAAGGAGGAAAAAAGAGATGGTCCAGTGTCCATGGCTCAGAAACAGGGCAGCAGGCCAAGCCCATGAGGAGAGGCCAGAAAGGCTTCCCTGTGACCTGGTGTGACAGACAGACTGCAGGAATCCTGAGGTCTGCTAGGCAACTCAGTCCTTTCCAATTCTGGGTTCTCCCTTCCTGTCCTTCCTGCTTTGGCAATCTCTGAGCCCTACTATCAGAAGTTTGAGCTAGCCCTGGCTGCCTTGGGGTGAAGCCACCTGCAGAGAGCCAGGCACAGGGTATCTGAGCCAGAGGCTGGGCTGGGAGGAACTGCCACAGGAAGTTCCTGCCCACAGGAAGGAACTGCCCACAACCCCCCCAGAGACGTTTGAGGAGGCACCTGCCTGCCTGTCGCCCCGTACCCCCAGGATGGGGATGTTAAGTAGATTTTTGTTTCTTTTTTTTTTTTAAGATTTTATTTATTTTTTCATGAGAGACATAGAGAGAGGCAGAGACATAGGCAGAGGAAGAAGCAGGCTCCCTTCAGGGAGCCTGATGCAGGACTCGATCCCAGGACCCCAGGATCACAACCTGAGCCAAAGACAGATGCTCAACCACTGGGCCACCCAGGTGCCCCGTTAAGTTGGTTTATATGGCTATTTAAGTTTAAGGCGACCCTGAGAATCCCTCAGATCACATGTGACATCTCATTTATTCATCCTAATGGTGCATGGCCCATGTGTCATTTTCTTTATTTTACAGTTTAGGAAACAGGCCCAAGACAGAAAGTCACTTGTCAAGGCCACAGGGCTACTAAGTGCTAGTGCCAGCAAGTTGAGGAATTTACCTGCATTGCCCTTGCAGGGAGGGAGGGAGGCACGATATTTCTGGAGAGAGAGATCTGAGAGGAGGCTAATGGGAGTAGAGATGGCAGGGAGGTGAAAACTTGATTTGTTTTGGCCAATTCATGAGTCAGTATAGATATTGGACCTTCTCCTGGACAAGTGTGTTCATGTTGGGCTGGACTAGAAGACCACTACTGGCCTCCCAACCCTGTGGTTCTATGACATTTGATGTGAACGATGCATCTACTTGAGCTTTCATGCTGGGTGTTGGGGGGTAGCGGGTAGGGGTCCCATGAAGAGAGACTGAAAAAGGTAAACAGTCCCTGCCTGGGCAGCTCGCTCAGTGGAGGAGGTAAAAACATTAAGAGCCCTTTGGTAAAGTGATAAGTGAGTGATTAGGGGCTTATACAGAGATCTGGGAATCCAGAAGAAGTAATTAATCCTCAGGGGGAGGCACATGTCCTCTCAGATGAGAACACGGCAGAGGTGAGCCTTGTAGGGGGTGGGCATATTAGTTTCCATACATAACAAAGCACCACAAACTGGGTGGCTTCAAACAACTGGAATTTTACGGTCTCACAGTTCTGGAAGCTGGAGATGTGAAATCATGGGGTGGGCATCATCTCTGAAGATGCCAGGGAAGGGTCTGTTGCATGACTCTCTTAGCTGCTGGTGGCCTCAGGCATTCCTTAGCTTGTAGATGGATGGCTCCAATCTGCTGTCTCCCCATGGTGTTCTCCCCATGTCTTCACATCATCTCCCCTGAGTGCAGGTTTGTTTGTGTCCAAATTCCCATTTTTAATAAGGACACCAGTCATATTGGATTAGAACCTATGCTGATGACCTCATCTGGACTTGGGTAAATCCATAAGATTCCTTTTTCATATAAGGTTGTATTCTAAGGCATTGGAGTTAGGACTTCAACATACCACTTTTGGGGGAATGCAATTCAACTCATAACAGAGGGCAAGCAAGATTCTCACCTGGAAGAGGAGAAGGGGATCTTCAGGCTAGGGATGGACAAAGGCAGGGAGGTGTGAGATCCAGAGTGCAATTATTGGGGGTGGGGTGGGATATGGCTGCAGCCAATTTGAGTAAAAGCATGCGATTTGAGGCGAGATAATATGGTATATTGACTATGGAATCAAGCATACCTGAATTTGAAGCTTGGCACTGCCACTAGCTGTGTGATCTTGGGCGAGTCATTTAGCCGAAATCACAACTGACCCATCTTTAAAATGGGCATAAAGCTCTGTCTACCATAAAATGCTGGTGGGGAGGTTAAATAAGTTACTAAACAAATATAGTACTAAGCATCATGCTTAGCACAAGAATGATCTTTAAAAAGATAGAAGTGGGATCCCTGGGTGGCACAGCGGTTTGGCACCTGCCTTTGGCCCAGGGCACGATCCTGGAGACCCGGGATCGAATCCCACGTTGGGCTCCCGGTGCATGGAGCCTGCTTCTCCTTCTGCCTGTGTCTCTGCCTCTCTGTGTGTGTGTGTGTGACTACCATAAATAATAAATAAAAATTTTTAAAAAAAGATAGAAGCTACTCTTTTTTTCTTTTAACAAAAGCTGTTGCCCTTCTGTGTAGCCTGAAATCTCTACTATTCATCAGTAATCGAGGAGATAGCTTTGTAGATAATTAACTGAATGACTTTTCCATACCATCTCTGACCTTCTAGAAAGTTCTTTCCCTGGTTGTCCACTGAGATTTAGATACGAGGCTGGGTGCTCAGGGTAGATTGTCCATCACGATTCAAACAGAAACCTCACCTCAAAGAGGAATCCCCTCCCCTCCTCTAGCACCATGACCACCCCCTCATTTCCACTATCTCAGAATTTAGATATAATTAGTAAGTTATTGCTAATTGTAAAATAAGGTTAAGCCTGGTTTCATCAACCATCCTCCAAGATGGGTTGCTGCCTTCCTTTGTCTGACCTCCTCAACTCAAGCTGCTGGATCAGTTTGACTCATTGCAAATCCTAGGGCTAGGAGAAGGAGGGGGTTTTGGGGAATTTGTGGTTTTCCACCCAAATGCTCAATGGAAAAAAAGAAAAAGACAAGTATCTTGTTGAATAGCAGGGAGAAAAAGCCTAGCTTTAAAAAAAATGTATTTTTCTTAGTAATAAGGCATAATCAATTAGTATTAATTTGAGTAAATATTATTGCTAACAATAAAAAAGAACCCAATTTTTAAAATGGGTAAAGGGTTTGAACAGACATTACTCCAAAGAAGACATACAAGTGGCCAATAAGCACATGAAAAGATGTTCAACATCCCTTATCATTAGGGAAATGCAAATCAAAATCACAATAAGACCACTTTACACTCATTAGGATGGCTATTATTGAGAGAAAGAACGAAAGAGGAAGGAAGGAAGGAAGGAAAGAACTATTGTTGGGAAACGTGGAGAAATTGGAGAACCCCTGTGCACTGCTGGAGGGAAGGTAAAATGATACAGCCGCTGTGGAAAACAGTATGGCAGTTCCTCAAAAAGTTAAACATAGGGCAGCCCTGGTGGCCCAGCATTTTAGTGTCCCCTTCAGCCCAGGGCCTGATCCTGGAGACCTGGGATCGAGCCCCACATCAGGCTCCCTGCATGGAGCCTGATTCTCCCTCTGCCTGTGTCTCTGCCTTTCTCTCTTTCTCACTCTGTCTCTCATGAATAAATAAATAAAAGCTAAAAAAAAAAAAAAGAAAAAAAAGAAAGAAAAGAAAATTGCAAACTTAAAAAAAAAGTTAAACATAGAATTACCATATGATTCAGCAATTTCACTTTAGGCTATAAACACAAAAGAACTGAAAGCAGGACTTCAAACAGCTATTTGTACACCCATATTCGTAGCAGCGTTATGCACAATAGCCAAAAGGTAGAACCAGCCTAAATGTCCACTGACAGGTGAATGGGATAAACAACAGGTGGTATATATGTACAATGGTATATTACTCAACTTTGAAAAGGAATGATATTTTGATACATGCTATTACATGGAGAACCTTGAAGATATTATAATATTTTTTAAAGATTCTATTTATTTATTCATGATAGACATAGAGAGAGAGAGGCAGAGACACAGGCAGAGGGAGAAGCAGGCTCCATGCCAGGAGCCCGACGTGGGACTCGATCTCAGGACTCCAGGATCACGCCCTGTGCCAAAGGCAGGTGCTAAACCGCTGAGCCACCCAGGGATCCCCAGCATTATAATAATTGAAATGAGCAAATGCTGTATGATTCCACTTATATGATGTAGAGTAGTTGAAGTCATAAACAGAAAGCAGAATGGTGGTTGCCAGGAGCTGTGGGGAAGGAGAATGGGGAGTTGGTTTAATGGGCATGGAGTTTTAGTGTAGGAAGACCAAGAAATTCTGGGGATGGGAGTGGTGATAGTTGCACAATGATGTGAATTACTTAATGCCACTGAATTGTACATTAAAAATGGTTAAAATGGTTATATCTGTACATCTTTCGTTGTGGTAAAATACAGATAATATTGCCATCTCAACTATTTCTAAGTGTATAATTCAGTTGTTATGTATATTTTACCACAATAAAAAAAAAGTGAAAACTGATGTGGGGGGTGCCTGGGTGGCTCAGTTGGTTAAGTATCTGCCTTTGGTTCAGGTCATGATACCAGGGTCCTGGGATAGAGCCCCACATCAGGCTCCTTGCTCAGCAGGGAACCTGCTTTCTCCCTCTCCTCCCTGCTCATGCTCTGTCACTTTTTCTGTCTCTCTCAAATACATAAATAAAATCTTTTTAAAAAGCTGATGGGAAAAAAAAAAAAAAGCTGATGGGGCACCTGGGTGGTTCAGCCAGTTAAGTGTCCAACTCTTGATCTCAGTGTCCTGAGTTCAAACTTTACGTTGGGCTCCACGCTGGAAGTGGAGCCTCCTTAAAAAAAACAAAAAAAAAACAAAAAAACTGATAATGCAGGAAATAAACAAAGATATCATGGCTAGTCCTTTTATTTAGTGTTCTTACTGGTATTTCTTTAGTGAATATCAATATGCAGAAGAGTTTCCCTACAGTCACTTGCAACTTTGGTTTGACTAACCTGTGACATTCTCAGTCAGTTCTGGAATCCTTACATCATAGGGAATTTTAGAGACTTAATCTTCACAGCTGGAGAGAAAATGTTTTCTGGGGAGTAGATGAGGGAGCAGTGTGGGAAGCACTCATCGGGTTTGGGGAGTTGAGGCTATGGGGCCCAATGAGAGAGACAGTGTTTATTAGGTATGGAAATGGGAAAAGGAGCAAAGAAATCAATTTCCTGCTCTTCACCCTTTTCTTGGACTCTCTCTGGACCTCTCAGTGGCCTCCACACTTTCCTGAAGTTGGGGCTATTCATAGTCCCAGGCTGAATGGAGACGAAAGGAAAATCCACTCATTCTTCAGACCAGCCACCACCCCACCCTCAGCCCACTCATTGCCACCAACGATGTCATGACGATGGTCCTGCCAGCAAACCACCCATCCCTCTGCACATGCTTATACTTTTTTTTTTTTTTAAGATTTTAATTGTTTATTTGACAGGGAGAGAGAGAGAGCACAAGCAGGGGGAGTGACAGAGGGAGAAGCAGAAAAGCAGAAGCAGGCTCCCCGATGAGCAGGAAGCTGGATGTGATGAGGGACTCCATCCCAGGGTCCCAGGATCATGACCTGAGCCTAAGGCAGGTGCTTCACTGACAGAGCCACCCAGGTACCCCATTTATACCTTTTCTTATCCAATGGCATCTGCAGGGTCGAGTGGGGAAGGCTGTGTTGGCACAGTTCCCCAATCCCCATTGTAATCTCCCTGCCCTCCTTCCCTCTGCATCCCCAAGTTCCTCCTGACTTCTCCAATTCTCCCCCATTCCCCCCTCCCTTCTGTTTACATTTCAACCCACTCACTTTCTGTCTCAACCTACTTTGCTTCCGTGTCAGTTTTCCCTATGGGTTCAGAGCAGAAGGAAGGGGTGTCCCCCTCCTTAGGGGTTGCTGGGGTCCTCCTTAGCCCTCCCACCCCAGTGAGCTGTGGATTCCCTTACCTGCATGTCCTGGGAGAGGCCCCCTGGCCTATTTCATCCTCCTTGGAGGGGAAGGGGGCTGGATAGACTCCCAGGAAGCCTTTCAAGGGCAAACCAGATGCAGGGAAACCTCCTTTTCAGGAACCAGGTGAGCAGGAGTCACCTCACGGCTCCCCCAAGAATCTTTTTACTGTTGCTGTTGGATGGGCATCTGAAGCAGATTGGAAGCTTACCTGTGGCAGCTAGAGACCCCACTGTTAGTGAGTAAAGAAAACTAACCGTCCACTTCTTGGCTTTCCCCACTACTGAAGTAGAGGGGAACACAAGCCCGAAAATACCACAGCTAATGATGATGATGAAAAGAGCTGCCCAGGGGCCCTTGGGTGGCGCAGTCCGTTGGGCTGCTGACTCTATTTCAGCTCAGGTCATAATCTTGGGGTCATGGGGTTGAGCCCCGCATTGGGCTCCACGCTCAGTGCAGAGTCTGCTTAAGGCTCTTTCTCCTTGTTGCTCTGCCCCTCCCAACTCTCTCTCTTTCTCTCTCAAATAAATAAAATCTTAAATTGAAAAAAAAAGAAAAAAAGAGCTGGCCAGGACCTGAAGTTTGCTAAGCCGGCTACTTGCTGCAACCCCGCAGTGAAAATAACCCGCAAGGAAAAGGCTGGGCTGGTGCACCTGCTTTACGGATGCATCTGAACAAGTTGTGAGCTCGTGATATGTTGCCACTGTCTCAGCATCTGCTGAGCAGTCTGCCCCGGACTCCTGGTTCCCAGCTCCTCTCACGAAGAAGCTGAGAAGCAGCAGCCTTGGCTGCCGCCCAGCGGCCCATCTGTAACCTTCCAGCTCAACACCAGATCTTGGCAGTGGCAGGAGGCAGGCTCAGGCTGCCCTAGAGGCCAGCCCTGCAACGGGTGACTCAGCGGGGGAGGTGGCGGGCAGGACTGGGGGCCTGGGGGCCAGTACTGATGACATCCAAGTGCTTTAGAGCAGAAGACGGGGAAGCTGAGTGCTGAGAACCAGCCCAGCAGCAGCAGTGCAATCTAATGAATCCACAGTAATCCCATTTGTGTTGCTGAATCCCCGCTGTGGGTTTAGATCCCCTGCTTCTGGCTTCCTAAAATGCAATTTGACCAAAGTCTAGATTCCACAGCCAAGGGACCCTTCTTTCCCTTTTCTGCCACCCACTCCCACCCCCAAGCCCAAGCAATTATACAGGAGCATCCAAAGAGATGTAGGTGGAGATTTTCCTTTATTCATTTTTATTTTGGAAAGGAAAGGCTGGAGCAAAAAATGATGCCAACACACCAGGCATCAGAATGACCCTTGTACATGCAGGACACTGATGGGCACTCACTCTGGATCTGGTGATTCACAAATGTGCCTCATGACGACAATGTCCCACAGCTGCAAAAGCCCCCTAGCCCCTCCTTGTTTTTTCTTAATTTTAAGACTTCTACTCATACCCACCCAGGTAGCCTTGTCATTCGCAATCAGTGAATCTCCTACAAATTGGATTTTTACTCCTCTGGGCTCAGAGCCCCACCCCACCCCACCCCCAAAATAAGCATGCATCCCCTAGAGATACAGGCAAATTGACAGGATGCTGGCACATGGAGAGATGGCATGCTTCATTTTTCATCATCCTCCAGCTTGGGAGAAAGGCCGCCCTCCATCCTACCAGTGAAAGATGGGAAAGAGGGTTGAGGCCACACCAATTTCCCATCTCCCCAGGGCCCTGTAGTAGGACCCCATCACTCACACCCCGGCCTGCCCAGATTTCAAATCAACCAGCAATTGAGGAAAAGACTTTTGGGAGCTAATAGATGCAGGGCTCCACTGAACATTTAAACCAAAACTTTCTTCTTGCCCAGTTTCTATTCAACGCAAAGGTCTCTTCCTTTCTCCCAAGGGGATTTCTGATGCTTGAAGCCCCCAAATCTGGCTCCCAACCTCCCCAGCAATTTGTGGACACCGTGGTATGTTCTGATTTGTAACAACCCCTCACCACCTGGCCCCCCTGCATTCTCCCAGAGGGGTCTTGGGTTTTTCTCAGCATCTCTCCCCATGGTCTGCTGTGCTGTCCTGACTCGGAGGTGCCCAGGGTGGCAGGGGAAGTGTCAGGTGCCCTTGCTTTCTGTCCTCTCCTCATCGGCCGTCTGGGCATTGCTGACGGCTCGAAGCTGTCCCTGGGCAGCAGGCTTCACCGACAGGACCAAGCGCTTGCGGAATGTCTCACAGAGCACGATGTACACAAAGGGGTTGAGGCAGCTGTTGGCATAGCCCAAGCTGATGGCTGCGTTGTACAGGTAGACAAAGGTGAGTGTCGGGCGGCTGATGGACAACTGGGTCAACTGTAGCACATAGTAGGGAGCCCAGCACACGAAGAAGACCAGGCAGATGGCAATGGCCGTGCGAGTCACCCTCTTTGTCCGCAGCCGGATGCTGCGTTGAGAGGCGGGGGCTACCGAGGACATCATGCGCTGCAGGATCCTCACATACGCAGCTGTGATGACCACGAAGGGCAAGGCAAAGGCCAGGAAGAACTGGTACAGGGTGAACCAGTAAAGGTCAGTGTCTGGGTTGGGCAGGCGGATGCCACAGCCCACTGTGCCCCCTGGGAAGGGGATAAGCCTAGCATAGAGCCACACGGGGGTGATGCTGATGAATGAGAGGGCCCATAGGAGGCAGATCACCAGGGTGGCCACAGAGGGCTTCCGGAACTTGGTGGAGGAGATAGGGTGGACAGTGGCCAGGTAGCGGTCAATGGCCATGGCGGTCAGGATGTAGGTGCTGGTGAATTGACTGTTGGCGTCCATGGCCGTGATGAGTGTGCACATGGTCTCTCCAAAGTGCCAGACACCATTGCCCATGAGCTGGTGGATCATGAAGGGCATGCCCAGGAGAAAGAGGAGGTCCACCACCGAGAGGTTGATGATAAAGATGTCGGGGACATTGCTGCACCAGTGCAGTTTGGACTTCTTCACCACCGCGAAGATGACTGTGGAGTTCCCGATGATACCCAGGAGGCAGATGGTGCCGAACACGGAAGGCATGATGATGTTGATGTAGGAGACATTCCCTGTGCGACGAGGTGGCCCTGGGGACAAAAGGAGCAGATGTTGACCATTGACATGGACTGCTCTCTAAGGGCTAACATCCTACCAGCGTGCTCAGCTTCCAGTGATGATGTGCTTGCCTACCTCTTTATCTTCTTTTCATTTCAGCCCAGGGCTCCCCATTCATCTGGAATCCTTTCCTACCACTCTCCCTCGCTGCACTGTTGCTACTCCTGTCCCCTTGCCCTCCTCCACCAGTTCCCTGGCTAATCCCACCAGATTCTCCTGCACCACCTGTTAGTTGAAGGACCCTGTCCTTTACTCCCTGCATTATCTCAGAAGGCTCAGAATCAAGAACCACAGCTATCTGCAGAGAATTATTTTGTGGACCTCTGGGCTTCATCAGGAAACCTCATCAACATAGCCAGAAGGATATGAAAGTGTGTGTGTGCGCGCACACACAGGCGCGTGCGCCGGCATGCGGGTGAGCAAGCGCATGCATGGGCGCATGCATGTGTTTTCTCTTTTCTTATTTGCAGCTCTGATCATCTCATTTTGGAAATCGCTGGTTGGAAGCTGTGCACTGATTCCTGGGCATGTCTATGGGCTACCGTCTTGTGTGTGTGTGGCGGGGGGGGCATTTGCCCATCAGGCCCGCAGCCCTCCCTTCTCCTGGGTTCCTATCAGGGAATTCCTTAGTCTGTATCTCTGAGCCTGGGCTTCCCAAGTGAGCAGAGACAGAAGAAGCCGTGTGTTGCAGCCTAGCTGCCTGAGAATTTCCCCACACACAAGCCTTTCCTCTTTTTCCTTCCTTTCCTTCAGAGCTAGAATTTCAAAGCATCTCAGCTCTGGAAATGTCAGGGGGCTTCATTCACCAGGAAAGTTAATCCCACCCCCCCCCACCCCCCCCACCCCCGCCCTGTGAGTTAGCCCTTCCCCGGGGCCTTCCCAGGGGTCAGTAAGGATGTTTAAGATCCCATTACCGCAGTTTCAGTAAAAAGACAAGGGGATCAGTAACTGAGTGAGCTTCCAGCTGTCTCCTCACGGACTACCCTCTGGCTTCTCTTGCTTGCTTCACCAGCCTGATTTTTTTTCTGCAAAGCATATGGAACTCATGGGTGAGTCCTCCCCAGTCTCCCCGCCCGGCGGGCCACCATCCATCCATCCGAGGCCACTTGCCAACGTGCCTCTGCCCTGCTCTCCGCTCCAGTCCCTCGGCCCCTGCCTGCCCCGCCCCCTGCTCCCCTTCTTCCCCTCCGGGCACAGCACACTGCAGATCCCGTCCCCGAGAACTGGAATAAAGTTTCCGGAGCACTTTGGCTCCGAGGTGACACCTTCGCGTTTCCCACCCCCAGCGCAGAGGAGGGAGGACTCGCCTCCGGCACGACTCACCGGCCGAGGTGAGGTTGTCCGGGCCCTCCGAGGTGTTGCTGGCGTTGGGGCCGGGGGGCAGCAGCGAGGCTTGCAGGTCCATCCTGCCGCGGCCGGTGCCGGCTCGCCCAGCGCCCACGCAGGCTGCGGCAGCGCCCCCCGTCCCCGTCCCGGAGCGCGCGCCCCGAGCCCCGCGGCCGCCAGGGGGTCCTCGGCGGTCTGGCAGCTTCGGCCGCCTCCGAGCCCCGCGCCGCTCCCCACTCACCCCCTCCTTCCCCGGCTCCCACTGACATCACCTAGACACATTAACATTCGGAAGCAGATGCACATTAACCTCTTCAGTCCCGAGCGGCAGCTCCCGCGTCTGCCCGCGGGCAGGGCCCGGCTCCGGCGGCCCAGCGGGGGGGGGGGGGGGGGGGGGGAGCTTCCCTCCCACGGGCTCCCGGGAGCGTGCTTCCCGCTTCCCGGGAGCATCCAGCACTCTGCGGAGGCAAACGAGGGGAGCGAGCTCCTCCGGAGGAATGAGCCTGGCCTAGTCCCCAACCCCGGCTATGGGGGGCTGGGCCCCGGGCCAGGCGCCGGGGCTGACTCTTCCCAGATGGAAAGCTCAGACCACAGCAGGCGCGTCCCCCAGGCCACCCTGGGCTCCTTCCCAGTGCCCCGAAGGATTCCAACCATCCCCCTGGCTAGACCGCCGGCGTCTCCAGAAGCGGACTTGGACTTGTCTGCAGCTGAGCTGCTGACCAGCACTCAGAAGTGACGCAGGTCACTCTGTGCTGGGGTTGGCCAGGGTCTTAGGGACCAGAAGGGGACAAACTGCCCTCTGCGCAGAACCGAGGACCAAGCTTGCAGAGATTCTATTTTTCTAATTGCTCTGCGGTCCTCGAGATTTTACCTGGGACTCCTCAAGACAAATTTCAGAGGATAGGCCCCCACCTAAAGTTGTCAACCAGGAACAGCCTTAGAGGGCAAAGCACTGAGTGAATTCTTGGCCGAGGTGTCCTGCTGCCGGCCTCCAGTGCCCTCACAGCCAAGAACTGCCATCACACCTACCACCTGACGCCCAGAGCAGGGGCTTCAAAATAACCACAGCCTGATCCCTACACACTTCTTCAGTCTTATTTATTAGTGGGTTTCATCCAGCAAATATTTATTGAACACTTACTACTTGCTAAGCACTGTTCTAGGTTCTGTAGTGAAAAAAACAATAAGGGGTGCCTGGGTGCTCAGTCGGGTGAAGTGTCTAACTCTTGATCTCAGCTCAGGTCTTGATCTCAGGGTTCAGAGTTCAAGCTCCATGTTGGGCTCCATGCTGGGCATGGAGCCAACTTAAAAATAGATAAATGAATAAAAGATAAAGTCTCTGAGTCCTTAGCCTCATGGAGATTGCATTCAAATTGGGGTGAGGTGGAGGGGGGATAGAAAATATACAAAAAATTAAAAAGAGGTTGGTGACCAGTGCTATGGGAAACTTGAAGCAGGGTGAGGAGGCCAGGGAATACCCAGGGGAGGTGGAGCTTGCTTTTTACACAGGAAGGGCCTCTCTAGGAAGTGTTTTAGGAAGAGTCCTGAAGGAGGTGAAGAAGCATGCTTGGAAATATCTGGAAGAAGAACATTCCAGGCAGTAGGAATAGTGAGTGCAAAGGCCCTGAGGCAGGAGTGTGCTGAGCAGCTTTGAAGAATTTTATTAGAGCGAAGAATGATAGTACTGGCTATTACAGAGCAAAGGAAGATTAGCAGGTGACATCAGAGAGGAAACAGCAGTAAGGGCAGATTCTGTTAGGCCTTGACAGCCATTGTAAAGACTTTGATTTTTCTTTTAGGTGGAATGGGAGTCACCAGAGAGTTTTCAGTTCAGGAGGGACATGATCAAACATGTTGTAAAAGGATCAGTCTGGGAGCACCTAGATGGCACAGTCCATTGAACATCCAGCTCTTGCTTTAGGCTCAGGTCATGATCTTAGGGTCATGAGATCAAGCCCCTCGTTGAGTTCTGCACTCAGTGTGGCATCTGCTTGAGATTTTCCCTCCTTCTGCCCTGCTCACTCCTGTTCTCTCTCTCAAATAAATAAATAAATAAATAAAAGCATCTTTTTAAATTTTTATTTTATTTTTATTTTTTAAAATATTTTATTTATTTATTCATGAGAGACACAGAGAGAGGCAGAGACATAGGCAGAGGGAGAGGAAGGCTCCATGCAGGGAGCCCAATGTGGGACTCGATCCTCAGACCCAGGATCACACCCTGAGTTGAAGGAAGATGCTCAACCACTGAGCTACCCAGGCATCCCCATACATCCTTTTTTTAAAGAAAGAGAGAGAGCATGAGTGGTGGGGGTGGGGGGGAGAGTCAGAGGGGGGAGAAGCAGACTCCTCAATGAGCAGGGAACCCCATGTGGGGCTTGACCCCAGGACCTTGAGATCATGATGTGAGCCCAAGGCAGATGCTTAACTACTGAGCCACCCAGGCACCCCTAAAACAAACAAATAAATCTTAAAAAAAAAATCAGTATGCTGCTGGATAGCAATTGAAAAGTTATTTTAGCCTGTGTTCCCTTGAAAGCAGAGCCTGAGCACATGAGCTTTTCTGAGACATGACCCAAGAGGCAGGCATGAGGGAGTAGGGACAATGAGACAGAAAAGGAGAAAAAGCCAACCCAAGGATACATTATTAATGTCACTGCTGTGGGCAGCAGGAGCTTGAATTCACCAGGATCCTTGAAAAGTGCACAGACCGTTATCCAGAATTATGTATCTGAAGGATGGAAAGCAGGAACGTTTATCTGGTTACTCTTTCCCCTATTTATTGAAGATTGCCCCTTGGCTATTAAGTCTGCATTTCTGGGTTCATGGGTAAAGCAGGCTCCTATAGCATTAAGTATTGATGGTGCAGAGAGCAAAGAGGTGTGCAGCTCACACTTGAGGCAAGAAGCAAGTAAATCTTGTGCTGGAACCAAAAAGACTCCAACAGCATTGAGATCCAGGGCAGAAGGCAAGCAGGTACGAGGTGTGCACAAGAGGCAAGACACTATAGGCACAGGATCAGCTGAGCTCACATACAACTGTCTGCTGCAGCTGGAGCTGAATTCAGAGGTGGCGGGGGAAATGTGATGTGGGTCCACATCAAAAAGCATCCAAAATAAAAGGCTACTGCAATAATCCAATTGAAAGAGGATGGTGTCTCAGATCAGGAAGGAAAAGGTGGGGAGAAATGGTGGGCTTCTATACATTATACAGAGCACAGAGGGGTTGCTGAAGGGTTGGATGAGACATGTGAGCAAAAGAGGGATCAGGGTGCTGCCCAGCTTTGGGGCCCAAACAACTAGAAGAATGCAGCTGTCACTTACTGAGATAAGGATGTCTGTGGGAGGAGAAGATTTGGAGGAGAAATTAAGAGTTCTCTTTTGCATCTGTTACATTGGAGATGCCTATTAACATCAGAGTGGAAAAGCTGGATGGTAGACAGGTCTGAGTCGGAAGTTCAAGGAAGGGGTCATGCCTGGAGATATAACGTTGGACTGATGACCCTGGATGAGCTCACCCAGGGAGTGCAGGTGAATATGGAAGAGTTGTGAGGACTTGGCCCTGGGTGGGGAAAATGAGCATTGTGACCCACTATTTCCTCTTCTTCCACCTGCCATGGTCTTCCCACCTCCATCTATTTATCCATCCACCCACTCATCCATCCATCTATTCATCCATCCAATAAATCATTCTTGAGCCCCTGCTATGTACCAGGCACTGTCCATACAGTAAAGAAAAACAAACAAGTGCCTGGTATCAGTGAGCTTCAACTTAAGTGGGGTGAGGCAGATAATAATGAGCAAGTAATAAGTAAACAAGATGTCCTTTTCATGGTTGAGATCCAGACGAGTACAGGTAACTTCATCAGGAAGGGATTTAAGGGTTTATAAAAAGACACGGCTCCAAAATTATGCCTCCCCTTCCACCATCTGCACTAGCAAAATGACTCTGCCTGACTGGAGGAATTTAAACCATGACCAAGCAGCAAGGGCAGGTTTGCATCATTCTAGCTTTTGCACACTGGGGTGGGGTGGGGGTGTCCACAGTGGCAGCTATACAGGCTGATTACTCATTGTGGTAGGTGTCACCAAGGGAATGAATGGGGTGCTGGGAGTGATGGGTTCTTCAGTGACTGGGCTCCTTTGGTGACAAGATCCTTTAGGGAGGAGAGTTAAGGATGACTTCTTAGAGGAGGCATTTGGGTGGGATCTTCAGCATCCATTCATCACAAATGATTAATTTAAACCAGCCACAGCAGTCTCATTCCCCTTGGCAGTGACCCTGTTAGGAATGAGCATGTCTACTGGTTGCCCATGTGCACCTCTTCAAATCCTCTCGGTCACACTTCGTTTATATTCCTTTCATTGTTGCAGTGACCCATTCTGCATGATCCCTGACCATCTTCAGGTACAGGTACAGGTACAGGTGTGACCTGTTGGGGCTGTGTCTCAGGCCTGCACTGTGTGCCTTTTACCCTCTGTCCTGGATCCTCTCTGCTGCTTTCACAACTTAGAATATGGGGACCCAGGAAAGGGCCTGTGTGTGAGCAACCCGGAAATGCAGGGAGTTAGCAATCCTTAGTGGGAACTAACCAATGGGAGGGTGGAAGCCGTAAGAAGATCCTTTTCTACCCACCCACCCCCCCCACACACACACAACGGTCCTGAGACACATTTCATAATGCTTCTCAGCAATCCCATGGGATAGAACATCTGGTCTCTTATAGTGGTGGTCAACTTGACATCCCTACATGGTGCTCCCTGCCCCTCTGCTTTGCTCCTCTGTCCTCACTTCTGATTCCTAGAAATACACTTTCCAGTCAAACACCCAGACTCCTACTTTGTCTCTGGCTCTGTTTTCTGGGAACCCAGGACTAAGACTTGTGGCCCATTGTTACCAAAATTAAAAGGGAGGAGTATCAAGATGGGAGGCATTTGGCAAAGTGTTTCTTTTTCTTACAAAGAGGACACAGAAAGAGATGGTCCACTGTGTCCTCTGACCTTCGCGGTGCCTGGACATGATATCTGGATCACTTGCAGCTGTTTCTAGTACTTGCAGCAGTTGAAAGTATCCTCATTGATTGAATCAATGAGGGTGTCAGGAAAATACAGAATAAACTCACATAGGGAAGTGGAGGAGCATTTAATAAAGGGACTATTTACCAAGGTTTGAACACAGTTAAGGGAAATGAGAAGTGATAGTGGAGGAGTGCCCTGGGGAAGCAGCAGCAGGAAGCCATGACCACTCTTCAGCCTGAAGGCCCAGAGGCAGGGAGCAGTTTTCAGAGAGAGTTGTCTCAGGAGCTGTGGCCTTTGGTCAAGGAGGCCACCAACCCAGAGCAACTTAGCTAAGAAGGATCCAGAGGAAGAAACAACCTGACCTCACTGATCTCTGCCTGTTGGTATCCAGACTGGGGTGGATAAGAGTAGAAAGTGGATTTGAAGGGGCAGATAGAAAGTCAGCCTCCTGACCCAGAGAGAGGCATTAGAGCGGAGACAAGTTATTTAATATACATCATTTTGTTATTAATCCTTGAAACAGATAGGTATTTAATTCTCCTCCTTAGATAGATGAGGAAGTAGAACTCTACAGGTCGGGTTTTCTGGAACCAGACTCTGGGATGGAGATGGGGTGCAAAGTGTTTACTTTCCTCAGAAAGGAGAAAGGGTTGTACATTGGGAAGAGGAGACACAGATTGTAAGGCAGGCCCGACAAGGGCTCTACAGCCCTGTGGGAAGCTCCAGGTACAGCTGTCCCGTGTTGAGTGAACATGGCAGGGCCTTGGTCTACCACCCTGTCCAGTTGCGTGGCCAGGACCCACTCAAAGAAGAATGTGAACCCCGCTGGAAACCTGTGGCTGACCCTGAAGGGGCCAAGCACTGTCAGCTGCACCACACTCCTCTCCTCATCCGCCTGTTCGTTTGGGCATGGTGCGAGCAAGAGAGTCCAGGCTGATTCCATAGGACACAGCTTACCCCAGGTGCTGAGACTCAGAGCTTTACAGTCAATATCACCAGAACACCCTGACAAGGCCATGCTGAACAGATTTTTTTATTTACTCTCCTCTCAGCCATCTGGCTCTGAATGGTTGCTCAGCCCTGCCCAAGCATAGTCATGAAGAAGACCAAGTCTACATACAATGATAAACCCTTTTTTCTCTCATCTATGTGTCCCCACTCACCATGCCCTACCCAGGATACCCCAGGGTTTGATGTCCCTCCCTGACTCCCCCACTGCTTATATCCCTTGTCCTGTACTTTCAGGGCTTGGGTGCCGTCTGCATATTTTGAAGGCTTGCTGGGGCCACTGCATAGGATTCCACTTGTTTCCCTCATTTCTGCCTTGCCTCTTCCTCTACCCTCTCCACCAAACAGCAGGAGTATTCTTGTTCAGATATAAATTTCATTACCCTACTCCACTGTTGAAAACACTTCAATGGCTCTGAACTGCTTTCAAAATAAAGTTAAACTCCTAATAGAAAGTAATGGACATGGCATTTGGTGGGGTGGGGGGAGGTTACCCAGAAGTTGATCCCCCAGAAAATCCAGACCTTAAGAAATTCTTTGGAAGGAGAAGTACCAGCATCTCTAAACAGATGCTGGCAGGGCAGGAAAACCGGCAGTTGAAGTGGGCTTCCTTATTTCAGTGGGGATGTAGGCCCTGGGGCTATAGAAATCAAGTAGCAACACTTAATTCCCAAAGGAAAGTGGGCCTGGTTACTATAATGGGCAGGGCCAGTGGAGTTACTGGGATGTCTGGCCCTGCAGAGACTGATGTGGCAAATCAATCATGGACTCTCTAAAACCAAAACATATGAGTAGCTTATTCACTAAGTCTCTATTTGATTTGTCTATCTGAAAAAAACAAAACAAAACAAAAAACTACTGGTTTGGTAAACTGAAGTCTGACTTTGGCTACCCGAATTGACAGCACAGTCTCTGACCCAATTCCCAAACCTGAGTCAGTCACTGACCCACGCCCTTAGAAGTGGAAGCTGGATAGATACTCCCAAGAAGCGATGCTGCAATAACATGACAAGTAACATGACAAGTATGTGCTGTGAGTATGACTCCAGCCTTCCCCAGAGGGACCTAAAGCCATCTACTAGGGTAACTGTGAACAATGAAAAATTTAATACTCAGTGATTATCAGGCTCTGAGCTAACTTAATTCCTGGGGACCCAGAACTCCAGGAGGTTCTACTGGCCAGAGTAGAAGTTGAAGTGGATCAAGTAATAGGTGGAGTTTGACTAGTAAGACTTCTCAATAGGCTGTGTGGATCTCCCTGCCCTTAATTATATAGCTGGAATAGATATCCCCACCCATTTGGCAGAATTACAGTATTGGCTCTTGGACTGGCAGAGTAAGGGATTTGAGGATGAGAAAAGTCAATGGAAATCTCTTCTTACCAAGTGATAAGCCAAAAGCAATATCGCACCACTTGGGGAATTGAAGAGATTAATAATGTCATCAAGGCCTTTAAAGATGCAGGGGTGGTGATTTTATCACACTCCCACTCTACTCTCAGTTTGGCCAGTGAAGAAGCAGATGGGCCTTGGATACTTAATACATGGTGACTCCAATTGCAGCTGCTATTTCAGATGTGGTATCATTGCTGGAGAAAATAAATACAGTCCTGACACCTGGTGTGCAGTGAGTGATCTGGCAAATGCTTTTTCCTCTATTCCAAAAACCAGAAAGATCAGAATCCTGCATTTATTTGATAGAGTTATCAGTGTACCTTCGCCATTCTGCCACAGAACTTCATTGTTTGTCCTCTTTTTTAAAGGTTTTATTTTTTAAAGATTTTATTTATTTATTTGAGGGAGAGAGAGAGGAAGAGAGAGAGAGAGAGAGCACAAATGGGGAGAGGGGCAGAGAGGGAGAAGAAGAAACAGACTTCACACTGGGCAGGAAGCCAGTTCCACCCTAGGACCCTGAGATCAGGACCTGAACTGAAGTTAGATGCTTAACCGACTGAGCCACCCAGATGCCCCTAAGGTTTTATTCTTAAGTAATTTTTACGTAAACCCAATCAATGTGGGGCTCAAACTTACAACCCCGAGATCAGGAGTCACATGTTTCACTGACTGAGCTAAGCCCTTTGTTGTATCTTTTGACCACTCCAGTTCTCAGACTTTGAACACTTCATTACACAGGACATTATGCTATTCCAGTATGTTAATGACACCATGCTCCTGGGGTCTAGTGAGCAGAAAGGATCGGGTGCCCTAGGTGGCTATGATATAAATCCCATGAAAAGAGAAAGGCCTGACATCTCAGCAAAAGGTTTTGTGTCCAGTGTTCTGAACACATCATGATTTTCCCTCCAAAGGAAAGAACAGTTTACCTGACATCCGTTACCATAAAAGAGGGGCCCTCAGAGGCACACAGCTGGAGAAGGAACAGTGATTCCCCAACGGGGAGAGAGCAGAGTGGTCCTAGGATCATAAAACTAAGTCTCTTTTGTTGGACCTCTATTGGACTGGTGTGCCTTGAGCACAGGGACTGTGATTCTTACCCTAGTGTCAGACACAGCTGCCATGTCAGTCAGTGGATTCTGAGTACATCCCAGGTCTCCTGCTGTAGGCTGATGCTTCCCATTTAGATGTTGACATTGCATCCTGCACTTTTCCTTCATATCTAGTCTCCACAATTGTAATCATACATCTATACATGTATAAAAACATACATTATTTATTTGCGTAGTTATTTAATGTCATCCACTCACATATAATTACATATAATTTAATTATATGTAATCCACTCACATATAAATCACATATAATTTAGATTATAAATTCCATGAAGGCAGAGACCGTGCCAGGCACATAATAGATACTCAATAAAGGTTGGATGAATAGGGACGCCAGAGTGGCTCAGTTGGTTAAGTGTCTGCCTTCAGCTTGGGTCATGATCCCAGGGTCCTGGGATTGAGCCCCAGGAAGTCTGCTTCTCCCTGTACCTCTGCCCCCCCTTTGCTTGTGTCCTCTTTCTCTCTAATAAGTAAATAAAATCTTTAAAAAAGAGTTGGATGAATAAATGACTAATAGAGGAATATATGGGGAATCCTTGAGAACAGATGTGGGTGGAGGGAAGGGAGGCCAGCACAACCACTACTGGCCCTGCTCCCCCTCCCTGAGGCACCATTCAGCCCCAGCGCATCATGGTCAGCCTGGCAGCAGTGGCCACGATGTCTGCAAGCAGGCAGTGGGCATCTCTCAGCTGCGAGCTGACCCTGAGGCCACAGTCAGGCTTTTCCTGATTGTGAGAAAGACAAAGATCACCTTCAGGGATAGAGATTCATTGGAAGGCTTCATGAAAATTGCAAGAGGGCAAGAGCAGCTGAAAGTAGAAATACTTTGCATGAAATCCTGACATGTCTACATCATAGATGAACCTTGAAAACATTATAGTAAGTAATGTCTTGACATTATAGGACAAATAACATATGATCCCACTTCTGTGAGGTGCCCAGAGGAGTTAAATTCATAGAGACAGAAAGTAGAATGGAATTTGCCAGGGGCTGGGGGGTGGGTGGAGAATGGGGAGTTGCTATTCACTGGGGACAGGGCTCCAGTTTGGGATAAATGAAAAAAAACCTGTAGATGGATGGTGGCGATGGCTGCATAACAATGTAACTGTATTTAATGCCACTGAACACTTAAAAACAATTCAAGTAAAATGTACATTACGTATGTTTTACCACAACTTAAAAATATGCCAAACAGTTAAAAGACGAAAAGGGTGTTCCATGCAATAAATCAGTTTGAGAGCTTTTATAGGATTTCAAAAACCTGCTATAGATCATAGTCTTATTAAGTTGCAGCGCCTGTTGCATATTCAATTAGGGTTTTTTTTTTTTAATATTTATTTATTTATTTGAGGGAGAGAGAGAGAGAGAGGGAGAGAGAGAGCATGAGTGCAGGGCAGAGTGCCAGAGGGAGAGAGAGAAAGAATCCCAAGCAAACTCCCCACTGAACAGTAGCCTAACATGAGGCTCAATCTCTTGACCCCAAGATCATGACCTGAGCTGAAATCAAGAGTCAGGCACTTAACCAACTGTGCCACCCAGGTGATCCTAAATATTTTTCCTTAATAAAACATGGAAAAACTTGGGATGCATGGGTGGGTCAGTGGTTGAGACAAAACACAATGAGATACCATTTTATACCCACTAGGATAGTTATAATAGAAATGACAGATAAGGGGTGCCTAGGTTCTTTAAAAAAAAAAAAACATGGAAAAACTAAAAAAAACACCACTACTTTGGGACCCAGAGATTCCAAGACATCAGGCCATTTGGAGGCCTGGGGCAGCAATGTAACATCTTTGGAAGAAAACCTTAAGGTAGATCACCTGCCTTCTTGTTGGGCACCCAGCCCTTGTGTTATCCAAGAGAGAATTTTTTTTTCTTTTTAAAGATTTTATTTATTCATGAGAGACACAAAGACAGAGTGGCAGAGACATAGGCAGAGGGAGAAGCAGGCTGCCTGTGGGGAGCCTGATACAGAACTTGATCTGGGACCCCAGGATCACGCCCTGGGCCAAAGGCAGACACTCAACCACTGTGCCACTCAGGTGCCCCTCCAAGAGAGAGTCTAATTTCTTTTTTCCTCTATCAAGTATTAAGACACCAAGTCACCTCTTAGAACACAGGCACTGGGCAGCCCGGATGGCTCAGCGGTTTAGTGCTGCCTTCAGCCCAGGGTGTGGTCCTGGAGCTCTGGGATCGAATCCCACGTCGGGCGTCGAGCTCCCGGCATGGAGCCTGCTTCTCCCTCTCCCTGTGTCTCTGCCTCTCTCTCTGTCTCTGTGTCTCTCATAAATAAATAAATAAACAAATAAATAAATAAATAAATAAAATCTTAAAAAAAAAAAGAACACAGGCACTGATCTGAGTTGCCTGTGACTAGGGACAAAAAGCTGCTTTACCTGCCGGAGTCATAAAAGTTGTATAGCTGCATTACAAAGAATGTTTAAGGCCTACTTTCCTTAAAAAGGGGGCTATTTAATATTTGCCATGGGTGCCAAGACAATTCAGTGAGGGAAAGCACAGGCCTTTCAACAAGTGACACTGGGACAATTGGATATACACACACAAAAATGAAGTTGAATGCCTACCTATACAAAAATTAACTCAAAATGGATCATAGACCTAATAGAAAGAACTAAAAATATAAAGCCCTTAGGAGAAAATATAGGGGTAAATCTTAATGACCTAGAGTTAGACAAAGCCTTCTTAGATATGACACCAAAAGCAATACAGAAGAAAAAATAGATAAATTGGACTTCACCAGAATTTAAAACTTCTTCAAGGTGCTTCAAAGGTGCCATCAAGAATGTAAAAAGGCAACCCATGGCACGGGAGAAAAAATTTTGCAAATCATCTATCTGATAGGAAAATTGAATTTAGAATATAAGAACTCTTACAACTCAATGAAAAAAAGACTAATAATTCAATTAAAGAGTAAGCACGAATCTGAATATACATTTCTCTAGATAAACAAGTAGTCAATAAGCACATGAAAAGATGCTCAACACTACTAGCTATTAGGGAAATGCAAATAGAAACCACAATGAGGATGTATTTAATGCCACTGAATTGTATACTTACAAATAGTTAAAATGATAAAGGTTATATATAATATATAATATATATATGTATATATATATATGTTTTTTATATTGCCACAATTTAAAAAAACACAGTAAGATACAGCTTTTTACCCACTAGGATAGTTATAATAGAAATGACAGATAAGGGGTGCCTGGGTGGCTCAGTCAATTGAGCTACTGATTCTTAGTTTTGGTTCCAGTTGTGATCTCAGTATCATGAGATGGAGCCCTGCATCAAGCTCCACACTTGGCAGGGAGTCTGCTTGGGACTCTCTCTCCTTCTCCCTCTGCCCCTGCCCCCTGTGCTCTCTAAATAGATTAACAAATAAATAAGAAATGACAGATAATAAGCATTGGCAAGGCTGTGGAGAAATTGAAATCCTCATACATTGTTGGTAGAAATATGAAATAGCTCAGCCACCTTGGAAAACAGTTTAGCATTCCCTTAAAGTGTTAAACATAGAGTTACCATGTGACCCAGCAGTTCTTCTTCTGGGTCTATACCCAAAAGAAAATGAAAACATGTTCATAGAAAAACCTGTCCACAAATGTTCATGGCAGCATTATTCATAATAGCCAAAAACTGGGAAACAATCCAAATGTCCATAAATTAATCAGATAAATAAAATGTGGTGTATCCATACAATAGATTATTTTCAGCCATAAAAACGAATGAAGTAATGGGGTACCTGGGTGGCTCAGTTGGTTAGGTGTCCCACTCTTGATTTTGGCTCAGGTCGTGATCTCGGGTCATAGGAGTTCATGGAGCTCCTCATTAGGCTCCATGCTCAGTGTGGAGTCTGCTTGTTCCTCTCCCTCTCCCTGTGTCCCTCTCCCTACTGGCATACTCTCACCAATAAATAAATAAATAAATAAATAAATTAATTAATTAATTAATTAAAAAAGATGAAGTACTGATTTATGCTACAACATGAATAAACCTTGAAATTGTTATTGAAAATTAAATGAAAAAATGAAAGAAGGCAATCATAAAGACTACACATCTTATGACTCTATGTGAAATGCCCAGAATAGGCAAATCTATAGAGATACAAAGTAGATTAGTGATTTCCTGAGGAGGAGGTAGGGGAAAGAGAGTGACAACTAATGGGTAGGAGTCCTTTTATGAGGTGATGAAAATATTCTAAAATTAGTTGTGGTGATATTTGCAACACTGAATATTGTAAAAATTCTAAAAATTACTGAGGGGCACCTGGCTGGCTCAGCCGGTATAGCATGTGACACTTGATCTCAGGGTAGTGAGTTCAGACAACATGTTGGGCATAGAGCTTACTTTAAAAATAACTGACTAAGGGGGTGCCTGGGTGATTCAGTTGGTTAAGCATCCAACTCTTTTTTTTTTTTTTTAAAGATTTTATTTACTTATTCATGAAAGACAGAGAGAGGCAGAGACAAAGACGGGGAGAAGCAGGCTCCTCTTAGGGAGCCTGATGCAGGGCTCAATTCTCGGACCAGGATCACACCCTGAGCCAAAGGCAGACGCTCAACTGCTAAACTACCCAGGCGTCCCAGCATCCAACTCTTTATCTCTGCTCTGGTTCTTGGTTTGTAGGTCATGAGTTTAGACCCCCTGTTGGTTTCCACACTAGGCATGTAGCCTACTAAACAAAACAAAACAACCCCCAAAACTAAATAAATATTGATTTGTACATTTGAAAAGGATGTATTTTATGGTATGTGAATTATATCTTAACATATTTGTTTTTAAAAGTGTTGGGGCATTGGGTGGGGGAAGCGCCGAGAAATACACAGTGCCCTCTCCTGTCCTCAGGAAAAATCTCTATTCTCTGTCTTCATGCCCTGTCTCCTGGGAACCTACAGCTGCATCTTGCCAACCTTTTAGAGGAGGGGAACCATTGGCAACCACCTTGAATGCTCTTTGCTGAAAGGGACTTTCTGGGAACGCCTCTGACACCTGAACTGCAGTGTGAAGTTGGGTCGTGGCTGGATCTGCTGACGATGCTAGAGTCATTGATTTGGGTGAGTTTTCACTTTGGCTCTGCTGCAGACTTGCTGTGTCATCCAGTAAGTCCCCGACCTGCTCAGTGCCAAATGGTAACTAGAGTAAAATGGGCCTGCCTTGGGATTCTCCTTGCTGTAGATTTTTTATATATATATTTTGAAGCAAAATTATAGGAACATTTAAACAGCTTTTTAATTTTTTTTTTAAGCCCACGTGCCTTATCTTAGGTAACCCAGTGGAACAGATGTGGTCCCCAGTGGCAGATGTGAGCCATCCAGCTGGCAGGGTAGAGCTGGGCCCTAAGCCTAGGCTCCCTGCATCTCTGACTCCAAATTCTCCACTCATTCCTCTCCATGGGGCCCCCATGTGATGACACATTCTTTCTACTTCCAGAATGCCATTTGAGAAAACAACTTAACTTTCAACTGGTCTCAACTCCTTGAAGATGGCCCCTCCCTGGTCACCCTCCCCACTCAGATGTACAGCATCTGGGTCCTGATTTCACCCAACTGAAGGGGGCTGGGCTGACTGCCCCATGACACTGAGGAAATGTGTGCAGAAAGGACAGAGATGGCGTGGAATGAGAATTCAGTTCTTTTTTTTTTTTTCTATTTTATTTTATTTTAAAAAAGATTTTATTTATTTATTCATGACACAGAGAGAGAGACAGGCAGGCAGAGGGAGAAGCAGGCTCCATGCAGGGAGCCTGATGTGGGACTCCATCCTGGGGCCCCAGGATCACACTCCGGGCTGAAGGCGGCGCCAAACCGCTGGGCCACTGGGCCACTGGGGCTGCCCTATTTTATTTTATTTTAGAGATTTAGAGAGTGAGAGAGCGAGCATGAGATGGGGAGGGTCAGAGGGAGAAGCAGGATCCCCTCACCCCCCCAGCAGGCAGCTCACCATGTGCTGGATCCTGACACTCCCAGACCATGATCTGAGTCAAAGACATACATTTAACTGACTTAGCCACACAGGCACCCTGAGAATCCATTTCTTTTTAGAAGAATTTTAATCCTTAAATTTTTCTTATGGCACACAGGACCCTTCATGATCTGGCCTCTGCCCACCTAATAGGCCTCTTCTCCAACCACTCCTCTTTTCACTGTATGCCCAGTGTCTTATTCAAGTATCTTCGTGGTTCCAGAAAGAACTGCATGACTCTACAACTTTTGCACACGTTGACCCCTTGGATCTTTGGCCCCTTCCCTCCCTTCCACTCCCTACACTCCTCCACCCAACATCCAGCCTGGCACACATTGCAGCAAATGCTGCTGCTACTCTCCACGGTGGCTTCACAGGCCAGTGCACCCACCCCTCAGCTGTTATGAGGGTTGGCTTCAAGGACTCACTGCTACCCCAGCTGTCCCCTTGGGTGAACCATTCTTGGCTGACAGAACCTCTTTGCCAAGGTGGTTACCACTCCTGTCAGCCAGCAGGCAGCCAAAGCCTGGAGCAGGAAAGGGAAGGGGAACCGCTCCACCCACGGCTATGCCCAGAGCCCACCCCCAGCCCTCCGGAGCAGGCCAAGGCTGGAGTGACCTGACACTTCCTTCTCGCCGCTCCTCCCTCACTGACCGGCTTCACTCCTCTCTCAAGGCTACTTTCCTTCCCCAAACCCCGGCGCCCACATCCAGGCCCTCACATTCCATTGTAATTAAGGATTTTCTCAGTGTCTCCCATACTAGACTCTGCGCTTCCTGAAGGCCGGGATAGCGTCCCTATTTATTTTGGGGGACCAGGCAGAGAGCAGGTGCTCCATGTTGAACTCCATCCAGCTTCTAAGAGGTTGTAAATAGCACAGCAGGAGATTGGGCACCGGCCCTGCCTTCTTGCCTTTCTCTCTCTCTCATTTCTTACCCCCCTGGGATCCCCTCCTGCCTCCCCCCCCCCCCATTCTTCCCTTACCTCCCCCACGTGACAAAGAGATAGACTCCCCCTGCCCTGTTTCTTGCAACTTGAGTTTGAAAGAAAGAGACTGGCAGAGCTGGACCCTGGCAGAGGTCAGGCAGTTAGGGGCCCAGGCAGCTCTGAGCTCAGCCCCCAGGGGACCCATCGCAAGAAAGCACCTCCAGCCTGGGGGTGGGGGCTTTCCTGATCACTGCTCGTGACTTTTCCTCTTTTCTTTCTTTCTTTCTTTCTTTCTTTCTTTCTTTCTTTCTTTCTCTCTCTCTCTCTCTCTCTCTCTCTTTCTTTCTGTTTGTCTTCATAAATGCTCCAGGAGCCTCGGTGTTCCCACTCTTTCTCATTCATTCCCACCCACTCGTGGCACCAACCCACGTCACCGGAGGAACGTCTTCTTCCAAGGCTTATTAACTTTCCAGGCAGCATCCAGCTCACGTCCGAGCTGAGTCAGTGCATCTGGGCTGGCGCGGGAGGGAGTCTGCGCGGGGCTGACTCAGATGCAGCCGGTGGGGCCTAGCCGAGGTCCTCTCCAGCCGCGCGCGGGGTCACAGGGCCCGGCCCTGCCGCTCTGCGGAGGGGCTTAGCCCCGGCTAAGTGGGCTACGGCTCAGGGCTAGGCTCGCCTCACTCCCCGCAGCCCACCTATGAAGCACGCCTACTGTTTGGGGGGCCCCAAGTCCATTCTCCTCGTTCCCCTCCCCTTTGGAGACCCAGCAACCCCTGGAGGTGCCAAAGAGGCACCTCAGAGCAGGGGCATAGGGTAACCACGCTCATTGGTCCAGGGCTGGGCACGTGACCTGTCAGAGCCAATGAGAGGCTTGAGACTCCGCTTTAAAAGTCTGGCTCAGCTGTTTAGCGCAGTCTTCAGCCCAGGGCATGACCTTGGAGACCTGGAATCGAGTCCCACGTCAGGCTCCCTACATGGAGCCCGTTCTCCCTCTGCCTGTGTCTCTGTGTCTCTCTCTCTCTCTGTGTCTCTTATTAATAAATAAATCTTAAAAAAAAAAAAAGCCTGGGATGGAGGGGTCACCTGGCTGATTCATTCGTCCAGCATGGGACCCTTGATCTTCGGGTGATTAGTTAAAGCCTCAGGTGTAGAGTTTACTTTTTAAAAAATGAAAAAATAAAAATTCTGCGACGAAGACACTCAAGCGTTTTTACTGAACTCTAAATTCAAGAAGATGTGGGGGGTTAGAGCTGCTGGCTCCAGCTTGATACCATGTGAAACCTGAGAGGGAAACCATCCGTGTAGAAGAGAGAGAAATGGTGAGAAAACTGAGTTCTGATTATTTCCTGGAGCGCTGAATCCAGCCATACCTGAAGCTAGAACAATGCACTTTTGAACTTCTGTGGATCAATATACCCCTTTGTAGAGGGTTGAATTTTTTTGCCACTTGTCACTAAACAATACTAATATTTATTACCACATGTAACTAATTCTAAGACCTACACCCCACCCCCCACCCCCGCATACACAAATTTTAACATCTCTGATGTTAGGAGTGTAGTCCTAATAGAGCCATCATTGTTTGCAAATTTGAGAGACTGAGCACAGCTGTTCATAGTGTTTTCACCCCAACTGAGTTAAATGCTGTGCTGGTACTGCATGTACTGAATTTAATGCTGTTTCAAATATCTTCAGAAAAAATCATGTTGTGATTTAGCATTCAGATAAAAAAGGGATTATGTGATGAGAAAGGCAGGGATGTGGGAGCAAGGAGTGAAACTGATATTAGTGAAACCAAGTTTTCTCTTTGAAGGAATGATGGCTCTTTTCTTACAAAGCAACAGCAAGTGCTTCACAGAACCTGAGACAGGAAGGCAAACCATGAGCGGAAGTTGTGCTACATTTTGTTCCTAAGATATGGGTGAAAAGATTGGCTGTCATACATCAAGTGATACAGGAGAGATTGTGAATCTCACAGAAGTGATTAGAGGAATTTCAAAGCAACAAGTCACTGTGACTGGCTTACGGCTTGTCCCAAGACTATGGGTGGGATGTGTTGTCATAACACAGTTGGTGTGGTTTCTTTCTTGGTACATCTTTTAACCACTGGAATACATTATCACTCCCTGCTTGCAAAAGTTCTGTTAAAGTCACTGGCTCAAGGTCACATACTGGTTACCATCAGATTTAGGCCACAGCTTTAAATTCTTTATTGTAATTCTCCTTAGTCTCTGTAGTGTGGGGAAAAAGACAACAGGTGAGAAAGAGAAACACCTCTGGCTTGGGCCCCTGGGTGGGGACCAGGCCCAAGAATCCAGATCCTGACCCATACCAGAGTCTAAGACCTTCTAACCCCCGGCCCCCTGCCCCCCCAAGAGGGAAACCATTTTTGTAAAAGAGAGAGAAATGGTGAGATAACTGAGTTCTGATTATTTTCTGGAGTCCTGAATCCAGCCATACCTGAAGCCCCCAACAGATCTGGGAGTGAAGGGACACCTGAGAAAGAACTTCCACCCTCCCTTGGTGTGTCTCAGAAAGCTGGGCCTCATAGCAAGGCTGGGGCCCCAGATTGTTACAACAGGAATGTTTTGCCTAATTTGCACATGACAAGATTCAGAATTCAGGGACACCCAGGAAATCACCTAAGGTCACCTGCTAGAAGGGCAGAGCCAAGCTGTGAAACCAGGCTTATCTTTCCACCAAGTTGCCCTGCCTTTCTCTACTGTGAGTGCCTGCTTTATTACTGCTATCACAAGGTACATGTTGTTCACCTGCAGGGAGCTGGTACCATTAGTGGGATGTAATCATTTAGCTTGACTCTAATCAGTATTTTTGCTGCCGCAGTTTTTACCACACTCTATACTTTTCTAGGAGTCAGGGGCAGTGGGGTATTGAGTATCCCCGTCTATTCAGACAAGAAAAAAAATAACCAACTTAAGAATGAATCAGGGGACGCCTGGGTGGCTTAGTGGTTGAATATCTGCCTTTGGCTCAGGTCGTGATCCCTGGATCCTGGGATTGAGTCTCACATCGGGGTCTCCGTAGGGAGCCTGCTTCTCCCTCCCCTTATGTCTCTGCCTCTCTCTCTGTGTGTCTACTGAATAAATAAATAAATCTTAAAAAAAATATGAATGAAGTGGTAGGGGCACCGGGTTGCTCAGTTGGTTAAGCGTCTGACTCTCGATCGCATCTCAGGTCTTGATCTCAGGGTCATGAGTTCAAGCCCCATAGCATAGTGTCTACTTTAAAAAAGTCTGTAGGATGGCAGCACATACAGGCATGTGAAAAATTACTTCCGAGCATTGCTCTAGTGAGGTGGAACTTTGGTAGGGAGAGAAACCAGTATAACCTGTTCCACCAACGCAGAGCTCAAAAGAACTACAGCTAATTGCTGGAGTCCTTATCTCTCTCTACTTTGTGATTTGCCTCCAAGTGTTGAGGGCTTCAAGCATGGCTCCATACAGAGATGTGAATGTGGCATGAAGATCCTGTTCCTGTCTTTCTTCATCTTTTACTCCTGCTTGTCATTCCTGGGCTTTATCTCCAACTCTTCGCTTGTTGCCTAACAGTAAGCCTACATTGTCTTTATAGTTTATGAAGTTAGAGAAGAAAGAAAGAGCATCTTTTCCCAAGAACTGCAGCAAAAGTCCCAGGGAGCCCTCTGTCTGGCCCAGTTAGGTTACATCTCTGTTCCAGGGTACAGAAAGCCCGATGGGGGACTCGATCCTGGGACCCCGGGATCACGCCCTGAGCCAAAGGCAGTCGCTCAACCACTGAACCACCCAGGCATCCCATGTCAGATCCATTTTCAATCTAGTTTTCTTCCTGGCCACAACATGGTTGCAGCAGTTGTGGACATCACATCCAAATAATATCCTCAGTCTCTTTATCCTCAGACTCTCTCTGTGTCTCTCATGAATAAATAAATAAAATCTTTTTTTAAAAAAATGGATCTGACACGAAGAAAGGCAGAGGAGAGAGATGCGAAAATTCCGGCACTTCTATGGCATTATTGAGCATCTGATTTGCACTACTGGAGCCTGATCCACTGCTGGGTGGCACAATACATTCCTCATTGCTTAAGATTATTTGAAGTTTTTCTTGTTATTTGAAGCCAGAAGCAGTCTAACCGAAACAGATCGACCCCAGTATCCATGTTGCCAAGAGGGTGGCACACATAATGTCAGGTGGGTGTATTTTGTCAGCTTAGTGAACCTCCTGGAAAATAATCCACACCTATCCTTCAGAAATCCTTCAGTGAGTTGGAGCCCTCCTCTAATATATACTGCAGTGAGGTCACACGATAAAATTCTGACCGAAGTATCCCATACCCACTGAGCCACCCAGGTGTTGTGGTAGTTTTTATTTTTAAGGTTCACACAATGATATGCTGCCTATAAGAGACTCAGGTTTAAGGATGTAGGGTTGCCTGGGTAGATCAGTCAGTTAAGCATCCAATTGTGATCTCAGGTCTTGATCTCAGGGTTGAGAGCTCATGCGCTGTGTTGGGCTTCACACTGGTTGTGGAGCCTACTTAAAAAGAGGGGAGGGATCCCTGGGTGGCACAGCGGTTTGGCGCCTGCCTTTGGCCCAGGGCGTGATCCTGGAGACCCGGGATCAAATCCCACGTCGGGCTCCCGGTGCATGGAGCCTGCTTCTCCCTCTGCCTGTGTCTCTGCCTCTCTCTCTCTGTGTGTGACTATCATAAATAAATAAAAAATTTTTAAAAAATCTTTAAAAATAGGGGAGCCGTCATAGTGGTTGAGCATCTGCCTTTGGCTCAGGTCATGTTCCCAGGGTCCTGGGATGGAGTCTCACATTGGGCTCCCCATAGGGAGCCTGTTTCTCCCTCTGCCTATGTCTCTGCCTCTCTCTGTGTGTCTCTCATGAACAAATAAATAGAATCTTTTAAAAAAAAAGTATGCAAGTAAAGTGAGAGTGAAGAGATAAGAAAAGACATTTCCAAGTAAATGGTAACCAGAAGAAAGCAGGGGTAGCTAAATTCGTGTCAGACAAATAGACTTTAAGCTAAAATGATCACAAGAGACAAAAAATATTAATGTAACGATAAAGGGATCAATTCATCATGAAAATATAACAGTTGTAAATATTTATACGTCCAACATCAGAGCACCTAAATATGTAAAGCAAAGACTAATAGAGCAAAAAGAAGAAATAAGCAGCCACACATTAATAGCTGGGGACTTTAATCCTACCCAGACTCTCAACAAGGCTAGACCATCCAGAGAATCAATAAGGAAACTGTGGATTTGAACAACTCTATGACCAAATGGACCAAACGGACCTGACAGACATGTATGATCATTCTATCCCACAACAGCAGAATACACGTTCTTCTCAAGCACATATAGAACATCTTCTGGGAAGGTTCATATGTTAGGTCACAAAACATGTCTCAATAAAGTCAAGAAGATAGAAGTTATATGAAGTATCTTTTTTTTTTTAAAGTAATCTTTACACCTAATGTGGAGCTTGAACTTACAGCCCCAAGATCAAGAGTCACAGGCTCCACTGAGCCAGCTAGGCACCCCTAAGTATCTTTTCTGACCACAATGATATGAAACTAGAAATCAGTTAACAGGAAGAAAGCTGGAAAATTCACAAATAAAGCAGAAATTAAACAGCACTTCCCTGAACAACCAGTGGATCAAAAAAGAAACCAAAAGGGAAATTAAAAGATATATTAAGACAAGGAAAAATGAAAGCACAACATACTAAAACTTATGGGATGCAGTAAAAACAGCCCTAAGAGGAAAGTGAGTGTCTGTGGGGATGTGGAGAAAAGGGGACCCTCGTGCATTGTCAGGAATATAAATTGGTACGAGCACAATGGAAAACAGTATGGAAATCACTCAAAAAATGGAAAATAGAACTGCCCCAGGTTCCAGCAATCCCACTTCTGGGTATATATCCAAAGGAAATGAAGTCACTATCTCAAAGAGGTCCTTGAACCACCCGTGTTTATTGCAGCATTATTTACAATAGCTGAGACAGGGAAACAACCTAAGTGTTGACAGATAATGGATGAAGAAAATGTAGGAAATAAAGAAATGGGATATTCCACAATGGAATGTTATTCAGCCATAAAAAGGAAGGGAATCCTGCCAATTTTGACAACATGGATGAACGTGAGGGTATTATGCTAAGTGAAATAAGTCAAAGAATGACAAATACTGTATAGTCTCACTTCCATGTGGAATCTAAAAATATCTGAACTCATAAACAGAAAGCACATTGGAGGTTTCAGAGGGCAGCAGGAGTTGGGGCGAGGTGCAGGGAATGGATGAAAGTGGTCAAAGCGTACAAACTTCCAGTTATAAGATGAATAAAAATTCTGGGGACGCCTGGCTGGCTCAGTCAGGGCAGTGGAGGGTATAACCCTCGGTCTTGGGGTCATGAGTTCAAGCTCCATGCTAGGTGCAAAGCTTACGTAAAAAAAATTTGTGTGTGTGTGGGGGGAGATGCCTGGGTGGCTCAGCAGTTGAGCATCTGCCTTTGGCCCAGGGCGTGATCCTGGAGACCCAGAATCGAGTCCCACGTCGGGCTCCCTGCATGGAGCCTGCTTCTCCCTCTGCCTGTGTCTCTCCCTCTCTTTCTGGGTCTCTCATGAATAAATAAATAAAATATTTAAAAAGAAAAGACTTTAAAAAATGAACAAGATGAAACTCTGGTGCTTAGATATACACATCTGAGTGATAAAACTATAAACAGAAGGAAGTGATTTTTTTTTTTAAAGGAAGTGATTTTGATAAAAGGTGACTTTGGAGGGAGTCAGGAAGACTTTCTTGGAATATGGAACATAGAAGGGCCACTGAGGAGCTTGACAAAGCACCATTTCTTGACCTGGAAGGTGGTTTCCAGGATATTTGCCTTATAATAATTCATTGTGCTCAGTGTTTATTGGGTGCGATTTTTTTTGTATCTGCACGTTATAATCAGAAAGGGTAAAAAAAAAAAAGTAAACACTGTACATCTGGTCAGGTCACCCACTCTGCTTAAAATCCTTCAGTGGCTTAGACAAAGTCTAAGTTCTTAATCAAGGCTCACAGGCTCTTGCAGATTTGGTCTGCCCTGAGTTGAGAGGGGAAGAGAATGCAAAACAGGCTGTGCTGTCAGGACAGAGGCCACAGGAAGTGAGACCCCGCCTGGGGCAGCCAAAAGAGAGGCCCAACACCCAGGAGGCCAGGATTGAACCCAAGGAGCTGGTTGCATGAAGATTAGCAACAGGGAAATGTTCCTCTCTGCCTCCTTGTGCTATAGTGTCAGTGAGAGAAATGGGAGCATCTTCCCAAGTGTGTGCCCCTCAGCATTCAGTGTGTCCTTCTTAGACTAGCTCCCTGGCTCTGTATTTTTTTGTCACCTGGTCACGTTGTTCCATGATATGGTATTGAGAAGTTTTTTTAAAAGATTTTATTTATTCATGAGAGACACAGAGAGAGACAGAGACACAGGCAGAGGGAGAAGCAGGCTCCATGCAGGGAGCCCAATCAGGACTCAATCTTGGGTCTTCAGGATCATGCCCTGGGCCAAAGGCAGATGCTCAACTGCTGAGCCACCCACGCGTCCTGTAGAATTGAGACTTGTAAGAAGTTTACAGTCTTGTAGAACAGGAGTAGGTGAAAAGGATACACAAATTACCTAATTTAAAAATATGGCTTTGTTTTTTTCATTAAAAGTAACTCTGGGGGTGCCTGGGTGGCAGAGTCAGTTGAGCGACCGACTCTTGGTTTCTGCTCAGGTCATGGTCTCAGGGTCATGAGACAGAGCCCTGCATCAGGCTCCTCAATGGAGTCTCTCTCTCCTCCTCTATCCCTCCCCCACACTGAACACATGCTCTGTTTCTCAAATAAATCTTTAAAAAAATAAACAATAAAAATAAAAGTAACTCTATACCTATCATATGTGCATTCTTCTCTAGTATACTATACTATACTTCAAAGAAAAAAATTTAGAACATTTTTATGACATTGGAATAGGCAGATCTTTCACCAACAGGAAACAAAAAGTGCTAATCATAAATGAAAACAATTTATTAAATGAATGATATTAAAACTAAGAACTGCTGTTTATCAAAAGACACCATTAAGGGAATAAAAAGACAACCCACAATATAGGGTAAGATATTCTCAATACATATATGTGATAAAGCTCTCAAATTCAGAATTTATAAAGAACTTGTATAAATCAATAAGGAAAAGATAGACAATCCAACAGAAAAATGGGCAAGAGACTTGAACAGGCACTTCACAAAAGAAGCTCTCTAAATGCTAAATAAACAAATGGAGGGATGCCTGGGTGGCTTAGCGATTGAGTGTCTGCCTGTGGCCCAGGGCGTGATCCTGGAAACCTGGGATCGAGTTCTGCATCAGGCTCCCTGCATGGAGCCTGCTTCTCTCTCTGCCTCTGTGTGTGTGTGTGTGTCTCTTATGAATAAATAAATAAAATCTTTTTAAAAATTGAAAGATTTTTAACTTTGTTACTCATCAGTAAAATGCAAATAAACTGCAATGTGATGTCCTTCCAACTTGACTGGATAAAATTAAAAGGATCAAAAATATCAAGTTTAAAGGAAGACGTGAAGCAATAGGAACTCTCATTGAATGTAAACAGCTATGATTACTTTAGAAAGTTAGCTGGCAGTACACAATAAAGCTGAAAATATGCCTCTCCTACGACCCAGCAAATGCCCTCCCAAAATGCATGTATGTGAGCCAAAAGACATGCATTAGAATATTTATACCAGTCCTATGTGTAATAGCCCACACTGAAAACAACCATGTTAGCAGAATGGATAAGTTTATTGTAATATACTCATACACTGCAATGAAAATAAGCAAACTATAATCACACACAAATATATGGCCTAATCTTACAGAGTGTTGAGCAAAATAAGCCAAACTCTAAATACTTTTATTATATATATATATATATATATTTATTTATTTATTTTTAAGTAATCTCTATGCCCAATGTAGAGATCAAAACTCCCACACTCCACCCACTGAACCAGCCAGCCCTCCACCCCCATTACTTTAGATTCTATCATTCCATTTGTAGAATTATAGAAAGAACAAAAATAGGCAAAACCAATCTATGCTGTAAGACATCAATAGAGAGATACCTAACTAAGGGTGCTAATGGATGGAAGGGGGCACGAGAGGGATTTCTCTTTTTTGATCTGGGTGCTGGTTAAACATATGTGTTCTGTTTGTGAAAAGTCTTCAAATCCTGCAGCTATGATGTATGCACTTTTCTGTATGCTTCTGAATATATATACCCCAATAAAGGGTGACAGAACAAAACCAAGAATGGATATATTATGAAGTCACATTCAAAATAGGCCTACAGAAGAGCCTTAAAGATGCAGGCCTTCTGAATAGGCTAGCAGGGGATTTCTCCCTTCTATGAAGGCTCTTTGGTGAAAAGCACCACTTCTAGTTTCCCTTGGTGAGGTTTTGAGGTGCCACCTCCACCTGGAAGCCCTGTGATAGGGCCAAGTTATAGGATCCTGTGCCTGTGCTCTTGTGGTTAGGTTTGGGTGAGACTAGTGAGGCATGGTAAGGCAAGCGCAAGGTGAGGTCACGTCTGTTCTGTATTTTAAATATTAATAGAGTTTGGAGGGCATTAATTTTCATTTATTTTTTTTTGGAAATATGGCATTGAAATATTATCTTGATCATTGAGCTTGGTTTTGGTGTCCATTTAAATTTTGTGTCTGATTGTCCTCAACCTCGATTATGATAGCATGGTCAGTTTTCATTTAAGGAAAACAAAAAAAGGCTCTGCTAGTTTTTATTCTAAAACAATATCTTTATGCTCTCCAAGCAGTAAGAACTTGCCATTGGGTTCCACCCCTCACGCTGTTACCAAAGTTGCGAATCTATCTAGGGAGTAAAGGAGTTCCAACCCTCAACCACTAGAGGACGCCAAAGAACAGCTTATAAAGCTGAATTCTTTACTAATTAAGGCCGTCCTCCAGGAAAGACATAGCCCAGCCTGGATTCCTTTTCTCTGACAAAAGCCCATCCATTTTGTGATTCTCTGCCTCTCTGTAGCTCCAGTCCCAAGTAGGCCCTAAACACATGAGCCAAATTCAATATAAGAATAGGCTTAAGGGGCACCTGGGTGGCTCAGCGGTTGAGTGCCTTGGGCTCAGGGCATGTTCCTGGGGTCCTGGGATGGAGTTCTGCATCAGGCCGGGAGCCTGCTTCTCTCTCTGCCTATGTCTCTGCCTCTCTCTGTGTCTTTCATGAGTAAATAAATAAAATCTTAAAAAAATAAAGATTGACACTTCTCAAGGATTGTATGATCTTTAGGGGACAAAGAGATACAGAAAGTGTTTACAGAATATAGGGGGGGAAAGTAATCCAAGCCCACTGCATTGACCCTCGTAGGTCCTAATTTCCTCTGGGGTAGAAAACAGTAGTGGTCTTCTAATTTACTTGCCCAACCCCCTTTCAGTCTCCTTCCAATCTAATCAGTTAACTCCCATGTAAATCTTAAAACACATTTTGGATCCTGTTTTCAGAAGCCCAGTACCAACCTTACCTTGGCATTTTTTTACTTTTTTTACAATAAGGCCTCAACCAAACGTTCAAGCCTTATCTCTTGAACAAACCAGACAACTCCTTTGTTTAAACATGTCCGATGTTTTCCTCCCTCCATTCTATTACTCACAGTTGGAATGCCCTACCTCATTGCTTCCTGTCAAACATACACTCCTTCAAATGAAGTTACTGGGTTTTCTGTAAGACATGAACTCTCTCTTACTTCATTTTTACTGACTTTATAGCATTGTTCACATTGGTGTTATTTGTGAACCCTGTTCTTGATTGTGGGCAAGGGTTGTCTATTTCACTTTTTTTATGTTTCTTCTAGTTCCTTGTGTGTAGCCAACAAATGTTTATTGTATTACACCTAGAATTCTAATATACTAATTTTAGGATCCGTACCATGGCTCTGCTAGTTTGTAGCTATGTGATTGTGTGATGTGTGTGTATGTGTGTGTGTATGTGTGTGTTTTAAGTAGGCTCTAGGCCCAATGTGGGTGTTGCACTCACAACCCAGAGACCAAGAGTCACATGCTCTACCTACTGAGCCAGCCAGGTGCCCCTGTGTGTTATTTTCTTAATTATGTCTTTAAGTCTCAGTTTCCTCATCAAAAAATGAGGATCGTAACAGCACCCACCTCAGGGTTACAACAAGGATGAAACAAGAAAATGCATTTAGGATATTTAGTGTTGGGCTTGGCACAGCAGACAATCTATGGATTGTCAAGAAAGAAAAGATCCATTTCGGCTGGAGGAATAGTGGAGAGGGCCTGGGGGTGTTGGGGAGGAAGGTGAGCCAAGATTTGATTAGATGAGAGACAAAGAAAGACTTTTAGGCAGAGGGACCAACCTGAATAAAGACTTAAGAAGAAACAGAAACTAGCAGGATGTGTCGAGGATGGGGCTGGTCATGTCCCGGGAAACACCTTTGGAGAGATTCTCCAGGAAGAGAAAGAAGAGCCTAGTAGTGTAAATTTTCCAGAAGTATGAATTCACAGGTTGGAAGGAGGGGAAAATCAGTCCCTAGGGGTTTGCTGTCTTTGGGTTTGCCCTGACTATCAGCAATAGCGACAATATGAGAAGTGGTAGCTAGTTTGAGGAATGACAGAGCTAAATCAGCATGTATTTATAGCAAGGTGCAGCAAAGGATGGAAATGGATGAAACAACCACTAGCTGCTCATTATTAGCAGGGTTAAGCCTGAAATCCTATGTTCGTGGCCAAGAATTAATTATAGAAGTACAAGAAAGGGTGAATTTTTCTTAGCATCAGTTTGTAGGGGGAGGGGAAGCTTTAAAGGAAAAGGAAGAAATGGTTATAAAGTCAATTTGAGCCAAAGGGTCAGGGCAGTCTCTAAATTTGCTGAGGCATCCGGTGCTCATGGATGTAGAGAGACAGACTAAGGAAGGGTAAAGTCTCACTGTACTTTAGTGATCAGATCACACTGTGGTCACATTTTGGTTGCAAGGAACAGAAACCCAACTGGGAAGAGAATGTACTGGCCTACAGAGTAGGCACAAATGACGGGCCTCGTAGCTCTCTTTCACAGGCCAGGGCACCCATCCCCCAGCTGCTGTGAGTGTTGGCAGCTAAGGGTTCCCAGATGCCCGAAATTCCAGAGAATTGCCTTCAGCAGAAGGGAGCAGCTTTGGAGACCTTCACTCCTCGATGGCTTACAGCCAGTGGCTGACTGATGCTTGGGTACACAAAGCTGCCCAATGCCTCCTGGGGGGATAACTCCGTGGTGTGGTTTTATGCCAGAGCTCTCCGTTGTTGATCAGGCCAAGGCAAAATCAAGCTGCCTCTTGCCTAGCTCTTTCTTTTTGCTTGTCCTGCTCAACTTCCTTCCTTATGGGTTATTCTCCCCTTAATAAATCCCATTCCCAGATTTTCCTTGCAGGCTGTTTCTAAGGATTCTGATGAAAGACACCTACAAAAGCAAACAGCCAGAAAATAGCTGGATCCAGGTTCTGAGAGTCATTGCCTGTTGTAGCTTTCATCCGTGCCTCAGTTCTGATAAAACTATCAGTTTTCATATTGGTTTTATGTATTCTTGAGCAAGTTCTTTCGTGGTCCTCCTGATCAACTGCAGGGGATGAGCCAGGTAGTTCAGCAGCCTCCTTGCAAAGGAAACTTCTCCATATAGTGAGTTCCAACTATAGTGACTTGTTGATGCCTGTGTCGGCCACCTGAATGCCGCCATTCTGCTTGGACTGTCTTGGGCCACACACCTTTCCCTAAATCAATCATTGCAAATGGTGGTGGTGGTGGTGGAAGCCCAAAGAGGAGGAAAACAGTGCTCTGATGGGTCAGGACTGTCAAAGTGCTGCCCCTGGAAAGTAGTGAAGTCAGCCCCATGGCTACCATACTGACAGACAGTGGGGAGGACTGGTTCCCTAGAAGAAATTAGGCTCCTCTTACTAGAAGAAAGGGAATGTGTGCTGGAAGGACAAAAATAACACATGTTCCCAACAGATCTTGACGATCTGAAAGATGTCTACATGAAGTCCTCAGGATGGAAACCATAATTTGGCAAAATAAAAGGCGACTTCATCTTTATTGTTTTGGGGATGGGCAGAAGGTGTGGAAAGGGGGGCATAGTTGTCATCTTCAAATATTTGGGATGTTGTCCTGATGAAGAGGGATTAGACATGTTCTCTGAAGGTTTAGGAGATAATTAGGACCTAGACTCAGAGGTTAGAGGGATGGATGTAGATTATCCATAAAATATAGACATGTAAATAAATAAGTAGCTTGTACACGCATATGGATACAAAATAATTGCAATTTAAATTGTCCAGAAAAGGAACAGACCTATTTGAGAGGTGGTAAGCTTGCCATGCCTCAGACTGGGAACAGGCTTATCACTCTTACCATGACTCATAAAATATGCTTGTGCTTCCTTCTCGCTTTGTTTTTTTCATAAAGGCTGTGTCTAGGTAGATATTATCTGGAATGCCCCGCCCCAGTCTTGTCTTGCAGAAACCTGCCCCACCCCACCAATTTCAAACCAGAGTACTTTCTCCTTTAAGGTTCACCTTTGTGTCTTCTTGTTAATCCTGACACTCGGGATATGCTGCCTGGCATTGCAATCACCTCACCATTTGCCTTCATTCTCCCCAGTTTGTTGAACACACCCGCTCAGTGTCTTACTCAAGAAATATCTGCTGAATAAATCATTTTATCCGGTCTTTTGTGGACCGATTCTTGCCTTGGAGGGAAGGTGTGTGACTAAGGGGCCACTGGGATCCCGCTGAACTTCAAGATTCTGTGCCCAGCAGCACCTTGCGCTAAACTTGAAGCTGACTTACAGATAAATAATTGGGGATATCCAGAGCCACTTTGGCTTTTGCAGCTGTCGGCCGGAGAGGAAAAGGAGGCATCCTCTCTGACAGACCAACAGGCCATCATGGGAGATCTGGGGGAGAGCAGGGGATCATAGTAAGAATTCACTCTGGAACATTGAGTTGCCCTTCTCAATCTTTGGGCCTTGGCCTGGCTGCTCCTCCCGGAACCTGGAAGAACGTCTTACTTAGCTCCCTTCTTCCTCTAGCTACTGTTACTCCTCCCTCCAACCCTGCCAGGCTACACCATCCCCAGGAAGCTTTCGGGAAAGCACTTCCCCCCTCTTTTCCACCCGCCAAGTTGGAGTTATTTCTCCTTTTCTGGACTCCCTCCCATTGCGGGAGGAGAGGGAGCAAATGGCCTGCCTGCACCAAAGCACTTCCCACCGCAGATCTCGCTTTGCTTGTTTCTCTCTCCCTTAAGTCTGCTTTCTCCTTGTTGAAGCCAACCGGGTCCGTGTGTGGCCTCCGCGCCTAAGGCAGGAGACCCACGCGTGCACATGCGTGCATACCCCCCGCCCCCTTTGCTACAGGAGAGGATGCCAGAAAGAGTAGGACATCAGCATTTTAGAATTTTGCAATGGCAAGAGTCCTCGGGAGTCACCTAGTGACACCTTCCCTTTTACAGATGTGCTTCCTGGAGTCCCCTGGGAGAAGCTTTTGGGTTCATTCAGCGCCTTTTCTTCCCGAGGCCCAAAGCACTTTTGCTGTTGATGATCTCAACCTTCTAGGCAGGTAGGGAGAATTGGGTAGGTGTTAATATCCTCCCTTTTCCCCTAGGGGAAACTGACTCAGAGAAACGAGGCGACGGGCCTCGGTGGGGCGGGGGCTGTAACGGGAATTCAGGGCTCCGGGCCAATGTGGAATTTACTGTGCCTCCTCTGGGGAAGCGTGAAAGTGAAGTAATCAACTTACGAGCCCCAGGCGAGGACCCTTTAGCCCCTAGAAGGATCGGGTTGGGTCAGAAGGATTAATGCAGTTAAGGGCTCGCGGCATTGACCCCTTGGCAACTTGGCGAAGTCTAGCCGGTCCGCCGCCCTTCCCTCGGCCGGGTGACCAATGGGCTTCGGTCTCTTTAAGGCCCCGGCGCCCCGCCTCCGGCTCGTCGCCGACCTCCTCCCACCTCCCAGCCGCTGCTCCGCCAGTTCCAGACTTCCCTTGGCGATGAGGTCATCTTCTCGCTGCCCATTGGCTGCGCCTGGCCGTCAGTCACAGGAAGTCCCGCCGCCGTCCTCACCGCCTCCGTACCCCTCCCTTCCCGCCCTCCCTTTAGTTCTACCGTCCCAGCCTCCGCAAGGCCTCTGATTGGCCAGCGCCGCCGTCACTCTTCCAGCAGGCGGTGTGGGAGGCGGGAGGCGGGTGTGGTGGGAGGGGCCGCAGCTTCCGTGGCTGAGAGGAGCCGGCGGCGGCCGTGTCTGTGGTGTCCGAGGCGGCGGCGAGAGCGACCGTTCCATCCTCCCCACCCCCTCGGCTCCGCTCGCCACACACCCTCCTCTCGTGCAGACTTCTCCTCAGCTCCGTGCGCACTGGCGAGACGTTGAGCCTCGGGAGGGGAGACGCGCGGCGAGAGCCGGAGGGGGACCGCCGCGGAGCTCCGGCCGGGAGGAGCGCGAGGCGGTGAGTGAGAGTCCGGGCAGGGAGCCCCTCCCCCACCGCGGCCCCGCCCCGAGCATCCTTTCTCCTCGCGACCCCGCCGCGCGCCCTCGGGGTGTGTCCGCGCGGGCGTCGCCGCTCGGCCCCTACCCCGTCGCCGCTCAGCTCGCCCGCCCCTCGCCTCGGGGCCGGGTCCCCCAGCCGCGGCGGGCGGCGCGGGGCGCGGCCGTGCACCTGTGAGCCGCCTGGCCTGGCAGCGCCGGTGAGGGGATGAGGGCGGTCCTGCACCCATTGCGCCCGGGTGTGTTTTGACCGCAGGGTCCCGGGGTCTTGTGCAGACCCTTCGGATCCATGTGCACTCCTAGGATTCCCTGGCGAGGGAGCCTCACCTGGACTTGTTGATGCCTGTGTCGGCCACCTGAATGCCGCCAGGTGTAAGGGCTCTGGCCGATTTGAAACTTGACGGCCAAGAACTTGACCCTCTAAGAAAGTGTCAGGACGCTTTGATTCCACCTCCCACTCTGGCCGGTGCCGTAGGAAAGCACTGATACTCTGTAGTAGCTTGGGCTGGAGCTTTCAGATCAGGTTCGCCAAGCTGCCCTTCGCCGGCTTTGTAATCTTGGGCTTCGGTTTCCTCATCAGGAAAATGGGCATAAGACCTACTACATGGGATCATTGTGAGTTGAGAACGACGGGTAGATCGGTTTGTATTCAAGCACCAGCCCAAATGGGCTTTGTCAGGATCTCTGTTTTCTCACTATTATATAGCGTAACAAAAAGGCAGTTTGGTGGACACTCAGCTGTACTGGGCATGAGGTATGTGTATACAGGAATATGAAAGATGTCACTTAAAAATAATAATGAGATTACACCTAGCTTCTTGTGTTTTCACATACTTTGAAGTTTGTAAGAAGTCTGAAATGTTCCCAGCTTGCCAACTTTTGAGATCTTCTCAAGATCTTTTTTACCTGAAGCCAAAACTCGTGACATACTATTTTTAGTAAAAAGTGAAATTCTTGTATTTCATATTAGAGGACCCCGAAAACTCCACAAATTTCACTTAAGCAGTTTTACTGTTGAAAAGCAGCCACCTCCCAGGAGTGAGGTGGTACAGCCAGCTGGCACATGGCCCTGGGACTGCAGGGTGGGGAACCCTTGGCTAAAAGTTATTAAATTAAGTTTTGCTTAATGTCATTTGCATTTTTCATAGTGAATCAAAGAGCTTTATGATAGTTTCTTAGTGAAATGATTTTAAAAGAGGCAGACCATTACTGCTTTTTTCAAAAGCCCGTGCAAAGAAAAACTGACTATAGTCTGTTCTAGTATTGGCTTCAGTTCTTTGCCAGTAACTGTTAGGAAAAGACCCTGTTTAGAAAGGCTTCCACAAGTCACATCTCTTTGGTTAAGTTTTTTATTTGGTGTAAAATCATGAGATGGAAGAGTAAGATGTATCCCATAATCCAAAAGTATTTATTGCAGACTTTCCACATCCTTTAGTCCTCTACTGACTGCTATGAGGAAGGGATTCAAAAGAAGTATGAAACAGCATCTCAGCCCATAAAGGGCAAAACCGTAAAGTTTGGATCACTCAGTACATTTGGGTACTATTTAAGTAATGACTTCATTCATTTATTCATTCAGTAAACTTGTTCCTTGCCTATAACATGCCAGGTATTTTTCTTTTTTTTTTTTTTTTAAGATTTATTTATTTGAAGGACGCCTGGGTGGCTCATTGGTTAAGTGTCTGCCTTTGGCTCAGGGCGTGATCCTGGAGTCCCAGGATCGAGTCCGGCATTGGGCTCCCTGCATGGAGCCTGCTTCTCCCTCTGCCTGTGTCTCTGCCTCTTTCTGTGTGTCTCTCATGAATAAATGAATAAAATCTTAAAAAAAAAAAAAAAGATTTTTTTGAGAGTGAGAAAGAGCACAGAGGGAGAGGGCGAAGCCGACTTCCTGCTGAGCAGAGAGCCCAATACTGGGCTGGATTTGATTCCAGGACCTGAGATCATGACCTAAGTCAAAGGCAGACACTTAACTGATAGAGCTACCCAGGTCCTCCACCAGGTGTTTTTCTAAAAGCCGAGTTTATCAGGGTAAGTGAGGTATAGTCTCTGCTCATATGAGCTCACAGTCTATCTAGTGGGAGAGGCAGAAAGTGACAGATAATTGTAACACACTGAAATAAACTCTAGAACTGTATGGGAGGGTCAAGGGAGCTTTTCCTTTTCACTTCAAAGAGAAGATGGCATTTGAGCTGATCCTTAACTCATTAGATGAAGGAGAGGAAGATCATTCCAAACAGAAGTAACTGAGCTTGGAAAGATTTCTTGATAGATCTTCTGACTGCAGGTATAAGCCCTGGGGAAGTGGAAGGAAACTGACATTTCTTGATGCCCATTATATAATAGGCATTAAGTTAGGCTTTTAATATTACCACTTAATTCTCACAACGACCCTATGAGGCAGATATTACCTCCACTTTAGGATAGGAAGACTGAGGCTCAGCATAGTTAAATAATTTGTTTAAGGGTTGCACAGTTAGTGATAGAGCCAGGACTTGAATTTCTGATTTAAAAGTATGTATGCTCATTTCCTTTTAACACTCTACAGAAATAAACGAGGTGAGACTGTTCCAGCTATATATATATGACATATATATGTCATTTTACTACATAAATTACAAATTACTTTCTGTGAAATAAATGTTCATATTTGATTTAGAGTTGCTAAAACGTGTATAATAAAGGCTATCAAGTGGTATTTATAAGTGTGGTGATATTTGCTAAGAAGTGGTTCATGGAAACATTTAATGGAAGACATTGACATATACAGATTCTATATGGGGCACTTAACAAAGCTATTAAACAGATATGGACTTTTCTTGAGGCCATAGCTTAAATATTTAAGTGTATAAAGAAAAGGATGGCCAATGAAATAGAAAAGGAAAGAGGTAAAATGGTTGTGAATAATGAATTTTTTTGAAAGGGCAATTAGAATTTTGAAGTCCTAATAACAGAGGTTTTTATATTTAGAGAACCCACTATGGATGGTAAACTCCACAAAGGCAATTTGTTTCTTTTATTCTGTTAGCTCAAGAGCAATTCTTGGGACATAGCAGATACTCAGTAAATATTTGTTGACTAAAAGGTGAATATGAATAAATACATATTTACAGTGAGTTGTATGTTTATGTAAATACTAAGGTTGATAGGATTGATTTAAGAACATTTTCGTCTGCTGAAAAAAAATCTTTGGTGGGGAGGTTATATTTCAGAAGGTCTTGAAAGAAAAGAGGGAGGACACTGACAGGTTATAGATGAAGTGGTACAGGCATATACCATATAGGTATTAATAAATGCTTATACATTGGAAGAAAAGGAACATTGAACAAAGGGAATGGCCCACTGCACCATTATATATAGGTACTGTTTAATTCTAAGGCTTTAACAAATTTTGTGAATCAAATTTCTGCTCTTAAGGAACTTAGAGTTTTAGAGACTGTTAGGTGTGTTGCCTATTATTGTATAACATGTTACTCCAAAAGTTAGTGCTTAAGATAACAGTAAACATCATCTCTCACAGTTTCTGTGAGCCCAGAATTTGGGAGCAGCTTGAGCAGTGGTTCAGGCTCAGGACCTCTCAACGAATTGCAGTGATAGGTCATCTAGAGTTGCAGTCATCTGAAGACAGGCTGGTGGATCCTCTTAAGGTGGCTACTCAGATTGCTGACAAGTTGCTGTAGGCTATTGGTGGGAGGTCTCTGTTAGTATGGGCTTCTCCGTAGAACTACTTGAATGCCCTCAGTGCATGGCAGCTGACTTTTCCCAGAGCAAATAATCCAAGAGACCAAGTTTTGTTGTTGTTGTTGTTGTTTTTGATCTAGCTTCAGAAGTCACATACCATCATTTCTCCATTATACTATTGGTCACACATCGTGGGAAGGGATTATACAGGGGTATGAATAGAGGAGGTGAGGATCCTTAGGGGCCATCTTGGAGGCTGGCTACCACAGTGGTAGCATAGAACAGAAAAAGTGTTGGAAAAAGGTGCAAAGTGCTGGGGGAGGGGAAGGAAGGATTCAGAGGTGGGAAAGGTTACTTTTGGGAAAATGAGGGAATTGGGAAAGATTTAATTCTTTTAACAGATATATATATATATATATATATATATATATATATATATACACATACATATATATATTTATTAAAAGATTTTATTTATTTATTCATGACAGACACACAGAGAGGGAGAGAGAGAGAGGCAGAGACACAGGCAGAGGGAGAAGCAAGCTCCACTCAGGGGGCCCGACATGGGATTTGATTCCGGGTCTCCAGGATCGGGACCTGGGCCGAAGGCGGCGCTAAACCGCTGAGCCACCCGGGCTGCCCTTAGCAGATATTTACAGGTATTTATTGGGTGCTTACTGTGTGCCTTCAACATGATAGGCTAATATGTGGAAGTGGACGCTGAATTAGGGCTCTATGAAATGTTGTAAGTAGTTTAGGCCAGCATTGATATGAAACACAAACATTAAATTCTGCGTGTAAGGTGAGGGAGGAGTAATTTTTCTGATATTGAGAACAGTAACTTAACAAAACAAAGTAGTTAAAAGCATAAATACTAGAGCCAGACTTCCTGGGTTGGAAGTCACCACATGCTAGCTGTGTAACCTTGGGTGTGTATACTCTTACCACATCTTGGTAACTCACTAACTATAAAATGGGGTTAATAATGGTGGTTGCTTTATATTGCTGCTATAAAGATTAACTGAGTTAAAAATATACCACGTCCTTGGAACAGGTTCACATAAATCATCATCGTTGTCGTCATTGTTCATTTTGGGCCATAGCATAGAACTGACTGTGGGTGAATGAGGTTGAAGTCAGAGATGAATGAATGTGGAATAATGTGAGTATTCAGAAGCTTTTAAATGTCAGCCATTTAAATGTAATCATTTGCTGCTTCAGCATCAGTTTTCCCCGTTCGACTACTTATGTTAAGATAATTTTTATTTCACAAATAGAGTAAACCAGTGATTTTATTTAGCTGAACTCCACAGTTGCAACAATTCCTCAGGAGATTCACAGTTGTTTGTGAAAGGTATCTTGTATTCTTCTCTCTTCCCTCTTTAAATTACCTAATGGGTTTAGCCAGAAGCAGCACTCAAAGGTACATCTTCAGAAGATCTTAGTGGTGGAACCAGGACCCAGAGTAAAAATACCAGAGTGGGCACTTTTGTGCTCAGTCACAAAAGAATCCTCAGAGATTCTTTTTGTTTTTTAAATATTTTATTTATTCATGAGAGATGCAGAGAGAGAGAGAGAGAGAGAGAGAGAGAGAGAGAGAGAGAAGAGGCACAGGCAGAGGGAGAAGCAGGCTCCTTGTGGGAAGCTGATGCGGAACTTGATCCCCAGATCTGGGATCACATCCTGAGTCGAAGGCAGGCACTCAACTGCTGAGCCACCTAGACGTCCCTCCTCAGAGATTCTTAACACTATGTCACTTTTGTGAAGAGAGATCATTGAACTCCATGTCTCTGCAGGTGTTAAAACAGGAATTGGGTGATCTGTCAGGGTACCTTGGGTGGCTCTAATGGCCTAAATTGCCTTCAGTTTTGCCGTTCGGGGACTTCAGTCCAACTCTCATTGTTAGTTGAACAGAGGCACTGAGAAATTAAGTGCTTTGAGGTTCCACAATAATCTAGTGGCTGAGCCTGGGTCAGTTCTTCACCCTGTGTTTAAGGCTGGCTCACATAGTCGTGGTAGAAGATCTGCAGAATCTTTGGAAGATTGAGCATTCATATACCATATTTTTACTTTTGTGGTATATCTGATTTATTTGCTTCCCTAGTCACTTTTATTCATTTGCTTTTGAAAATCATTTCCTGTTTATATGAGTGCTAGTAACAAGTAATTTGGATAGCTCATTTTGAAATCTGAAATGTATACTCTTACTGAATTTGAAGATAAGTTGGCTACTTATGGGTCTTTGACCTCTAAATTATAAATGGGAATTATGGGTGATTTTTTTTAAAGATTATTTATTTATTCATGAGAGACGCACAGAGGCAGAGACACAGGCAGAGGGAGAAGCAGGCGCCATGCAGGGAGCCTGCTGTGGGACTCGGTCCGGGGACTTCGGGATCACACCCTGAGCTGAAGGCAGACGCTCAACCGCTGAGTCACACAGGCGCCCAATTTTTGTTTTTTGAAACATTTTTGTTCTGGTATCAAAACTTAACATATAATGGGTATAACTTGAAAAAAAATCATAAACTCTGTAGTATGAGAGAGAGTAAAATAACCATTCAAGTAACATGTCAAGTTTAAGGGCATGAGGAGAACTAGGTACTGACAGTTATCAGCTGTGTAACCATAGGCTCACTACTTAACTTTCTTTCTTTTTTTTTTTTTAAGATTTTATTTATTTATTCATGAGAAACACAAGAGACAGAGGCAGAGACATAGGCAGAGGGAGAAGCAGGCTCCCTGCAGGGAGCCTAATGTGGGACTTGAACCTGGATCATGGGATCAGGACCTGAGCCGAAGGCAGACATTCAACTGCTGAGCCATCAGGCGTCCCACTACTTAACTTTCTTGTGACTAGTTTTGCATCTGAAAAATGGGGTTAATGAGTCTTACAACATGAGTGTTACAAGGATCATGGAGTAACAGTGGACTCATTATTGTGCTACCTCATTAATTTTCACACCAGCTCTGTGAAGTAAGTATTAGCTCCATTTTGTAAATGAGGAAAGAGAAGCTTGGAGAGATTCACTAATTTAAGAAGATTGCAATCGGTATTTGAACCAAGTTGTCTTTTTTTCCCCCCTTTTTTCTTTTAAGTAGGCTACACGCCCAGTGTGGGGGTTGAACTCTCAACCCTCAGATCAAGAGTTGCATGCTCTACCAACTGAGCCAGCCACGCTTCCCCCAGGTCTGTCTTTGAAGTAAAAGATACTGACTCTCTATGATAATATGTATGAAGTGCCTGACTTTGCCTGAAGTAAATGTCTGTGCCTGTTCACTTTCTTTTGCATAGTTTGTGAAAATGTTAGTATGCTGAGGATTCTTTATAGTAGTAATCAAGGTGTTGTAGCTTTCAGAGTATTCTTTGCAGTATTCCTTATATGTATCTTGTTGCCATTCTTGAAATAGAAAGCTATAATAGTGATTTCGCATCCTAAATTGCTCAGTAAATACTAAATAAGGACATACTATAGTGTCCAAATTTTAAACATATTTTGTCAATGTTTCAGTTATCCTTGTAACAGTAAATGGCATAAGCAATGCCAAAGTCTCCTAATCGTGGTTAATTTGTACATATTTTCACTACCACAAAATTTACAGGAACTTGGAAAGTTGTCCTCCTCTCAATTTTAGGACACATATGTTGCATTTTGGTATGAGAGTGGTGTTAACGATTTCATGGTGAAACTGGCTTTTTGCTGACTTTATATTTTTGTTATATGATGGACGTATTTTTTGGTATGATTATTTTCGTTTATTTTGTTAAGTAAGCTCTACACCCAACATGGGGCTTGAACTCATGACCCTGAGATCAAAGAGTCACACACATGCTTAACTGACTGAGCCAGCCAGGTGCCTCTGTGTGATGGTATATTTATTTATTTATTTATTTATTTATTTATTTATTTATTTAAAATTTATATACTTTTTTTTCTTTTCTTTTTAATGTTTTATTTATTTATGATAGTTACAGAGAGAGAGAGAGAGAGAGAGAGAGGCAGAGACATAGGCAGAGGGAGAAGCAGGCTCCATGCACCGGGAGCCCGATGTGGGATTCGATCCCGGGTCTCCAGGATCGCGCCCTGGGCCAAAGGCAGGCGCCAAACCGCTGCGCCACCCAGGGATCCCGTGATGGTATATTTAAAGTAGTGTTTTTAGGGCAGCCCCGGTGGCGCAGCGGTTTGGCGCCGCCTGCAGCCCGGGGTGTGATCCTGGAGACCCTGGATCGAGTTCGCATCGGGCTCCCTGTGTGGAGCCTGCTTCTCCCTCTGCCTGTGTCCCTGCCTCTCTCTCTCTGTGTCTCTTTGAATGAATGAATGAATGAATGAATGAATGAATAAAATCTTAAAAAAATAAAGTAAGCTTTTTAGGGGCGCCTGGGTGGCTCAGTCGGTTAAGCATCTGCTCTGCTTTTGACTCTGGTCATGATCCTAGGATCCTGGGGTCCAGCACCCTGCTCAGCAGCAGTCTGCTTTTTTCTGCCCCTCTCTCTGCTTATAGTCTCTCTCTCTCTCTTTTAAATAAATAAAATCTTAAAAAATAGTCTTTTAAAATTTGCCTTGTATTTATCATCTTGCCTTTCAGAACAATTTAGAAATGAAAGGTAAGGGCCATTTTCTTATCTCTTTTACTTCAGTTAAAGATTCCATTCAGGAGCTTTTAATATTCCAGGTTAATGCCCTAAGGTGGCATGAAAAGCAAAGATGTAGTGGTATTTTAAATTCTCCATTTAAAAAAAAAAGAAAAAAAATAAATTCTCCATTTTGTAGATTCAGTGGATCATTTTACATTCTTTTTTTTTTTTTTTTTTTTTTTTTTTATGATAGTCACAGAGAGAGAGAGAGAGAGAGGCAGAGACACAGGCGGAGGGAGAAGCAGGCTCCATGCACCGGGAGCCCGACGTGGGATTCGATCCCGGGTCTCCAGGATCGTGCCCTGGGCCAAAGGCAGGCGCCAAACCGCTGCGCCACCCAGGGATCCCCAAATTTTTATTTATTTATGATAGTCATCAGAGAGAGAGAGAGAAAGAGAGAGGCAGAGGGAGAAGCAGGCTCCATGCACTGGGAACCCGACGTGGGATTCGATCCCGGGTCTCCAGGATCGCGCCCTGGGCCAAAGGCAGGCGCTAAACCCCTGCCCCACCCAGGGTTCCCTCATTTTACATTCTTGTTGACGTTTCTTTTCTCTCTGTGTATACACACACACACACACACACACATATGTTATATGTATATGTATATATACATTTTTTTTCTTTTTGCAAGGGAGGATTGAGGAGTCCTAGAATGGTGAGAATAGGAAACCAAGAATACAGTGAGATCATAGATTACTGATTTGGCTTGAAATTAAATAAATTCAAAGCTTTCCTTTATGCAGTAGAACATCATAGGGTGTTATGGCTCATTTGTCTTGTCATGAATCTTTTATACATTGAGTGTAATGATTATTTAGTCATTTTCCTGAATCAGTTACTTAACATAGTTGACTTTTTTTTTTTTTTTTTTGTACCTGAATGCTGATTCTGAAGGTGAGCCTAGTAGAAACAATTTGATGAAAACTGGGCATGACCTGTACAGTTTGGACAAGGTATTCATGACATTTTATTTTCAACATGTTTAATAACCTGTTGGGTGCCTAAATAAAACTGAGTTAATTATAGTGTAACCTTTTGTTCTATTTGGAGAGTGTTAAGGGATTTTTGAATACCCTCCAAAATTCACCTTCATCAAGTAAGCTTAGAAAGCTCTTTCTAGAGCAAGGATCCTCAAAACTTTACCTGCATGACTCTCTACCTCTTCTGGCCACTTCCTTGTTTTCTTTTGAAAAAGCACAGTAGATTTTCATACTCTTTAGAGATAGAAATGATGAGTTAGTTTGAAGTTGAATGCACCTGTTTTCAATCTGGCTCTACTTCTCACTGGCTGTGTGATCCTGGGCAAGGGAATTAATCTTTCCAAATTCCTATTTCCTCATAGTTTAGTTGTGAGAGGTAAATAAATTACATATAAAACATTTTGCACATGATAGGCATTCTGTGCATGTTAATTTTCTTAACATCCAGAATTTTTCTTTTGTAGCAGTAGCTATGGTTACAGCTAAATAATTGTTTTTATGTTTTTCTTATAAGCTTTGTGAGGCCATGGACCATATCTGCCTCTTCATTGCTATTTTTTCAACATTTGGCATAGTGCTTGGCATGGCAAATAATAATAGATACTCAATAAATACATGTTGAATGAATGAAAGTGACCCACCCCTTCTCATCCTATCCTCTCTTGCCTTAAAGGACAGCATTCTGAACTGAGTTCCTTTGGCCCACTTGAGAATTAATCAACTTTTTACTGGATATTTGGTCCATTAATGACTAGAGCTAGGTAAAGGGCAAGACAATGAACAGATGAATAACAACCAGAAAGACAACATGACAATATTCAAAATAAATAATAATACTATAAAATAGCAGTACTCTGGATTTTTCTAACCCTCTGTCATCTGAGGGTTGTCAGCCCCAAATTCTACCAAAACAGTTATCGTTGAGGCCACTACTGACTTGCATGTTCGTGAGCCGTGGGTTGTCCCTAGCTTAGTAAAATGGTTAGTATTAAAATTATTCAGGCAAGAACCTTGGCATCATCTTCTCTTCCTTTCCCATTTCATATCCAATCCATCAGTGAATCCTGCTAGTTCTGTTTGCTAAATATATCCATATCTGATTGCTTCTCACCACCTCCATTGTAATCATCCTTGTCCAAGCCATCAGATTAGTTTCCTGTGGCTAGCTACTGTAACAAAGCACCACAATCTTGGTGGCTTAAAACACCTATATTTATTCTTTTAGAGTTCTGAAGGTCAGATGTCTGAAATCAGTTTTACTGGGCCAAAATCAAAGCAGCAGAGCTGCACTCCTTCTGGAGGCTTTAGGGGAGGGTAAGTTCCTCACCTCTTCCAGTTTCTGGTGGCTGCCAGCATTCCTTGGTTTGTGGCAATATCACTTTAGTCTGCAAGAGCAGCATCTTCAGATCTCTATGCACATCTCTTTTAGCTCTGTGTCAAATCTCTCTCTACCTCCCTTTTATAAAGATATGTGATCGCATTTAGAGCTCACCCAGATAATCCAGGATAATCTCCCCATCTCAAGATCCTTAATTTAATCACATCTGCAAAGATTCCCCCCTTGTTTTTGTTTTTTAAAGATTTTATTTATTTATTTGTGAGAGACGCAAAGAGAGGCAGAGACCGTCAGAGGGAGAAGCAGGCTTCCCACAGGGAGCCTGATACAGGACTCGATCTTAGGACCTTGGGATCATAAGCTGAACCAAAGGTAGACACTCAACCACTGAGCCACCCAGGTGCCCTGAGATGTAGAGTTTTAAAAATATTTTTTGGATATTAGCCCCTTATTAGATATATGATTTGCAGATATTTTCCCCTTTCAGTAGGTTGCCTTTTCATTTTGTTGATGGGTTCCTTTGTTGTGCAGAAGCTTTTTAGTTTACTGTAGTTCCACTCATTTATTTTTACTTTTGTTGTCTTTGCTTTTGGTGTCTAGCCTAACTTTTCTCGAAGGTTAGTGCATGTTTTGCAACTGAATAGTTTAGTAGCCTATTTCTTGCCTGTAGAATTTTGATAGCCTTCTTTTATTTCATTCTCTTTCTTTCTGTGTCAGGCCAAGTTGGCAGTGTTTCTGCTGACAAAACATTTTTAGAAACCTTTTGGGTCTCATTTGTATGTTTTGGGGATTCTTATCACTAGACAAGAGGATCCTCCAGAGATATTTCCTGGTTATCTCATTCTGTTCCTAGCTTCTCTTTAGATAATTGGTTGAAGAGATCCCCGAGTTACATGTGTAATATCATCAACACTAGTAAAAAGGTTGTCCAGCCACACATCCTTGGCTTTCTCTCCACAGTAGTGCTTTCTTAATCATGCATCTCTATTTTAGTGGTTTTTTTTTTTTTTTTTTTTTGTGGTCTAGAGAAGCTAAAGATTTCCTAAATCATCAAGTCCCGATTTGTTTGTTTGTTTCTTTTTTTTTTTTTTTTAAAGTCCTGGCTTCTTTTGTTTAACATCTCACCCATCAATTTATCTTTCCTCTTGCATTTTACTGTATACAGCAAGAAGAAACTAGGCTGCACTTTCAACATGTTGCTTGGAAATTGCCTAAGCTAAATATTCAAGTTCATCACTTAGAAATTCTGCTTTTCACACAACTGTAGGACACAAGTCAGCCAAATTTTATTGCCACTATATAAAAAGGGTTGTCTTCTAGTTTCCAATAAAGTTCCTCATTTGTTTCTGAGTCTTTACTAGAAGCACCTTTAATGTTCATCTTTTCCCCAGTATGTTTATGATGACATATGTATTCTCTAAAACAATAAGACTTTCTCTACTGTACTTCTTACTTTCTTCTGAGCTCTCACCAGGAAATGTCCATATTTCTACCAACGTCTTTTGAAGGCAACCTAGGCTTTTTCTATTATGCTTCTCAAAATTCTTTCAACCTCTACGCATTATCCAATTTCAAAGCCACTTCCACATTTTTAAGTATTTAAACAGAACACTTCACTTCCAGATATCAAAATCTATACCAGGGTTCAGCCAGAGAAACAGAATCAGTAGGAGATATACATTAAGAGATTCATGTTAAGGATTTATTCCTTACATGATGTAGGGGCTAGCTAAGCAGGTATGATATACACAGGCTAGGTTGTCTTGAGCTGAGGTTACTATCCACAGGTAGAATTTATTTATTTATTATTATTATTTTTTAAATTTTTATTTATTTATGATAGTCACAGAGAGAGAGAGGCAGAGACACAGGCAGAGGGAGAAGCAGGCTCCATGCACCGGGAGCCCGATGTGGGATTCGATCCCGGGTCTCCAGGATCGTGCCCCGGGCCAAAGGCAGGCGCCAAACCGCTGCGCCACCCAGGGATCCCCACAGGTAGAATTTATTCTGGGAAATGTCAGTTCTGCTCTTAAGGATTATTAGCTGATTGAATCAGGCCCAGTTAGGTTATCTAGAACAATGACCTTTGCTTAAAGGCAACTAATTATGAATATTAATCACATTCACAGGACAGCCTGGGTGGCCCAGCGGTTTAGTGCCTCCTTCAGCCCAGGGCCTGATCCTGGAGACCCAGGATCGAGTCCCACGTCGGGCTCCCTGCACGGAGCCTGCTTCTCCCTCAGCCTGTGTCTCTGCGTTTCTGTGTGTCTTTCATGAATAAATAAATAAAAATATTTAAAAAAATCACATCTTCACAAAATAAAATCTTCACAAAATATCTTCACAAAAACAATGTTTTGATAACTGGGGGCAGTAGTGTAATCAAGTGACCCATACAACTGACCCATCACATAATCATTATTTCTTGTTTGAATTACTGTAATAGCTTCCTCTGCACTGAATTCCCTGTTCCTTTTTTGACTTTTTTTTTTTTTTTTTATTCTTCTCTCCATATAGGTTATAGATCTTAAGCTCTGTTTTCCAGAGTCAGTTTCATGATCTATGACTCTTCCCCCTTGCTTACTCTACTGTAAACCCACTGGCTTCCTTGCTGTTCCTGGGTATACCAGGTCTTTGTGCCTGCTGTTTTCTCTGCTTGAAATATTCTTTCCCTAAATCTCCACATAGTTTACTTCCTCATTTTTTTTCAGATTTTTGCTCAGTTATTTCCTTATTATAGAGACCACCACATATTAAAAAGCCATCTTACTCCTTTATCTGAGGCAGCTTCTGTTTCCTTTACCCTGTGTCACTTGCTCTACAGGACTTGACATGAATTCATTTTTTTTTTTTTTTAAGATTTTATTTATTTATTTGAGAGGGAGAGAGAAATCACAAGTGGGAGGGAGGGGCAGAGCGAGAGGGAGAGACAAGCAGACTCCCTGCTGAGTACAGAGCCTTAAGTGGGGTTCGATGTGGGGTTTCATATGGAGCTCGATCCCAGGACTCAGATCGTGACCTGAGTCAAAGGCAGACAATTAACTGACTGAGCCACCCAGGTGCCCCAACATGTATTTGGTTTGTCTCCTCCCACTAGATCATAGTCTCTATTAGGGCAGGTATTTTGTTTATTGCTGTATCCTCAGCACCAACAGTACTTGGCATATCATAGGTTTTTTTTTTTTTTTTTTAAGATTTTATTTATTTATTCATGAGAGACACAGAGGTAGAGACAGGCAGAGGGAGAAGCAGGCTCCATGCAGGGAGCCTGATGTGGGACTCGATTCCAGGACTCCAGGATCGCGCCCTGGGCCAAAGGCAAGCGCTAAACCGCTGGGCCACCCAGGCATCCCATATCATAAGTTCTTAATAAATATTTTTGAACAGATTAATGAATGAAGGGGCAGCCATTTTCATTCTTATTTTACCTCTCATGTGCTGTTTAACATAGTTGATCACCTTTTTAAAGCCATTTTATGTTCTTGGTATGACGTTTTTCTCCTAGTTCTTCATCTGATATTTTGTTCATTTCTTCTTTTCCTCTTAGCGTTCTTTTTGTACTGCCAAAGGTTTTCCTGTTCTAGTGTTCCCCATTTCTGTTAATGGTATTTCTGTCCACCTGGTTACACAAGCCAGCAATCTGACAAGATATCTTTGACGTCTGCCTCTCTCTACTCACATCCATTCTATCATCAATTTCTGTTGGTAATCACTCCAGAAATACTGATAAATCTTATTTGTTAACTTCCCATTTCTACTAAACTCATTCTAGCTAGGCCAAGCCATGTTCTTTCCAGGACCATGTCAAAAATTCTTACCTAGTTATACTGCTTCCATTCTTCTTTCTGACTCTAACTAATCAATTCTCTACACTGAAGCCAGAGTTTTAAAATGCAAATATAATTATACTTTTGCCTCTTCAAGCCCTAAGCATTTCACTGGTTATATGCACCAAGCAGGTAACTTAAATACATGGAGTTGGATAGATCAGGGATTTTTAATAAGGAGTGGTAAGAACTGTGGCAAATTGGAGAGGACATGCCCTATCTAAAGAGGGTTGCCAGTTTAGTTTGAGGATATTCTTGACATGTGGGATTGTAGGCCCACAATTGCTGATCTTTTGATATTTTTCAAGGGAAGCCAAAAATCTGAATTTTTTTTTAAATTGTAAATTTCCTATTACATAGTATTAGCAATGAATTAACAATTTTTTTGAGGATTTTTATTTATTTATTTGAGGCAGAGATAGGAGAGAGAGAAAGCATAAGCAGAGGGAAGAGGGAGAAGCAGGGGGCTCAATCCCAGAACCCTGGGATCATGACCTGAGCTGAAAGCAGATGCTACACCTACTGGGCCAGCCAGGTGCCCCCCATTTAAAATTTAAAAATGTTCTTGGGGTGCCTGGGTGGTGCAGTTGGTTAAGCATACGACTCTTGATTTCGGCTGAGGTCATGATCTCAGGTCATGAGATCGAGTCCTGCATCCAGGTCCGTGCTCAGGGCAGAGTCTGATTTGAGATTCTCTTTCCCACTGCGCCTCACACTCGTTTTCTGCCTCTCTCTCTAAAATTGACAAATAAATCTTTTTTTTTTTAATTTTTTAAAATTTTTTATTTATTTATGATAGTCACACACACAGAGAGAGAGAGAGAGAGGCAGAGACATAGGCAGAGGGAGAAGCAGGCTCCATGCACCGGGAGCCTGACATGGGATTCGATCCCGGGTCTCCAGGATCGCGCCCTGGGCCAAAGGCAGGTGCTAAACAGCTGCGCCACCCAGGGATCCCGACAAATAAATCTTAAAAAAAAAAGGTTTCTAAAAAAAAAAAGTTTCTTAGGAATAAATTTAGTTATATATAATTCAGTCTTTAGACTGAAAAATCACAAAACATTGCTGAGAAAAGTTAAAGAAGACATAAATATGTGGAGATATGTCACATTCATGGTTTGAAAGACCCAGTAATGTAAAGCTGTCCAGTCTTCCCAATATCCAGTGTGTTCACAATCAAAATCTCAACAGACCTTTTTGTAGAAATTGATAGGCTGAATCTAAAATTCACATGGAAATGTAAAGGATCTGGAATAGCCAAAATAACTTAGAAGAACTTGGAGGAATTACATGATTTCAACATTATAAAGCTAGATTTATAACAACAGTGTGGTATTAGTATGAAAATAGGCATGTGGATCATTCGAACACAGGGAATGCTAAAATAGACACACATGGTCAGTTAATTTTTCCACACAGGGTTAAATGTCGAGGGGTAGCAAATGTTGCTGGAACAATTGGATATTTGCAGGAAAAGAAATGAATATCAGTACCTGTCTCACACTAAACACACAAATTAACTTGAAATGGCTTATAGACCTAAACATGTAAACTAAAACCATAAAATGTATAGAAAAAACTATAAAAAAAAAAAAAAAAAAGAAAAAACTATAAGAAAATGTATGTCATCTTGAGGTAGGCAAAGATTTTTTAAGAAACAAAAGCACTAACTATAGAAGAAAAAAATTGATGTGACGTATCAAAAGTAAAACTTCCTCTTCTTTAGAAGACACTATAAGAAAATGAAAAGGTAAGCCACAGACTGGGAGGAAATATTTATATATACACACACACTATTTATATATATACATACACGTATATAATTTCATATTATATATAGACATTTATAGATACATTTATTAAGGAACTTATATATTTAGAATATGTAAAAAACTTTATTTTATTTTTTTTAAAGATTTTATTTATTCATGAGAGACACAGGGAGAAAGAGAGGCAGAGACAGGTAGGGGGAGAAGCAGGCTCCATTCAGGGAGCCAGATGTGGGACTCAATCCCAGGTCTCTAGGATCACGCCCTGGGCTGAAGGTGGTGCTAAACCGCTGAGCCACCCGGGCTGCCCTGTAAAAAACTTTAAAATTCAAAATATGGCAAATGACCAATTAAAAATGAGCAAAAGATTTGAATAGACCCTTCGTAGAATATATTCGAATGTCCAAAAGCATGTGAAAAGATGCTCAACATCATTAGTCGCCAGGGAAATACAAATGAAAACTATGTGACATACTAATTCATACCCATTAGAATAGATAAACCTATTAGAATAGATAAAAATGAAAAAATACTGACAATTCCAAGTATTGGTGAGGAAGTGAAACAACTGTAATTCATGTGTGTTGTTGGTTTGAGTGTGAAATAGTACAACCACTGGTTAGGTTTTTGTAAAATTAAATACATAGTTAATCATGCAGCCTTGCAGTTCTGCACCTTGGTGTTTATTACCTAAGAGAAATGAAAACATATATTCCCAGAAAGACCATGTGACTCTCCATAGCAGTTTCATTCATAATGGCCAAAGTTGGAAACCATTCAAAGATTATCAACAGGTGAATAGGTAAACTGTGGATTTATTCGAGAGACAGAGAGCAAGAGTGCAAGAGCACAAGCAGGAAGAACAGGGGGAGATGGAGAGAGAATCCCAAGCAGACTCCATGCTGAGCTCAGAGCTGGAAGTGCGGCTTGATCCCATGACCTTGAGACCACAACTGGAGCTGAAACGAGGGGTCGATGCTCAACTGACTGCACTACCCAGGCGCTCCATATTAGTTTCATTTAAGTTGAAGTTCTAGAATTGGCAAGAGTAATTTACAGTATTAGATCAGTTGTTGAGAGGGGGGAAAGATTGACTGCAAAAAGACATGAGGAGTGATGGGAATGTTTTCTTCTTGATTGGGAGTGATTTACACAAGAATGTGCATTTGTCAGAACTCATTAGAACCGTTCACTTAAAGTGGGTGAATTTTGTTGTAAGCAAGTTAAACATCAGAGTTGATTAAAAACATATTGTTGGTCAACATTCTGTGGACTAAACACAAGGTGTTTGTATGTCAAATTTGGTTGAAGTTAGCTAGTATCTAACAGCTGATCTATACACACCCCAACACATGTGCACACTACAAAAATGCCTGGCCCATAATAGGTCTTCAGATTTCTGTTGAATGAGTGGATGGCTGAATAATTTCAACACCATTGCAAGAAAATGCCCGCATTCTTCATCCTTCTGCAGCTTTTCAGCTTCAGTCACTTTATGGACTTAATTTGTTTTGCTTCTTCTGTCAGTAGTACATTGAGTACAAATGAAGTTATTCATTTGTTCCAACAGTTGATGAAGACCTACCATATGTAAAACCCTGCCTAAAATAAAGTAATTGCTAAAAAATAAATAAATAAAATGAAAATAAAGTAATTGCTAACTCTGAAGAATTACACAAACGTCTGTTGATTATATATATGTGAAATTAACATTCAGTTTAAAAACAAAGGCTGGGTAAGCTGCTCTTGCTTAGAATCTGTTTTAGCTACCATTTCTTTGTCTTATGCATTTACACTGCTATCTGTGGAAAATAGCATGGGTTTAATAATAGACTCTGTTCTTTTTTTTTTTTTAATTTTTATTTATTTATGATAGTCACACACACAGAGAGAGAGAGAGAGAGGCAGAGACATAGGCAGAGGGAGAAGCAGGCCCCATGTACCGGGAGCCCGACGTGGGATTCGATCCCGGGTCTCCAGGATCGCGCCCTGGGCTAAAGGCAGGCGCTAAACCACTGTGCCATCCAGGGATCCCAGTAGACTCTGTTCATTATAACTTCTCAAATGAGAGGAAGGAAAACATTCCAGAATATTATTCTGGTATAGCTGTAGAAATGCAGATTTCTTCCTTTCTGATTTAGAGTCTATGAGGGATGAGAGGCCTGACTAGAACCAAATTGTTTCTTGGTCTTGTAGTCTGTAGTTGTATGCTATCTTCATCAAACTTGATCATGTAGACTTTTATAGGTCACAAAGGAGAATTACTACATGTTTTTTCAATCAGAACTTTATTTTTAAAAATATTTTATTTATTCATGAGAGACACACAGGCAGAGACATAGGCAGAGGGAGAAGCAGACTCCCTGTGGGGAGCCCGATGCAGGACTCAATCTCAGGACTCTGGGACCACACCTGAAGCTGAAGGCAGATGCTCAACCACTGAGCCACCCAGGTGTCCCATCAATCAGAACTTTAAAAAGCACTGGTCATTCTGTACTGATAATTGTTACTTTGTGTGTAATCAGGCTGCCCTGAATTCTCTGAACAGCTGCCTTCCTCCTAATTCTGCAAACTATGTTCTTGCCCATTTTTTTTTAAAATGGTAATTGGAATTTTTTTAAAGTTTATTTATCTATTTAAGTAATCTCTACACCCAACGTGGGCCTCAAACTCACAACCATGAGATGAAGAGTTCTGTAATCTCTAAGCCAGCCAGGAGCCCCTATCCTTGACCATTTTTAAAGTTAGCCTGAGGCTTAACTCCTTTACAAAACAACTCTCCTTGATTAATGAGTCATCTGACCTCAAACTTGTTTTCAGACTTTCCTTTCCCTATAATACTCTTTTCCAGTTTTTCTTTTTTCAATGTCACATGTCTTTTTTTTTTTTCATTAAGACCTTTTAATAGCATAGTTAATAGCATAGTTCATTGTGGCATAGTAGCTGCACCTGATAGCTGTTTTCTTCTCCATGTAGCTAATGTAAGAGCTGTACCAAGTGAGTTTAGTAAATAAAGAAGATTGCTGATAAATCCTAGCATGAAGCTGAATAACATGCAGTATGGAGTCCAAAATGGATGAAAGTATAGTACTCGAGAAAACTGTGGACTCCGTCTTTTCTCCTTCATTTTTCCTTGGCACATTACCCTGAAAAGGAAGCCTAGGAGATTAAGAGTTGCTTTTATCTGATAATAGCTCAGAAACTTAAGAGGAGGCAGTTCTCATAGAAGCAGTCTGAGTCCAGTAGGAGGGCTTAATGAACTGCCTTTACCTGAGCAGTAGTCAGAGTTATGTCTCTGTGTTGAGACATCAGAGGGACTGAGGAATGTAGGAATGAGGAAATACGAAGTGGGTATTGGAATTGCATATGTGTGTAATCTTGGTAGTTTATTTTAATTTGAAACAATCTGTTATCCTCATTGACAGATTTCTCTGATGAACTGTTTCTTTTTAAGCCCAAGCTAGAATTAACATCAGACTAAAGAAGGACATTTGTTTATCTGCCGTTCAGAATATAATATTTCAAATACCTCTTTAGTGGGCTCAGAATCTTGTTTAGTCATTTTCACTATCCCAAGATTAAATATACTTTTATTTTACATTCCTACCAACAGTGCACAGAGTTTCCAAATTCTCCACATCCTTGTCAACCCTTGTTATTTTCTGTGGGTTGTTTTGTTTTTTGGATAGTAGCCATCCTAATGGGTGTGAGGTGATAGTCTTACATATTTAGCAATTTTATGTATGACGAGTAGCATAGTGTTGTCTCTGTAGCTGTTACCACGTGACTTCCCCCCAGCAATTATCAGTCATGCCTGAAGTGCTTATTACTATTATTATTTTTACTTATTACTGTAAACTCCATAATGGCAGGGACCTTGTCCAGTCTCATCACTAGTATCCCTAGGGCTGAGATAGTACCTGACATGTTACACTTCTTTAGTGAGTATTTGGTGAATGAATGAATGAGTGAATGAATGGAATGTAGACATAGTGTAATGGTTAAAACCAAAGACTTAGCATCAGACAGACTTGAGTTTTTTTTTTTTTTTTAAGATTTCATTTATTTATTCATCATAGTCACAGACTGAGAGAGAGAGAGGCAGAGACACAGGCAGAGGGAGAAGCAGGCTCCATGCAGGGAGCCCGATGTGGGATTTGATCCCGGGTCTCTAGGATCGCGCCCTGGGCCAAAGGCAGGCGCCAAACCGCTGCGCCACCCAGGGATCCCCAGACTTGAGTTTGAATTCTGATTTCCTCATATGTAAAATAGGTTTGATAATGCCTTCCTCCTAGGATTTTGGTGAGATTAAATGAGATTGCACATGTAAAACCCTTAGTATAGCACCTGGCACATTCTAATTATCTGATGAGGGGTGACTAATATTATTAGAGAAAGGTCATCTGGCCAACAGGGCATCATTGGGCTTGGGGTTTAAAGATCCTCATTCTGTCACTAATAAGGAATATAATATTGGAACAAGTTGTCTGATGTCTTTGGCCTGAGGTTTTTTCCTCTGTAAAATAAGAGCATTAAGTTAGGTGAACCTTAAGGGCCCTCTTGCAATTTTCATTTGATCCCTATTGTTATGACTGTATGTACTCCTGCAATCACTACCACTTTACAGTATCTCAACTTTAATTACAGTAGATTGTTAATCCCAGAGTCTGAATCTCAGAAGCATCTAAATGATAGAATTGACTTAAAATAATTTTTTATTTTTATTTTTTTAGAGAGGGAGAGGGGCAGAGGGAGAAGCAGAGAATCCTAAGCAAACTCCACACCCAGCGCAGAGCCCAATGTGGGGCTCAGTCTCATGATCATGCAGTGATCATGACCTGAGCTGAAATCAAGAGTCAGATGTTTAACTGACTGAGCCCATCCAGGATCCCCTTAAATAATTTTTTTTTAAGAAAAGATAATTTCGGGTTCTCCGGGTGGCTCAGCGGTTTAGTGCCTGCCTTTGGCACAGGGCGTGATCCTGGAGTCCTGGGATCGAGTTCCATGTCAGGCTCCCTCTGCCTGTGTTTCTGCCTCTCTATTTCTCTCTCTCTCTATGAATAAATAAATAAAATCTAAAAAAAAAAAAACAAAAAAAATGTTTTTTTTTTTAAGAAAAGATAATTTCATTTCAAAAGTTAAATCATTGGGATAATTGAAGAATAAGTTGCTTTAGTGAAAGGTGTTTAGTAAGGATTTAATATACTAGGTTGCATTTGACCACCCAATGGTCATAGAAGTGGAGAAATGCAGATTCTACTGTAGATTGCAATGGTAGTTTGTTGGTTTTGCTTAGCTAGCTGTGTTATACTCACTTGGGGAGACTTGCTTTGAAGATACTTTTCTGTCCATTTGCTGTGCTGCTGATTAGAGGAAATGAAGTAATCCTTAAGACTTCTGACTTCTGAGGTGTGGCTGGTTGTGTTCCTGCTCTTAGCAAACGTGGGACCAGATAGACTTTGTCTGTCTAGGTTTGAGAGAACATTTCACCAATTTGCCCATCTAAGTAAGAGGTTATGGCTCCATCCAGCACACTTAGTATTAATATATATTGTTTAAAAAAAGATTTTATTTATTCATGAGAGACACACACACAGAGAGGCACAGACACAGGTAGAGGGAGAAGAGAGAGAGAGAGAGAGAGAGAAAGAGAAAGAGAGAGGCACAGACACAGGTAGAGGGAGAAGCAGGCTCCATGCAGGGAGCTGATGTGGGACTCCATCCCGGGATCACACCCTGGGCTGAAGGCGGTGGTAAACTGCTGAGCTACCGGGGCTGCCCAGTATTAATATTTTTTATACAAAGAACTTGGAGCAGAGAGTAGAAGAAACTAGTTTTTATTAAGTATCTGTTTTATGCTGGCCACTGTTATGTGCTTTCATGTATGCTGTCTTTGATTTTGTTGACAAAATGGTTGTTTTTGTATATACTTGTTACTCATTGTCACTAACCTTTTTTTTTTTTTTAAGGATTTAATTTATTTATTCATGAGAGACACAGAATGAGAGAGAGACAGAGACACAGAGGGAGAAGCAGGCTCCATGGAAGGAGCCTGATGTGGGACTCGATTCTGGGTCTTCAGGATCACGCTTTGGGCTGAAGGCAGAGCTAAACCCCCTGAGCCACTGGGGCAGCCCATTGTCACTAACTCAGTCACTTACAGACTTACCTGAATTTAGGAATGGTCCTTGTGTATGAGGCTCCCTGTAGCTTTTGTTAGGGACTCATTGCAGTCACTGCAGCCCTAAGAAAGTACATACTGCTTTTAAGGAGGAGCTCCTTTGGCTTCATTAAGAGCAAATAACTTGGGGTGCCTGGCTGGCTTAGTTGGAAGAGCATGGGACTCTTGATCTCAGCGTTGTGAGGTCAAGCCCCATGTTGGGCATAGAGATTACTTAAGAATAAAATCTTGGGATCCCTGGGTGGCCCAGCGGTTTGGCGCCTGCCTTTGGCCCAGGGTGCGATCCTGGAGACCCGGGATCGAATCCCACGTCGGGCTCCCTGCATGGAGCCTGCTTCTCCCTCTGCCTGTGTCTCTGCCTCTCTCTCTCTCTCTGTGACTATCATGAATAAATAAATAAAATATAAAAAAAAATTTTGGCTCCATCACTCTCCACCTAGGGGTGTTCAACCTTGAGTCATGTATCTACTCTGTGTCTCAGTTTCCTTAAAAAAAAGAGAAAAAAAAAAAGAATAAAATCTTAAAAAAAAAAAAAAGGCAAATAACCATGATAGCTGGCACAAACTCCCTTATCTCTTTGGAGGTGCTTTCTTGTGGTCTATCTCCAGGTAGGAATCCTAAATTCTTTCCCCACTGAAAGATAGGTATTGCAGTTGATGTTTAGGCCTCTAAAGGAAACACACGTGCACACACGTCTATATATATAAACTTATTTATCTATTAGTACATTGGTCATGTGGAATTTTTGTAATTTAGATCTTTATTTAAACATTTGTTTAGTGGAAAGAGTATGGGCCATTGGAAGCCACTTATCATGGGGTGAGCTGGCACTAGTGTCAACTTCTCGGGGCCTGTGTCCTCATCAGTAAAATGGGATGTACTTATCTTGTAGGGATATTCTCAGGATTGAGTGAAATAATGTGACAAAATCTTATGGGTATTCCACAGATGTTGGTACTCTCACTTCTTCCATTCTGACGTTTAAATAACTGAGTAAAATATCTTGGTTGCATGACTTAGTTTGTTAGTGCTTTTATTGTTGGCCACATGCCCTGAGGATTGATAGTGGAATTTATTTTTCTTTCTTTATCAATAGCAAATGCTATTAGCAATGTATTCTTGTTCAGACTTTGGAATGAGAAAACTTTTTTTTAAAGCAGAATTAAGTGGATTTGTTCAGGCGGCTTTCTAAGATCTGGCAAATTTGGACAGGAAAATTAGAATTGCTTTCATAGTGGAGTTCCTACCTGGAACATAGTTGGCAGTGAGGAGGAAGGTTATGCAATTACATACATTCCTTATCTGAGGTTTCGTAAAGCTAAAGCGTATCTTTGTCTGAAACGTTGGAGGAAGTCCCCTACTCCCTTCCTTTCAGTCAAGAAGCTGATTGTGGAATAGGAGATGAGTAAATGAAAATTAATCTGACTTTGGCAATTAGAGAATGAGAAGAATGCTTAACCCCCAGGCATCTGGGCTTGTTTCTGTTTTCCAAAGATCTCAACGGTCATGACCCATTAGTTGTAAGCATTTTTTTTAAAAAAACCTCAAACCAAAAAACAAACAAAAAACTGTAGGTGAAGCCTGGACTGAGTAGCAATTTAAAAGATTTTAGGTTGGTAATAGAATTGCAGAGATAATTTCCACTGGCCAGAATTTTGGGGTTTTGGTTTTACTCATCTACAATTCTTCTTGGTAAAAATTATTATTCTTTTTCAGTCCCTTCTCCCCAAGCTGGCAGGAATGAACTTAAAAACTTAAACTGAATCAAGTCACTTTTCTAGATTTTAGAATAAAATCTAGAGGGCAGTCCCGGTGGCTTAGTGGTTTAGTGCTGCCTTCAGTCCAGGGTGTGATCCTGGAGACCCGGGATTGAGTCCCATGTCAGGCTTCCTGCATGGAGCCTGCTTCTCCCTCTGCTTGTGTCTCTGCCTCTCTCTCTCTCTCTCTCTCTCTGTCTCTAATAAATAAATAAATAAAATCTTAAAAAAAAAGAATAAAATGTAGATTTCTTTATTTGTACTGCTTTCACCTCTTCTTTGGTATTCTTTTCCCCTTCAGTCGTTCCATTATTAACAGCTGGTTTTATTTCAGTGTTTTCAACTTTCCTTACCACCATATCTAAAAAGTACTTTCTGCCCACAAAGCCTCTCCTTTGTTTCCTTTATAACTCAGACAAATTTATAATTACAGTTGACCCTTGAACAATGGGTGGGTTGGGGCACTGAACCCCACACAGCTGAAACCCATATATAAATTTTGTCTCTCCCCAAACATAAAAGCCTGCTGACCATAAGCCTTACCACCGATAACAAATAGCCTGATAACAAATAGCTTTACTGGTAACACATATTTTGTATGTTCTATGTTTTAACTGCTATATTTATACAATAAAGTAAATTAGAAGAAAATGTTATGAAGAAAATCATAAGGAAGAGAAGGGTCCCATGTTCAAGTGTCATCTGTAGTTTGATGGCTTGCTTGCTTACTTGTTTTTGTCTTCCTATGCTCCAAGTTTATAAACCCCAGGAGGGTAGAGACAATGTTTTATTCTTTTTATCTAGCACATGCTGACTGACATATGCTGGTCTTTAATAAGTATTGAGTGAATGATCATTTGATAACTTCTGCATTATAGAGAGATACATTCTTTAGTTCATTTTTTAAATCTTTTTTTTTTTTTTTTTAAATAGTTTTTTTTTTATTATTTATTTAGGATAGTCATACAGAGAGAGAGAGAGGCAGAGACATAGGCAGAAGCGGGCTCCATGCACCGGGAGCCCGACGTGGGATTCGATCCCGGGTCTTCAGGATCGCGCCCTGGGCCAAAGGCAGGCGCCAAACCGCTGCGCCACCCAGGGATCCCCTCATTTTTTAAATCTTAAAGATAACAGACTTTATTGCCCAGCAGTTACAAGTATTAAAATATGTATTTTCTACATAACCTACTGTGAGGTGATCAATGTTAAAATATTTTCATCATCTGTTTCAATGCATATATTTTTTAAAGATTTTATTTATTCATGAGAGACAGAGAGAGAGAGAGAGAGAGAGAGGCAGAGACACAGGGAAGGGAGAAACAGGCTCCATGCAGGGAGCCTGATGTGGGACTCGATCCCAGGTCTCCAGGATCAGGCCCTGGGCTCAATGCGGCGCTAAACCGCTGAGCCACCCAGGCTGCCCTCAGTTCATATCTTCTTGACCAATTCTTTTTTTTTCCATTTTGCCTTTGAGTCTGAAGAATTTTAACCACGATAGTTATGGACTTGAATATTCATCTGCAGCTACCTATATACTCCTAGTGATTTTATCACAGCCATCCTCTAAGTGGTTTCTGGAAAACATGAGGACGGACTTCATTCATCTTCACCTCATAGGCTCTCTAGCACCTGAAAGAGCCCAGCGACTGGCCCACACAGACTGCCACCTGGCCTGCTTGGCTTGGTGGTGCCTCAGGCACCCTCCTCCTTACATAGCTTTGTGGAAAAGAGAATCTTTTTTTTTTTTTTTTTTTAAGATTTTATTTATTTATTCATGAGAGACACAGAGCACAGAGAGAGAGGGAGAGACATAGGCAGAGGGAGAAGCAGGCTCCCTGTGGGGAGCCCAATGAGGGACTCGATCCTAGGACCCCGGGATCACAACCTGAGCCAAAGGCAGACGTTCAGTCAGTGAGCCACACAGGTGCCTGTAAAATGATAAAGGTCAACGTGGGCAAAAAAAATGATTTGGTTCTCTTTTTTTTTTTCCAAGATTTTTTTTTTTAAATGTTGGTGGGGTTTTGTTTGTTTAAGTAATGTCTATATCCAGTATAGGGCTTGAACTCATAATGCCGAGATTAAGAGTTGCATATTCCACTGACTCAACCAGTCAGGTGCCCCAAATAATTTGTTCTGTGGGTTGGATCTTTCAGAATTAACTTAGATGGTGCTGGAAAAACTTTCCCTGATTGGCCAGGGTTGGATTAGATCTCCTTGTTGTTTGGTCTATAACACCATGTACTTGCCTTTTATAGCCATACACTCCCTGCTTAGATTCCCTGAGAGAGAGAGAATTTAGTTTATCATTGTATCCTCAGCCCTCAGATTGGTGCCTGAGACATGGTAGTTGTGTTCAATAAATACTGGTTCAGTGAGAAAGAAGTGTTAAAATTGAGGTATTAAGAACAGTTTTTACACTGGTAGGTTATGGAGCTTATTGGTCCCAAGAATTACTTTGTTCTTTGTTTTCAAGTTAAGTATCATGACATAAGTTTAAAAAAAATCTTAATTATGGAAAATTTCAAGCACATACAAAAATAAAGAGAATAATAAAATGAACCACCACTGTGTGCCTATCATTCAGCTTCAACAGTTGTCAACACATGACCATTCTTGTTTAACCTTGCTCCCCCTTCTTCCTCAATATTTTAAAACAAATCCCAGACATGATATCATTTCATCTGTAAATACTTCAGAAGAGTATAATCAATTTAAGAACTAGTTAACTCTTGGAAAAACCTGATACAAAAATTCCATTTGTCTCCTTGAATCTAATTGTAGATGCCAGCTGGTGAATTTCCATGTGCTAAACCACTCCCAAGGCTTGACTCACTATTGAAAGCATATACTCCATTGTAATTGCTGAGATAGCAGCAGTTTGCTAGAATATATTATCATGGTTGTTTCTATTTGGGTAGAGAGAGGTTACCAATAAGTAAAAACTCATATGTCAGAAATAATTTGGGAGATGTATAAAGACGGATGATACTTTCTGACATTGTGCATTACAGGCCTTTGAGATTTTGCCTGGAAAATGAAAATGAAATATGGTTTGTAGATTATTAGAGTAAATTCCTGTAGTTCTTTGTGAGTGAATTCCTGAGAGTCACAATTAGCAGTAAAATGAAAAGTAATGGTGTCAGAAGGCCCAGAGTTAGATTCCTAAACCTTGGAAGGTTGAAGGTTTAGAACTTGGGCCAGAGGAAAAGTCACATGGCATCGGTAGTGGTTATGGTTAGTTTTATTCTAGAAGTTAAACTTGTGGCCTAGACCTCTGTAAATAGCCTAGGTTAAATAACATTTCCTTTGGGAAGGGAAGAGAGGCACTCTTTTCTTTCAGCAAATATTTTAAAGGATTAAGTACTATCTTGTAAAATTTGAAGATTGGCACCTAGTAAATGGTTGGACTAGAACAGTGTTTTCTCATGATCCCAGTTTTTTGTGGAAAAGCAATGAAACGAGGATGGAAATGATCATAAGCACCTTTAACTATTTAGTCACATAGAAGAATAAGACTGATTCTGAGAGGCTGTGGTGTAAGTCCCAGCCCTGTTAGGACTACAGTTCTGCTTTTTCCTTAGCCTGAATCACCATATGATTTTGATAGGAGATATGATGATAGGAGATATGATGATCATCCCAAGTTAATTCTTGGCAATTTATTTTGAAAATATACTCTTATTTTTGCCTTTATATTCCCATAACCCTTAGGTAATTCCTCTATTAAAATACTTAGTACACAGTGCCTTGAATAGGGATTTTGTCATAATCATCTGTGTATCCTTAACATCTAGCACATGGTCACTTGGAAAATATTTGTTGACACATGATGATCCCTTTCCAGCCTTGAGATGGTATGATTTTGTGATTTCTCCAGTGGCCTGGACCAGAAGAATATGGGAATAGTGCTATTCTGATATAGGCTCCTCTCTGAATTCTTTTTCTTCCTAAATGGTGTTTAGTCTCACACTCTGAACCATTCTCTTCTTTTGGGACCTTCCAGGAAATAGAAGGAGAAAAAAAAAAAAAAAGTTGTGTTTAGAACAAGAAGACTTATGTCAGACTGAAGTTGATATGTTGGGATCACTGGAATCCTCCAGTTGCAGTCAGGATGAAGAATTCAGTGTTCATAATAGATGCCAGGGGCTTGTTCTCTTTTGTTACTCTTCCTCATTTACTGAGATTTGGCTCCATATCTGTGACTGAGGTGGATTTCAGTCTTGATCATCAGGCTTTAAAAGATGTAGTCAGTGATTGGGAATTAACCAGCACCAAATTATGAACATGTCTTTTTTTTCATGGATGTGGTAACTGCTGAAATTAATTTGTTGTAAAACTGTAGAATCTATACCAAATTAAACCTATGGTTTATTATCTAATACAGGATAGTAAAAGAGAAATGTCAAAAACCATTATTTCATCAACCTGTTTATTTGTTGCAAAGTTGGAAGCTGTCTCAAACTCAACATACACAGAACTAAAACGATCCATTTTCCTCCTCTAAACTTTTTCCCCACCAGCAGTTTTCCCTGTCTTATTTTATGGCAACTCTGTTCTTTTAGTTCTGGTCAAAACTTTGGACCTTATATTTCTCTTATACCCCATGTGCAGTCTGCCAGGAAAACTCACTGGACCTGTGTTCAAAATATATCCAAATCAACAACTCACCATCTCTCTTGCTACTACTTAGCCAGTGGTCTAAAGCCACTGTCCTCTCTTGCCTGGATTATTGTAGCATTTCTTTTTTCTTTTTTTTTTTTTTTTATATATTGTAGCATTTCTTAACTGATCTCCCAGCTTCTACTCTTTACTTTTGGCACAGCTGCCTGAATCATTCTCATTATACCTACGTGAGATCATGCCACTCCTCTGTTCAGAAACCCTGCTGTGGCTCCCCATTACACTCTTGAGTAAATACCCATAAGGCCTTATCTTCTCTGGTCTTCTATTAACCTCTCTGACCTTACCTACTGAATCCCCCTTGTTCACTCTGCTGCAGCCACATTAGCTTTCTTGCTATTCCTTGAAGGAGACAGTCCTGCTTCTGCCTTAGGGCTTTTGTAGTGACTGTTTCCTGTGCTCTTCCTCTAGATACCTATATGGCTAACCTTCATCACTGTCAAATCTTGCTTCAATGTCACTTTCTCAGTGAGGCCTACCCTAATCACCTTATGTAAACATAACTCCTTTGCAAAAACACTTCTGATTCCCTTTATTGTGATCTGCCCTTTTCCCCCTAAAACATTCATTATATTTTAAGATCTATATAATTTCTCTCTCATAATTATTCCTTGAAAGTGAGTTTAATGGATTCATTTTATATATCTATAAGCTCTGCTTAAATGCAGGTAGACTTAGAACTTTGGTTATCTCTAAACTAACTTTCTGTCATTTTCAAGCATCCAAAAGAATGCAGAACCTAAAACCAAGAAAAAGAAAAGCAAGTGCCTTAGATAGTCAAGAAAGAATTTTTGAGCATTGTTGACAATTCCTGAGAAGACTTAAAGTGCCAAAAGTGCTGGGAGTAGTTGGTTCTTTCAGAAGTTGAAGGAGTGTGTTGATTAAACTGGCAATGTCTGGTTATAAATAGATGAGCGTTTTTTGAGAAGCATAGGTAAAAGGATGTGCAAGAAAGGCAGAGAAAGTAGAGTATGGTGGTAGTCATAGTGGACAAGATTTGAAGTGACTAGTGCAGGGAATGAGTGGTAGATTCTTGAGAACCATCACGGAGAGCCAGAAGATAAGACACATCTTTGTGGAGTGGAGATGGGCAAGTGCCATAGGAACACTTTCAGATACAAAATATATTAAAGCCATAGACAGAAGGACCCTTTCCTTTGAATGTAAATTAAAACCACAATGAGATACCACTTGAGACTTGTTAGGATAGCTATTATCAAAAACAAAACAAAACAATAACAACAACAACAAAAAAACTGAGGAGAAACTGGAACCCTCGTGCATCATTGGTGAGAATATACACTGGTACAGCCACCGTGAAAAGCAATTTTGGTTCCTCAGAATGTTAAACATAAAATTTCCATACAATTCAGCAATTCTACTCCTGAGTGACACTCAAAAGAATTGAAAGTGGGGACTTAAACAGATACTCCTACATCAATGTTTACAGCAGCATTATTTACAGTAGCCAAAAGGTGGAAACAATCTAAGTGTCCCTCCACTGATGAATGGATAAACAAAATGTGATAATGTACATACAATAGAATGTTATTTAGCGTTAAAAAGGAAATTCTGATACATGCTACAAGGTGAATGAACCTTGAAGACATTATGCTAAGTGAAAGATTCCTGGATACAAAGAGACATATTGTGTGATTTCACTTACATGAGGCTTATAGAATAGGCAAATACATAGAGATAGAGAAAGTAGAGTAGATGTTATCAGGGACCAGAGGGAGGAGAAATGGGGAGTTACTGTCAAACGGGTAGCGTTTCTATTTCGGATGATGAAAAATTCTGGAGATGGATAGTGGTGATGGTTGCACAACATTGTGAATGCACTTGTTGCCACTGAATTGTACACGTTAAGAATGGTTTTTTTTTTTACGTTAAGAATGGTTAATACGGGATCCCTGGGTGGCGCAGTGGTTTGGCACCTGTCTTTGGCCCAGGGCGCAATCCTGGAGACCCAGGATCGAATCCCACATCGGGCTTCTGGTGCATGGAGCCTGCTTCTCCCTCTGCCTGTGTCTCTGCCTCTCTCTAAGAATGGTTAAAATGCTAAATTTTATGTGAAATATATTTTAACATATACTTTAACCCCCACCCCCGAACCCCTCTCCTTTAGGTGTAGCTGTACATGCATGAGAGTGGGAATATGTGTAGGTAGGGCACAGATATGCTGTTCCACAATGAAGGCAGGTGTTCCCCACACGGATGCTCAGACTTCAGTGATGGTGGAGATGTGCTTTCTGGTGGGTGATACAATAACCAGCTAGGTCATTCAGCTCCTTCTCCTGCAGTCACATTTGTAAGCATAGGAGAGTCATTCAGTCATTAAGAAAACGTTATATTTTAGGGGGATTTCCTGGGTGGTTCAGCGGTTTAGTGCCTGCCTTTGGCCCAGGGCATGATCCTGGAGTCCTGGGATCGAGTCCTGCATCCGTCTCCCTGCATGGAACCTGCTTCTTCCTCTGCCTATGTCCCTGCCTCTCTCTCTCCCTCTGTTTCTCATGAATAAATAAAAACACAGAGACAGAGGCACAGAGGGAGGAGAAGCAGGCTCCATGTAGGAGCCTGACACGAGACTTCATCCCAGAACTCCAGGACCACGTCCTGAGCCGAAGGCAGCTGTTTAACTGCTGAGGCACCCAGGCGTCCCTAATGCCTAATTTTTAAAGAAACAGCCTTTATAAAACTTCAGGGCACACACATTTAATTTTTAAATTATTTTCAGTTAGGGAAAGCTTGTAGGTATTTAAATTTTTCTTCTGCTATAATTTCCAAAGCATTTTCTGTCTTAATAAAGCTGTGTGTTCTGTAATATGTAGTAGGATAAATACACTGGACAGGTAATCAGATTCTGGCCCAAGTTTTTATGTTATCAAGTCACTGAACCTCTTCTACTCTGGTTTCCCAACTGAGAATGAAGGGATTGGATTTGTAAACTTCCAGGGTTTAGTTATAAAGTTTTAGTCATTTTATTGGAATTTTTCTAAAGCTAGTAATATAAAAGATTAGAAGAACTTTGTTTATAATACCGTTCACATAAAAATATAATTCATTTCAGTGTAGCATAAGACTGGATTCTAAAGGGGCTTAGTCAGTGGATGACTAAAACAACTTTTTTATAAGAAGGTCTCGTTTAGAAGTCAGTTTCAAAATGCATTCTCTGACAACATTGAACTAAAAATCCTGGATCTCATTTTGATGTTAATAATTGTAAGTAATTTGTCATTATCTTATATCTTCTTTCTATTCATCTATTTTTAAAAGATAACTCATCACTGTGTAGGAGTTGACTTTTTCTGTTATGGCTTCCCTAGAAATACTACTGCTTTAGTCTTTCTCCCTTAAGTGCCTTTTCCTGAGAATAAAGGATTGAGTTCATACCTTTGCATAATGATTTAGAGAGTATTTTAAGCTTGGCATGTTAAAACCTGGCTGACTCCATTAATATGTGGACAAACTAGCACATTAGAATTTTTTAAGTTCCAAGCCACAAGTTGTGCTTTAAATGAACATGGGCATGTATACAATTAATATTTAAGCCTTGAATAGCACAGACATTCAAAATGCCCGTTGCCCTGGGTGACTGGTTTTCAGCAAGGCTCTTGCTTGCCCTGCACATTTCTTCCTCTGCTTTGAACAGTGCCAGGAGCAGAGTCAGGAGAGGGTTTATTCCTTTGGCGCTCTGCTACTCTTTGCTTTCGGCAGGCAAAAAGGCTGCTGTTTTACTTCTTAAACTCCTACCATATGGAAAGTTTCTATAAATAAATCTTGGATTTATGATTGGACTTCTAAATTTGTAACCTCCACGATCCATGGCTAAAGCCAATATAAATACCTATTTAAACATGCAGACTGCATACAAAGCTGTGGCACTATTTCCCTGAGAATGGTCTCCAGCCACAATATCTAAATTATCAATTCAGTTAATTTTTTCTGTCTCAGTTGGCATGAATGAAGACCTCATTTTGTTGTTAAGCAAAAAGTAGTGAGCCTGGTAGTTTTTAGTGAATCCACTTTGACTTTTTTTTTTTTTCACTTTGACTTTTTGTACATGAATTGTTGGCATAGTTATATAGCAGATGTATTCATGAAAATGTATAAGTGCATTAGATTTTGACAAACGATCATTTAAATGTACTAAAGGAACTGACGTTTTAGAGGAATCCTTTTATTATTTATTTTGTAAATTTGGGTCAATGGTATTTCAGTCAACAATACTATAACGGGCACCTGTTATGTGCCAGACACTGTGTTAGGTCTTAGGGCACATTGAGTTGTATGAAAGATGATTCCTGTTCAGACAAGTAAGAGAAAAAGAAAGAGGAAACGTGGGGACAATAAAATGTTTTATCGCTCTAATGGAAAAATGGACAAATGCCATGTGAGTGTGGTGGAGAGGCAAGTAAATTAACTCTGGGGAGTTGGGAAAGGCTTTAGAAAAATGTTTCAATTGAACCTTTAATAATAAAAATGACTTCTAACTAGCTGTAGTTTATTGAGTGCCTACTGTTTACTAGGATTAGTTAATGCTACCTACCAGGGAAAGGGGTAGGGGGGGCATTTTATGCAGTAAGAAAACTGTGGAACTATTAAAGATTGTATATCCCAGAAGTAAGAAGTTTGGTACAGCTAATGGAAAGAGGAGGGAGATCAGTGGCTGGGTGCTTCAGATTATGAAGGACCTCAGATACACAATGTGTCCCTGCCACCCTGTTTTTGGTCACATTTCCTTGCCTTTCTCCTCTCTTTGATGTACCTTTTTTTTAAAGGTCTAGCTTTTATGTGAAGCTTTCCTCCCCTTTTGTCAAAGCTTATTGTTTTTACTGAATAGTTGTACAAGAGAGTATACCTCATAAAAGGGCATTCCATTTTTTTTTTAAGATTTTATTTGTTCATGAGAGAGACAGAGAGAGAGAGAGAGAGAGAGAGAGAGAGAGAGAGACTGGCAGAGGGAGAAGCAGGCTCCGTGCAGGGAGCCTGATGTGGGACTCGATCCCAGATCTCCAGGATCAGGCCCTGGGCTGAAGGTGGCGCTAAACCGCTGAGACACCGGGCTGCCCAAGGGCATTCCATTTCTTGAACCATTTCTTGTAGTATAGTCTGATCTCCTCAACTAGTTTCTCTTAAAAGACAGGATAAATCCTCTTTAGCACCTGGTATAGTGCTCAGCACATTGTGAGAACTCAAGAAATACATAATGAATGGATGAATATGGAACATTTGTAGATATATCAGCTATTGAGACAGCCCAGCTACAGTGGTCGAGATCACCTACATTTATTTAAAAGGCATTTCTTAACACCAGTAAGAGCAATTTTCAGAGGTATAGGTCAGTTGTGATTTGGATGTAAAATGACTTAAGAGTAATCAACTCACAGGGTTGTTGAAGATTAAATTAGAACATTTAAATGCTTAGAACAGTGCCTAGCATATATAGTAAGTGCTCAGTCAAGTGTTACCTATCACTTAGCTCCACCTATCTGGGCGTTTTTGCCAGTGACAGAACTCAACGACTGTTGTAGGCATGAAGAGGATAGAAAGGAGATAAACAGCTTCATACCTTTGAAACCAAATGCCCTTTAGGAACTGGAAGAACTGCTTATATTGCATGAACTTTTATTTTTCTGTTTGTGTTTTAGTGATCGAGGGGTATGGTTGGCATGGAATTGAATTTCATCTGTCTGTGGGAGTTGTAAACAAGGTAGGTTCCAGGTTTATTTACATTTCCCTGCTCCTTTCCTAAGCTGTTCTGTTAATATTTACAGTTCTGAACTATAGAATAGATCAGATTTGATTATTGTTTAAGGATGCACTCTCATAGCCCCGTGATGGTCTACATACAGTATCTTGTTAAAATTTATTGTTGTGGACTAATGTTGTGGACTACATACAGTATCTTGTTAAAATTTATTGAATGCCGAGAAACAGCATAAGCAGTTACGCATTTTGGTGGTTGTATTGCAGAACCATGAATTTACACATGTGTATACAAACCATGATCCAGTCCTTGGAGGGCAGAAGCTCTTGTATTAGAGCCATTGTGTAAACTGACTTGGGGTAATGGGCTAGGTAATTCTTCTGGTCACTTTAATGTTCTGTAGCTTATGTGAATAGTAGACTAAATGCAACAGAGGGCCTGTTTTGACAGTAGCCAGGCCATCATGGCAATTATAAATTTTGTTACTGGTGACAGAATCTGTCTATCTGCAACCACTAGAGTTTGATTTGACGGTAACATGCTTGTGTTCCTATCTTAAGCTCTGGGCTAAACAAAAATACAGCAGATATGGCTTTGGCTCCTGTATCTGTCTTCTGTCAGATGCCTGCAGAAAGCTATAGATGGCAGCTTCACACAGCTCTGCAAACCTATTTCCGTCATAACATTTCCTGTCAAAGTAAGGTAGTGCTGGTTCACGTAGTTCTAGTTTTCTGTGTTCTTAGGTATGTGGAGATCCCATTGCTCATGATTGCAGGAAACTTGGATCACTCAGAGAGTGAACTTGATAGCCAAAAAGATGGTGACACTACTCCCTACAATCCCTCCAACCAGGAATCCTATGAACTTTGTAGAGGGTCCAGAGGTTGCTGACAATCTTGGACTCTTGTACCTGCAGGTAGAACAGCAAAAATTCTTGAGATTCTTGCTCTCAGTCACAAAGAACAGTAATCATAAATACGTTGCTACAAGGAAACAGTTGAGTTACTTTTTTTTTTTTTTTAAGTAAACTTTATGTCTGATGTAGGGCTTGAACTTACAACGCTGAGATCAACAGTTGCATGCTCCAGCAACTGAGCCAGCCAGGTGCCCCATTGAGCTACTTTCTGTAGCAAAAGGAACATGGTCCTTGGAATTGACACTGCTGCCTAGGAAGAGAGGTAGAAGAGTTGATGAAAGTTTAATTTCCTTCATTATCATCTGGAGGCCTGAATGTCATGTCTGGTCTGGATGGTCACTCAGGAAATTATCTTCTTTCTGTTTTCCTGCTTTTTATTGGGGATAGTATAAATAAGAACTATTTCATGGAACTACTGTAAGGATTAATGGAAAGGAAAGAAACTAAAATTTATTGAATGCCTAAGGATTAGGCATGCTACTGGAAATTTTCACAATGTGTTCTTTTACTGAAACATACAAAGTTCATTGATATGTACTTTTTCAAGTCTAAGTGGATGACATCATGGATATCACTTCCTTGAACTATTCTGATCTTTTTTGTAGCCACTTAGAAGGAAGAGGTTTAGATATTGATACATGTTACTTCATATATGTTTGCTAGAACCTTCTTTTATGAAGGAAAAAAAAATACCTACATGAGTTAGTGGAATTTTTTTGTTTTTGTTTTTATCTGGAAAATAAAAACAGGCTTGCTACTGATTTAGCCAAAGGCAGAAAGGAGACTAGCAGATCTGAAATTAGAGACACCTTAGCTGTTTTGGGAAGTTGAGACTCTTGAGCCAGGCTTTGCTGAAGTCAGAGTAGGTTAATATTTTCATAGCTCAAAGCAAATGTGAATTGTGGTTGTTTATAGGTGCAGTTTTGCTTGGTCTCTGTAGTTGCACATGGGTGAGTAAAATACAGTGCTGCTGTGTTGGGCAACTTCTGCAAAAGCCCCTGAACCAATGCAAATTAAACTTCTCCAAAAATACCAAAAAATTCCCCATTTGGATCTTTTGCTGGCTGAGGGAATTGACTGTTGTCAGCTTGCTGGTAAAGAAATTGTCATACATTCTTTTGGAATGATTCTAGATTTGATTTTTTTGCTTTAAAATTTCCTCTTGAAATTCTTCTCTGATAGGAGATACCATCTCTACATCTCAGACATATGGGATTAGAATAAATTGTTACCTCTCTCCCAGGTGATAGGAAATTAAGGTGGAGTATTTCTTTCCCTGATTCCACATTTAATGTCTCCAAATCTATTGTCTTTTTACTCTTAAAATAGTAAGCTTTTGTGGTCTTAGCAAGATTTATATAGAGTTACCTAGTGACACAATACTGTCCTTTATTGGGCTGAAATGGAAACATTAATATTTCTTAATATGTGACAATTTTCATTTTTATTTTCCTGTCTATTGAATGAATTATTGTACTTTTTCTCTTGGCTACTTCTTTCTTCGGTCAGGAACTGTAATAACAAAATTCTCCCTTCTTGCTTCAGCAGACAAATACCACTTTTTTTTTTAAGATTTTATTTAGGCTCAGCGGTTTGGCGCCTGCCTTTGGCCCAGGGCGCGATCCTGGAGTCCCTGGATTGAGTCCCACGTCGGGCTCCTGGCATGGAGCCTGCTTCTCCTTCCTCCTGTGTCTCTGCCTCTCTGACTCTCTGTCTCTGTCTCTCATAAATAAATAAATAAATAAATAATAAATAAATAAATCTTAAAAAAAATATTTTATTTATTCATGAGAGACACAGAGAGAGGCAGAGGCGTAGGCAGAGAGAGAAGTAAGCTCCATGCAGGGAGCCCGACGTGGAACTCCATCCCGGGACTCCAGGATCACACCGTGGGCCAAAGGCAGGTGCTCAACCACTGAGCCACCCAGGTGTCCCACAAATACCACTTTTTTTTTTTCAAATACCACTTTTTAAGTAATAGCTTTATTGATGTGTAATTTATATACTGCAAAACTTACCTCTTTAAAGTGTACAAGTTAATAATTTTAGTAAATTTGTAGAGTTGTGCAACTGTTACTACACTCTGGTGTTATATTCCCAGCTCCCCAAAAAGATCCCCTGTAAGACTCTTAACCATAGGAAACAAACAGAGTTGCTGGAGAGGATGGGGGGATGGGATAGCTAGGTGATGGATATTAAGGGAGGCACGTGATGTAATGAGTACTGGGTATTATATAAGACTGATGAATCACTAAACTCTACCTCCAAAACTAAAAATACAGTGTATGGTAATTAATTGAATAATAAAAAAGATCCCTCGTAAACATGACTTTCTAACTTTATATCCTATACAAGTTTTGCTAAGTTCTGTATCAGATTTAATCTTCTTCTGACAAAGTTTTCCCATTGCTTATTTCCCTCCTTATTTTTGTATTAGTTGCTTACTGCAGGTCAACTGTCTCTCTCTGCCTGTCTCTTTCTCTCTGTCTCTCTATCTCTCATAAGTAAATAACTAAATCTTTTTAGTTATTAATCTTTTTTTTTTTTTTTTTTTTTAATTCATGAGACAGGCAGAGAGAGATGCAAGCTCCCTACAGGGAGCCCAATGTGGGACTTGATCCCTGGACCCTGGGATCATGCCCTGAGCTGAAGGCAAATGCTCAACCGCTGAGCCACCCAGGGGTCCCAAAAGTGTAACCTTTCTTGAATAGTGGCTTTAGCTTTTGTTTGAAGTTTTTTTTTTTTTTTTTCCTTGAAAGACTATTCTATAATACTTCAGGCCTTTCAGTAAAAGCTCTAGTATTTGGGCACCTGGGTGGCTCAGTTGGTTAAGCGCTTAACTTTTGATATCAGCTCAGGTCATCATCTGAGTTGTGAGATCGAGCCCTGCATTGGGCTTTGTGCTCTCAATAAATCTTTAAAAAGAAGTTCTTGTATTCTTGGTTTCCTGTTTACTTATTTGTTTTTAAAGGGAATCATTTAAAAAAATAAAAAGAATTAAGGGAATCATTTATCTGGTTATTTTTCTTCGTATATGTGGATTAGCTATTTGCTAATTGGAGAATTTTGCTCTGTACATGAATGTTCAGTTGCTTAGTAAATAAGGTAAATGAATATACTAGTACACACGGACTTTTAAAAGTTTTTTATTTTTAAAGATTTTATTTTATTTTTTTAAAAGATTTTATTTATTCATGAGAGAGAGAGAGAGAGAGAGGGAGGGAGAGAGAGAGGGAGAGAGGCAGAGACACAGGCAGAGGGAGAAGCAGGCTCCATGCAGGGAGCCTGACGCAGACTCAATCCCGGGACCCAAGATCATGCCCTGGGCCAAAGACAGGCACTAAACTGCTGAGCCACCCAGGGATCCCCCAAAGATTTTATTTTTAAGTAAACTCTACATCCAGTGTTGGGCTTGAACTTATAACCCTGAGATCAAAAGTGGAATGCTCTACTGACTGAGCCAGCCAGGTACCCTGAAAACTTTTAAAAGTTTTATTGGAGAATTAATTAATTCAATAAATTATCTGTTTCAGCATAGCAAATTATTCTAAAACTCAGCAGCTTACAACAATAATAAGCGTTATCTCAGGGCACCTGGGTGGCTCAGAGCATCTGCCTTTGGTTCAGGTTGTGATCCCAGGGTCCTGGAATTGAGTCTCAAATCAGGCTCCCTAGAGGGAGCCTGCTTCTCCCTCTGCCTGTGTCTCTGTCTCTCTTTGTATGTCTCTCATGAATAAAATAAAATATTAAAAAACCAAGAAACCAAAAACACAGAACAACATTGTGTCATATTGTTTCTGTGGCTCAGGAATTTAGGAGCAGCTTAACTGAGTGATTCTGGCTTTGAGGTTACATTCATAATGTTTGCTGGTGCTCTGGTCATCTGAAGACTTGACTGGGGCTGGAGGATCCATTTCTAAGCTTACTCACATGGCTGTGGCAGGAGACCATGGTTTCTCACTGGCTATTGGCTAGAGGCTTCATTTCCTTTGCAGATAGACCTCTATGTAGGATTGCTTGAGTGTTATCATGACAGAGCAGCTGGCTTCCTTCTACAGCTCTCTCTATGGATTTGGTTGTTCTAGGTGTTTCATAGAAATAGATTCATACAACATATGCTTTTTTGTAGACTGGCTTCTTTCACTTAGCCTCATGTTTTCAAGTCTCTTCTATGTTGTAGCAGATGTCAGAACTTCATTCCTTTTTTTTTTTTTAAGATTTTATTTATTTATTCATGAGAGACACACACACACAGAGAGGCAGAGACACAGGCAGAGGGAGAAGCAGGTTCTCTGTGGGGAGTCCAATGTGGGACTCGATCCCAGGACCCTGGGATCACGGCCTGAGCTGAAGACAGATGCTCAACCACTGAGCCACCTGGGTGCCCCTGAACTTCATTCCTTTTTAAGGATGAATAATACTTCATCGTATGGATATACCATATTTTAAAAATCCACGTATCAGTTAATGGACATTTGGGTTGTTTCTAGCCTTTGGCTCTTAAGAATAATGCTACTATGACTATTTGTGTACAGGTTTTCATGTGAATGCATGTTTTCTCATCTCTTAGGTAATATACCTAAGAGTTGAAGCCTATATATTTTTATCCCTCTGTGTTACTGTAGTATAATTCTAACTGGACTTGTCACCTCTTTAAATTGCCTTTCACTTGGCTATCCAGGTGATTTTGCTGACATGGAGATTTAATCACATCATATCTCTATTTCTGTGTTTTCAGTGGCTCCTTGTAGCTTTCAGGAAAAAGTCCAAACTCACCTTATCACACAAGCCATTTATGATCTGGCTCCTGCTTTCCTTTAAGTTTTTCCTGCCGTACTTTTCATTCTTGTTCACTTAACCTCAGCTGATGACATGCTTTTTCCTATTAATGTTTTCATGTTTCTACCATTGTCTCAAATGGTTAATTACTCTCTTTGAATAGGAAATAACTATTGTTCTTTAGAAATCATCTCTGGTCCCATTTGTGGTAAACTTTATTTTCTTTGTTTAATTTAAATACACCTTCCCTGTGCTCTTACAGTACCTTTACCATACTGCTTATCACACTATTCTCTGGACATGGATTCCTGTTTGCTTCTCTAGATAGACTGCAAAAACCCTGAGGGAAGAAGCCATATCTTCTTTGACTTAGTATCTCTAGGCCTAATAGTAACACACAAAAGTAGCTAGTATCTATTGGGTTGTTTAGTATATAGATGCCAGGCAATATTATAGCATTTTACATTTGTTGTGTTACCTAATCTTCACTACAATCCTTTAAATTAGGTACTATTATTGCCTTCCCTTTATTTTTTAATTTTTAATTTTTTTTTTAGAGATTTTTGTTTATTTATTTGAGAGAGAGAGAGTGACAGAGCAACAGAGAGCATGAGTGGGGAGGAGAAGGAGAAGCAGGCTCCCCACTGAGCAGTGAGCCTGATGCAGAGCTTGATCCCAGGACCCCAGGATCATGACCTGAGCTGAAGGCAGACTCTCAACTGACTGAGCCATCCAGGTGCCCCTATTATTTTCCCTTTAAAAATGAAAATATCAAAGCACAGAGAGATTGAGTAATTTGCTAAAAGTTACACAAATAGCAAATGGTAGACCTGGCATTTGGTAGTGCTGGGATTTGAACCTGCACTCTCTGATTCCAGGGCCTTTGTTCTTATTTGTATTGCTGCCATAGAGTCTGGCACATAGATATTTAATAAATATTGGTAGGTGAATGAACACTCATTGTTTCTGCATGCAGAACTTTGCTTACTTGGTTCCTGCCAATACTATGTTTGTACTTGGGGTTATAATGACAGAAAGATAGAGGTTTGAATCACAGTGGTCTGAATTCCTGTCCTGCCCCCCCATGACTTCTGCTTCTTGATTCATTTCTTTTCTTTTCCTACTTTTACTAAAGAGAATGATTTTTTTTTTTTTTAAGATTTTATTTATTCATGAGAGACACACAGAGAGAGGCAGAGACACAGGCAGAGGGAGAAGCAGGCTCCATGCAGGGAGCCCAACGTGGGACTCGATCTTGGGTCTCCAGGATCATGCCCTAGGCTGCAGGTGGCGCTAAACCACTGCGCCACCGGGGCTGCCCGAGAATGATTCTTTTTTTCTAAAATTTATTTATTTGAGAGAGAGAGATAGAGAGAGAGAGAGAGAGAGAGAGAGAGAGAGAGAGAGAGAGGGAGAGAGAACATGTGCTCCAGTGCAAGGCAGAGGAGAGAAGGAGAGAGCGAGAATCTGAAGCAGACTCCTCGCTGAGAGTGGAGCCCAATGCAGGGCTTGATCTCAAGACCCTGAGATCATGACCTGGGCTGAAATCAAGAGTTAGGTGCTCAACTGACAGCACCATCCAGGAGCCTCACCAAAGAGAATAATTCTGTTATTCTGCCTTAATTCCTTAGGTAATACTTACATTAAGATTCCTGAATTTTGTGTCTTGGATTATTTTCTGCCCCAGTCTTTTATTTTGATGACATTTAAACCTTCAGAAAAGTGTTAAGAATGGTAGAGTGGTCAGCAATATACCCTTTTGACTAAATTTATCAATTTTGAACATGTTGCCACATTTTTGTGTTCTCTCCACACACACATACATGCATGCATACATGCACACATATTTATATTTTGCTGAAACATTTTAGGGTTACTTGCAGACATGATACTTTGCTCTTAAATATTTTGGCATTGATTTCCAGAGAATAAAGAGATTTCTCTTATCCACTTGCAGTACAGTTACTATACTCAGGAACTTTATTTAGTATTGATATATTATCATCTAATGTACAGTCTATATTGTATGTTTCCCTGGTTTTAATAATGTTGTTTACTTTATGTTAAAGCTTTGAGATCTAGAATTCAGTCAAGGATTACATTGCATTTAGTTGTCCTGTCTTTTAGCCTAAAACAGTTCCTAAAGCCTGGTTTTAAGAAGGGAGAGGTGTCTTTCATGACATTGACATTTTGAGAGATGAGCTGTTTTGTAGACTATTCTTCAATTTGAATTTATCTTTCTCCTCCTGAGTTGCTTCAGGATAAATATTGTAGGCAAGATGTTTTGTCTTTTTTAGTGCTGCACATCAGGAGGGCCACAATGGTAGTTTCATTAAATCTCATGTTAAATCTCACTTTGGGTTAAGTTTCTGTCTACCAGATTTACCCATTGGGTAGGTGCCTTTTCTCCTTTGTAATATATAATTGATTTGAGTAAAAATTATTTTTTAAAAATATCTTTTGTACATAAGTAACATGTGGTTGTCACAATTAAATGCCACCTAGGCAACAAACTAAACGGGCTAACAGTGTTTTAAAGTTGAGTATTGGGGGGCAGCCCCCGTGGCTTAGCGGTTTAGCGCCGCCTTCAGCCCAGGGTGTGATCCTGGAGACCCAGGATCAAGTCCCACGTCGGGCTCCCTGCATGGAGCCTGCTTCTCCCTCTGCCTGTGTCTGTGCCCCCCCCCCTCATGAATAAATAAATAAATAAAATCTTTAAAAAAAAATAAAGTTGAGTATTGGGACATCTGGGTGGCTCAGTGGTTGAGTGCCTGTCTTTGACTCAGGGTGTGATCCCGTGGTCCTGGGATTGAGTCCCACATTGGGCTCGCTGAATGGAGCCTGCTTCTCCCTCTGCCTGTGTCTCTGCCTCTATTTCTCATGAATAAGTAAATAAAATCTTAAAAAAAAAAGTTGAATATTATGTCCAAGGTTATATGTACAAAATGGAGATCACAGGTCATTTAATTTGAGCTTCTTTGTAATGTGAACTTTTAAGTACAGGGTTTTTTGTTTTGTTTTGTTTTTTAAGTACAGAGTTTAAATTTGATTGCTGAAGAGCCTTGGGTTGAAAATCTAGTTTTTTTTGGTCGTAGGAATTTTTGCTGAGAACTTTTTCCTAATTGTACTTTAGTGGAGTATTAACATTTTTCATAGTTTTCAGACAAATTCTTTCCTGCTTTTATTAATTTTATTTTTTCCCACTTATTATTTTTATTTATTATTTTTTTAGATGGGGTAGGGGCAAAGGAAGAGGGAGAGAATCTTAAGTGGACTCCACACTCAGTGCAGAGCCCAAGGCTTGATCCCCAGACCCTGAGATCATGACCTGAGCTGAACTCAAGAATCGGATGCTTGGGGCAGCCCAGGTGGCTCAGCGGTTTAGCGCTGCCTTCAGCCTAGGGCCTGATCCTGGAGACCCAGGATCAAGTCCCACATCAGGCTCCCTGCATGGAGCCTGCTTCTCCCTCGGCTTGTGTCTCTGCCTATCTCTCTGTGTCTCTCATGAATTAATACATTAAAAAAAAAATCTTAAAAAAGAAAAAAGAATTGGACACTCAACCTACTGAGCTACCCAAGCACCCCTCTTTTTTTTGCTTTTAAAATCTCTTCCTCCCATCTTATGTGTGCCTTGAAACAATACAGCCTTTAGTGAGAACTCTGGCATTAATCTGAATTTGAACCCTGGCTCAGCCACTTAATCACTAGGAGATCTTGAACAGGTTGTTCAACTTCTCTGTACCTCAATATTCTCCTCTCTGTAATGGGGGAAATAATAATGCCCTCATAAGATTGCTGCAAGAATTGAATAAGCATTTGCTACTTTCTGGTCACAAGTATTTAGTAAGTGTTACATATTCTTTTCAATCTGATAAAACTGGTCACGTATAATTCAGTGACTGTCCCTTAAATCTGTGCACTAGACATGTATACATAAACACATAAAATATACTTGTAGACTTTGTTCAAGGAAATAATCTTAGATATTGCTTCTCTAATTCTCTCCTTTCTTTGTGAAATTTGGGGGAAATGGAGATAAAGATTTAACTTAGAAGGCTTGGGGGATCCCTGGGTGGCGCAGCGGTTTGGCGCCTGCCTTTGGCCCAGGGCGTGATCCTAGAGACCCGGGATCGAGTCCCACGTTGGGCTCCCGGTGCATGGAGCCTGCTTCTCCCTCTGCCTGTGTCTCTGCCTCTCTCTCTCTCTATGTCTATCATAAATAAATAAATAAATCTTAAAAAAAAAAAAAAACACTTAGAAGGCTTGTAGAATCCATACGTTAATCTTTTTTTTTTTTCTTGGATGTTTACATTTGCTGCATACCATTTTTAAAAATAACAGCCAAGGACTGCCTGTGGTAGGAAAAAAATGGTAAATATTCTCTTTATTTCGGGCTATATGATCTTAATGCTACCTTGGAAATAGTTAAATTCAAGGCACTGGTAGCTGGCTGACATCTCTGCCCTGAATTGGAGGCTACAATTCATTATGTGACAATTAGTTGATCTAAGGAGAGTATCAGCTAAATTTTTTAGTGTTTCTTAATGGCAGAGGTACCGTATCTCCAGAGGGTAATTGGAAAAGTATGGGACCATTTTTGGTTGTTGCAATGTCTATGGAGGAGGGAGGATATACCACTAGCATTTAGTGGTCAGGGACCAAGGATAACAGTCCAAAACAAGAATTATCCACCACAAATGCCATTAGCATTGTTCAGACACTGAGCTACTTAAACCTAAAGGCTTGGTGAATTGATAGATACAATTTTATTTTATCTCAGTTATTAAAAAAGGATTGTTGCTTAAGGCGGGGCGTTTTCTTTTTTTTCTTTAAAGATTTTATTTATTTATTCACGAGAGACACAGAGAGAGAGGCAGAGACATAGGAAGAGGGAGAAGCAGGCTCCATGCAGGGAGCCCAATGTGGGACTCAATCCCAGAACTCCAGGATCACACCCTGAGCCAAAGGCAGATGCTCAACTGCTGAGCCACCCAGGTGTCCCCAGGCAGGAAGTTTTCTGAAAAAAATATTTCAGAGCTGTAATATATATACTCTCTATTCTTCAAGGAGAATTAGGCCATATTTTCTCACTTGGGGGAGAGTAAGGTATTTTACTTGAAATTCAGAAAGTATTGTTATGCATTGTAAATATGCATCGATTGGTGTTTAATCCCTAAAATTTGGAGTAGTTAAATGGTTAAAATTGGGTGGTGGTAAAAGAAAATTGATGTTACATTTCTTTAGTAATCTTTGTATCTCCATGATTGGTAGAAATAACATAATTTATGCCTGGCATTCTAGCAATGCTTGAATATTGCTTGTACTGTTCCTTTTTTTTTCTCCAGTGACCAAATGATGTATTTTTTTGGTAGATCAATAAGATTATATTAAGAATGTAATTAAACTTATTGTGGCTTGTTTCACTTGAGCCTAATGAAGGACTTTGACAAAGATTTTAGGGAAGGTAGTAAGTATTCCTAGCTTCCAGGCAAGGATTCTCAAGTTTTTTTGGCTATGACTCATAATTAAGAGACATATTTTATATTGGCACCCAATTGTATGCATAAGCATATGGATACTTGAAACAAAAGTTTTATGAAATGATACCCTTACTACATGTGGTACAATCTGATAGTTTTTATTTTAATTAATCGCAAAATGTTGATCTTGGTCTTTTTCTTTTTCTTTTTTTAAGATTTTATTTACTTATTAGATAGAGCCAGAGAGCACAAGCTGGTGAAGGGGGGATGGCAGAGGGAGAAGGAGATGTGGGGATCCTGGGATCATGACCTGAACAACTGAGCCATCCAGGTGCCCCTTGATCTTGCTCTATGATTTTGTGACCAGTGTATTACAAATTGCAATTTGAACAATTCTGTTGTAGGATATATAACGCAAGCTTTAAAATAATGTCCCAATTGTGACTTTTTTTTCTTAAAACTTATAAGAACAGTTAAGATGAGATCTGTCCTGTTAACAGATTTTTAAGTGTACAATATAGTAATGTTATCCATATGCACGATGTTGTATAGCAGATCTCCAGAACTTACTCGTCTTGCATAACTGAAATTTTATACCCATTGATTAGCAGCTTCCTCTTTAATCTTCTCCCTCGTCCCTGACAAACACCATTTTATCCTTTTCTTATATGAGTCTGACAATTTTTAAAATATATTTTTATTTATTCATGAGAGACAGAGAGACATAGGCAGAGGAAGAAGCAGGCTCTCTGCAGAGAGCCTGATGCGGGACTCAATCCCAGGAACCTGGGATCACGACTGGAGCCAAAGGCAGGTGCTCTTTTCAGTACCTGGTATAAGTGAAACCATGGTATTTGTGATGGTATTTGTCCTGTAACTGACTGGCTTATTTTCCCTAGCATAAAGTCTTCAAGATTCACTTGTGTTGTTGCATATTAGAGGAATTCCTTCTTTTTTTAAGGCTGACAAATAATTCCATTGTATGTATATACCACATTAAAAAAAATCCATTAGTCTATTAGGTTGTTTCCACATCTTGCCTGTTGTGAACAGTGATGCATTGACACAATAGTGGTACTTCCTCTTCAAAATCCTGACTTCAATTATTTTCGAAAAATACCCTGAAGTAGGATTGTTAGATATTATGATGTTTTTATTTTTAATTTTTTTGAGGAAATTCCGTGCTGTTTTCATAATGGCTACCATTTTGCATTCCCACCAACAGTGTACAAGTGTTCTAGTTTTCTCTACATCCTTGTTGTCTTTTGTTTTCTTGATAGTAGACATCCTTACAGGTATGTGGTGGTAACTCATTGTGGTTTTGTGCTATTCTTTGGGGAATGTCTATTCAAGTTCTTTGCCTGTTTTGAAATTGGATTATTAGTTTTTTTGCTATTGAGTTGTAGGAGTTCCTAATATATTTTGGAGATTAACCCCTTTTCAGATATGTGGTTTACAGATACATTATTCTCATTATATAGTTTGCCTTTTCCCCTCTATTAATTGTTTCTTTTGCTGTGCAAAAGCTTTTTTAGTTTGATACAGTCCCATTGGTCTGTTTGCTTTTGATACCTGTGCTTTTGGTACTATTTCTGTGAAGTCACTGTCATGACTAATGTCACGAAGCTTTTCCCCTATGTTTTCTTCTGGGACTTTTATAATTTGAAGTCTTATATTTAAGTCTTTAATCCATTTTGATTTGATTTGATGTATGGTGTAAGATGGGTGTCCAAAATCATTTTTTTAAAGGTGATCCTTTTTTTTTTTTTTTAAAGATTTTATTTATTTGACAGAGAGATAAAGCATGCCAGTGGGGAATCTGATGTAGGGCCCTATCCCAGGACCCTGGGTCATGACCTGAGCCCAGTGCAGATGCTTAACCAACTGAGCCACCCAGGCACCCCCATAATCATTCTTTTGCATGTGGATATTTAGCTTTCTTGAAATCGGGAAATGTAATGCTTCCAGCTTTGTTCTTTTTCAAGATTGTTTTGGCTATATGGACTTTTTTGTTATTTTATATGGATTTTAGGCTTGTTTTTTTCTCTGTGAGAAACACCATTGGGATTTTTTTTCTTTCTTTCTTTTCTTTTCTTTCTTTCTTTTTCTTTCTTTCTTTCTTTCTTTCTTTCTTTCTTTCTTTCTTTCTTTCTTTCTTTCTTTCTTTCTTTCATTTTTAAAGATTTTATTTATATATTCATGAGAGACACAGAGAGAAAGAGAGGCAGAGACACAGGCAGAGGCAGAAGCCGGCTCCACACAAGGGAGCCTGATGTGGGACTCGATCCCTGGTCTCCAGGATCACACCCTGGGCTGAAGGCGGTGCTAAACTGCTGAGCCACCCGGGCTGCCCACCATTGGGATTTAAAAAAAAAAAGATTTTATTTATTTATTCATGAGAGACACACAGAGAGAGAGAGAGAGAGGCAGAGAGACACAGGTGGAGAGAGAATCAGGCTCCACACAGGGAGCCGGTTATGGGACTCCATCCCAGGACCCTCGGATCACACCCTGAGCCAAAGGTAGACGCCCAATCACTGAGCCACTTAGGCGTCCCCACCATTGGGATTTTGATAGGGATTTCATTGAATCTGTTAATTGATTTGGGTAGTATGGACATTTTAATAATACACAAACACAAATCCACAAACATGGGATGGCTTTCCATTCATTTGTCTCTTTAATTTCTTTCATCATGGTGTTATAGTTTTTAGCGAATAAGTCTTTTACTTCCTTAAATTTATTCCTTAGTATTTTATTCTTTCTGATGTTGTTGTAAATGGGATTCTTTAACTAATTTTTGTTTTAGATCATTTATTAGTATATGTTGATTTTATATCCTGCAACTTTACTGGATTCGTTTACGAGTTGTAACAGTATTTTTCTTTTTTTTTGTAGTTTTTGGGATTTCCTGTGTATAAGATCAGTTGTGTCTGAAAATAGGGACAATTTTACTTCTTCCTTTCTGATTTGGATGCCATTTATTTATTTGGTTGTTTGTTTACTTATCCTTGCTGCATTGCTCTGGTTAGGACTTCCAGTATGTTAAGTAGAAGTGGTGAGAGTAGGCATCATTAACCTGTTCTTGATCTTAGTAGAAAAGTTTCAGTATTTTACCATAGAGTATGATGGACTTTTTTGTGTATGGCATTTATTATGTTGAGGTCATTTCCTTTTATTCTTAGTTTGTGGAGAGGTTTTTTTTTTTTTTTTGGTGGAGAGTTTTTATTATGAAATAGTGTTGTATTTTATCAGATGCGTTTTCTGAATCTATTGAGATGATGTGATTTTTTTTAAGGTTTATTTATTTATTTTTAGAGCCTGTATGTGAGCAGGGGAAAGGGCCCAGCGAAAGGGAAACAAGCAGACTCCCTGCTGATCGGGGAGCCTGACATAGGGCTGGGTCCCAGGACCCTAAGATCATGACCTGAGCTGAAATCAAGAGTCAGATGCTTTAATTGAGCCACCCAGGCAACCCAAAATGATCATATGGTTTTTACCCTTCATTTTTTAAATGTGGTCCATCATATTAAGTAGTTTATGTTGAACCATCTTTGCATCGCAGGGATAACCAAGTTTGACTGTCTATCTGCTCCACTCTTACCTCTTTCTTGGACTTCTCTAGTAGCACCCTAATTGCACTCTCCATTTCCTCTCATGCTTTGTTCCCACCCAGCTCTGTCCTCATTCTTGCTGTCTGAATGATGCTTTATTTTATTTTATTTTATTTTATTTTTATTTTATTTTATTTATTTTATTTTATTTTCTAAAGGCTTTATTCATCAGAGACACAGAGACATAGGCCGAGGGAGAAGTAGGCTCCCCTCAGGAAGCCCGATGTGAGACTTGATTCCAGAACCCTGGGATCATGCCCTGAGCCAAAGGCAGATGCTCAACCACTGAGCCACCCAGGCATCCCTGAATGATGGTTTAAAAAGTTCTATGGCTATTGTTTTTATTGTTACAAAATTTAGCTTATGTGATTTTAAAAAGTTTCTATTTTGGGATCCCTGGGTGGCGCAGCGGTTTGGCGCCTGCCTTTGGCCCAGGGTGTGATCCTGGAGACCCGGGATCGAATCCCACGTCGGGCTCCCGGTGCATGGAGCCTGCTTCTCCCTCTGCCTATGTCTCTGCCTCTCTCTCTCTCTGTGTGACTATCATAAATAAAAAATTAAAAAAAAATAAAAAGTTTCTATTTTAATAAAAATTTAAAAATCCAAAGTTAAAGTGGTTATCATTGACCTCAGATATCTAGAACAAGTTGTACCATGGAACTCTGTTGCTCAGTAGTATTGAGGCCTAAACAGAATCTCTCATCTCTGTTTCATTTGCCATCTTTATAATCCTGCTATGTTCATTGTGATTCCAGTGCATTGCCTGGCCTGTTGTGCTATTCTTCCTTTCAGATTGGCAGAAATGATAGCTGGTCTAGATTTTGTTTTATATATATATATATATATATATTTTTTTTTTTTTTTGGTAAACCAATATGAGGAAAGATTTGTCATTTTAAAAGACTAGAGTACCTGGTTGGCTAAGTCAGAAGAACATTCAACTCTTGGTCTCTGGGTCATGAGTTCCAGCCCCACACTGGGTGTAGATATTACTTAAATAAAACTTAGGGGGAAAAAAAGGCATCAAAAGACAAGATAGTATGCTGAACCAGACAGTCCAGAATCTTCCTCATCTATTTTAATTATTTACAGAAAAATAATATGATAATATGAAAATGCTGAATTGGAAGTCAGGAGGTTCTCCTCTTGCCTTTGCCACTAATTTGGTGACATTGAGGAAATTGCTTATAACTCTTCTGAGCTTTTACTTTCTTTATCATCTGAAATCATTGGATACTCTAGGTTTTCTCAAATCCTAAAATTAAGCAATTCTGCCATCTTTTTGACGGGTTTTTTTGTTTGTTTTTTTTTTTTTGTTTTGTTTTTTGTTTTTTTGTTTTTTTTTGACGGAGTTTTGAAACAATGTCTTCTTTTTCCTATTTTGCCATGCTAATTTTTGCCCATCTGTTGCGATCTGAAAGGAAAATAAATTTTAATCTGTTATACTCAGTTATTGTGATAATTCCAGAATTGTGATTATAAAATAGTTTGGGCATCTAAGTACTATACAAATGACAAATTATTATATACCACCACAGGGATGAAAAATGTAGTTAAGTGGTCCCTGCCTGTGTACTTTCTATGAACTGCTCTGTGGTCATGATTATATGATCTACTTTAGAGAGCTTTTGGATCTGTCCTTTACTATGCTTTCCTTAAGTTGCAAGACTAGTTTCTTGTAGTATTCTCTTTGTATTATGTTTTGTGCCTTGAGTGTGTATAATTCAGCCAGAGGTAGTAAAGCTGAGGAATTCATTGCTTTGAGGGTTGGAAACCTTCCTCTTTCATCCCAGGGCAGTTTTGCAGGAAAATTTAGCACCAGAAAAGATAAGGTTACCAAAGTTTTATTCGTGAACTGGGCCCCTGGTGTCATGGGGGAAGCTATGGTTTCCTTATTACACATTTTGTTCTTCACTAGACATTGTAGCTCTTTTTCTAAGATGCTGGTGAGGTATCTTGTGACTATATTTGCATTCAGGTTTTGGGGAGCACTGGTAGACATCTGTTAAAGTCCTGTGAAAATAGGCAAAACATGATCCTGGTGTTTGGTTGTTTTTTAAAAGATTTTTATTTATTTGTGAGAGACACACAGAGGCAGAGAGACACAGGCAGAGGGAGAAGCAGGCTCCCTGCAAGGAGCCCGATGTGGAACTCCATCCCGCCACCCCAAGTGAAAGGCAGAGGCTCAATTGCTGAGCCACCTAGGCGATTCCCCCCCCCCTTTTTTTTTAAAGATTTTTATGTATTTGGGACACTTGGTGGCTGAGCGGTTGAGCGTCTGCCTTTGGCTCAGGGCATGATCCTAGAGTTTCAGGATCGAGTCCCACATTGGGCTCTTTGCGTGGTCCCTGCTTCTTCCTTTGCCTGTGTCTCTACCTCTCTCTCTGTCTGTCATGAATGAATAAATAAAATCTTAAAAAAAATATTTTTATTTATTTAAGATCCTGGTGTTTTAATCAGGTAGAGTTGTTCAGTGGCCCTTAGACTCTTCAGGCTCTTTCACAGTGCTATATATAAAAGGCTTTTTATCTCATTTGGTAAAAGAGATCAAATATGTGCCCTAAACTCTGTGAGCTGCTTCAGTCCAGTGGGGCACTTGGCATTGCAGTATCTAACTAAGGGCGTTGTGTTCAGCTTTATTACCATCAGCCTTTTTCAAAAGAAATAACAGTGATGTGCATACTGTGTGGCTATCTAACTAATGAACTGAGTTTTGGGCAAGTATAGTTGTAATATCAAAGGAGCTTATGGCATTCATATATTGTTACGTCGATTTTACCCCTGGTTTGTGAACAAGTTGTGCCTTCCGAAGGGAGTTAGACTGCCTTCTGTAGTAAAGGTGTGTGTGTGTGTGTGTGTGTGTGCGTGCGTGTGTGTTTGTGACAGTTAAAAGTTTTATTAAGTAGCTAAATTGAGGAAAATGACCTAAAGAAGTTTTTTAGACTGTGAATAAGAATACATTGATGAATTTCTCTGCAGAAAGTAGAAAAATGGTGGTTGGGGGTTGGAGGAGGGAGGTAATGGAGAGTGATTACTAACAAGTATGGAGTTTCTTTTTAGGGTGATGAAAATGTTTGTGGAACTTTGTTAATATACCAAAAATGACTGAATTGTATGCTTTAAAAGGTTGAATTAATGGTATATGATTTCTATCCCCCCAAACTGTTATTTAAAAAAGGACCAAATTATTCATCTGAGTGATATTTACCTCCTTTATTGAGTAGAACAATATAAAAAAATTAAAAATTAAAAGATTTTAATTTTTAAGTAACCTCTGCATCCAACATGGGACTTGAACTTACAACCCCAAGATCAAGAAGTGTATGCTCTACTGACTAAGCCAGGAGCCCCAGAACAATATGAAAATCTGAAACATGGGATGCCTTTTTCTGTTTAAGATTGATTGGTATGTATGTATGTATGTATGTATTTATTTATTTGTTTATTTGAGAGAGTGAGCAAGCAAAGGAGGGCATGAACAGGTAAGGGGCAGAGGGAGAGGGATAAGCAGACTTCCCACTGAGCAGGGAGCCAGCCCAGCATGAGGCTTGATCTAAGACCTGAGCCGAAGACAGATGTTTAACATACTGAGCCACCCAGGCGTCTCTCAGGTGCCTTTATTAAGGATACTCTATATAATCATTTTCCTAAAGGCTTATGCTAACTTGAAGATCATGATTATGAAGAAAAGTCTCAGTTTTGTTGAGATTGAATGTGAAATTTTATGTTTGGTAGTATATGACTTTATGGGTGAACACAGGAAAGGAATAAGTTGTAAATTGCATAACTGTAATCTAGAAATAGAAATATTACAAAGAGAAAGCCTATTTGTCTAATAAAACTAAAAATTGGGTCATTCATAAATAAGATACTATTTCAAATACTTCGATTTGTGCAAACTTCATAAAGTTTAATAGTAGAAATTGTTAAGGCCTTTGGTAAGCGAAACCGTAATACACTGTTGAAGGAAGTGTAATTTTTGGCAAGATTTTTTGAAGTACATATATCCTATAAAAGGGATCCAAGGAGCCTTGGGTTTATACAAAAGGAAACATGTATTAGCATTTTTATTTTAGTTATATTTGTAATAGGAAACACTTGGGAATGTTCCAACAGTAGAGGAATGAATAAGCAAGCAGCAGTATTTTAATGCAGTTTATTACATAACAGAGAATGGACTAACCAGATTTCTGTGTGTCAACATAGATAAATCCTAGAAACATTATGTTGAGGGGAGAAAAAGCAAGTTACAAAAGGTTGAAAGTGATACAACTTAAGAATGTTAAAATAGAACAATGCTGTGTTGTCTATGAATCCACACATGAATGCTACAAAATTATTATTCTGAAAGATGTATTTGAGAGAGAGAGAGAGAAAGTGTGCACATGCACATGAGCATGCCTGAGTGGAGGAGCAGAGAGAGGGAGGGAGGGAAAGAGAATTCCAAGCCAACCTGAGCTCTGAGCTCGAAGTGGAGCTTGATCCCAGGACCCTGAGATTGAGACCTGAGCTGAAACCAAGAATCGGATGCTCAACAAATGTGCCACCCAGACCCCCCTGCAAAATTATTTTAAAAAAACCCCTGGGTTAGAAGGAGATAAATTAATTTCACTAGGATTTTTATTTCTGTGGGGGGGGGGGGTCAGAGAGGACAGTGGTATGAGCAGGAAACCAACTAACAGGTTTCTATTTCATAAAAAAATCTGAAGCAAAAATGGTATTAATAATTGCTATATTTGGGTTATATTATTATGTTATTTCACTTTTCTGTATTGTAAATTCTCTCATAACTGAAAATGAAAAAAAGAAAAATTAAAACATTATATGACATTGGTTTTTAAATAACCAGCTGGCTTGTACATTTTTCCTCAGATGTTTTCGTATTAACTGTCATAGAAATAATTCATCCTAAAGGTCATGAACATTAGTTTTTTAAGAAGTGCAATGTAAGTGATGTGGATTATATATTTTAATTTTAAAATCCTCTCATCCATATTTTGATAGTTTTTTTTCTTGATTGGAAACTGCTTGATCAATGCAAGAACACATTATTATGTTCTTGGCATGATTTAGTACTTAATTAAACATATACAGATTTAAAAAAAACAAAGTTAAATTTAAAAAAAAAACAAAAAAAATAAAAATAAAATAAAAAAATAAAAAAACCCCAAACATACACAGGTTTTTATGTTTTATAATTAGGACTTGGCTTTTCCTCTGTGCAAACACCTGTGTAGTGGTAGTGTGAGAATGTTGCCAGCAAGTATTCCCTTCAGATTCTTTTACAGGCTTTGATTCTTTTTTTTTTTTTTAATTTTTATTTATTTATGATAGTCACACAGAGAGAGAGAGAGAGAGAGAGAGAGAGAGAGGCAGAGACATAGGCAGAGGGAGAAGCAGGCTCCATGCACCGGGAGCCCGACGTGGGATTCGATCCCGGGTCTCCAGGATCGCACCCTGGGCCAAAGGCAGGCGCTAAACCGCTGCACCACCCTGGCTGGGATCCCCCAATGCGGGTTTTGAACTCATGACACTGAGATCAAAACTAAGCTGATGCAGGGTGGATACTCAACCAGCTGAGCCAGCTAGGCACCTTTCTCCTTTTAAAAAATGTAAAAAAAAAATTTAGATCCCTCCCCTTCAAATAAATAAAATCTTTAAAAAAATTAAAAAAATTTTAATTCTACTTATAAGTGAGATCATATGGCATTTGTCTTTCTCTGTCTTATTTCACTTAGCATAATGTCCTTAAGGTCCATCCAAGTTGTTGCAAATGGTAAGATTTCATTCTTTTTTTATGGCTCAGTAGTATTTGTGTGTGTGTGTGTGTGTGTATCATATGTTCTTTATTTATCCATTGATGAACAGTTAAGTATTTCTGAGTCTTGGCTATTGTAGATAATACTGCCGTGAATACAGACATGCTTTTTTGAGTGTGCTTTTTGAGTAATACTCAAAAGTATTACTTTTTGAGTTAGTGTTTTCATTTTCTTTGGATAAATACCCAGAAGTAGAATTGTTGGATCATATGGTAGTTCTATTTAAAATTTTTTAAGGAACCTCCATACTGTTTTCTCTAGTGACTGCACCAGTTTACATTTGCACCAGTTTACATTTGCACCAGCAGTGCCCAAGGATTTCTCTACATCCTTGCCAACACTTGTTTTTTCTTATCTTTTTGATAATAGTTATTCTAACAGTGTGAAGTTATATCTCATTGTGGTTTTGATTGGCATTTTCCTGATGATAAGTGATGTTGAGCATTTTTTTAAATTTACCTGTTGGCTCTCTATATGTGTTTGGAAAAATGTCTATTCAGATCCTCTACCCATTTTATTTTAATTAATTAATTAATTAATTAATTTTTAAAATTCAGACAGAGAGAGAGAGAGGCAGAGACACAGGCAGAGGGAGAAGCAGGCTCCATGCAGGGAGCCCGACATGGGACTTGATCCCAGGTCTCCAGGATCACACCCTGGGCTGCAGGCGGCGCTAAACCACTGCACCACTGGGGCTACCCCTCTACCCATTTTTAAAAAAGATTTTATTTATTCATTTGAGAGAGAGAGAGAGAGAGAGAATGAGACTGTGAGCAGGAGGGAGAGGGAATCTGAAGCTGACTCCTCCACACTGAGCACAGAGCCTACAAGGGGATCAGTCCACAATGAATGAGATCATGACCTGAGCTGAAACTAAGAGTTAGATGCTCAACTGACTGCAACACCTAAGCTCCCCCTCTCTGCCCATTTTTTAGTCCAGTTTTTTTGAGCTAATTGAGTTCTTTATATATTTTGGATATTAACCCCTTGTAAAATATATGATTTGCAATGATTTTCTCCCTTTCAATAGGTTGCCTTTTCATTTTGTTGATGGTGTCCGTTGCTGTGTAGAAGCTTTTTCATTTTTTTTAAGCCTTTTCATTTGATGTAGTTCTACTCATTTGTTTTTTGCTCTTATTGCCTTTGCTTTTGCTGTCAAATCCAAAAATCATTGTCAAGACTGATGTCAAGGTTTTCTTCTAGGAGTTTTATGGTTTCAGGTCTTACATTTAAGTGTTGATTCAATTTTGAATAAATTTACCAGGAATTTAAAATAGTGTAAAATAGTGGTCGATTTCATTTGTTTGCATGTGGCTGCCCAGTTTTCCCAGTACCATTTATTGAAGAGACTGTTCTTTCCTTGACTGTATATTCTTGGCTTCTTTAGAGCAGTGTTTTTGAGCTAGAGTATGTGGGTGGGGATAGGTAGTGCTATTGAAAAGATCATGAGGGCAGCCTGGGTGGCTTAGCAGTTTGGCTCTGCCTTCAGCCTGGCATGGGATCCTGGGGACCCGGGATTGGGTCCCGTGTCCGGCTCCCTTGCATGGAGTCTGCTTCTTCCTCTGCCTGTGTCTCTGCCTCTCTCTGTCTCTCATGAATAAATAGAAAAAAAAATCTTTAAATAAAAAAAAAAAGATCATGAACTCTGAGGAGTTTTTCAGGGCTGTAACCTAAATCAGTTTTAGGTTGAACAGATTATTTTCTCTGTTTGTGCTCTTTCCTTTTCTGTCTAGCTTTTGAAGGCATGTCAGAAATGGGTAGTACTCTGGAGATGTCTAGTGTTTCCATAAACATGCCATGTTTGAAGCCAAGGTGCTATTTTATTTATGTTTTTATTTTGCTGCATTTAGTCATTGTCAACTAAAATGGCTAATACCTACTATGTACATAACATTATTTTAAAAAGGATTTTATTAATTTATTCATGAGAGATACAGAGAGTGGCAGAAACGCAGACAGAGGGAGAGAAGCAGGCTTCCTGCAGGGAGCCCAATGTGTGACTTGATCCCAGGACCCCAGCATCGTAACCTGAGTCAAAGGCAGACACTCAGTCACTGAGCGACCTAGGTGCCCCTCTTTTTTCTTTTCTTTCTTTTTTCTTTTCTTTTCTTTTCTTTTCTTTTCTTTTCTTTTCTTTTCTTTTCTTTCTTTTCTTTCTTTTCTATCTATCTATCATCTATCCATTCATTCATGAGACACACAGAGAGAGAGAGGGAGTGACATAGGCAGAAGGATAAGTAGGCTCCCTCTGGGGAGACCAATGCGGAACTTGATCCCAAGATCCTGGGATCATGACCTGAGCTGAAGGCAGACACTCAACCACTGAGCCACCCAGGTGTCCCTTTTTTCTTTTTTTTTTCCTTTTTTTTAAAAAATTACAATTATACGTGTTCCCAGGATGTTCTATAAGAATTCTACAAAAGAATATCACTGGATCATATTTAAATTAGAAAAAATTGCTTAAAAATAATATGTTGAGTTCTTACTCTGTGTCCGCATTGTTATGAATACTTCTCGTGTATTAGCTCATCTAATCTTCACAGTAACTCTATGAGAGTTATTATCTCCATGAGGATTAGTAAATAAACCAAGGTCACATCACCTGGTAAATAGTGGAGGCATGTTAAAAAAAAAATCAGGTTCTTGGACTAAAGTATTTATGTTCTTCACCGTAGTGGTTTAATAAAGTTACCATAGATTATTTATATCACCTGTAAAGCAAATAATTAAAAAAAATTGGACTTTTCCTGTCTACCATAAGGTGAATATGTTTTTGTGAAAAATATCTGAATATATCTCAAAGTATCTAAATCAAGCATTTAACAGGCATCTTAGAACTTATATAGATCTATATGAGTTAGACTCTACCAATATTTACTGAGCGACTGAGCATCTTTTACGTACAAGGAACTGTACTAGCTGGTTGGGAACTAACATTTATTGAACAGTTGTTATATTTCAGATGGTCTTAGATTACTTTATTTCTTCAGCTCATTGATCCATACAGTAATTCTACTAGATAGGTATTCTCAAAGTTAGGCATGGAGAATTAAGCTCTTGTAACCCAAACAGCAATTATAGAATTTGAACCTGAGTCTGCCTGACAAAAAAGGCCCATTCCCCATTTCTGACTCATCTGTACTTCCTTGTGTCTAAATTTAAGATGTGTTCCCTGTTTCTAGGAGTATATAATCTAGTTCAGGAGTTCACAAAGTGGATTCTGCAATGGATTGGTCGAGGTCCATCATTCACTTTCAGAGAGTCCAAAGTTCAAAACTATTTTTGTAATGATATTAAGATGTTATTGCTCATTTTACTGCGTTCATATATACACTGATGATGCAGAAGCAATGGTGGGAAAGATTATTGGCACCTTAGCATGAATTAATGGAGTGGCATAAAACTGCACTTGAGTCATGGCTTTTTTTTTTTCTGCTATACACTTACAGTGCAAAAAAAAGTAGTTTCACTTACAGATGTCTTTGATGCAGCAGTAAAAACTTTTATGAATGGACACTCTAGTGTATATGCGTTTTTTTTTTTTTTTTTAAGGTTGTATTTATTTATTCATGAGAGACCGAGAGAGAGAGGCACAGACATAGGCAGACGATGGAGCAGATTCCCCACAGGGAGACCGATGTGGGCCTGGATCCTGGGACTCAAGGATCACACCCTGAGTCGAAGGGAGCCGCTCAACTGATGACCCACCCAGACGTCCTTTGTGTATGTTTTATTAAAAATTGAGATATAAATCCTACATACACATAAATCACACGTTGTGCTTTGCCTGCAGCTCCTCCTGCTTGTGCTTTCTCTCTCTCTGTCAAATAAATAAATAAAATCTTAAAAAAAAGAAAGTCACATGCTTTACTGACTGAGCCAGCCAGGTACGTACCCTGGTACACTTTTAAAAGTGTACAATTCAGTGGTTTTTATCATAGTATGAGGTTGTGTTGGCTGTTACTACTATCCATCCAGTTCCAGAACATTCATCACCCCAGAAAAAAGCCCCATACTTTTGGGCAGTTATTACCCATTTCCCCTTTCTCTGGCACTAGGCAAAGACTAATCTACTTTATGTCTTTGGATTTTCCTATTCTGCGTTATTCCAGATAAATGAATTTTAGTACGTTCTTTTGAATAAATACTTCTTGGTTTGCTGTATGCCTTTAGGGCCACATGGAGATGTAGTTTTTTTGTTTGTTTTGAGAAAAAGAGAGAGAAAGTACAGAGTAGGGTGGAGGGAGAGAGCCAGGGTGGGGGGAATGTGAGAATTTTAAGCAGGTTCCATGCTCAGTGCAGAGTCTAACTCAGTGCTCCATCTCACAACACTGAGATCATGACCTGAGCCAAAATCAAGAGTCCGATGTTTAACTGAGTGAGCCACCCAGGCGCTCCAAGATGTAGAAATTTAAAAAAAAAATTTTTTTTTTTCACTGCTTAGGTTCACCTGCCTGGCTCAGTCAGTGGAGCATGCAACTCTTGATCTTGAGGTTGTAAGTTTGAGCCCCACATTGGGTGTAGAGATTACTTTAAAAAGTTTCACCATTTAAATGGAATAATACAATATGTAAGTCTTTTGTATCTGGCTTATTTCACTTAGAATAATGTTTTCAAGGTTTATGCATGTTGTAACAGCTACTTTATTCCTTTTTAAAAAAAATTTTAGGGGATCCCTGGGTGGCTCAGTGGTTTAGTGCCTGCCTTCAGCCTAGGGTGTGATCCTGGAGTCTTGGGATCAAGTCCTGCATCAGGCTCCCTGCATGGAGCCTGCTTCTCCCTCTGCCTATGTCTCTGCCTCTCTCTCTCTCTCTCTCTCTCTCTGTGTGTGTGTGTCTCATGAATAAGTAAATAAAATCTTTAAAAAAATAAATAAAAATTTATTACTATTTTTTAAAAGATTTTATTTATTTATTCATGAGAGACATAGAGAGGGCAGAGATAGCGAGGGAAGCAGACTCCTCATAGGGAGCCCAATGTGCAACTCAATCCCCACTCCTGGGATCACGCCCTGAGCTGAAGGCAGATGCTCAACCGCTGAGCTACCCAGGCGTCCCCTCCACCTTTTTAAAAAAATAAAGCTCTATTGAGATACATAATTCAAGTGCCATACAAGCCATACATGTATAATTCCGTGGGTATATTCACAGCTATGTGCAACCCTTACCACAGTCAATTTTAGAGCATTTCCATCACCTCAAAAGAAACCTGTGTTACCTGGTAACCATTTAGTTACCACAATCTCCCAAGTCTTTCTCCTACTTCCCCTTTTCCTAATAAAGAACCACTAATTTACTTTTGATAGGTTTTATTCTGCACTTACATATGAGTGGAATCCTAGAATACGATTTCATGTTTTCTCTTTCTCCATATCCTTATAATCTTTTTGGTTCTAAAAAAAAAAGAAACAACTTTTTGGTTCTAGTTCTCCTAGTGGGTGTAAAGTGGTATCTCATGGTAGTTTTATTTCATATTCCCTAATGACTAATGATGTTGAACATCTTTTTATGTGCTTATTGGCTATTTATATACTTTCTGTGGAGAAGTATATAATCAAATTGTTTGCTCAATCTTTTATTGTTGAGTTATGCATTCTTTATATATTCAGGGTATTAATACCTTATCAGATATATATTTTGTAAAGTTTTTCTCCCATTCTGGTTGTAAAGTTTTTCTCCCATTTCACTTCTTGATGGAAGTGAAATTTGATACAGAAAATTTAAAAATTTTGATGCTTCAGTTTATCAATTTTTTTCTTTGGTTTTACTTTATTTTAGGTACAGCTAAGAAACTATTGTCTAATTGAAGGTCATGAAGATTTACACCTATGTTATCTTGTAAGAGTTATTTTTAACTCATTTTTAAATCTTTGATCCATTTTGACTTAACATTTTATATAGTGTGAGGTAAAGGTTCAACTTTTTTTTTTTTTATGTGAATATCTGATTGCCCCCGCACCATTTGTTGAAAAGGTTATTCTTTCTCCCTTTGAATTGTCTAGACATTATTTGTTCATCAGTCTGTTTTCATTGGGCTGGAGTAATTTTTTAGGCCAAAGGTTTGTTCTGACCTCAGAATAGGCTCTCAGCTGTCTCTTTCCCTAGTTTTTACTAGTTGAACTAGATACCTGGCCTGCGGTTTAGCTTGTTCCTCCTGATTAAGAGGAGCTATTTTTTGAGAATCTCTTTAGGCCTGAATTTCTTCACAGTCTGTCTCAAATAAAGTTAGTTCCTTTGTGGAGAGCATTGGAACTTCCCTTCCCTCCCCTATCTTCCCCTCCCATTCCATTCACTTTCCTTCCCTTTTCCCTTTCTTTCAAGATTTCATTTTTAAGTAATCTCTACACCAGTGTGGGGCTTGATCTCACCACCTCAAGATCAACATGCTCAGTTGATTGAGCCAGCCAGGCACCTTAGGAGCTGTCTTTTCTTACGGACCCTCTCTCTCCCCTGGACAGAACCTCTCAGTTATTAGTATCGCTCTTGGCTAGGGTGGTAGCTTTTGGTCTCCTTGGCTTGTATCTCCTGGCATTGAGTCTTTGCTTTATGAGCTGCGGAGGATATACGATCAAGGCCCCAGTATTCTCAGACTGCTGCACCTTGGATAGAGCCTCTGTTAATGGATGGGGGCGGGGTAGAGGAGGAGCCCATGATCTTCTGGTCCCACTTACCAAGAATTTAGCCTCTTCACCTTGGGTTGTAGGAGATGAGAAATGCTGGTAGCCTACTCGTTCTGGTGATTGATTGGGAGCCAGGGACAGAAGGAATGCTTTCTTAGCCATACCCACCTAGAGTGAAGCTTCCATCAAGCTGGGCTGTGGAGTGGATCATGATGGCTCATATGCCACAGATGTTCACTGTTACTAAGTTTTATTTTTTAATTTTTTAAAGATTTTATTTATTTATTCATGAGAGACACACAGAGAGAGGCAGAGACACAGGCAGAGGGAGAAGCAGGCAGAGGGTAAGCAGGCTCCATGCAGGGAGCCCGACGTGGGACTTGATCCTGGGACCTCAGGATCACGCCCTGGGCTGAAGGTAGGCACTAAATCGCTGAGCCACCCAGGGATCCCTGTTATTGAGTTTTAATAGATTCCTTTGAATCTACTTTCTTATTTACTATATGACTACATTTCTGAGACTTAACTTTTTTTTTAAATAGTTTTCAACAGCTTTGCTTGTTTTCCAGGGTAGTGTGTCCAGGGAACCCCTTATGCTAAGATCCCAGAAGTAGAACTATGTTATTTACACAATGTAACACTCTGGTTGGGATTAATACCAATTTAATTTCAGTGATATAAAACAACAGCTTTGCGCTTAACATAGCTCTGTTCTCCTCTTTCCTTTTGCTGTTATTGACACAAATTACATTTTTATATATTATGTGCTTGTCAATTTAGATTTATAAGTCTTTATGCAGATGTCTTTTCAGACAGGAGAAAGAAAAATATAATTTATATAGTCTTTCTGTTTATGTAGTTGCCTTTATCCAGTGCTCTTTATTTCCTCCTGTGGATTTGAGTTACTCTTTAGTATATTAAACATTTTTAGTATTTATTATAAGGCAAGTCTGCAAGCTACAAATTGTCTCAATTTTGTTTTTCTCAGAATGTCTTCATTTTTCCTTCATTTTTGAAGGATAGTTTTGCTTGATATAGAATCCTTCATTGACAGGCTGTTTTTGTTTCAGGATTTTTAAATATGTCAACCCACTGCCTTCTGGCTTTTCTGGTTTCTGATAAGAAATAAGCTGTTAATTGTATTTAGGATCCCTTGTACATGATGATTCACTTTTTTCTTGCTGTTTTCAGATTTCATTCTTTATTTCAGTTGAGTAACCTCAACTGATTGATTTGAAGTTCACTGTTTTTTGTTTTGCTTTTTTAATATGCGTGCTCAACTCTGCTTGAACCCCTCTAGTGAATATTTCATTTCAGTTATTCTACTTCCTCAGAATTTCTACTTGGTTCTTTTTTAATAATTTCTATGTTTTTATTGATATTTTCTTTTTGATAAGACATCATTCCCTTGCTTTCCTTTAGTTCTTTTAGGCATGATTTTCTTTAGCTCCTTTTTTTTTTTTTTAAAGATTTTATTTATTTATTCATGAGAAACACACAGAGAGAGAGGCAGAGACATAGGCAGAGGGAGAAGCAGGCTCCATGTAGGGAGCCTGATGCGGAACTCGATCCCGGGACTCCAGGATCACGCCCTGGGCCAAAGGCAGGCACTAAACTGCTGAGCCATCCCTCTTTAGCTCTTTAAGCATATTTGAAATAATTAAGACCTTTGTAATAGTGGCAAATCCAAAGTTTGGACTTCCTCAGGGATAATTTCTTTTGCTATCATTATTAGCATGTGATTTTTTTTTCCAGTGTGCATTTTCTACTTTATAATCTTAAATGGCCACTCAAGCTTCAGCCATAATAGTCTGTGTTCCAGGTAGCATGAAGGAAGAAGGGCTGCAAACATGCTTACTTCCTTTAAATATACTTCCTAGAGGTTGTATGATACTTTCCCTTATAAACCATTGGCCAGAATGCTATCATATCATTACTCCTAGTTTCAAGGGAGTCTGGGAATTGTGATCATCAATTTGGATTGCCTTTTGTCTGAGTTTTTATTAATAAAAAGAAAAGAATGGGTTTGGGGATATAGTTAGCATTTTATTTTTTTATTATAGTCCATCTCTTTGGTTGCTCTAATATACATGCCTATCTTTTTTTATACACATATGACACATTCACCTCATCCCAAGAGGGACTTCTCCAGTATTTCATTTAGTTATTGCATTCAGCTCAAAGCCTAGGATGTCTGAGTAATGTGCAGTCCTCTGACAAGATACTATTCCCAAAGCAATTAGTGTACAATAGGTGTAATAGAAATAGGATAAGAGCAATAAAAAATTACTATGCAGAAAAGGGGAGATAATAACATATAAAAGTCATAGCAATTACTAAATGTTACTGTATAGGAAATTTGAAGACTTACTGTTCTGGCAGAGGAATAAATTTCTGCATTAAGCATTGTTTTTAAGCCTGATGACTGGTATTTATTTACCTCTGTGCCTCACTCGTCTCTACCCCACTCTAGCTTAATGGCATTTATAGTGAAGCTATCTGAAGTAGTTGGCTTGTGTGAGAAGGCAACCCTAAGGAACCCCCCTTTTTTTTGTTTTGGCAATTAGTTTTATAGCCTTTATCTATTTTTCTTTTTTGTCCTCATCAGCTATATCACCCATCCCCCCATCCGTATGTCTCATTGCTTAATAAAATGGTAAATAGTAAGCGCTCAAAATTGACGACTGAAAAGCTAGTGATCATAGTTCTGCAGTGGCACAACACCTGGTTAAGCCATTGCCTGATTATACTGGAATGCTACTATTTTAAGGGAAGTAGGAAGAATTCAGAATGTTATACGTGTTGCCTGTTAGTAACTCTTAACAAAATTATACCAGAGTAGTAAAACTTTGACCAGAGCTAAGCAGTCAGTAAGCAGAGGTATAAAGGAATAGATCTTTGCTAATACATTTCTTTCCTGTGGCCTGCAACCCAAGTGGACTAAAAGCCTCTTACTTCGAAGCCGTATAGAGTAGAAAAAGTGAACCACTGCACTCCAAAGTACAGTGGCTGCCAAATGGAAATGAGACTGGAACTCTGCCATTTAAAGGCTGTGAACCTACTTGATCATGGTGTATGATTTTTTAAAGTATTATTGGATTTGCTTTGCTGATACCTTGGTGAAGATTTTTGCATCTATATTCGTGAGAGGTGTTGGCCTGTAGTTCTATTTTTGTGGTGTCTTTATCTGGTTTTGGTATCAGGGTGATACTGGCCTCAGTATGAATTTGGGTGTTTTCCTTCCTCTTCTATTTTTTTGGAATAGTTTGAAAAGAATAGGTATTAACTATTCTTTAAATATTTGGTAGAATTAACCTAGGAAGCCATCTCGTCCTGGACTTCTGTTTTTTGGGAGTTCTTGAGTACTAATTCAGTTTCATTGCTGGTAATCAGCCTGTTTACATTTCCTATTTCTTTGTCCTTTATTTTTTTGGTAGTTGATATATTTGTAGGAGTTTATCCATTTCTTCTAAGTTGTCCAATTTGTTGGTATATAGGTTTTCGTAATATTTGTTGCATTTGTTTGTGTTTCTGTGGTGTTGGCTGTTATTTCTCCTCTTTCATTAAGTGATTTTCTTTGAGTCCTCTCTATTTCTTGATCAATCTTGTTAGTGTTTATCAATTTTGTTGATCTTTTCAAAGAACTAGTTCTTGGTTTCATTGATCTGTTCTATTTTTTTTTAGTTTCTATATCACTTGTTTCTATATCACTTGTTTCTATTCTAATTTTTATTTCCTTCCTTTTGCTGGGTTTGGGTTTTGTTCTTCTTTTTCTAGCTCCTTTAGGTGTAAGGTTAAATTGTTTATATGAGATTAGCTCTAGTCTGAGTTTTACCTCTCTGGTATAATTTTGTTGCAGGTTACTAGAAGCAGGCAACACTTTCGACATTCTGAATTTTTCCTGTTTCCCTTAAAATAGTAGCAATCCAGTATAATCAGGCAATGGTATAACCAGATGTTTTGCCATTGCATAACAATGATCACTAGCTTTTCAGTCTTCAATTTTGAGTACTTAACTACTTACCGTTTTATTTTTATTTATTTATTTATTTATTTATTTATTTATTTATTTATTTATTTATTTATTTTAACTACTTACCATTTTATTGAGCGATGCCACATATGTTACATTGTTTCTTATGAAGCATCTTACTCAGGGCACCAGATTCTGTATTAGGATTATATCCAACCATTTGTGACCCCCCAAAAGTGAAATAATAGTAGTTTTAAACATGATATAAGTTTATTTTTTCCTCTCGAAAAGAAGTCCAGAGATGGGTAGCCCAGGACTGGTGCAGTGCTATATAATGTCAGGGAACCATTTTCTTTCTATTTTTGTTGTCTTGCCATTCTCAGCATGTGGCTTTTTTCTCATAATCTAACATGGCTGCTTGCATTGCAGTACCTCATCCATGTTCCAGCCATCAGGAAAGAGAAGGGTCCAAAGAATAATGTACCCAGTTTCTTTAAGGACATTTCCTGGAAATCACACTTAATACTTTTACTGTTGTCCCATTGGTTTAAACTCAGTCACATGGCCTAGCTACAGGAGAGGCTGGGAAATGCAGGTTTTATTCTGGTGTGCACTTAGCTAAACTCAGGTGTTCTGTTACTTGGAAGAAGGGGAAAGTTGTTATTGGGCAACAACCTCCAGTGCCTGCCACAAGCATCCAGGTGAGGTTCTTTTACTTCCTGCTCATTGGTAGTCTCTAATATTTAAAAATGCTCCATAATTTTTCCCATTGTATTCTTTTTTTCATACTATCTAAGACTTCGGAGTTACTACATTCAGATGTTTTCTGCTCTTTGAGATATAAATCACCAGTGTGCTTTCTTTCTCCTTGATTGATTTAGAACCTTGCTATTTTAAGATATGCCGCCAACAAGATATTTGAAGGTTTTCATGCTGGTGTTCATTTACCTTTTCTTTTTTTGCTACCCACATCGTGGATGTTGCGTGCACAGATGCCTTCAAAATGTGCTGCACTGACTGCTGCTGCTATGTGTCTTAGCATTTTATAAATTCTCCAATAATTGCTCTTATGTGTAGTTGTAATGTGGAAACTCCTGCAGTGCTTTGAAGAAAACTTTTATTATTATTTGCTTTGTTTCGGGAATGAATCTCTTTGTGTCTGCTCTCTCTCCTTTATTTTAAAGTTTTAAATCTAATTATACTGAAGTTAAAATTATATTTAGTTATGTTTTACATTTTACTCCATCAGAAATTCTTAGCACCTTTTTAGAAAGAACAGTTGGCTGAGAGTAACATAACACTATTTGAAGGAGGAGGCTATCAGAAGGGAAGAATAATGAGTTATGACTTAGGACTGTTTTTATTTAAATTTTGCTGAGCTTCATTATGTTTCCAGAGAGTTAACCTTGACTGAAATCTTTTAATGACTATGAGAATACAAAAATGCATTTTTATTTTTTTTATTTTTCATTTTATTTATTTATTTATTTATTTATTTATTTATTTATTTATTTATTTATTTATATTTTTAAGTAGGTTTCACACTCAGCATGGAGCCCAGTTCAGGGCTTGAGCTCATGACCCTGAGATAAAGACCTGAGTTGAGATCAAGAGTTAGATGCTTAACTAACTATGCCACCCAGGTGCCCCTAAAAATGCATTTTTAAACACAAGCTCTTCACCATGTACCATGAGTGTAATGTAATGAGGCTGTGACTTTGTATGATAATAGATTTTGCCAGAGTAGATTCATTTAATTAAAAAGTTGCTTTTATAATTATTTAGAAGAATAATTGATGAGTATGCTGGTGATATACCTTGGTGTTTGAGTTCTTTTGTGTGTGTGTGTGTGTGTGTGTGTGTGTGTGTGTGTGTTTGAGTTTGAGTTCTAAGCTGCAGTGCTCTCATAGGTACGTGCATTGTCTGGAGGGTCCCTCATTGTGGAACCAGTATGTGCCTAGGAGCTGTAGCCTGGCCTTTTATGCTTGACCCACAGACATGCTAGTCTTAAGTATACATTTTCTCTGAGTGAGGGTTGCTCTGTTTGGAAATTCCTAAAAACTGCAATAGTTTCTGGGTTTTTTCCTTTTCTGTGGCAAGATATTTTAATTCCAGTGTTAAAGAATATTTAGAGGCTCATGGGTGGCTTAGTTGGTTAAGCATCCCACTCTTGGTTTTGGTTCAGGTCATCATCTTAGGGGTCATGAGACTGAGCCCTGTATTGGGTTCTGCGCTCAGCTCAGAGTCTGCTCTCTCCCTCTCCTTCTGCCCCTCCCCCACTTGCACTCTCACTTGCTCTCAATAAATAAATAAAATCTTTTAAAAATATTTGATAAAGAGTTCAGGAAAATATTTATGGCTCCTCTTATAAGGAGGGAGCATATTAATATATGGGAAGAGAGCACATTGGGAAACCTAAGGATATGAGGCTCTGGCACTGGAAAATAGGATTTCTCTTCAAACGCTCTATTGTCATGTGGAAACAAAGCACAATACTGTAAATGTCTTCCCTTTCCCCCAACTGCTGCCTGTCTTCATCTTAGGTGAGGTTTGTCTCAACAAGTTTTTCATTCCAAAGTTAGTATGTTCAAAAATAACTATAGTTGACCCTTGAACAGTACAAGTTTGAACTACACAAGTCCACTTACATGTGGATTTTTTTGATAAATACAATACAGTACTGTAAATGTATTTTTCTTTTATAGTTTTCATAATATTTTCTGAAGCTTACTTTATTGTAAGAATACAGTATCTAAAATATAGTATACAAAATATGTGTTAACTGTGTGTGTTATCAGGAGGGCTTCTGGTAAAAGTAGGCTATTTTGTTGAGTTTTTGGAAAGTCAGAAATTTTATGCAGATTTTCAACTGTGTGGCAGAGGGCACCCAACCCTCTGTATTGTTCAACAGTTAGCTGTAGCTTTTTTCATATCATTCATACCTGAACAGGATAACTATGGCAGTTTTCTGTATTATGGTCTGGCAATGTTTTAGGTTGTCCTGGCTTATTGGAGTATGCTTTTGTTGTGAGAGTGGAAGTGACCAAAGAATTCCTAACTTGAAAAAAAAATTCCTGGCCTGTCTCATGAATTATATGATGTTGGAGGTGATTGTGGTATTCTGGTCTTTGATATATAACCATGTAGACTTCTAAACATCCATCATTCCTTCCCCTAGAGAAGGAATCTCTAATATGATTCTACATTTAAAGATTGGAGTGCATTTGAACACCATAGAGGTAGGATTAGGAATTGTAAAGAAACCTGTAGTGTTTGTGGGCATGAATATAGTTCAAGGAATGTAACAAGTCACCTTGTCAAAATAGTGCTTTCAATTTCAAGCAGCCTTTTTGTGGTGAAGGGGAATTTGGGTTAGGCATTAAGGCAAATTGTCAAATTTCTGTTAAATGTTTCCAATAAAATAGTACCTTGTAATTAAACTCTTCATACTTTTCATAATAACTTCCCATAAGACCCTTTAAGATAATAGGGCAGGATGACAATTTAATTTTTATTCAGAGTGTTTTGTTCAAGATCATATCACCAAACTCAGTAATATGATATATTAAGATACAGATGGCATGTCATAACTTTTTCCCAAAACAACATTATTGCAATAATTACTAGAGGGCCCAGCAGCATGGTAAATTACATATCAAACTCAAAGTAAGGCAGCAGGCTAAGATTTTCTCCCCCCCCCCTTAAATATATTTATTTATTTGAGAGTGTATGTGCATGTGTGCCTGTGGCAAGGGAGGGACAAAGAGAGAGAGAGAGAGAGAGAGAATCCCAAGCAGACTCCAAGCTGAGTGTGGAGCCAGATGTGGGGCTTGATTTCAGGACCCTGAGATCATGACCTGAGCTGAAACTAAGAGTTGGACACTTAACCTACTGTATACCCAGGTACCCCCAGGCTAAGGTTTTCTACAGTTACCAAAGTGATCTTTTAAACATATAGTTCATATCCTATCACTTTACTACTTAAGCCTCCAATGTCATCCAGTTTTTTGAAGAATATAGTTCTCCCCTCCCACTTTGCTCTCTGGCCATTCTGGTCTTTCCTTGAAGATGCCAAGTTCATTCTTACCTCCTGGCTTTGAACTTTTACATGCTGTTTCCTCTGCGTAGCTAGCTGCTTCTTACCAAATTCCGGGAGTGCCAGATTGTGTAGTGGTTAAGGGCACAGTTCTGAAACCTAGTTGCCTACTTTGAAGTTATGTGACTTATCAGTGCCTTCATTTCTTCAACTGTAAAGAATTGGGTAACAAAAGTAAATACCTTTGTGTTGTAAAGATTGAATATATACACATGAAGTGTAGTGTTGGCTATTATTCAATAAGTCTCACCTTAGATATCACCCCCTCAGTGAGACCTTTCTTGACCATTTCATAAAAATTATCTACCCTGCCCCCTATATATATAATAGTTATTTGAAATTATTCTGTTGTATATTTATTTACTTTTATTTTTATGTCTCTCCCACTATAATGTTAGCTCCATGAAAGCAGGGATGTTTTCTGTCTGTTGCACTCCCAGTGCCTAGAACAATATATATTTATTGAGTGAATTCATTGAAGTCCAGTCCATCCCAGAAAGTCGTCTTAGGTGATTTAAGACTGAAAGGCCATTTGGGCTACTCAGTTGAGGGAAGATGTTCCCATGTGTACCTAGCATCATTAGATCACGTTTTAGCTACAGATATCTGGCAGGGGCTTGTCAAGAATGGTGTAAAGGTCATTAACAGAAAAAGAGTTGGGGGTGTCTGGGTGGTTCTGTCAGTTGAGGATCTGACTTCGGCTCAGATCATGATCTCAGGGTCCTGGGATCAAGCCCTGCGGCTCAGTGGGGGAGTCTGCTTGTTCCTTCTGCCCCTCCCCCAGCTCATGCTCTCTCTCTCGTTCTCTTTCTCTCTCAAATAAATAAATAAAATCTTTTAGAGAGAGAGAGAGAGAAAGAGAGAAAGGGAGTGGGTTGAACCTGGGGATAAAATATGTATTCTATTTGTCTTCTGTTTTTATTTATTTCTGCTGCTTCAGCTGGTAAGTTCGTGTCCCTTCATATAAGCCCTTGAGCCTACTTGTATCTTTAAGTTTGGGGACAGCTGGTTGTCCCTCAGCATTATAAAGTTACAGCTTTATTGAGCTTCTTCTAAAATAGTATGAGTAGAAAGTACTGACACATAATTAGATACTCAGCTGTATACGATATTTTAGTAGTCAGAGGGATGGTCTAAGACCCAAAGTAGGCAATCTGAGACTAGGAATTCCTGAGTTACCAAGGGTGTCAGATGTGATAGCAGTTTATCCTTCCCTTATATTTGTACCTCTGCCTCTTTCTGTTACTCTCCCTTCCTTTTTTTTTCTTTTGTTCTCTTCCTATTCTTGTATTCTTTTCTGTTTCTCTCGTTCTACCTTCATTTCCATGTTTTCCTTCTCACATACCTAATAGAACCTCAAATATGTTCCATTACAGGATTCCCCCGATCTCTGGAAGTAGAGTGTTCCTATGAAACTTTTTGTAAGCTAAAATGGCATATAATGAAGAAGCAATTAATTTATATAAGAAAATGTTTTAGCATTCCCAAACCCAAAAAATAACCTTGCTTAGGCTTTTCTGGTACCTTAGGACACATTTTGCCAAGGATGCACAAACTAAATTGAGATAAAGTACAGAAGTGCACAGACACAGTTTGAAGTTCTCGTGGCTGGATGCTGAGATGCCCAGTGTAGTCCCAGCGAAGGAGCTTTGTGGGGCTGCTGTTGCTGCTTGAGTATGGGCTGGCTGTAAAACAAACGCTGAGTGCTATTTTCGGTTTTTGCCTTTTTCCTAAGAGCAAAAATCCTCTTCAGATTTCTTTTGGTCAGCAAAAACAGGTATTAATTTAGGTTTTTCATAAAAGTAGGTATCATAATGCAAAGTTTTAAAATCTGGGAGATATCTTTATTTGGGTTTGGCTTCTGCACCCAACATCCAAAATCAAATTCATCATCCCCCTCAGATAAAATTCCTTCTCCTTTCTTCCCTGTTAGCAGTCACTCTGGCTCAAAACTATGAAGTCATATTTGACATCTCTGTTTCCTTCACCCTCTGCAATCAAATGCAAACATATCCTGCTACATATAAATTGTCTCGTTCGTCCCACATTAATTCAACAAAGATCTGAGTTCCTGCTCTGTGTTAGATACAGTTCTGTGTTGTGTGGCATTTCCCTTCTACGAGGACTACCCAAATTCAGGATCTCAACACGTTATACTTTGCCTAATGAAGTGGCTTTCCAGTCTCGTGTTCCTTTTTTTCAAACCAGTATTTCTGTAAAGCAGGTTAATAATGCCAGATTAATTCTCTAAAGCAGGTTTACTGATCTCATTCTTTACTTCCGAGAGCTAAACTCAAGCTTGCTGGTCTGGGTGACAACTCATATAAGTCGCAATTGAACCATATGATCTACCAAACTGGACTGCCCTTTTAGAACATAAATCCACATGTTCTCACATCCATTCCTGTTCATGCTGTTTTGTCTCCTGGGATAACATAAGCTTCCTGAGGGCAAGAACTTTGTTTTATTCATTGTAGTATCTCTACAACCCAGAACAATACCTGGCATGTAATAGGTACTCAGAGTAGATATTTGTTGAAAGAATAAATGAAAATTAAGTGAAACTTGTCAATCCTATTCATTTTTTATGGCTATTCTCAAATATTAATATTACCTCTCAGGAAGTCTTTTCTAATCTTCTGTATATTTCTATTTAAATATAAATACCTATCTGTAACAGAACTTTTATCCCTCTTTTTTTCAGTATCAGTGCTGACTTTGATTGTATATGTCATGTGGTTGCTGTGAGAATAATACAGTCAGTAAATTAAATATTTATTGAGCTCCTTTTCTGTGTCAAGTATTATATCTGAGTACTTGAGTTAAAAAGACAATGAAACCAAATTCCTTTGCTCGAAAAACTTGGCATCTAGTGGAGGATCAATCCATTATAATAATAGTAAAAGTAAGCAGTAGTAGTAGTAGCAAGCCTGGGATCTTATGGAAGCTGATCTAAAGAAGGGGATGGATAGGGTACCTGGGTGGCTCTGTCGTCGGTTCAGTGTCTCTTTAGGCCCAGATCATGATCCCAGCCAGTGTCCCCACATCAGGCTCCCTGCTTGGTGGGGAGCCTACTCCTCCCTCTGTTTGTGTTCTTTATCTCTGTCAAATAAATAAAATATTTTTTTAAAAAGAAGGGAATGGATAATAGGAAGATGGAGTAGGTTGGGGAAGAAGAGGCAGTTTTAGGTGGTCACATGTAGAGAGCAGCGTAACAGGTGCATATGGTTAGAGCAGAAGGTGCTTGAGAGAAATGGTGAGAAGGGAAGCAACTACTTTGAAGAGCCTTGTTGTACTGTTTTAATTGAAGAGGCAGTGTTATATTGTTAACATTATCCATTTTGTTGGGAGAAAAGGGAAAACTTGGATGACAGACTCCCTGTTGAATGATCAGGTGGAGTTGAAAACCTGAAGTGAGCAAAGGCCATAGCTTCATGGAGCTTCCTGAAAAAAAAAAAAAATTACTTGGGAGATAAAACTTCTGTTACTTGGAATGTCTTTACACAGTGATTGATAGGCTATATAACCAATTCTTATTTGACAATAAAAGTTCTTTTCAGGATTTGGGCAGCCCCGGTGGTGCAGCAGTTTAGCGCCTCCTGCAGCCCAGGGTGTGATCCTGGAGACCCTGGATCAAGTCCGACGTCGGGCTCTCTGCATGGAGCCTGCTTCTCCTTCTGCCTGTGTCTCTGAGCCTCTCTCTCTCTCTCTGTGTGTCTCTATGAATAAATAAATAAAAATCTTTAAAAAAATTAGATATTAAAAAAAAAGTTCTTTTCAGGATTTGAAGGCATAGCATACTATACTATCTCAGTTTCCAGTGTTGATGTCATTTATTATATCTCAGTTTTTTGGGTAAGGAATTTGGGCAGGGCTTAGCTTGGAGATTGTTCTGCTCCACATGGTATTAACTTGGGTCCACATGGTAGCATTCAGCAAATGAGTGGGCTTGTCTGGAGGGACCAAGATTGTACATGCTTGACGCTTTGGTGCGTATGTCCAGAAGGCTAGTCTCAACTGGATCGCTATTCCTTTCAGGATAGTCTTTAGATGACGACTTTTCTTCCTTCCTTCCTTCCTTCCTTCCTTCCTTCCTTCCTTCCTCCCTCCCTCCCTCCCTCCCTCCCTCCCTTCCTACCTTCCTTGAAAAAATTTTTTAAAAAATTGTTATTTTTAAGTATTATCTACACCCAACATATGGGGCTCAAACTCTTGTTCCTAAGATCAAGACTTGCATGTTTTACTGACTGAGCCAGGTGGGTGCCCCTAGACTTGTTTTTATGATCTCTCCAGTACAGTAGTTAGACTTCTGTATTTTAGGACACAGGGCTCCAAGAGACTAAGGTAAAAGCTACCAGTTTCTTAAAAGTCTATACCTGGAATTGGCATAGAGTCATTTCACTGTACTCTGTTGGTGAAGGCAATCAGGCCAGCTTGGATTAATTGGAGGGGAAATAGACCTTACCTATCAATGGGACAAGTGCCAGAGAAGTTTCAGCCACACCACTCTTCCATGTGCCTTCCACTAGTTTTAGGTAGATGTTATATTTTTCTGTTTCTTGAATTCCTTGGTTTTAGATTATTTCTATGATGAAGAGGGAACAGAAAGGCCTTTTATATGCTGTCCCTAGACATCTGAGTAGTTTTTAAGACATCTGAAGATGATGGGGGGTGATAGTGACAGAGATAAAGGCAAGACTTGATGTCTTCCTCACTTCATGTAGGACCCAGGGCAGTGCCTAGTACATACTCTCAGAAAATATTTGTCTTGAATTCATTAGTATCGGATTTTGTGTATATATATCTGCTTAGACAGTAAGAGTAAGATTCTGGTTTATCTACTGTTGAAGATAAATTAAAATAAGAACCTGCCCATCTAAAAGTTCATTAATTGATTAAAAATTTTTATATAGAAAAGGTTTTTTTCAGGAGAACCATATCATTTGTTTTTGTGAAACGAACTCTGTCATGGGTCATAATAAAAAATCCTGCTAGTATATACTTTTTTTAGAGTTATCAGCTGTCTGCCTGAGTGCTTCCATTTTTCTAACGCATTTTGTGCTGTTGCTTCTAGTTACATATGCCACTCTGCACCAGCAGAAGGCATGCAGCCCAAAAGGGGGTGGGGTGAAGAAAAGATGAGATGGAATCAAGCCAACTAGAGAGTGAAACAGATGGGTTGTGGGAGATGACCCTGCCCCCATGTTGTTTTTGTTCTGGCTGCTACCGATCATATGCGAATCAGCAGCCAAGAAATTGGAGTTGGTGATCTTATGATGAAAAAGAAAGTTTAATCTCCAACTGAGTGGAGTTATAAATTTACAACACTAAAACGTGACACAGATTATTTTCTTTTGCTTATTTTAATTATTTTTCCTTTGAGACATTTCAGAAAGTATTTTGTATGAGATACAATTTTTACCTTTTTCTAAATAATATACATATAATCTGAGATAAATATACTTTCAGATTTTCTTTTTCATGCAGGTTATACAGTAAATAAAACTTTGATAGCACTTAGGAATTGGTAGAGGAGACATTTTAATCCATGGTGATAACTCTATCTCCATGTTTTTGGATCTTGTCTCTATATTGTCACAGTTTGCTAGGACTTTCTTCTGTGGGCTATTTAAAAATAAGTAGAAAAGTAGTATGTTTGCTAGAGAAAGAAATATTCCCAATATATATTTTTTGTGCTAAATAGTCTTTTGTCAGTGCTTGATTTTGACTTTTGTTTGGCTTATTTTCTAAGGTCAAGATTGAGTACACCTTGCTTTACATCTTACCAAGTCTTCACTTTGTTCTATGGAATAATCTTATTTTTTAGAAAGCATTGTGAGAATGTTATCCAGTATACACACATGTAGAGAGAATAATAGTATAATGAATCTCCATGTACCCAATACCCAGCTTCAACAGTTACCAACATTCTGTCACTCTTGTTTCGTCTAACCCTCCCCAGCCCCTGGCCCATGATTTTATGGAAGAGTTTTTTTTTTTTTTTAAGATCTTATTTATTTATTCATGAGAGAGAGAGAGGCAGAGACACAGGTAGAGGGAGAAGCAGGCTCCATGTAGGGAGCCCAATATGGGCTCGATCCCAGGACTCCAGGACTTGGGGGACTTGATTCAGAGACTCCAGGATCACGCCCTGGGCTGAAGGCAGGTGCTAAACCACTGAGCCACCCAGGGATTCCCATTGTTCTAATATGGTTTATTAAAAATTTTTTAAAGATATTTTATTTATTTATTCATGAAAGACACAACGAGAGAGAGAGAGAGAGAGAGAGAGAGGCAGAGACACAGGCAGAGAGAGAAGCAGGCTCCATGCAGGGAGCCCAATATGGGCTCGATCCCAGGACTCCAGGATCATGCTCTGGGTCGAAGGCAGGCGTGCTCAACTGCTGAGCCACCCAAGCGTCACGTGTTCTAATATAGTTTAATAATAGCATTTTAAAAGAATATATCCTGAAACTCTGGAAATCATTAATCATTGAAATCAGTAATCATTGAAAACATTAATAGATACCATCATAGCATGTAATTTACCCAATAAAAATATGTAGTAAAGTATATATATAAAAGTTTTAAGTGATCTCCAAGCCCTTAATGAGCCCATAAATATGGGACTTATCAGTTCCTAAGCTACTAAAATTCTGAATGGAACACTCAAGAAAGCAGTTTTTCACATTATTTTTCTTTCATTCTAGATATTGACAGGCACAGTCATAACTGTGTCACTACAGAATATGACACTCCTTTCTTTAATCTATTAAAAATGTATATGTTTTAAGAAAATAGTTTTTTAAACTTAGTTTTTCCCTTTATGCGTAGTAGTAGACCTGGGTTGACTTTCTTATGGGGGCCATTTTCCATACTTTAATTTTTGAAAATATTTTCTGGAAGGACTGGTTATGCAGTTAAGTGCATGCCAGAATTACAGACTCATGCAGTTTAAATTCAAGCTTCATTAGAAAAAGCTTGGTATTCTGTGATGGATCTTTATTGTCCCTTGAGTAGTAACATGCATAAATATCAAATCTCTGAATCTCCGCAATAATAATAATAACAACAACAACAGCAACAACAATCTATTTAAAGTAATAGGAGGAAGGTTGTTCTGAATTAGTGAAACCTAAATTAAAGAATATTTTAAAGAATAGGTGGTTTAGGGACGCCTGGGTGCCTCAGTGGTTGAGCATCTGCCTTTGGCTCAGGGCATGATCCTGGGGCCCTGGGGTCGAGTCCTGCATCAGGCTTTCCGCAGGGAGCCTGCCTCTCCCTCTGCCTATATCTCTGTCTCTCTCTCTGTGTCTTTCATGAATAAATAAATAAAAAATTTAAAAAATATATTTTCATGTTAAAATGTATTCTTTATCATTTTTAAAGATCTTGTTCTTATGTTGTCAGGTGTTTTATTTTTAGTATCCCATTTCTGGGTATTATGATTAAATATTCATATAAGTTAAAATATTTTGCAAATATCTATCATCAAATGTATATCTTTCTCTATTTTTTTAAAATTTTTTATTTATTTATGATAGTCATACAGAGAGAGAGAGAGAGAGAGAGGCAGAGACACAGGCAGAGGGAGAAGCAGGCTCCATGCACTGGGAGCCCGACGTGGGATTCGATCCCGGGTCTCCAGGATCGCGCCCTGGGCCAAAGGCAGGCGCCAAACCGCTGTGCCACCCAGGGATCCCTTTTTTTTTTTTTAATTTTTATTATTATTATTATTTTTAATGAAATCTAATGGCTTGGGAATTGGGGTTTTTTCTTCTTCATGCAAGCTGTATACTCATCGTGAGGCTTGAACTCACAACCTGAAGATCAACAGTCGCAGGCTCTACTAACTGGGCCAGCCAGGCACTATGGAAATTGTTCTCTTAAATTTTCTCCCCCAGATAATGTTGGTATAATATAATAGTTTAGTACTTTTTGGATACTCATTAAAGTATTTTTTTTCTCAAGGTAGTTCCCCTTGATATGTGGAAGATCACATTTATTGTGTAACTATTTCTCCTTAGCCACTATTTCTTTTTATTCCATTATATGTTATGTGTGCTGCTTTTATTTCAATTGTATGTTGTCCTCCTGAGTGATGTAGTTGAGGACAGTATTAGACTTGAAATCACATGCACACTGTGAGCATAGTAAATATTAATTACTTAATTTTAAAAAGATTTTATTTGTTTTAGGGAGAGACAGCATAAGCAGGAGGGGCTGAGGGAGAGGGAGAGAGAATGTCAGGCAGGCTCCCTGCTGAGTGTGGAGCCCATCTCGGACCTTGATCTCATGACCTGAGCCAAAACCAATTGTTGGACCCTTAACCAACTGTGCCACTCAGGCATCCCAGTAAACCATTAACTTAAAAACGATGCTGGCTTACTTTAGAGAAAATGCTTAAGATTAATGGTAGCTTGCCAGTCACATAATTTAGAATAGTATTCAGCATGTGTTCAGTGGAATAGTTTGTCTCTTCACAGTTACATCTAAACCCTTGTCTACCCTTCCATTTCCAGGTTGCCATCACGAAAGCCAAAGTGGATTTCTCCAGTGTAGTGTGCCTGCCCCCTTCCGTCATTGCTGTGAATGGGCTGGACGGAGGAGGGGCTGGCGAAAATGATGATGAACCAGTGTTGGTGTCTCTGTCTGCGGCCCCCAGCCCTCAGAGCGAAGCTGTTGCTAATGAACTGCAGGAGCTCTCCTTGCAGCCCGAGCTGACCCTAGGCCTCCACCCTGGCAGGAATCCCAATTTGCCTCCACTTAGTGAGCGGAAGAATGGTGAGTACATATGGAATTTTTATATTGCCTAAATTGGACCAAGGTCTTCATGTTTATGTTATAGATTATTGGTTTATTTCCTATCTCTTGAAAGTTTTAAATTGAGAAATAGTTAAGTTTAGGTGATCATTATAAACCCAACATTTCCTGCCTGGGTTAATAGAACTGCTTTCTGATTCATCTTTCTGTTTCTCTGCTTTTCCCTCCCAACCCCTTCCATAAATTCATTAATTCAGTAAATATTTATTGATCATCACTATCATAAACTGTGCTAAGATTACAGATTAAAAAATAAATAAGCCTTTGTCATTAGGAAACCTATCCTATACCTTGTCAGAGTAATCTTTTAGACTTCCCTAGCTTCATACTGTTCAGTGACCACTATAGGATAAAAACAAAAGCCATGTTTTTTTATAAGGCTTGCTAGATCTGATCTCTTTGTGTTTTTGTTAACTGCTTCTCTTATCATTCCTCCATTCCTACTCTTTGCTTTTTAAATTTTTTAAAAAATATTTTTCTTATTTATTTTAGAGAGAGAAAGAGAGCGCATGCACACGTGCATGTGCATATGCATATGCATGAGCAAGGGGAGTGAGAGAATCTCAAGCACTCTTCTCACTGAACACAGAGCCTCATGATGCAGGGCTCTACCTCATGACCCTGAGATCATGACCTGAGCTGAAATCAAGTCAGATGCTTAATGGACTGAGCCACAAAGACACCACTAGTTTTTGCTTTTTATTTTATTTTTAAAGATTTATTTATTTATTTTGAGAGAGGGAGAGCATGGAGGGAAGGTGGGGGAGAGGGAGAGAGAGAATCTCAGGCAGACTGTGCTGAGCGTGCAGAGCCCTGTGTGGGGCTTGATCCCACTAACCTGAGATCATGACTTGAGCTGAAACCAAGAGTTGGATGCTTAACCAACTTCGCCACCTGGATATCCCCAGTTATTGCTCTTTTGTTCCAATTACAAACCATACACTCTTGCTTCAACTTTTGTTAAATAAAAAAATTATAGGGAACCTGGGTGACTCAGTTGGTTAAGCGTCTGCCTTTGGCTCAGGTCATTATCCCAGGGTCCTTGGATCAAGCCCTGTGTTGGGTTCTCTGCTTGGCGGGGAGCCTGCTTCTCCCTCTGCCTGCCACTCTGCCTACTTTTGCTTTCTCTACTGTCAAATAAATAACATCTTTTAAAAAATTATAATTTGTTATAAAAACTTAAGATTTCAACAAAGGTGTAAATAATAATATAGCAAATACTTATGTACTCACATGCCATCTGACTTATGTACTGTTCTCCATGGAACTTCATCTGTCCCTGGGGTAACTACTGCCCTGAATTTGATATTTTATTGCCAAGTATTTCTGTATTTTTTTTTAACATACGAATATATTCCTAATCAATTTAAAATCTTATTTCTCATTTTTATATTATGTATATATTTATTGGAGAGGATTATATGTATTCTTCTGCAGCTTGTGTTTATTGTTCAATATTTATTTTCCTAAGAGTTATTAAAGGTATTCTGTAAATTCATCTCATCTAATCTGTAATTCATTACTTATCAAATAGGCCTACTTTTCTGTACTGATCTTTAGTGTCAGCCTTATCTGTTTCACAGTGTGCATGAATTAGTTTTCATGCCCTCTGTTCTGTGTCACTGGTCTCTGTTCATCTTTGTGTCATGCTACATCATCTTAGTTATTGTTGTTTAACAATCATTCTTGTTAACCTGTTAGGACAGTCTCTCCTTGCCTTTTCTGTTTCCAGAGTTGTTTCAGCTGTACTTGTCCTTTTTAATTTTCCATAATTTTAGAATCAGCTTGTGGAGTTAATTAAAAAAAAAAAAACAAAAAACAAAACCAAAAAACATTGTTTTTTTCTCCAACATTTTATTATGAAAAATTTCAAACATATGATAAAATAAGAGTTTTACAATGAATACCTTTATGTTCACCTCTTAAATGCTACCATTGACGTTTTCTTTTACTTGCTTTGTAACATATCTATCCATCCCTCTATCACTCCATCGTATCTTTTAGATGTATTTCCAAGGAAATTGCAGACACTAACACACTTTCATTTTATTGAAGTGTAACATTAATCTAGAATAACACACAAATTTTAAGTGTCCTGGTTGTTGAATTCTCACAGACTGAATACACCTGTGTGTAATTACTACTTTGTGAGGAAATATTCCCAGCACCCCATAACTACCTTATGTGCTTCTTGCCAATGGAGTACTTCCTCTTTTTTGCTCAAAGGAAACTACCATCCTGACTTCTAACACCATGAGTTAGTTTTGCTGGTTTCTAAACTTTAGGTAAAATGAATTATGCTGTATGTAATCTGTTGTTGGTTTGTTTTGTTTTAAAATTCATTTGTGTTGAATTGTGTGTAGCTGTTGTTTATTTTCATTGCTATATAATTAGTCCATTTTATGAATATACTGGAATTTGTTTTACTTTTGGTAGGTATTCAGGTTGTTTTAGTTTGGGGCTATTATGAATCATGCTGCTATGAAATTCTTGTATATGTCTTTTTTGTGTATTTGGGGTTTTGATTTGAAATATATCATTTGTAGGTTAATGGGGAGAACACACATTTTACATATTGGGTACTAGTTAGTTTTATCTGTCCACTAGTTGGTTTTACCTCTCCAGTAAAATAGGTCTTCTTTGATGTCTTTCCACAGCATTTTACAGCTTTCTATATATTTTCTCTGAAGATCATGCAAATATTTTATTAGTTTTATTCCTAGGTATCTTTTTTGGGGGTAGACATTATTAGTGGTATATTTTTATGAAATATTTTTTGACTGATGCTAGGGAAAAGAAATACCAAACTTTTTTTTTTTTTTTTTAAATCCAAACTTAAAAAAAACTCCTGTGGCTTTTCTGCATCTCTACTTGAGATACCACTCTACCCCCAATCTTCTTGCCAACTCTTACTTGTCCTTCAGTATTCTATTCAGGCATCACTCTCTGAGAAGAAGCCTGTTTTGACTCAGTATTAGGTGTCCTTTCTATTTGACCAATTACCCTTTATCGGGATACTTCACTATACTGTGATTGGAATTTTCCTGTCAGCAACACGAGTGAGCCTTTGGAAACTGAAATCAGACCTGTTAGACTTCTCTCAGAACCCTTCAATATCTTCTTGTGAGGGTTATAATGAAATCATAGTTGTTTTTTTTTTTTTAAGATTGATTGATTGATTGATTTAAGAGAGTGAGAAAGTGAGTAGAGAAAGAGGCAGAGAGAGAGAATCCTTGAGCAGACTTCCCAGCTGAGTGTGAAGCCTGGCACAGGGCTTGATCTCACAACCTTGACATTGTGATTGGAGCTGAAATCAAGAGCTGGCTGCTTAACCAACTGAGTCTCCCAGGCCCTCCAGTATCATCGTTTTAATGATGTGGGTCTGGTATTCTCTCTGGCCTGATTTTTTCTTAGCTTTGTTCCGTTGCTCACTCTACTCTGCTTTAGCCACACTGACTTTCTTACTGTTTTTCGGACATATCAAGTGTGCTCCTGTCCCAGAACCTTTGTACTTGCTGTGCCTTTACTGAAGTTCCTGTACAATGTCATTTCCTCAGGGAAGCCTTCCCTGTCTTATTGAAAATAGCACTTCTCATTACTCTCCATCCTCCTTTGTTTTTTTTCTAGGCACTTATTATTATGATGTGTGTGTATGTGTGTGTTTGAATATGTGTGTATATGTTTATTGTCTATATTTCTCTCCCCACCTTTGATAGTCTGTTTCATGTGGCCAGAGGGCAGCCAATAAATATTAGTCGAATGAATAGATGAATGGTGTACTTATTTGTTTCACTAGAGGCAGGAACTCTGTTTTTATATCCATAGTGGGAAATGTAATGGAAACTCAAGCAGTTTTTATTTTGGGAGATAATAGACAGTCTGGCTTTGTGTGTGTATGTGTATGTGTGTTCGTTCTTTTCCCATTTCTGTTTTCTATTTTTCTTCCCCAAGATGGCAGAGACTTCAGCTTATTTATATGCTAAGGGGAAAGAGTTAGTCCAGAGGGAAAAGCTGAAGACAGAAAGGGGAAAGGGTAACCGAGGAGATGTGAGAGGATGGGATTTAAAGGTATTGGCTCTGCTTTGAGCAGGGGTAAGGGCCATGATTCCTCTGGGGTAGAAGGAGTGGCAGTGAAGGTGATGACAGACAGCAAACAGCAAACTGCTAATATCTTGGGCAGGAAGTGGAGGAAATTGATGCTGACAGCTGTGATGGTCTCCCGGGAGTCCAGAGCAGCTGTTGCTGTTGGGGCAGAGGTGTTGGTGCATCCTCAGCTTTTCTCTCTCAACTTTTTGGCATATAAATCGGGTTTTCCCCCCCATTTTGAACAACAACAACTTTCTAACCTTCCCAAGATCCTGAAAGAGCAGTTTAGATCTCTCTTTACCTTCCCCTATTCTAGGGACTTTACTGTGTTCTGGCTTCTGTCCCTATCTCTCTTCAGAAACTGCCATCACCAAAGTCATTAGTGTTCTTGTAGATCAAATAGGCACTCTTCATCCTACTTGACTTCTTTGTGGCATTTGATGTGATTGGCCACTCCCTCCAACCTGCAACTTTTTCCTTTTGGCTTTTTAGTCTGCCTTTATAGCCACTCTCTTTTTTGCTCAGACCTTTTGTCAACTTTCTCTGCCCACCTCTTAAATTTTGTTACTGCCCAGTTGAGCTCTGCCCAGTTTACTTCTTACTCTGTATTTTTTATCTTGAATGATTTCTCTTAGAACTTTGGCTCTAACCACCATCATATGCTGTTGATTGATTCCTGTGTTCTATCTCCAGGTTGAGTCTCTCCCTCACTCCAGACTCCCATGCTCAGCTGTCCAGCACCTCCGTAGGAAGTGCTGCAGTCACCATATGCTTGGAGTCCAACTCCTCATCCACCTTCAGTTCCTGCTGAATTCTCTGTTATAGGAATTGGCACCTCCTTCCACCTAGACGTTCAAATAAAGGATTGTTTTATTTTGTTTTCTTCCTAAATGGAGACTTTAAGAGTTTTCTAATCAGATAAAGTGTAGGAAAAAGAAAGTAAAAAATTCCTTCATAGTTACATAGTTCAGTGATAGCCAGTGGCAGCAGTTAATATATCTTTGTCAGTTTTTGTGTGTTTATTTATTTATTTTTACACACATATACTCTGTGTACTTATTTTCATGTAATTTTATTTCATGAAATTTTCCTTTGTCACTCAGTGATTCTAAGAAACAGTTTTTCCTTTGCTTCATATTTGAATTGTGTATTGAATTGTGTGTATACAATAGTTAGCCAGTCTCCTATTATGAGACCCTTAATTGTTTTTATTTTTTTCTGTTTTAAATAATACTGCAGTAAACATCTTGGTATATAAATCTTGGTGTAAGTAACTGTAGGACAAACTCTCAAAAGTAGATGACAAGATAAGTACATAAAGAACATTCCCCCCAAAAATAATAATAATTAAAAAAAGAACATTTTTCCTTTCCTGTTGCAAAAGTAACGTGTTTGAGTGTGAAATTTTTACTTTTTTAAGTCACTGTTTCGAAATTGTTCTCCAGAAAGATGATAGTGTGCTTATTTGGGAAGTAATTTTTTTTATTGTATTTCCCTTCTACCTGCTTCCTCTGTCTTCCTTTCCAGTTACCAGTCCCCACCTTTTACAGATTCCACAGTGTTCATATCCAGTGAATTCATTCTTTTCTTGCCATCTCTACAACTACCACTTAGTGGAGACGCTCAATAATATCTTCTCAGATGACTGCAATGATGGCCTTTTAACTGGTCTTGCCTTGTTTGTAATCTTGTCCTTGTTGCCACTAGATGATTTTTCTAAATGTAAATGAAGTTCCTGTTCTTCTGGTTGAAGTTACTTTCCTCCAGGATAAAGCTTATTATGTTCCTCAGGATGGTAAACAGGTCCTTCAGAGCCAGATTCCTCCCTACCCCTCATCTCTTCCCACTCACACTAAAAGATTTGGGATTTCCCAAAGAGATACAGTTTCGCATCTCAGTTTCACTTCATGTCCTGTTATTTTGTTTTGTTTTGTTTTTGTTTTCCATCTAGTGAAGAATCAGATGAAGATGCTGCTTCCTTCAGTACTTCTGCCTGCCTGCCAGCTTGGGCTAGGGGTTTGTTCTTTCAGTGTTCTTCCAAAGTACCCAGTGTGTAATATCTTTTTATTTGTTATTATATTTAGCTTGAAGAGAAACTTCGTGGATGCATGAATTATGTCTCTTTTACTTATTGTGGTATCGTTAGTGCCTAGCCAAAATTTTAGTGTGCTGATGAATCAACTAGAGTGCCTGTTAAATACAGACTCCGATGTAGATCAGAGAGAGGCCTGATGTTCCACATCTCTAACCAGTGTGCAGATGATGCCAGTACTGTTGATCTGGAGGACCACGCTCTGAGTAGCAAAGTCTTAAAATTTGGTGTTTGATGAATGTTTATTGAATGTATGAGCAAATGAATAAATAAATGGTGAAACTGTAACTCTTAACTCCCTGAAACATTGACTTCTAGAAGTCACCTTCTTTAAGCAGTTAAGAAGGTGATTGTTGATTCTGTTGCTGGACAGAGGGGAAGAAACCCAGTTTAATTAAGGGTTTAGATTATTTGGAAAAAAGACTTTCTGAGTCCATTCCTGTATAGGTGAAATATGTTGTGGCATAATTTTATTTTTGTGTGGAATTAATTATTTTATTCTCCTACTTAGTGATAGAACACTTAGATTACAGGTTTTAACTATTTTTTAAAGTTGATCTCTCTAGGGGGCAGCCCCAGTGGCGCAGCGGTTTAGTGCTGCCTGCAGCCTAGGGCGTGATCCTGGAGACCCTGGATGGAGTCCCATGTCAGGCTCTCTGCATGGTGCCTGCTTCTCCCTCTGCCTGAGTCTCTGCCTCTCTCTCTCTCTCTCTGTGTCTCTATGAATAAATAAATAAATAAATAAATAATCTTAAAAAAAAGTTGATCTCTATAAATTTGAAATTTTCTTTTTCTAAAGATTTATTTATTTGAAAGTGAGAGTACGTGCAAACAGAGGGAGGGGCAGAGGCAGAGAAAATATCTCTAGCAGACTCTGAGCTGAGTGAGGAGCCTGACATGGGGCTTGATCTCATGACCCTGAGGTCATGACCTGAGCTGAAATCAAGGGCTTGATGCTTAACCAACTGAGCCACCCTGTTCCTTTCATGAATACACTAGTTACCCTTTTATCGGAACTAATCAACGTGAAATCTCTTTTTCCCCCCTCCCCATTTTAGGTGCTACAGACTAAGTTTGGGGTTAATGATCTGTTTATGGGCGATAATTTCTTTGAGACATGGACAGAAATTGAATACCAGGCAATATATATTTTCTTTTATGGGGGGAAAGATAACATATATAGAGAAAAGTGCATAAATCATAGGATGGGGGAGATCCCTGGGTGGTTCAGTGGTTGAGCGCCTGCCTTCGGCTTAGGGCATGATCCTGGAGTCCTGGGATCAAGTCCCACATCAGGCTTCCTGCATGGAGCCTGCTTCTCCCTCTGCCTTTGTCTCTGCCTCTTTCTCTGTGTCTCTCATGAATAAATAAATAAAATCTTAAAAAGAAATCATAGGACAGTTTATAGAATAACCGTAAAGCAAAGAGTTGTGTAACCACTACTCAGCAACAGCTCATTGTGAGCCCCAGGGAAGCCTCCTATATGTTCTCTGAACACAACCCCATCTTTTCTTTTCTTTTTTTTTTTTCCATCTTTTCTTTTGAGGAGTAAGTACTGTTTTGACTTCTTGAAAATCATTTGTTTTACCAATTATATAGTTCTAAACAATATAGTTTAGTTGAAGCTTATATGAATGAAATTCTGTATTTTCCTTTTGCTTAAGATATGTGGTATTCATTTGCGTATATAGCTTTAGTTCATCCATTTTTAAAAATTTTTTTCTTTTTTTAAATTTATTATTTATGATAGTCACAGAGAGAGAGAGAGAGAGAGAGAGAGGCAGAGACATAGGCAGAGGGAGAAGCAGGCTCCATGCACCGGGAGCCCGACGTGGGATTCGATCCTGGGTCTCCAGGATCGTGCCCTGGGCCAAAGGCAGGCGCCAAACCGCTGCGCCACCCAGGGATCCTAGTTCGTCCATTTTTAAAAAAGATTTTATTTATTTATTCATGAGAGAGAGAGAGAGGGAGGGAGAGGGAGGAGGGAAGGAGGGAGGAACAGGCACAGGCAGAGGGAGAAGCAGGCTCCCTGCAGGGAGTGTGACATGATCCTGGGTCTCCAGGATCACACCCTAGGCTGAAAGGTGGCGCTAAACTGCTGAGCCACCTGGGCTCTCCTTACTGCATCCTATATAGTAGATACACCAAAAGTACTCCATAATTTTTTTAAAGCTTTTTTTTTTTTTTTAAAGATTTTATTTATTTATTCACGAGAGACAGAGGCAGAGACATAGGTAGAGGAAGAAGCAGGCTCCCTGTGGGGAGCCCGATGCCCTGGGATGATGCCCTGAGGCGAAAGGCAGATGCTCAACCTCTGAGCCACCCAGGTGCCCCAGTATGCCATAATTTTTAAGAAATGTATTCCACTGATAAACATTTGGGTTGTTTCCAAGTATAGGCTATTACAATGTTGCCCTGAATGTTCTTCATGTATCCTGGTACATGAATATGTGCATACATACACAGGAATGGAATTTCCTATAATATGTGTAGTATTATAAAATTATTAGGTAATGCTAAACTGTTTTCCAAAGTGATTGTACCCAGTTTATATATCCTCCAGCAGTACGTGAAAGTTCTTATGCTTCATATCCTTCAAACACTTGATTTATTAGATTTTTAATGTTCACTGCTCTGCTGTTTATGTAAATATATCAAAATGTTCTTAATTTTCATTTTATTGTTTTCTAATAAGGTTAAATATCTCTTCTGGTATTTTTTAGCCATTTGGATTTCTTCTTTTGTGAAGTGTCTGGTGAAATCTTTTCGTCAGTGTTTTCTTGTTGACTAATAGATGTTCTTTATATATTCTAAATACTATGAATACTAGTTTGTTGCTGCTTAAATGTGTTATGGATATCTTCTCCCACTCTGTGATTTGTCTTTATCATTCTCTTTATGGTATGAAGAATTTCTAAATTTAATGTACTTGATTTTTGAGTTTCTTATAGTGAGTTTTGTGTTTTAATTTTTTGATGGGGGTGGGAAGCCTGGGTGGCTCAGTGGTTGGGTGCTCAGGTCATGATCCCCTGGTCTAGGGATTGAGTCCCACAACAAGCAGGTTCCCTGCAGAGAGCCTATTTCTCCCTCTCTCTCTCTGTTTCTCATGAATAAATAACATCTGTAAAAAAAATTTTTTTGATGATTTAAGGTAAAGCCCAACTTAAATTTTTTTTGAAGATGTTATTTATTTAAGAGAGAGTGCAAGTGAGGGGTGGAGCAGAGAGGGAAGGAGAAAGAATCTCAACCCAACTCCACCCTGAGTGTGGAGCTGATGTGGGGCTCATCCCAGGGCCCTGAGATCATGACCTGGGCCAAAACCAAGAGTCATGCGTTTAACTGACTGAGCCACCCAGGTGCCCCTTAAATTTTTTTTCTAAATGGACTCTTATTAATTGAAAATATTCCCTCTCCCACTGATCAGCAAAGCTACCCTTGAATATATCAAGGACCTGCCTCATGTGTTGATGTGTTTCTGAGCTCACTGTTTCCATTGGTTTGTTTGTTGATGCCTGCACCAGGACCTCACTGTCTTTACTATCGAAACTATGTAATAAGCCCTGTTATGTAGGAAAAGTAAGTCCTGACACCTTACTCTTTTTCCAACAGTGTCTTTCTGGGTTTTTTCTTTTTCCTCTGCATTTCCATATGAATTATAAAATTACTGTGGAATTTTGATTAGGATTTATTACATTAACTCTATAAACCAATTTGAAAAGAATTAATATCTTCAGAGAATTGTACTGTGAACATGATATATTTTTTCCATTTATTTAGATTTTCTATGAGGTCTCCTGATGAGGTTTTATAATTTTCTTTGTGTTGGTCTTACACATTTTTTGTTAGATATATTTTTAGAGGTTTCATATATTTTAACGCTATTGTGTTATCCTTGAAAACATTTTTATTTTCTCACTGTTGCTAATCTCCAATTTGTTTTAAAGGAATAACAAGAGTTTGTATTTGCTACCTGCCATGCTGGGTGAAACAGGAAGCAGGAGAGAATGGCAGTGAAAAGGACATAGTAGGTCCTCTTTCATAGGCTTTTCTCCTCCTTTGTGTAAAGCTTAGGAAGTACTCGTTTGTTCCCCACAAGTGGATAGCCTTTGGAAGAAAGGCAGGTCATGTATACTTTCTCTGTAAAGATACACATTGTATCCTAAACAGTGTTTAGTTTTGAACAGGAAGTACCAAAATAACTGCTGAGCCAAGTAAAAATTTTGAGTGGGCTGTTTCTGATCTAAATTACAATATTTTCTTGAGGAAAGGAGATACTTGTTACTTATCTTCCTCAGGAAGCCTAGTTGTCAAGGATTTTCTAGATTAGGTCTTTCCCAGCTAGTGAGAAAATGCCCAAATCTTAAGTATGTCAATTCATTAAGTGATTCTGTTTACAACGTGATTTAGAGAATTTCTTAGCCCACTTTATCTAACCACTTAGAAATAATCAATTTCTCATTCTCAGGTATTCATCAAATGTTTTTCTCGGTTCCTGGAGAAAAACAGATACCAGATAGAAATCCCCTCTTAAAACAGTGAAACACAGGGCACCTGGGTTGGCTCAGTTAAGTGTCCCAATCTTGGTTTCAGCTCAGGCTGTGACCTCAGGGTCCTGAGATGGAGCCCAAGTCAGGCTCCTTGCTCAGGGTGGAATCTGCTTGAGATTTGCCCTCTCTTACCTTCTCCCTGCTTGCACATGCACACTGTCTCTCTCAAATAAATAAGTAAATCTTTAAAAAACAACAACAAAATACCCCACCACCCCCCGCCCCTGAAACAGAAACAAAAATGAATGGTTCTCTTCTCCCAGAGTAAATGGCTGTTAGTGTAAGGCTTATTTACCTCATCTTCTTCTAAACGTACATTTTAAAAATAACTAATACTATACTTTTTTCATTTAGCATTACAGCTTAAGATTTTTCAGATGTCCTTGAAATGTTTTTACAGGGACGCCTAGGTGGCTCAGAGGATGCCTGGGTGACTCAGCGATTGAGTGTCTGCCTTTGGCTCGGGGTGGAATCCTAGGGTCCTGGGATCGAGTCCTGCATTGGGCTCCCCAGAGGGAGCCTGCTTCTGCCTCTGCTTTTGTCTCTTCTCTCTGTCTGTCATGAATAAATAAAATCTTTTTTTTTTAAAGAAATGTTTTTATAGTTAGCCTTTATAATGGGTGTATAACATTCCATTCTGTGCCATCAGTTATTTAATTTTTCCTCTCATTGGACATTTGAATCCTTTTTTATTTTTCATACATATACTAGCATTCAGATGAAAATCTTCTAAGAGCTTTTTCTGCATTTTGGACTACTTCCTTAGAAGTGGAAATACTGTCTTAAATAATTTCACCATTTCAATGTTGAAAAATATATTCAGTGTCTATTGTGCACGATCTGTATGTTAAGTATTGGTAAGACAGATAAAGTTCACATTGTCCTATAATTTATATTTAATGAAAGAAAGATTAGTTATACAAACCGATTTATAGTTAGACTTTGGTAAGTGCTTTGGTGGGGGGAACACAAGATATAACAATAGCAAATCTCACAGAGATGGTTCTAATTTAGGTGGGGGAAGAGAGGAGTGCTGGTCGGGAAAGGGCTCTTTGAGGAAAAGATACTGAAGCTAACAGCCAGAGCACAAGTAAGTAGTGGTTGGCCAAACAAAGGAAAGAAGGAAAAGCATGTATATTAAGGCAGGGGAAAATGGGGGAGTGGGTAAAAGGGACTGGGCATAGGCAAGGGTTGTTGGGGAATACTTGGCACAAAACAACTATAAGAATATCAGTATGTCACTGCAGAAGGGAGAAAGTGATGTGAAATAAGATAGATAGGAGTCAGATCACACAGGCCTTTGTAGGCCTTGTGAAGATTTCAGTTTCTCGAGAAATACCTTGTCCCATTCCATTCCAAGTGGCCTCTCAATTTATCCTTCTGTCAGCCCTGCATGAATACCTGGCTCGTTCCTTAATATTGATTATCTCATTTGTAAAAGACTTTGCTAATGTGATAAGTGAAATATTTTCATTTCATTTGGTATTTCTTTGATTATTAGTGAAGAAGAACCTTTCCCCAAATGTTTGTAGCCAGTGACTGTTTCGTTTTGACCATTCAATTTATTTCCTTGTCCATTAAAACATAATTTTTAAATATTTTCCAAAAGTACTGTTGTATGGACACCTGGGTGGCTCAGCAATTGAGCGTCTGCCTTTGGCTCAGGGCATGATCCCACAGTCCCGGAATCGAGTTCCACATCTGGCTCCCTGCATGGAGCCTGCTTCTCCCTCTGCCTGTGTCTCTGCCTCTCTCTCTGTGTCTGTCAGGAATAAATAAATAAAATATTTTTTTAAAAAAAGTACTATTGTAACAGACTGGGAACAACTTGTTGGGAACTTGTAGAAGAGTTTCTTACATGTGTCTCACATAGTATATACTCAGGATATGGGGCTGGGTCAGGTCAAGACAGGGTTTCTTTTGGTTTTGTAATTTTGTGATTCGAGGGTATACAAGTCTGTGAGTTGGGAATTCAAAAAGAAGCTGAAAAACTCTGGTCCTCTTTTTTTTTTTAAGACCCAGCTCACATCATTTTTCCCCTAAGAAGCAATCCAAGTCTCTTGTAACCAGAACAAATTGATGCCTCTTTTATGTTTGGTTAGCCCCTTGTTTTTTCTCTTATTTGGTACTTCATTTTTTCATTTTTCTTTTTTAAATTGTTGGTTAGAGATTTTCTATCTTAATTCTTTATAAGGAAGGCCCTTGAGGGCAGAGGCAGTGTCAGTCTGGTTTACCCTTGTCTTTGTGCCCCCACTGGCATTGACACTGTGCCTGATGACAATATGTCAGACATACAGTATGAATGACCTGGCTGTTTACAGCTATCATAGCCCTTAATATTTACTATACTTTGAAAAGTTACCTGAGAATACTACCTTCATGTATCCTAAGGCCAAAGAATAGCATACCTTTGGTGATAATGTGATCCTCCTAGGTTTGCAGGTCTTGACTGAGTTTTTCATCAGTAGTAGGTTTTGGTCACAGGAAATGGAAGCTGCCCAGGACCTGCAGTGGCTTGCTTGGGTGTTGGGTTATGTTATCTTTGAGTGTTTTCCCTTTGCCCCAAACCAGGTATCTGGGGGAGAGATTTAACTGGTTGGGACTTGTAAAATTTCATTATGATGATTAGATTTTTGTAGAGCCTGAACCCCAGTGAACACCATACACTGGGTGAGAACCTAAATCAGATATGGACATTGGAATAAGATTACATTTTAGTATTCTGAAATCCCACAGAGCTCATAAAAAAGCATTTGTTACTTTGTGTGTAGTGCCCTTCTATACTACATTATAGAGATTGATGTCAGTTGTTGGTGAAGTTGACAGCTTTTGATGGTTGAAGAATTGCTTATTTTCTTTTTTTTTAAATTTTTATTTATTTATGATAGAGAGAGAGAGAGAGGCAGAGACATAGGCAGAGGGAGAAGCAGGCTCCATGCACTGGGAGCCCGACGTGGGATTCGATCCCGGGTCTCCAGGATCGCGCCCTGGGTCAAAGGCAGGCACCAGACCGCTGCGCCACCCAGGGATCCCGAAGAATTGCTTATTTTGTAGTGAGCTAGGCTCTCTCTTTTTCTGGTTTCTCCCACTCATTCCCTACACTTTAGGCATTTTCATTGTCATTAGCACTTAATATCCCTAAAGGCATTATTTTGGTTGGCCTTATTTATGTTAACTCTATAATTCAATGCTGTGGATAATTTTAGTTTTCCTCGCATAGTTTTCCAAATAATAGCACCTTTAGTGTTGCTTTAATGAAATTGGTAACAGGCTACCTGCCTTTTCTGGGTGGGTGGGGATTCTTTTGTTGTTATGAACTTTTCCCATACTGTTAGGATTTTCTGCCCTAAGCAGGACTTTTCATTCCATTTGGCATACATTTACAAATGCTGTCACATGTCAGACACTGCTCCATCTGTTGATGCAGTGGCATTAGGCCATGTGGTAAAGAGTAATAATAGAGGTGGGCACAGGTTCTGGGGGAACATAAATGAGAGGTATTTAGCATATCCATGGAGAGTGTGAGGAGGGTGGGAGAGTGCCAGGATCATTGCCAGGCAGCAGTTAAACTAAGTTTTGAAGGATGAGTAAGAATTACCGGGTAACAAGGATTGTTTTTAATTAAGGCAAGGGTGGAAAGAAAGGAGCACAGGTTAGAAGTTGCTCAAGTCCACACTACCACCTTTGCAATATTCTTGTGAAAAACTTTGACCTGAATTAGATCAAGCCTCTGTATCTAACTTGTACTAGTTTACTGGAAATACAGGAGATAGAATATAGCAGCATGTTAAGTGACACCATGGGGGTAGAGTTAGCAAAGTCCAAAATGTGGGAAAACAGCCTGGGTTTTCAACATATAAACTACAAAAAAAAAAAAAAAAAAAAAAAAGAAGGGAGGGATTCTGGATTAAAAGAAGCATAACAAGTGCCTGTGGGGCTCAGTCTTTAAATATCTTCTCCTGGCTCAGGTCATGATCCCAGTGGGATGGAGCCCCTAGTAGGGATCCCTGCTCAGTGGGGAGTCTGCTGCTCTGTGTCCCTTCTCCCCGCCCCACCCCCACCCCTCCACCCCCGCCCTGCTGTCTTTTGCATTCTGTCTCTCAAATAAATAAATAAAATATTTTAAAAAATAAATAAAAGAGACCTAAGGGACATCAGTGAAATGCTATGTATTATCCCTGTTGGGCTCTAATTTGAATAAATCAACACTAAAAAATTTATGAGTTGGGAAAATTTGACTATTGATTGGATAGTTGATGATACTAAGAGATTTTTAAAATTTGGGGTGGTAATATATTGGGATATGTTAAAAAATTCTTTTTTTTTTTAAGATATTATTTGAGAGAGACTGAGAGAGAGCACAAGATGGGGGAGCAACAGAGGGAGAGGGAGAAGCAGACTCCCTGTTGGTCAGGAAGCCTGATGACTCGGTCCTTGATCCCAGGACACTGGGATCATGACCTGAGCTGAAGGAAGACACTTAACCAACTGAGCCAACCAGGCACCCCCGAAAAATAGTTCTTTTAGATGTATAGAATAAAGATGAAATAAGATGATGACTAGAATTTGCTCTGGAGTGATCCAGTGTGAGCTGGGTGCTGTGTGTGGTGGGAGTTGGGTGGGAAGGGTGAAGGGCCATGTATTGACAATTTTGAAGCTAAGGGATGAGCATACATAAGCAGCTTATTCCATACTTTCTACTCCTGTGTTCGAATGTTTCCATATTTTTTTTTTTTAAAAAAGATGTTGCTATACACTGGGCAAGGAATTTGAAGGACTGGCTATAGGGATGAAAAAAGGATGGATTTGAGTAATAAATTATAAGATGTCTGGGGTGGGAGGGAGGAGTATGTAAGTTTGTGGTTTGGGACCTGAGTACTGTTACCTAAGATAGGGAAAATGGAAGCAATGTATCTTGAGGGGTTGGTGCAGGCTGGTATTGGGTGTTTGTTTTGGGGACATACTGAGTTTCGGATGGCCAAGTAGAGATGCACAGTTGGTAGCTTATAGGTAAAGTCAGAGCTAGATGTGGGTCAGAATGTGGGTAGTAGTTAACCCTAAGAAAGGATGAGATTGCCCAGGGGAGAATATGTAAAAGATAGAAGGGATGCCCCTGATAAGAGCAGAAAAAGAGAAAGAGCTAATTAGGATTCTGAGAGGAGAGGTCAGTGGGGGAAAGTACGGTTTTTAAGAAAATCAAGGAAATAGGAAGTTTTGAGAAGAGTATAGAAACTATGACAAATCTAGTAGGAAGGTCAGGTAGGATAAGAACTTGTCTAGTTCCTCTTGATTAAGAACATTAAAGGCCTTTGGGGAACCTGGGGGTGGGGGGGAAGCTTTGTGAATGTACTATATTGATATTCTGCAGTTATCAAGTCCCTTTGGTGTGGATTAGTAAAGCCTATAGCATATTTGTATTGATTAGCTAGAGAGTTATGATTAAAAACCAAAGAGCTTTTATTTAATTGGAAGTTAAGATCATTACCTTTCATTCCCTTGGTGCCATTAACTTGAAAATCATGTTCACTTGTACAAAGAGCTTATCAGAGTTTACTTAGGTCTCTATGAACTTTTGCTAAGTGGCACAAAAAATAGTGGTACTGAGGCTGTCGTAGGAGCTCAGACTTTTGAATTGTGGAACCTGTCTTAAATACAGTTTCACAGTGAACCTGTTGCTGTGCTGATACTCTTCTGGGTAAATGCAAAATCTTAGCAGTAGACAAAGATTATGTTGCTTGTTTACTTTTTTTAAAAATTATTTTTTAAGATTTCTATCTTAAAATTTGTTTTCCCTTTCTTTAGCTCTTTTTATCCCAAGTTGCAGAGGAGATCATAGGGAGTAGAATTGCCATGAAAAAGCCGTCAGATGCACTGTGATGTCTTCTTGCCACCACCACATGATGGTCATATCTCTGTAGGGCTGCAGTATTGAGAGTGGTGGCCTCTGGCACTCTATTTCGGCAAAGAGAGACATTTTGGCAGGAGGGACACAGCCCTCTGCCCTTCCTGCCATCCTCTGTGCAGGGATCATATAATTTGTATTTATTTTCCTGTTAGTACAGGACTGTGAGAACTTGTTTCATTAAAAAAACCCTCACACAGCAAAACTGTACAGCCCACATGGGGACAAAGGAATGATTCACCCTTCTCAGGATGCTTTTCTTTAGTTGCTAACCTCTGACCAGAGTACTCTGTAGTCTGAGAATTGAAATTTACCCATTTTTCCATAAAAGAGTTGAGACTTTGGTTGCCAGAAGGGGCCAGTGAGAATGCTTCTGTCTTCCCAGAGCAGCAGTTAGCCCACACTGGCTGCCACTCAGTTGCCTGTTGAGTCATTCCCACAGTTCTATATAGAGCTTTTCTGGCTTTTCTTTTAAACATGATGTTCTTGGAGTGAGAAAGAAAGGAAGTTTTTCTCTCCTCCACAAAATCTCCCCCACCCCAAATCTGCATTGCTTTCTTTTTTCTAATAGCAGAATATTGCCCTCAATCATTTTGAGATTGTTTTCTCTTGTAAGGTCTCTTAGTGCTTTTATTTATCATTGGGTTGACTCTGTAAGCATTTTGGCATTCGCTGGGCTGCGTTTGTAGCAGTAGGCTTTCAAGATAGAGGCTGCTACTTAACCAGAAAGACTGAGGAATTCTAGCTAATGATACCAAACATGGATTTCTAGTTTTCGGCTGTTTAAAAGTCAATCAGGTATGCTAAAAGGCATTTTAATATCTTATGATCAGTTAGTAAAAAGGATGATAAAGGGAGTGAATGAGTTTTTCACTTTAAATGAAATTGCTGTGATTTGAAAGGATTTTAGTTTTTGTTTTTGCAGTGGAAGGTAAAAAATGCCCGTGTTTGTTCTTATTCAGAAGAGCCTGCTCTGTCCTAGTGGAAAAAGAATTGACGTTTCTTTATCAGGAAAGGGAAATTCTTATATATTTGAACTGTTGTCTCATGTTGTTCCGTACATCTAGCAAGATCATAGTGCATTTTAGAAAAGTCGAATAGCATCAGTAAACTGCCGGTTGACAGCCCACATGTCTCACATAGGAACAAGTTACGGGATTCTTGTAGGGGATTGGCAGATCTGAAAGACAGATTACAGCTTTGGAATATATTCAGATGACTTTTTGAAACATATTTTAATTGGAGTCGGGGTGCAGAAATAGTTGTGCTTCTGTAGTTAAATATTCAACTTCCTTAGCCTGTTCTCTATAAATACCACAGATGAAAAAGCCCTTAGAACTCTTCGTCAGAAAACTAACTCACCATACATGTTCATCTGTATTCATGTCTGTTTGTATATGTGCCTAATTCCCAACCCCACCTCCCAGTAATGGGTCAGTAATAGGGCTGTTTGTTTCAAAAGATTGAGTTGTTTGAATTGTATTTAATCTGTTGCTCTAAGCTGCATTAGCAGCAAAGTCCCTTATACCACAGGTTTGGAACAAAACCTCATCTTCTCTTCCTGAAAAGAGGGGGAAAAAAGCAGTTGATCTGTGTTCTGAAGGTCTCTTACTGTGTGTGTCTCCCCCCCCCCCCCCCCCCCCAGCAAGGAGGAGGAGCTCACTCACTGTTCTAACCACACTTCATAGGTCTTAACTTGAGCGCCTTTTGGTTTCCTGTCGGCAGTAACTCAACTCTGTGCCATCTTGACTTGCCTGAAGGGTGGATAAATTGGTAACTGCGCTGAGAAGAGGAGTGAGTTCTCACAGTCTGATTTGAGCATAGGCACCAGATTGAATTTATGAAAGCTTCGGTAGCCTCTGAAGACAACATCTTCTGTGACTTTGAATTTTTTCATTGTATTTGTGGGCTGCTGTTTCTGAGAAGAATCCATCATGACTCTACTGGAACCTGAGATGTTAATGATGGCTGTGCAGTCCGGTAATTCTGTATTTCCTGCAGATCTATTTGCTACAGGTTTCTTTAATAAGGTTGGGTATATCTGTCCTAGGATTGGATAGAGATGGGATGAAGGTAGATGGGGGTAAACATAAATTGTCCAGTGAATGTACTGCATGTTCAGGTTTTTATTGTAAAAAAAAAAAATTAGTAGGTTTTTTTTTTTTTTTTTGTAGTTGCAAACTCTAGTTATCTAGTTATTCAGACATAGAGCTTTGCTTTAGATGTTTACTGACTTAAGTAAAAAAAAAAAAAAAAAAGACTGTTGAGTGAGGGGACAAAACATTTCCCTTTAGTTAAGAATTTTATTCTTTTCTGTAGCAGTGCTTTTAATGTAGGATAATTCAGTTTACTGTTTTATATTACTGTCTTTAATCACTAATCCACACTCTATTATTATGTCTATGAAAGCATGTTTTAAAATTTTCCTTACGTCTTTCTCGTTTGTGGTATAACCTTTCTGAATCATCTTTTGGTTCTTGGAAATGGTCATGATAACACGGAAGATTGAGACTCTGAGTTTTGAAGATGGGGACATTTGAGCAAGAAAGTAGTCAACAGAAAGAATGTAGGATTTTAAAAATTCTGTCTCTAAAAACAGTTTTTTTCAACCCAAAGTGTCTTTTAAAAGTTTAAAGTTCCAGTTTGTTTTTAATGGTTTCCTTTACTTTTAGTGTTTTGAAACTTGTAAGTTAGATATCTAAAAATAGGGAATGTTCTTTTGTTATTTTTAGACTTCTGCTAAAATGTAGTCTGTATTTTCCTGTTTCAGAGCATATCTTGAGAGATTCATACAAGTGGCATTTGCAGACCTCTTCCCATCCACTGGATTTTACTCATTAGAATGACATAGGCTCCTTGGTTTTGGCAGATACTGTGTCTGGCAGAATTGGTTTTACTGTTCTCCTTGGGGAACACTTAGATAGTATGTTGAAAGACACAGATATCCATCTGAAGACAGAATCAGATGCTATCAGCTTAAGCTTTATGGACAGGGAAGGGCAAAGAGGAAAGATACTGCTACCATTTTGTTCTTTCTGGTTTTACAAATAAGACCATGATGAGTCATTTATTAGTTGAGTTCTTCTGTTCATATATGCTATACTTTTTAGGTTGTTGCCTTTCCTTTTCCTTCCCCCAGGTCTGTTGAACTCTGTGTTCAAACAAGATAGTATGCTTATCTTACAGTTTCCTACCTGTCTTTGATGAAATAGCTCCCAGTTAAACTGACTCGGGAGTTTGTTTTATTTCCTTTCTCTTCTCTGTGCTCTAGTTGCCTGTTGTGTGTGGCAAGTGCATATTTTATCTTAGGGAGTGTAAGTTAGCATTTGAACTCTCTCTCCCTTCTTTGATTGCTTTATTACATACAGATTATCTCAGTCCAGTAACTTCTCTCTCTCTCTCTCTTTTTTTTTTTTTTTGTAACTTCTCTTAATAAAGGTTAAAAGATTATTTGCTTTCCCCTAACGGGGGGTCTCACTGGTTCCCAGCTGGATAAGGGAAAGAGACTTACTTGTTTTGCCTAAGAGCTGTTTTTCCTATGACATATGTTGGGCAGGTCTAGCTACCCCATCTGTTGGACCAACTACTTCATAAAACTTTCAAAGGATAATAGTATGTAAGCAAGTATGGATAAAATTGACAAAGGTGTTGGGGTAGAGGTAGAATGAAAGGCCTGCAGAGAATAAGTAGCATGTATGTGTACCTCTTTCTTTTGCCTATGCTCATAAAAGAGAAACCGGGTATAGCAAACTGATTTTTCTAGTACTTATGGTTCCTAAATGCTCAAAATTTTTGTAAAGTTATTACCGTTCTCTTCTGAAGCCGTAGCCATTATGCTGGATTGCAACAGTAATATGACAGCTATATTTATGATAAGTGAAAAGGTATCATTAAGAAACCTTGATAAATTAGAAGCCAATCATTATTTCTAAAAAGTCAAGACATTTTAGACTATGTGAGTGATAGATTATTCTAGCAGTACAATATTTGGATTTCCATGAATATATATTTATAGGTAAAACTACTGTTTCATGAGATTTTAAAAATAAACTTTTTTAGACAAGATTCAAGATGCAAAGTCTTTACCCTATATTAAACATCAGGATACTGAATATTATAGCAAAGTTCCAGGGTACATTGTGAATTTATTAACAGTTTTCATTTAATATTCAAAACTTGGAGATTTTTTTCGAGACATACTTGCATATAAAGACCTTCATCCTCCTCACTGCTGATGGTGACTTACTGACCCTTTGAAATCCAGTTCAGATGCTGCCTTTCTATGAACCTTCTCTGAATAGAGTCAGCTCTTCCTTCTCTGTTCATTCCTACAGCACCACCTTTACAATGTAGACTATCATTTTTACCTATCTCTTTAATTAGATGATTAGCTTCTCAAAGGGAATATATTCATCTGTATATTGGCTCCTGACATTGGCACATTGTAGACACTCAGCTCAGTAACTTTTTTTTTTTCAGTAAATGAAAAAAATTGGCTTGGCATAATACTTCCCCCAATAAATAGACATAAGGCTTTAAATCATGATTTTATCGAAAATTTTTTGAAATCTGTGTTGCATTAAGAAGTGAATCCTTCAGGGTACCTGGCTGGCTCAGTTGATGCAGCAGGCAACTCTTGATCTCAGGGCTCGAGCCCCACATTGGGTGTGGAGATTACTTAAAAAAAAATAAAATCTTAGAAAAGAAAAGAATCCTCCAACGTAGCCAATCCATGCCGGAAGCAGGTGCTGTTGAAAGCCTGGGTTTCAAAATTGAAATTATTCCACATCTCAGGATGTGCAGTGTGCCCTATGTATTGTTAAATTAAGTGTTCCGATGAAGCCACAATGAGAAGATTAAAACATCTATCACCACTGTGGAAGACTATCTAGACAGTAATTAGAAAACTAATGATCTGAGATGGATATTTGGGATTTCTAAAGTTAAGAGTGTTGGGGCATGGCACCGACTGGTGTATTTTAGAACAGAGGAATGCTGGGGCTCAACTCTTGCCAGCTAGTTTGTAACACTTTGATCAGAGCCTTGTCTCTGCCTATATCCAGCCAGTGCAGTCTTCTTAGTTTTAGCTCTACAACAGTGGGACAGAGTTCCCCTGTAGAGAAAGGGTTTGAAGCAGTTCCTAGGTTTTTGTTGGTCCTTTGACATACACCTGATCTTGATGAGGCACAATGAGGGAGTCTGTTTTTTCTGTCTCTTTTGTGCACATATGTGTGCATACCTCCTGTGCCTCCCCCATACATTGCACCTGGATAAATCCCAATGCTCATCTGTGGATAGGTTATCTCTGGAAGGATCATAAGAAACTGGTAACAGTTTCTGATCATTACAATTTGCCTCTGAATTGTATATTTTATAATAGTGCAGGTTAGAGAGAGGGGATTAAGAATTCATAAAAATAAGGTTGAAGGAAGATGGTGGGCAGATAACTTTTGCCCTTTTTGGTAATAGGTTAACTCCTATTAACAAGGAAGGGCCTCTTGTTTGGGTTCATGTCACTCGGATCTATAGAACAGTGAAAAAACTCAGAACTTTCAGCAATATCTACCTTTTGGATCTCCTAATTATCTATTAGTGTGGGCTTTTAAAAAACATATTTTGTTTATATTTAAAGAATTTTAGAGTTTGAGGAAACCTTAGGTGTTTTCTTGTCTTCTCCTTTATTTAAGATGAGGAAATTGATTCATTGAGGATAATTTATTTCCTGAAGTCACATAATTTATTAGTAGCAGAGATAGAAGGAGAATTCATTTCCTTACTCCCATGATAGTGCTCTTTCTGCTGTAACACACTTACAAAAAAACCATTGGGGACCTCTGATGTATGAGATTGTTTATAATTTTCCCCGGAGATCTTGGTTTTCCTTGGGTTTTTCCATTGCGGGTTTCTATCACTACTCAGGTTGACTCACCATTTTAAGAGGTGAGGATAAGAACTAGTGCCTGAGTGTCTAGCCCCTGCCCTTGAGGAGTGGAGTTAGATACTACAGGCCCTAATGGTTGTCTCCATCGTGCCTTGCCTTCTCTGGCCTGGTTAATGATCTCATACCTTGATGGTGATCTCAGAAGACAGGTGGGCAGACAGACGGCTGTTGTCATCAGTATTCTGGATTACATCTTACTGCCTTTTCTCTGACTCATTGATTTATCTGGGATCCCCTTAGAGTTAGGACCCAGATGAAAGGAATTTGAATTTATCTGTCTGTCTCTATCCTTTTTTTCTCCCTTTTGTTTCCTTTTGCATGAGGCAAGCTGTCAAGACCATGAGCCATAGTTTTAGTTTTATTAAAATGGTGCCAAATGAAATAAAGATGAGTTTCATACATTCTTGTTTTTTTTGGAACTTTATTTTTATGATTACCACATTCATTGTTTTTGAAAGGGTTTTCTTTATAATAACAAGGAAAAATACCAAAAACCCTTGCTTTGCCATCAACAACAAAAATAACTTTCTCTGCCTTTCTCTCAACAAGCTAAAAGGGCATTATCAGAACTCCCAGTGACAGGGGTCTGCAGCACTCTTAATTTCCTGACAGTCATATGATGGTGTGGTGGCTATAGCACTTGAGTGCGTATAGAGGGCCTAGCAAAGAGGAATACATGGCAGTTACATAGCAAAAATAAACTTAGCTGTGAAATGTTTATAGTGTGTTAAAATTTTAAAATTTAAATTTAAAACCACATAAAAGTGGTTTATGTATATTATCTAATCTTTACAACTCTTTGAGGTATCTGTATCTTCACATTTTACAAAGGAAGAGACTGAGGCTCAGAGAGGCTGTGGGACACACAGTAGAGATGGAACCGATGTTCACATTCAGGTTTTTTCCTTAGCACTAGTTATGATATTTTCCATTTAAATTGAAAGTCAAATGAAAGTCCCTTCTCACTTAGAACCTTCTAATAGTTCTCATTCATGGGAAAAGCCCAAGTCCTTGTACTACCTACAGAGTCCTACATGATCTGCCCCAGCTCTGTAACTCTCAGCTTGCATGTCCTCCTCTTCCCTGGCTTGATCTGTCCCCGCCTTAACACTCTCTTTGCTGTGCTTGCATACCTTAGGGAACGCTCCTGTTTCAGGGCTTCTGTACTTGATGATATCCCTTCTCCTTGGGGCACTTTTTGTGGGTAGCGTCATGGCTTACTTCCTCACTTCCTTCAGGTCTTTTGTTGGGATGTCACTTATTTGGGCCTTCTTCCCTGACTACCCTATAAGATCTTGCTTTTATTTTTCTTCATACTATTTATCATCTGACAGAATACATGCTTTGTTTGTAGGTTCATTATTGTTTGCCTCTGTTTCTCCCCACTAGAATGTAAATTCCTCAAAATGGGGGATATTTCTTTTGTGTTCTGTTGTGTTTCCAATGCCTGTAAGAGCACCTGACACATAATAAGCACTTAAAATAATTCTTTTTTTAAAAATAATTCTTAAATAAAGTTTCTGGTTTTTCAACCAGAAAAATTGGAAGATGTTTTTGGCAAATATGTTAAGACCATGTCTTTCAGCTATTTTGTATGGTATGCATTGTGCTAACTAGTGCAGTGGTTTTCAAAGGGTGGTATGGGAAACCCCTAGGTGTCCTGGAGACCTGAAAAGTAGGTACAAGATGAAGACTTCTTATATATTTATACTAAAATACTACTTACCTTTTCTACTGTTATCCTTTCATGAGTGTGCACTGGCGTTTACCAGAGCTGTGTGATGTATGGTATCTCAACAGATTGAATGCAGTATATATGACAATTCAGCTGTCTTTTAGTAAATTATATCTTAGAGAGATTTGTAAAAATGGTAAAACCATAGTATAGTACTGTTTTTACTACTTTTTTTTTGTTTTAAAATAACCATATTTTTCATAGAAATGTATTAACATGTAGTAAGTTTATTGTTAATTTTTAAAGAAATACTGGATATTTTGGGGTGCCTGGCCGGCTCCGTCCATTAAACATCCAACTTTTGATTTGGCTCAGGTCATGATCTCAGGATCCTGGGATCAAACTTTGTGTTGAGCTCTGTGCTCAGCATGGAGTCTGCTTGTCCTTCTCTCTTTGCTCTTCCCCCACTGTGTGTCTCATAAATAAACAAACAAATAAATAAGTACATAAATTCTTTCAAAACATTTGTGAAGAGGGACACCTGGAGGTCATGATCCCAGGGTCCTGGGATCGAGTCCTTCAGGGAGCCTGCTTCTCCCTCTGCCTATGTCTCTGCCTATCTCTGTGTGCCTCTTGAATAAATAAATAATTAAAATCTTTAAAAAGTTGTGAAGAAATAATAAATATTTAAGATTCTCACAGTTTTAATTTCTTATCTGAAATATCTTGATGGGTATAACCCACATAAGCAAAAGCATTTGAGGTTCTCAGTAACTATAAGAGATACAGGAATTGTGACATTGGGGTTTGAGGAGAGTAGATATAGTGTTTAAGCCACCACCGAGCCACCCAGGCATCCCATAAACTTTTTTAAAAATATGGTTCTTCTCTAACCTTGAAATACTTCTGAGAATTTGTTCTAAGGAAATTATAAAGGAAATACAAGATTTATATATAAGGATGCTTATAGCAATATTATTTATAGTAGTAGTAGTAAAACAAACAGAAACCTAAATTTTAACAGTAGATTGGTGAAACAACTTACAGTGCATTCATCTGGTTGGATACTAATGTAGTCATGAGATTATTTGAAGATGTGGGAAACTGTTTACTATTTATCCCTTTAATCCTTAAAAAATGGATGGTAAGAGGCATCTGGGTGGCTCAATTGCTTAATAAGCATCTGCCTTTGGCTCAGGTCATGCTCCCAGGGTCTTGGGGTCAATCCCTGCATTGGGCTCCCTGTTCAGCTGATTACCTGCTTCTCCCTCTCCCTCTTCCTGCCACTTCCCCTGCTTGTGCTCTCTCTTTCTCTCTCTCTCAAATGAATAAAAAATACATATTTTTTAAAAAGGATGTAAGAATATATATCTGAATATATATTCGTAGCTGAATATTAATAGCTGTTGCTGGGTAGCAGGATTTTGCAAGGGTTTTTTTTTTCTTTAAGTTTTTCTGTATGTCTCTGATTTTCTATCGTAAACATACATTTCTGTTGTATTCAGATAAAAGCCATATTTAATTTTGTCTGTGTGTGTACCTGTAAGTACAGTTAGTTATAAGAGGGAGAAAATGGCTGGAAGTGTAGTCTTGGATTCAGAGCTAGAACTGTTGATTTGGGACCAGTCAGAAAACTTCACTGACCGACCAAACAATGCATGATAAGGAGGCACTCCATCCCATTAAGCTGTTCTTTCTGACCAGTCTAGTTTGTATAAATCCCTTTTACATTTTTTGCCTTTGTTTCTATTTTGTAAGATTTATTGAAATTTATCTTTGCAGTGTTTGTATTAGGCCATGTTCTTGGCAGAGCTATAGATCCTTCCTTTGCACACTTAACTACTCTCAATTTGCGGAACCTTTCAGAAGTTTTTATAAACCAAAAACACACTAAGTTATTTTTTTGTTTTTGATAGAGTTCTCTTAGGCATAAAATAATGGCGTAGGCATAAAATATTTTAATTATTTGAAAGTACATTTTCCTTATGGATTTTGTTCTTTGACCTTGGGGTATGAGTAAAATCTTCTTGACAATATCTGCTCTTTATCAGAAAGGTAAAACTCATATTGCCTTATCTTTATCTTGTAAATATAGGACCTTGAGCCCTTATGCTGAAGAATTAAAATGTTAATTACATTAACCTTGATTTTGTGAACTGTTATCTTAGTATATTCTCTTGATAATCAGATTATATTTCTCAAATCAGTGCTGTAAGACTTATTTATAAAATATTTGGTTGTGTAGAAAGTATTGAAAACTTTTGATGTTAACATTACTTAGGCTGCCCAAACAGAAACTGTGACCTCAGTCTTCCAACACCTTGTTACTCGAAGTATGTTCCAAGGACCATCAACATCTGCATCATCTGGGAGCTTGTTAGGAATGCACGTCTCAGGTACCCCGGGTGGCTCAGTGGTTTAGCCCTGCCTTCAGCCCAGGGCCTGATCCTGGAGACCCAGGGTCAAGTCTCATGTCGGGCTCCCTGCATGGAGCCTGCTTCTCCCTCCTCCTGTGTCTCTGCCTCTCTGTCTCTCTGTTTCTCATGAGTAAATAAATAAAATCTTAAAAAAAAAAAAAAAAAGGAATGCATGTCTCAGGTCCCCCTCTCACAGAGTCCAAATTTTCATTTGAACAGGGTCTTCAGGTACATGTTAAAGTTGAGAATATTGTTCCAACAGACATTTTTATTCACTTTGTTTTTGAGGTGAACAGGTGAAATAAAGATGACTTGTTGGGGTATTTCCTGGATGGGAAGCACTGCTCAAAGTGATAAAAATGGGAAGATAAGAATGCACTGGTTGGAATTATATGATGTCTAATTAGTGTGGAAGCATTGGATAAAATAGGAAACCAAAAAAAAAGAGAGAGAGAGAGAGAAGAAAACTTGCTCCTTGTACAGTATTTTTCCTTGTACAGTATTTTCCATTTGAGAAATGTTCGCAATTTGATACCTTCTTGGCCATTTTTCTTGACTTTGGGGAGAAAGAACAAAGGTTTCTTCTTGGCATTCAGAATGTTTACCTGAAAAGGGATCTTGGAGATGATCCTTCATTTTACAGATGAGCGAACTGGGAGCTAGGAGTGTTAAGTGACTTTCCCAAGATCACATAGCTTGGACTCCCCATGTTCTGACTCTCAAAGCACTTCTCTTTATACCTCCTGTGCTATCCCTCTATTTTGCTGAATGTTATATTGTTAGTTGTTTCTGTTGATGTTGAAACCATACTGAACAGTTAAGAGAATATATACAGTAGCCTCACAGCATTGTGGGAAAATGGTGGGGGCTTACTCTCTCTTTTTCTTTCTGTGTGAAATCATGAGTAGCTTCAGAAACAGATGTTACTTACTGTCTGAAAGTTAAACTGCTTCTTCTCTGAACCAGGGCACCTTGCTGCATAGGCCTGTGCTCACTGAAGTGGGAAGGCGCAAGGGTGAGGGGGAAGGTGTGGGAATCTTCCCTTCTGCTGGGATGGGAGTGGTTTTGAGTGTTTGAAGCAGTGTCATTTTTCTTTATATCCCTCATTTACATAAAAGTGTATAAATCAGGAAAAGAAACCTTTCAGCAAAGGAATACTGAAAGGACTGGCAATCTGTGTTAACCCCTTCCCCACAAATTGGCCCTTATTTCATGGCATATACAAAATTTACTTGAAATGGGTCATAGGCCTTAATGTGAAAGCTAAAAGACACAAAAAGTATGAACTATAAAAGAAAAAATTGTGAATTGATTTCATCAAGTTTAAATACTTCTTTGTCCACTTTGTATATTGTTGAAAATTAAAAGACAAGCTGTAGAATGGGAAAAAATGTTTATAATATGTATGTCTGACAAAAGACTTGTATCTAAAATATATAAAGAACTCTTAGAACTCAGATAATAAGACAAGCCAATAAAAAAAATGGGAAAAGACTTGGTCAGACACTTAAAAAAATATGCAAAAGGCCAATAAGCACATGGAAAGATGCTCTACATCATTGGCCATGAGAGAAATGCAAATTAAAACCCACAAGACACCACTACCCACCCACTATAATAATTAAAATTAAAAAGACTTACAATACCAGGTCCTGAAAAGGCTACAGAGCAATGGAAATTCATACACTGCTGGTGAAATGTAAAATGGCATTTCTTACAAAGTTAAACATATTTACTACGTGACCCAGCAGTCCTAATTCTAAGTCTTTACTCGAGAAATGGAAACATACTCCTATTTACCCATGAACATTGATAGCAGATTTATGCTTAATGATTCCAAACTGGAAAGAGCATAGATGTCCATCAACAGGTGAATGGATAAATTGTGGTATATCCATACACTGGAAAATTACTAGCAATAAAAATAAACTGATATATTTAAAAACATGGACGAATTTCAAAAACATGCTGAATGTAAGAAGCTAGACTCAAATGAGTACATACTGAACTATACCATTTATATAATATTCTTAAAAATGTAGGCTGTTGAATACTATTCAGTAATAATCATTCATACATACATACATACATACATACATACATAAAACACACTGGATGACTCTACAGAGAGTTATGCTAAGTGCAAAAAGCAATCACGAAAGGTTACATACTATATGATTCCATTTATAAGACATTTTTGAGATGATAAAATTATGGGTATAGAGGACAGATTGATGGTTGTCAGGGGCTAAAGACCAGGTGACGCTGGGAGGAAAGTAGATGTGGTTTATAAAGGTCAACATGAGGAATCCTTGTAGTGATGGAAATGTTCTGTATCTTGACTCTGTCAGTGTCAGTATCCTGGTTGTAATGTTCCAGTATAGTTTTGCAAGATGTTATCATTGGGGGAAACTGGGTAAAGAATACATGGGATCTTTCTGTATTTTCTGTGACTGCATATGAATCTAAATTACCTCAACATAAACTTACCTGAGAAATATAGACAGTTTGATAGCTTTTCAAAAAATTAAATATAGAGTTACCCTGTGACCCGGCACTTCTATTCCTAGGTGGATACTCAAGAAAATAAAAAATAGGGGATCCCTGGGTGACTCAACGGTTTGGTGCCTGGAGTCCCGGAATCGAGTCCTGCGTCGGGCTCCCGGCATGGAGCCTGCTTCTCCCTCTGCCTGTGTCTGTGCCCCCCCCCCTCTCTGTCTATCATAAATGAATGAATGAATGAATGAATCTTAAAAAAAAATCAAAAACATTTATCCACACAAAAACTTGTACACAGATACTCATAGCAGTGTTAGCCAAATATGGAAACAACACAAATGTCCATCAGTCGATAAATGGATAAACAGAACGGGCTAGATCTTTCCAATAGAATGCTACGGCGCAGCGGTTTGGCGCCTGCCTTTGGCCTGGGGCCCGATCCTGGAGACCCGGGATCGACTCCCACGTCGGGCTCCCTGCATGGAGCCTGCTTCTCCCTCTGCCTGTGTCTCTGCCTCTCTGTCTCTCTGTGTGACTATCATGAATAAATAAAATCTTAAAAAAAAAAAATGAAGTACAGATAAAGTCTATAAAATGTATGAACCCTGAAAACATTATGCAAAGTGAAAGAAGGTAGATACAGAAGGCCACATATTGTAAAATTGCACTTATATGAAATATCCAGAATAAGCAAATCTAGAAACAGAAAATAGACCATTTGTTGTCAGGGCCTGGTGTTGTGAGGATGAGATGGGGATGGAATTTGACTGCTCATGGATATGGGATTTTGAGGAGGAGGGTAATGAAAATGTTCTAGAATTAGATAGTGACAGTTGCACACTTTTGAGAATGTACTAAAAACTGGATTATGCACTTTGAATGAGTGAATTGAATGGTATGTGAATTATATCTCAATAAAAAAATTGTTTAAGAAAAAAAATGTAGGTTTCTCTGGAGTAACAGCAAATTAGTTGTTGCCTGGGAACGAAAGTAGAGAAGTTAACCGCAAAGGGGTGTATAAGAGAACTTTAGGGAATGAAAATGATGTAGATCTTTATTGTCATAGTAGTTATGCAAGCATATGCATTTGTCAAAATGCATTGAACTGCATGCTTAAAATGGATGAAGTTTATTATATTTAAATTAAACTAAAATTGATTTTTAAAACTTAGAAAATTATCTCTAATTATTGTAAGCTTAAAGTGATCTATAGCTTATCTCTTATTAATATAAGGCTAACAACTGCTACAAAAATTAATCCAAGGACTGACTTCTTCTATTGCTAATTTCTCTCACGTTTTTCCATCTAATTTACAGAGTAAAATTAGATTGATTAGTTTCAGACTCTGTTCTTGTGCTTTTGAACTAGCATGATTCTGTTGTTCTTCTTTTCAGAACTACGAGTGGGTGTAATTGTTCTAATTTTTGTTAAGTTTATGGAACATTCTTTTGGTTCGTACTGCTATTTTCCTTTTATGTGCAACAGAAGAATGTTCCATTGGGTATAACATAGCAGGTTGATTGCCTTTCACCTCTACTCTGGAGTACCCAGAGCTAATTTGGGCACCAGGAGACTGGAGTTAAAATCACTTTTGAAGGGAAGGGGGGCAGCTGGGTGGCTCAGTGGTTGAGCATCTGCCTTTGACTCAGGTCATGATCCCAGGGTCCTGGGATTGAGTTCCCTGCAGGGAGCCTGCTTCTCTCTCTGCCTATGTCTCTGCCTCTCTATCTGTGTCTCCCATGAATAAATAAATAAAATCTTTAAAAAAAAAAAATCACTCTTGAAGGAAGTACGCAAAAGGAGAAAAGATGGTAGCGCTGCTAGATAATGCTAAAAACAAAAACAACTGTGTGAACTTCTTCCTACCTATACTATCTCTGTTCCCCAGCCCCTGATCTCTTGCTAGGAAATGTGCTGTATTACACAAAACCCTTAAAAGGAACAATTCTGGGAGATAATTTCCTTCTTTTTTCTTTTCTTTTCTTTTCTTTTCTTTTCTTTTCTTTTCTTTTCTTTTCTTTTTCTTTTTCTTTTTCTTTTTCTTCTTTTCTTCTCTCTTTTTCTTTTTTTTTTTTTTAAGATTTTTATTTATTCATGAGAGACACACAGAGAGAGGGAGAGAGGGGGGCAGGCAGAAACACAGGCAGAGGGAGAATCAGGCTCCATGCAGGAGCCCAGTGGGGACTCAATCCCCGGTCTCCACTATCAGGCCCTGGGCTGAAGGCGGCGCTAAACTGCTGAGCCACCCGGGCAGCCCTGGGAGATCATTTCTAAGTTAGGAAAACCAGCTTTGTAGGTGGGTTCTGAATTTTCTCTCTGAGGTTTCCTTCCCCTGTCCTCACTCAGTTCTTGGGACTGGCAATACCTAACCCCAGGTAGAGTGTTTCCCATTTTAAACTCTGCCCTATAGGTGAAAAAGTCTTCTGTTATTTCCCTTAAGCATAGCTAAGATAGCTATATATATATAAATATATATATATTTAAATTCCAGTACAGTTAACATACAGTGTTATATTAGCTTCAGGTGTATGTCATAGTGATTCAGCAATTCTGTACATTAATCAGTGCTCATCACAAAAAAGTATATTCTTCATCTTCTTCACCTATTTCACCATCTCCCTGCCAGCCTCCCCTTTGGTAACTACCAGCTCTCTATTTTTAAGAGTCTGTTTTTTTTGGGGGGGGGGTCTCTTTTTTCCTTTGTTTATTAAATTCCATATAGGAGTGAAATCATATGGTATTTGTCTTTCTCTGACTGATATATTTCACTTAGCATTATGCCCTCTAGATCTAATCATGATGTTGCAAATGGCAAGGTTTTGTTCTTTTTTTTACAGCTAATAGTCTGTTGTATATGTACCGGGAGCCCGATGTGGGATTCGATCCTGGGTCTCCAGGATCACGCCCTGGGCCAAAGGCAGGCGCTAAACCGCTGCGCCACCCAGGGATCCCGTATACCACATCTTCTTTATCCATTCATCTATCAGTGGGCATGGGTTGCTTCCATAATTTGGCTATTTTTAAATACTGCAACAAATATAGGGGTTCATAAATTTTTTAGAATTAGTGTTTTTGTATTCTTTGGGTATATACCCAGTAGTGTGAATACTGGATCATAGTGTAATCCTATTTTTAATTTTTTGAGGACCCTCCATACTATTTTCCATAGTGGACGCACCAATTTGTAGTCCCACCAACAGTGCATGAGGGTTCCTTTTCCTCCACATCCTCGCCAACATTTGTTACTTCTTTTCTTTTGATTTTAACCATTCTGACAGGTGTGAGATCTTCTTGTGGTTTTGATTTGCATTTTCCTGATGATTAGTGATATTGAGCATCTTTTTTTTTTTTTTAATTTTTTTTTTAATTTATTTATTTATTATAGTCACAGAGAGAGAGAGGCAGAGACATAGGCAGAGGGAGAAGCAGGCTCCATGCACCGGGAGCCCGACGTGGGATTCGATCCCGGTTCTCCAGGATCGCGCCCTGGGCCAAAGGCAGGCGCCAAACCGCTGCGCCACCCAGGGATCCCTTGAGCATCTTTTCATGCAGCTATTGGCCATCTGTATGTTGTCTTTGGAGAAATGTTTGCTCATTCTTTTTGCCCATTTTTAATAGGATTAGTTGGGTACTGACTATTATAAGTTTTTTACATATTTAAGACACCTAATTTCTCATTGGAGATGTCATTTGCAAATATCTTCTCCCACTCAGCAGGTTGTCTTTTAGATTTGTTGTTTATTTTTTTATGCAGAAGCTTTTTATTTTGATGTAGTCCCAATAGTTTATTTCTCCTTTTGTTTCTCTTGCCTAAGGAAACATGTCTACAAAAATGTTGCTACGGCTGGTGTCAGAGAAATTACTACCTGTGCTCTCTTCTAGGATTTTTGTAGTTTCAGGTCTCACAATTAGATTTTTAATCCATTTGGGTTTATTTTTGTGTGTGGTTTTATTTTTATTATTATTTGTGTGTGTGTGTGTGTGTGGGGGGGGGGGTGGGTGGTTTTAGAAAGTAGTCCAGTTTGATCTTTTTGCATGTAGCTGTCCAGTTTTCCCAACACTATTTGTGGAAGAGACCATCTTTTCCCTATTGCATATTCTTTTCTTTTTTTCTTCCTCAAACCAACAGTGGCCCAGGGCCCTGTCGAGGCTTTATTCGATACCACTCCCATTGCATATGCTTGCCTCCTTTGTCAAAGGTTAATTGATGATGTAGTTGTAGATTTATTTCTGGGCTCTGTATTCTATTCCATTGATCTATATGTCTATTTTTGTGCCACTACCATACTATTTTAGTTACTGCAGCTCTGTAGCCTATCTTAAAACATTGTGGGATGTCTGGGTGGCTCAGTGGTTGAGCATCTGCCTTTTGCTCAGGGTGTAATCCCATGATTCCAGGGTCCCGGGATTGAGTCCTGCGTTGGGCTCCCTGCATGGAGCATTCTTCTCCCTCTGCCTCTGCCCCTTTCTCTGTGTCTTTTATGAATAAATAAATAAAATTTATTTTAAAATAAAAAGAAAAAAGGAAAAAGAAAATCTGAAATTAGAAAAAAAAAATCTGAGATTGTGATACCTCCAGTTTTATTTTTCTTTTTCAAGATGTCTTTGGCTATTCAGGGTCTTTTGTAGTTCCATACAAATTTTAGGATTATTCTAGTTCTATGAAAAATGTTGGTATTTTGATAAGGATTGCATTAGATCTGTAGATTGCTTTGAGTAGAATGGGCATTTTAATATTTTTTCCCTAATCCATGAGCATAGAATATCTTTGCATTTGTGTCATCTTTAGTTTCTTTCATCAGTATTTTGTAATTTTCAGAGTCGAGGTCTTTAACCTCCTTGATCAAGTTTATTCCAACGTATTTTGCTATTTTTGATGTAGCTATAAATGAGATTGTTTCCTTAGTTTCTCTTTCTGCTACATAATTATCAGTGTCTAGAAATGCAACAGATTTCCGTATATTGATTTTATAGTTCGCAGTCTTATTGAATTCATTTATCAATTCTAATAGTTTTTTGATGGAGTCTTTAGGGTTTCTCTATGTAGTAACATGTCATCTGTAAACAGTGAAAGTTTTACTTTTTTCTTAACCAATTTGGATGCCTTTTATTTCTTTTTCTTGTCTGATTACTGTGAGACAGCCTTATATGTTAAAAACAAACCATTAAAAACTAGTAGAGACCAAACAGGAAAATTCAAAGATAAACAAAGCTCAAAACATAAGAAACATATTTCTAGAGTATGGAATTCTAAGTGGATTTTGTGAGAATTCCAACAAAAATATAAAAATATATTTAAAATAACATACTGTAGCCAGCACTCAAATAGGATTTACCATGTGCCACGGTGTTCCAGCTTCCTTATATATATATATACGAATTCTTTTAATGTTTGCAACAACTATATGAGATGGATGCTCTTACTATCCCATTTTACAGATGTTGAAATTGAGGGGCAAAGTGGATTAAGAAACATGGTCAATGCCACACACCTGGTAAGTGGTAGAGCTTAGATTGTACCTAGGTAGTCTGGCTTCATAAAGTGTGCTCTTTACCACTACATTGTATTGCTTTCCATGTGAATTTCAAATCCTTTTATCCTCCAAATGTATATAGTACCTCCTGACAGCCTACTCAACTTGTCTAAGTTCTTTTGTCCTGTTCATTCAGTACATGGCCTATCAATATTTTTTCCCCCTTATCTTCCTGCCTTATCCCTCTTCCCAGAATACTGTGACATAACCATTAAAAACAACAGGGGGCAGCCCCCTGTGGCTCAGCCGTTTAGCCGTTTAGCGCTGCCTTCAGCCCAGGGTGCGATCCTGGAGACCCAGGATTGAGTCTCACGTTGGGCTCACTGCTTGGAGCCTGCTTCTCCCTCTGCCTGTGTCTCTGCCCCCTCTCTCTCTCTCTCTCTCTCTCTCTCTCTCTCTCTCTCTCTCTCTCAGTGTGTGTGTCTCATGAATAAATAAAATCTTAAAAAAAAAAACAAAACAACCACAGGGCAGCCCAGGTGGCTCAGTGGTTTAGTGCCGCCTTCCACCCAGGGCGTGATCCTGGAGACCAGGGATTGAGTCCCATGTCAGGCTCCCTGAGTGGATCCTGCTTCTCCCTCTGCCTGTGTCTCTGCCCCTCTCTCTCTCTCTGTCTGTATCTCTCATGAATAAATAAAATCTTTTTAAAAAAGGCCTTTAACCTCTTTGTCTTTTATAATACTTATTATTTTTAAAGATTTTTATTTATTTATTTGAGAGAGCACACAAGCAGGGGGAGGAGAGGGAGCAGCAGATTCCCCACTCAGCAGTGAACCAGAATATGGAGCTCCATCTCAGGACTCTGAGATCATGACCTGAGCTAAAGGCAGATACTTAACTGACTGAGCCAGCCAGGTGCTAAAGGCAGATACTTAACTGACTGAGCCAGCCAGGTGCCCCTGTAATACTTGTATTAAATTCTGATGTCCTTTCTGCATAGGGACAACCTTTTCTCTATACTTAACCCTATTTAGAAAGTTTCTGTGCTTTTAACAGTTTAGTCTTCTACCTGTTCATGAAAATTAGAAAGGATGCCATTTTGAATTACAATGTAGTGAGATTTCTGACTTCTACATTCATGGCCAAAAAATGAGTGTCATATGTTTGAAACTAAGCAAAACCTCTGGAGTGTCTTGCCATAAATGTGCATTAGAAATTTTTTCCGATGTAGCAAATAGTTTCTGTGGGTAGGAAGTAAATTTAAACCTGTATATCTTTAGAGTAGGAACATTTTCCATGTGAAGGTCCTTGCTGGCTCTGTTAAGAAAAAGATCCCTTGCCTCCTCCTCCCTTTCCTGCTGAGCTCTGTAGTACAGAGCTTTTAGAAACTTCTTAAAAGCTGAGTTTTATATCTGCTGAAGTCAGTTCATGAGATGTTTGCAAATAATCTATTAGCTTTATTCTGAAGATCCCCCCTTGCAGTTAGGCTTTTGGTCAACTGACTGTGTCTCTAAATTTATGTTTAATCCCAACTAAGGTGGCAGTATGAATATTTTTAGAAAATTCTTGATAAATTTGAAAAAAAAAAGTATATTTTTGATGTAGGTAATATTTAGTCCTGCAGTCAACATTTGTGCTCCTGGAATAATAATAAAGTTTACCAGTGTGTGTAGTTCTACCTGCCTACCTCCTTAATACCCTCTCCTACCACCACCAGTCTTTTCCTTTTGGCTTTCCTGTGTTTTATCTACCTTTGCTTCCTACTCTCCCTCCTTTTTCCCACCTGCTTTATTATCCTATCATCCACAGGTCTCAGAGAATGTCCTGCCCACTGCCTCCCCCCCCAGGTTATTTTCATTCTTTCTCATTCTTTCTTTCTTCATGCACTTATACTTGGAGATTATATGTTTACATTTGTTCAATGTGTATTTCCCTCACTAGATTATAAACTCTATGAAGGCATGTCTCTGCCTGTTTTGGTTTTGTTTTTAATTTTTTTATTCATTGAAATGATCTCTATACTTCACTGGGGCTCAAACTCATGACTCCAAGATCAGGTGTCGCATGCTCCTCTGACTAAGCCAGCCTGGTGCCCCTGTCTGTCACTGTTAATTTTGTTTTAGTGTTTTATATCCAGCATCTGTTTAGCTTGATATATAATAGGTGCTGAATAAATGTATGTTAATGAATGAATGAATGATGTGAACATGAAATATTGGAGAGATTGGGAAGAAGAAAACCACTCCTGGAACATTTCAGTATTCAGGTGCTCCAACCCTGTTTCTTGAAGAATAAAATACAAACCATCCTGCTAAGGACAGCCTTCTGATTCCTTTATAAAATATAGAGCACGAGGTTTTTTTTTGTACCAGCTTTCCCTCTCCCTCATTCATTTTGAGAAAAGTCATTCTCAATTTTTGTGAAATGTAGTTATATAAACTATGGAGTATTTATATCCCTATTACCAGGTATACATCTGCCCAGGGTTGAACCAAAAATTGTTTCCTGTTTTAAGTAAGGAGCTAGTACATATTTGGGAGCACTATATGTTTCAGCTAATTAGTTAGAGATTTAAATGTTTTCTTTTTTAATGTATTAGTTTTGTCTCAGGCTTTGGAAGATCATTGTGGTATATTTAAGTCAAAGGACCTACCAATTTTCTTTAAAATGGCAAATGTTCATTTTGAAATTTAATAGCTCAAGCTCAAACCAAGAGTGTTAGTGTCTGTATGCTCTTTTCCCTGCCCACTGATTTCTTACCTCTTGCATCTCAGAATACTTTTTAAGTGAAGATTGACAATGTTTTGTGAGATATGTGGTGCTCCTGAAAGCTCTTGGCTTAGTATCTCAGTTTCAAAAATTGTTTTCATAAGGACGTCAGACAGCTTTAAACTTGGTATGCTGGTAGTGGGATTAAAGTACCACAAACAAACTTTATTTCTTGGAAAACTTGCCTTTCTTCTAATTTCTTTCTTTTGTTACTTTAAGCTTTCTAAATTATCTTTGTTCTTTGGAGGTGTTAGAAATTTCTTCTCCTAGTAAAAGAGTTAGACTTAGAAATTTAGATTTAGAAAATTTACAGTTTAACAAATGTTCTTGGAAACTATTCATGAAAAAGATGGGTCAGTTAAAGCTTACAAATTACTTTTAAAATGCAAATTGCTAAGTGGTGGTGTTATGGATTTGAGTTTCTTGGCCTTTCAGGATGTCATCCTTTTAGCCCTGTAGCTAAATATCAAGAGGCTACATGTTCAACCATAAAACATTAGCCTCTGCCAACATTACATCAACTCCACAAAACCTCATTGGCTAATTATCCCCTGGGACTAGGACATGGATTTGGCAGCTTGTGAAAGCTGCTTTTTCCAATTTCTCCCTTCCTGGCTGTGACATATCCCAAAGGAATGAAGTTGAGAAATAATCATCTTCTTTTGAAAGCTTTCAACCTCTCATTCCCACAGTGGTTCTCATGGTCAGGGATAGAAGATCCCTTCTTCCACTTGAGGACTCCTTCTAGCTGACGATGTGTTCTTGAAGTAGTGACCACAGCACCCTGAATGAGATGTGGAAGGATGATGGCAAGGAGCCTCACGTTCCTTGAGGGATGTTTCTGGTGGTTGTCTACAAGGATCCTAAGTGCATGAAGATCCTTTTGTATTACCAAAATTAAAGAAGCTGGAAGTCCAGGATTGAGAACTATATGTGGTCATCATCTATGATAGTTGTTGACACATGGTATAAAGAATTAGTATAAACATTTAACATCTCCTTTCACGAACATTCGTAAAATAACTTTCTTGAGGGCAACCTTGGGTAGTAAAAAGAGCTATAGGACTTAAACAATACTCTTAGTGTCTTTTAGCCCCCCTTTTTTAAAATCATTACAATAAAGATATACCTGCTTTATCTTTCTCAGAAGGTATCATAAGGTTGGAATAAAATAACATGTGAACAACTTCACCAGGATCAGCAGCTGATTTGCTAGTCACCCTACACAGTGGGCTCATTGTAGGCTGGCCTCCTCGTATTCAACCTTTCTTTACCGTTTGACCCTGTTTGGTGCTCTCTCCTCATTCTATATTCAGGGTTCTTTGTGTAATCTTGATTAACCTAAGTGTAAAATACATTTTTGGGAAGAGTATTGTATAGCACACAACCTTAAGAAAGCTTAAAAACAAAGGCCAGAAAATGAGCAGAAATTGAGGGAGGCAGCACATAGGGAAGAAGATGTCATGGGACCAGTCTTCTTAGGACTCTCACTGGCGCACTGCTCACTGGACTTTCTCTGCTACTACTACTGTCGTGATCTCCCACAGACAGTTGGTGCTATTGACACTGCCACCAGTAGACACTGGCCACAGTGCCATGAATAATTTCTGGTTGTATTTTTGATCTTTGTGTCATTCTCCCAATTTTCAAAGTTCTTGATGGGATGATCTTTTTGGCCAGACTTGGGTAATATTTATGAGCTAGAGGCCAAGATGCTGAGAGGGACTATCTGTTCCTCTTTAGCTTCTGTACTAGGAAGAGGGGCCTGCCTTTCCCCTATCTTGGAATTTCCCCCAAATAGGAATGGTATTCAGATCCTGGGCAGCCAAACTATAGATACTATCCTCTCTTCAGCTTGCCTTCTGTTTCTCTGTACACTATGCAGTCTCTTTGTACTCTTCTTCCTGTCCCTTAAATGTATTTCCCAGGATTAGTCTTTGACCCTTTTTTCTCCTCAGTCTACTCATTCTCCACAGCAGTCCCATCCCAATGTGTGGTTTTCAGCTACCACTTACTCAGGATGTCTGCATCTATATCTCTATCCCCAACTTACTTCCTGAACTCTGGGTTCATTTAATCCACTCATTCTTCCCACCTGAACTTCTGGGTGACTCACACACACTTCAGACTTTTACGTATTTAAAGATGATGTCACCATTCCCCTGCATCTCCTAACTTGGTACCAGTTACCTAAGCAGCAAATTAGGAATCACTCTCAATTTCTCTTTTCTGATATTCCTCTTAATTGTTTGGTCTCTGAGTTCTGTAGATGCTAGTTCTGCTTTGACTTCTCTTATTTGGTCTCACTCTCCTCTGTTAGATTCTCCTTGTTTTTCACTGTGGTTTCAGGAGCCTTCTGATTGGTCTCCCTGCCTATCTATAGCGTGACTCGTCTTTAGTCTGTCCTGCATACAGCTGGCAACATGCTTTTTCTAACAATCATTTCTAATAATTTTGTTCTTCTTAGGCTTCTTCCATTTCTCTTTCCTTCTTCTTTCTTTCTTTCTTTCTTTCTTTCTTTTTCTTTCTTGCTTTCATTTTCTTCCTTTCCTTTCCTTTCCTTTCCTTTCCTTTCCTTTCCTTTCCTTTCCTTACTTTCCTTTCCTTTCCTTTCCTTTCCTTTCCTTTCCTTTCCTTTCCTTTCCTTTCCTTTCCTTTCCTTTCCTTTCCTTTCCTCTTTTTTCTTTTCTTTTTCTTTTTCTTCTTTTCTTTCCTTTTTTTTAATAGGTTCCATATGCAGTGTGGAGCCCAATGCAGGGCTTGAACTCCTGACTCTGAGACCAAGACTGGAGTTGAAATCAAGAGTCAGACTCTTAACTAACTGAGCCACCCAGGCACCCCTTCTTCCATTTCTTATGGAGTAAAAAATTAAACTATTACATTTGTCTCTTTGCCTCTAATTATTCAGTCATCTATCACTTCCAACTTCAGAGTCTCCAGCAATGCTGAACTGCTTTTAGTTTCTAGAACATTCTGTCCTCTTTTAATTTTCTATTCCTTTGCATATAACCTTCCCTCCGCCTTGATCATACTCTTGCTGCTTGCCAGCTACTAACTACTCATCTTTCAAATCCCAGCAAGGGCTCCCTCTTCTGAGATGCATGTGGTCTTTCATTACAGGCAGACTTAGGTGTTCGTTCTCCCATGCTCTCCCTGTACTTGGTACAAATCATCAGAATGATTATTTTATTACATATTATCCCTAGTGGGTCTCGTCATTAGAAATAAGTTCCTTGAATGCAGGGGTGGTGTCTTAATTCTGTATCCCCAGTTCCTGTCACACAGCAGGTATAAAATAGTTTTTAAGAACTAAACGAGTGAAAGCTCTTTAAGAAGTAAAGCACTGTACAGACGTTAACAGTATTTTCATCACTGGCATTTTCTTTTAAGGATTTGACCCCCCCCCCTTTTATTTAAAGTAGGCTCCACACCCAGTGCAAAGCCCAGAGGACTTGAACTCATGACCCCAAGATTAAGACCTGAACTGAAATCAAGAGTTGGACTTAAACAAGTGAGCTACCCAGGCGCCCAAGATTAGACTCTCTTTAACTCTAAATTTTATGATCTATAAATCAGTTTTGGGGGAATAGTTCTGATTTTATTTCATTCTTTTATCTCTGCAAGCACTCAGAGGTCCAAGAGCCCTACTAGCCCCTCAGATAAGCTTGCTTTCTTTGTGATCAGCCCTATAGTCTTTCCCCAAGAAGTCAATTAAGTGTTCTTAATTGACTTAAGTCAATTAAGTGTCAATTAAGTTTTTCCTGCCTTCTATCTAATACACATTTGAATCCTAAATAACAACTTGTTTCATGTAGGACTCCATTTTCTTACCCCACACCACCAATTCAGTCACTTTGCTTTAGCTGCTATAGTTCCCATAAATTATACCATGACCGGAAACATACACATTGTTAATATTGTAGAGATTCTCTGAGAACCTAAAGGTTTATCTGTCCATCTGGTTGAACTGTTGGCTCCCCAGTTGCCTTTTCTCCCATCCCACAGCTCTCATCTCTACTGGGGACCTTTGCAGAGCAAACAGTATGTAGTTTAATTTTTTTTCAGGACTTAGCCCCTATCTCTTGATTTACTGCACTGGGAAGAGTAAGTTCTGATTTTTTTCTTGTTCCTCCCTCCAAGGGAGCCTGCGTCATTGAGAAATGTTTAACCTCATGGCCTTGACTGAGGCTGGAAATTTGCCTAAGGGAACTTGAAGCTGGCAGTGTTTTTACTCAGATTCCCCCTTATGGGGAGGGGGGTTTCTGCAGGGCCTGCCAAAAGAGGAAGACGTTGGGAAATTTTTTTTGGTAGCAAAGCTGTTGCCATTAGTTTATTGAAAGTATTTGAAGAGTTTTCTGAAGATAAGCTCAAGCATTTTGAAATCCCTCTGGGAGAAAACTGTAGCTTCTACCAGGTATAAACAAAAATTCAGGCTGAGAAACTTAGCTTTTCAGTTGTGGATGTGTTGTTATAAGAAAGTTTGACCAGTTGGATGTGAAAGAGAAGCAAACCAGAAAGAATTTTAGGAGTTCAGAAACTCTCACTTAGGGAAAATAGCTGTAGGCCGAGGCAAATCTCTATGGACTATGGGAAGAATTTGGCTTTTTATCAATTCTGAATTATCCTAAGAGTAGATCATCACAGGGGTTTTCTTTGGCAAACCTCTCTTTCAAATTCTTACTGATATTGTCACTATATTCTATTTAAAAAACATTTTGTTGATACAAACAAGATACTTTGCCCAATAAGAGTTAGAATAGTTGATCTTTTGTGCCCAAACAATGATCTCCCTATTAGGAGAAGGTGTGAACCAGCAAATGTTTAGAATATGACTACCTCTGCTTATTTTTATCTTTGTGTCACAGATGAGGAAAAGTTATACAGTTGTTTGCCGGTATGGAATGATAAGCTGAGCAGGCTCTGGGCCCTGACAAGAGAAGAACTGTGCAGTTATACCATTTGTGGCAGCTTTGTGACTTCCTGGAAAATTGGAAACAACTACATAGTACTTAATTCAAATACAAGCATTCCTCCCACCCTGAAAGATAGTTGGACTCTTCAGTAGGTTGTCTTTCTGTGCAGTGGCTCTGCTGTTAGGATGGATGGTTGAGGGTTGATAATATGCATGGCTAGTATGAGACTTTTCCTTTAATCAGTGAGTATCTATTAATTATTGATCATATACTTAACACTCTGATAGGTACTCTGGGGGATTCCCAAGAAGTAGAAGGAATGATTCTGAAATTCAGGAAATTTATATGCTTATTGGAGGTATGGGGGTTACAAAGGATTATAAAATCCTAAGAAAAAAGAGGTAAATGAAGTCAAGAAAACTTCACAGTGGAGGTAAGATTAGAGCTTGACCTTAGGGGAAAAGTGCAGTTTGGATAGGCAAGAGGAGTTGAGAGGACAGAAGGGCGAATCAGATGGTATTCAGATAGGAAGAGTATCCTAAGACAGGATCTGGAAACTAGACTAGGCATGGTATATGAGGAAGAGTAAAGTTTTCACTTGATTAGAAGAGGAGGTGTAGGGTAGTTGCAAGAAAAGATTAGATTGAATATGTAACAAGGAGCTGGATTATTGAGGACCCTGAATGTTAAATCGGGGAGTTTGTCCTTTACTAGATAGTGGGGGGTCATTTTAAGCTCCTGAATAATTATCAGTCTGTTTCTTTCCATAATTACTTTTTAGATTGGAATTTTTATTGAGATATAGTTGATTTACAGGCAGTTGTAAGAAATAATACAATCATCCTTTGTACACAATATTTTATTTTATTTTATTTTATTTGTACACAATATTTTATTAAGTGCTAAGTTCAGGAAAGTCACTTCATAAGGTCTCATCAATATATAAGATAACCTGCTTTTCGCAAGCATACAGAAAAATAATATGTATATACATCCTTTTTAATATCTACTAAAATAACAAAATATGAAGCATAAAACATGTGCCATATGACTTTAGAAAAGGGGTTAAGAGAGGCTTCGTGGTGCTGATGCCATGTGGAATTAGCCACTCAGCCCTTCATATGTCCCTGGGCCAGGTGCTGGGGATTCAGTGCTGGACAAGATATACATGCTCTGTGTCCTTGTGCAGCCTGGAACTTACTGGTGAAAACAGTATAAAATAGAAATGGGGGTTATAATGGGAAATTCAGAATGCCATGCGAGAACAAGGCAAGGGGATCCAAATAATGCTCCAGAACATCACAGAAAGGCCTTGCAAAGAAAGGGGTGTTTAAGCTGTGATCTGAAGGATGTTCCAGCAGAGAGAGAGAGAGAGAGAGAGAGAGAGAGAGAGAGAGAGACATGTGAAGGTCTGGAGGTGTGAAGTGAAATAGTGCGTTCGAGGAACTGAAGGACTTTTGGTACAGTTGGTATAGAGAGCATAGTATCATGGATGTGAGTGAGGGTTTTGGAGCCTGACCGCCTGGGTTTACGTCCTGGCCTTACCACTTACTAGTTGCCCTTGGACAGTTACTTCTCTGTGTCTCAGTTTCCCCATCTGAAAATAGACATAAACTCTTATCTCAATTTAGGAGTAAGTGATTTAAGACATATAATGCCCTTTGATTTGTGCCTGGTGCACAGCAAGTGCTCAATGCATATTAGCTATTACTGCTACTTCGTGACTATAGCAATCAAATTTGAGAAAATGAGTGATAAGAACATAACTCTGAGATTCAAGAGGGCCTTAGAAGCCATGTTAGGGGGGCGCTGGGGTGTCTCAGTCAGTTAAACATCTGCCTTTGGCTCAGGTCATCATCTCGGGGTCAGGATTGAGCCCCGTGTGGAGTACCGTTGGCTTCTCAGATAAGCGGGGAGTCTGCTTCTCCCTCTCACTCTGCTCCTCCAGCTCCCTGTTCCCTTGCACTTTCTCCATCTCAAATCAATTAAAAAAAAAAAAAAAAAAGCCATGTCAGGAGTTCTGACTTTATCCTAAGAGCAGCAGGGGTCATTAAAGGGTTTTGAGTAGAGGTGTGGCATTAGACTTGCATTTTAGAAAGATGATTCTGATTTTAGTGTAGAGGATAAATTGAAGAGAACTAAGAAAGGTGGCAGAGAGACCAAATAAGGCAGTTGCAGAAATCCAGGTGAGAGGTGGCAGTCATTAGGAAATAGATTGAAAAGACATTCGTTCATCCACTCGTTCAATACCTAGTTATCAAATGCTTATTGTGTGCCCGATGAACTTCTCAATTCTGCACATAGAGCTCTCGTGGAGTTCTATTCATGAGAGACGTCAGTAACAACAAGCAAATGTGTAATATAGTATTAGGAATGATAAGTGTTGGGATGCCTGGGTGGCTCAGGGGTTGTGTGTCTGCCTTTGGCTTAGGGTGTGATCCCGGTCCTGGGATAGAGTCCCACATTAGGCTCCCTGCGAGGAGCCTGCCTCTCCCTATGTCTGTCTCTGCCTCTCTTTCTGTGTCTCTCATGAATAGATAAAATCTTTAAGAAAAGGAATGATAAGTGTTATTAAGAAAAATAAAGCCAGAGGGGTGCCTGGCTGGCTCAGTCAGTGGAACATGAAACTCTTGATCTCAGGGTGGTAGGTTCAAGCCTCATGTTGGGTGTAGAGATTACCTAAAAATAAAATCTTAAACAGAGAGGGAGACAAACCATAAGAGGCTCTTAACTCTAGGAAACAAACTGAGGTAAGGGGAGGTGGCAGGGGAATGAGGTAACTGGGTGATGGGCGGGCATTAAGGAGAGCACTTTAAGTAATGACCACTGGGTATTGTATGCAGCTGGTGAGTCACTAAAGTCTATCTCTGAACTAATAATACAGTGTATGTTAATAAAAAATAAGTGAAATAAAATCTTAAAAAGAAAGCAGGGAAGAGAAATGGATGGTGAGAGTCTAGCTAATTTAAGAAAGGATGGTCAGGGAATGCCTTTCTGAGAAAGGGAAATTTTTTTTTTTGAGAAAGGGAAATTTGAGCAGAGACCTGAATGATGTGGAAGGAGTGACCCATGCTCAAAAATTTTTGTGGAGGAAGGACTTTTGTAGGCACAGGTATGATCGTGCTTAGCCATGTTCAAGGACTAATAAGGATGGTGGGGGAATGAGTATGAGCGAGGAACATATGTACCACAAGGACAGAGATCTTATTTACCTAGAATTGCTTTGAGCAGTATCTGGCACGTAGTGGTTGCTCAGTGAATACTTGTTGAATGGATAGATGGTCAGATAGATGGAATTTAGAATGAATGTACAAATAAATAATTCAGTCTTCCAAACAAGTCTGGAATCTAGCAAGGGGAAAGAAAGTTGTGGATGAGCTTCCTAACTAGTGTCTTTCTTGTGAAACGGTAAGAGGAAAAACTCTGGAGCTACACGATTAGGTTCAGATTCTGGCTTTGCCATCTGCTAGATCTGGGATGTTGGGCAAGTTACTAATCTTCTCCATGCCTTAGTTTCTTTATCTGAAAAATGGGGACAACAGTAGTCTACCTCACAGGGTTACTGCAGGGTTTCTCAGCCTGAGCACTGTTGACATTTGGGGTTGTGTTGTCTGGGGCTGTCCTGTGTGTTGTAGGGTATTTAGCAAAATTACCTGGCTGCTGCCTACTAGATGCCACACTCCACTTGTAACAAGCAGAAATGACTCCACATATTGCCATATGTCCCCTTGGGGGCAAAATTGCCCTGGGTTAAGAACCACTGGGTTTTTGTGAGGATTAAAGGAGTTGATATGTGTAAAGCACACAGAACAATACCTGGCACATGTACTATTGTTAAGTTTAGCATAGTGGCTTCTAGGGAAAAGTGTTTCTCCTAGCAGCAGCTGAGGAGAATTTAGTTTTCCATTTGATTAAGGAAATAAGACAAACTTCAAAATAAATCACAGAAACTTAAAAATAAGGCAGAGTGAAAAAAAAGGTTTTATCTGTTCCCATTAAGATTATTTCTGCCCTCGGCTTATTTCTATGGGTGGAATACCTTCTGATGTCTCTCAACTGGAAGTTTCTTTAAGGTGGAGGAACATTAGTAATGTTTTTTTCTGTACTAACTGGGGTTTGCAGACACATTTTTGTAATGTAAGAATTTCGTTCCTAAGATTAGAGTATGCTTGTCTTTGGGTGCATGGTAGGTTTTAAAAAGTTGCTAATGGAGGCCAACATCTGTCCTAATCAGAACTCCCCAACCATAATAAGCATGATCAGCATTTATTGTATTACTTGGCCCTAAAGAATTAAAATAATAGTGTTTTCAACAGTGTTTCATGATTATATTTTATTTTATTTTTAAAGATTTTATATATTCATGAGAGACACACACACAGAAGCAGAGACACAGGCAGAGGGAGAATCAGGCTCGCAGGCTCCACACAGGGAGCCCGACGTGGGACTCGATCCTGAGTCTTCAGGATCATGCCTTGGGCTGAAGGTGGTGCTAAACAGCTGAGCCACCCAGGCTGCCCATGGTTGTATTTTATAAAGTAAATTTTTGTTTTGCATCAGTTGTGCATGCTGGTAGCTAGTACAGTGGGTTAGCTGTTTGCTTATGGTGCTTACTGCTGTGGAAGCTGTAAAGGTGGTGATAAAAGAGAGGTCATTATTTTTAGAGACATGGTGTAAAAAAATCAGCTGACAAATGCAGCAATCAGAATGAGATAATTGGATAAATTTTTAAAAATCATGATTCATCACTCCCTATTTAGGAGATTATTATTTGTAAAACTTACTTAAGTCTTCATACCTCGATCTACATGTAAACATAATTTTACTACAGATACATAAGTCTGAAAATTTGCATCCTTATTCTTTAAGTACAGACTTTTTTTGCTTAGTATTCCCTCCCTTCCCTTTTTCATCATTCCCACCACACTGGTGAGTCTTTACTCCCAAACCATATAACCAACCTAGTGTATATCCTTTCATATTTTTCTCTGCACACATATAATCCGATTACAGATCCGTATGCACATACAAATACACAATGTGTTTTTTTCTTTTTTGCTATTGACTTGTTTTTAAATGTAACTACATACATTTTAAAAAAGATTTATCTATTTATTTATCTATCTATCTATCTATTTATTTATGATAGGGGGGGGGGCGCGGAGACACAGGAGGAGGGAGAAGCAGGCTCCATGCCGGGAGCTTGACGTGGGACTTGATCCCGGGACTCCAGGATCATGCCCTGGGCCAAAGGCAGGCGCTAAACCGCTGAGCCACCCAGCAATCCCACTACATACATTTTTTTTTTTTTTTTTGCCTTTTGTTATCCTCACTCAATAATCCTTAGTGGAATCATACATCATGTGAGATAGCTCAAATTAGTTCTATTTAATGACTATATATTAGTTATGGATATTATATTAATTTTACTTCTTTCCTTTTTAGCCATTATGAAAAATGCTGCAGTAAGCATCTTTTTTAGGTATGTTTTCTGTATTTAGTTCCATGGTGCATATTCTTAGACATGGGACTGATGAGTTAGGGAAAATTTTGTGTTTTTAAATTTTTTTTTTAAAGATTTTATTTATTCATCATGAGAGACATAGAGACACATAGAGAGAGAGGCAGAGACACAGGCAGAGGGAGAAGCAGGCTCCATGCAGGAAGCCCGATGTGGGACTCAATCCTGGAACTCCGGGATCACGCCCTGAGCCAAAGGCAGATGCTCAACTGCTGAGCCACCCAGGCATCCCATAGTTTATATATATATATATAAAAACTATATATATAGTTATATATATATAAAAATATATATATAAATATATATTTATATATATATATAAATGATTTTACTTATTAGAGAGAGCACACACAAGTGGGGAGGAGACAGAGAAGCTGGCTTCTCTTTAGCAGGGAGTCTGACTCAGGGCTCAATCCCAGAGTCCTGGGATCATGACCTGAGCCAAAGGCAGATGCCCAACAACTGAGCCACCTAGGCACCCCAAAATATATATTTTCAAATTTAGTTGATGCTGTAACCAAATTGCTTTTTATTTTATTTTTTAAGGATTTTATTCATTCATTCATTCATTTATGAGAAAAAGAGAGAGAGGCAGAGAGAGAAGCAGGCTCCCTGCAGAGAGCCCGATGAAGGACTTGATCCCTGACCCAGGATCACGCCCTGAGCCGAAGGCAGACTCTCAACCACTGAGCCACCCAGGTGTCCCCAAATTGCTTTTTAAAAAGACTGTGACACCTCATATTTCACCAGCCATGTTTGAGACTACCATTTTCCCCCACCTGCTATATACAGGTGTTAACAACTCTTTAAAATTTTTGACTGGTGTAATGAGTGGGAAGTAATAGCGTATCGTTAACTTTAATCTCTCTACAATCAGGGCTTTATTAGGATTCTTAACAAATTTGCTGAATAAGCCATATGAAAGCCTAGCCCCTTTGGACACTGTAGCCGCATCTTGAAATGCTGGAGATTGTAAGGGATCGGGGGACAAATGGAATAGTTTGTTAACAGTGAAAAGCTGGCATTCAGATTTTAAGGCATCTATTAGTATGAAAATGTTGCATAAAGCTGAGTTTTGCTGGGAGATAGGTCTTTGCATCTGTGCAAAACTTTCTTCCCGAGATCCTTGGCAAATTACCATGTAGCAGAGATCACTTTTCTGGGAAAGTTTATTACCGTGTTAAGCAGATCACATTTAAGAAGGGATTATATTTTATGTACCATATTTAACCAGAGAATTGATGCCATAGTGCACTTTAATGTAATATAACTTATATTATGAATAATTTTTCTTAGCCTTATAATTAGTCATAATTTTAACAGTATGAGAGATACGCCATATTGACTCACCCCCCGCCTTGTAGTTAAGTACTTTAAATAGTTATCATAGCAGTCATTTCATAGCAGTCCTTCAAGTTAAGTAAAATTTTACTTTGAGAGAAACTGGAACCTAGTGATGAGTGCTGGAGGTAGGGGTCACACCTGTGACTTCTAAGCACCTGCCTATTAATACCATGCAGTTCCTTGATTAGTATGGATGAGCTTGGATAAGGCTCATGGATAATTTTTAAGCTTTATTTTAACACAAATATATACAATCTAGATGTTATCAGTACCCAGGGACTAATTTGTGTATGATCTTTTTCCACTTCTCTTTCCCTAGAATCTGACAATGAAATAATATTACTAAATGTTTGATAATTGGTGAGCATTGGTTGACAGATAGTGGACTGGAAGCTATGGGTATTTGATAATGTTTATTCAGTATCAGTTGAGTAGAGCCTTATTTTATAAAATAAGAAGATACTAATCCTTTTCTTCAAAGAGCTTAGCATTCATTTGGAGATAGATGTAGTCATGCTACAGAATAGGAGAAAACTGTATCCTGAAAGTATAGCAGTTAGAGTGACCAGAGTTTTTTTGAAGTTAATTTGGGAAAGTTTCTTGGAAAAGGTAAGTTTTGAGCCAGGGTTTTAAGATGATGGACATGAACAGGTGGCAGTTCTTTGTTTCTTAAAAGATAGTATACTCAGAGAGTCAATTCCAAGTTGGAATGTTTCACAATTTTAAAAAGAGTAGAGTATCCCTTATCACACATCTTGAGATTGTAAATTGAAGATTCTGTTTGACCAAACTCTTTTCTAAGTTTTTACTTATTTAAGTAACTGCTTTGCTCTGCTTTCCCCTTGTCATTTTAATTGCTTAAATTTGTGGGGATGAATTTTAATTTTTTTAAAAGATTTTATTCATGTATTCATGAGAGACACACACAGAGAGAGAGAGCGAGAGAGAGAGAGAGAGAGAGAGAGAGGCAGAGACACAGGCAGAAGGAGAAGCAGGCTCCATGCAGGGAGCCCGACGTGGGACTCAGTCCTCGGTCCCCAGGATCACGCCTTGGGCTGAAGGTGGTGCTAAACCGCTGCCCAGGGATGAATTTTAAATACAAGATCTGGATTCATAAAGTAATTTTTGGTTCTCTGTTGCTTTTCACAAAAATATAAGAGCTAAAGATCATTTTAATTGTTCCTCATCATTCACCTAGTTTTATTAATCAGAGAAGTTACTGTTCTGTAACAGAAAGGCTGATACATTGATATGTTCAGAACCATGGCCTGAATTCTGAACAGAGGTAGTATTTATCTTGAGATTATCTGAGAATTTGAGACCTAAGAAATTTGAGAAATCTGAGTTAATTTTTTTAAATTACAAAGCGAGTTGTGTTCATTTAAAAATTTTTTAAAATCTATTTTCAACTATAAAACAATATATTTGTTTTCTTAAAATAATAAACTTTTACAAAGAAGGCTCATTATCCCCAGTCCAACTTTGAGTTCTTTACTATTTACATTTTATGAAATTATTTTCATCTAAATTTCACTGAGTCTTTACAGTGGGCTTATGCAGCCTTAGATAGTTTATTTTTAAAAAGTATCCTGGGAATGTTGGTACCTTCTTTGTAGTACAATCTTTTCTTTGTTTTGTTTTTTAGATTTTATTTATTTATTTGATAGAGCACAAGCAGGGGGAGTGGCAGGTAGGAGGGAGAAGCAGGCTCCCTGCTGAACAAGGAGCCCAATGTGGGACTCCATCCTAGGACTCTGAGATCATGACCCGAGCCGAAGGCAGATGCTTAACTGACTGAGCCACCTAGGCACCTAGAATTACAATCTTGATCAAAAAAATTTGGAGGAGGTATCTGGGTGGTTTAGTCCGTTGAGCATCTGACTCTTCTTTTTAAAGATTCGTTTATTTATTTGAGAGAGGGAGTATGTGAGTGGGAGGGGAGAGGGAATGAGAATCTCAAGCAGACTTCCTGTTGAACATGGAGCCTAACATGGGGCTCAATCCCAGGACCCTGAGATTATGACCTGAGCCAAAACCAAGAGTCAGATGCTTAACCAACTGAGCCACCCAGGTTCCCCAGGCAACCAGCTCTTGATGTCGGCTTGGGTCTTGATCTCAGGAGGGTGGAGTTCAAACCCTATATTGGGCTCCATGCTGGGCATGGAGCCTACTTAATTTTTTTTTAAATTAATTTATTGTTGTTGAATAGTATCAGAGTCTCAAAATTGTGATGAAGGACACCATTCTTTTTAAAATTATGGAGCATTCCAAAGGAACTGACTCTCTGAGTATAGTACCTTTTAGGGAGCTCAATAAACTCATTATCTTAAAGGGCCAAAACTTTTAGATTCCCAGATTGCAAACACTGTAGGAAAGTGGCTCTCCTGTTTGTACTATTTTCAGATTGGAGCTTCTGTGTATTATGTAAACTAGAGGATTGATGTCTATGAAGCAAAATGTGTAATCCTGATGATCAAGTGACTGCTGGGCAGCCTGATTTCTAGAGAATGTCTGGGTTAGCAGAAAAATTAGCCTGCAAGTACTCTTGCTTCAGAGATGAGTGGGGGTGACGGCCTTATGCTAGAGGAGTTCTGGCAGCTTTCAACTTTGAGAGATGTAAGGAATCAAAGACTATGAAGTAATGAGAAAGAACCAGCAGAAATGTAGCTTGACACCATCTGATAGTTTTTTCCTCTCTGAACTGTGCACTTCTAATTTTGTTGCCAGTTCATTATGTGGAGAGCTTGTTTGGCTGGAGACACCTGGATCACTGAAAAAGAGCAAATGGTAGTATGTTCTGGGCCAATATATCACAAGCAGTTATGAACAGGTTTCTTCATAAGCTCAGCTTTCCTGTACCTAAAAGGAAGAACCTGTTTTTTTTTTTTTTTTTATTTCTTTAGGCTCTTCTTGGCAATACACAGTACTGGAGACCTTTAAGCAGAGTGGAGCATAGCAGGGATGTTCAGATGGTTCAGAAGCTTCACTAGCTGCCAGCTTCTCTTGTGGACTGAAGACAGGAAGGAGAGTGGAGTGGGGAGTAGCAAGATGTCCTCTGTAGGATTAGGTAGGCAGAGAGGTTCACTGGTAGCATGAAAATTCTCTACAGAGACTGATCTTTATAAAGGAGATTATAAACCACTAATAAGAGAAAGAGATATAAAAGTATGGTCTTCTTATGCTTATAGGCATAGACTTTACCTACATATAACAAATTGTAGACTTGAAAAATAGTACTTGAAAATCCTGTCCAAGTTCTGCTCTGCTTCTTAATAAATTCTTCTGTTTGGACTGAAGTATCCCTACTTGGTTTCATTGCAAAAGAAACTTTATGGGGGATGTTTAAATAGGATCATTTTGGCTCTTAAGCTCTAGGGTCACAAAGACATTTTCTTTTTGCATGGTATGTTCTGCTTTTAAAATCTTTAAATGACCACTACAGTGGAAATCATTTGTAAGAATAAACATTTTAAAAAGATGGTTAAAGTATTTTGTAAGTCATTTATAAGAAATAAACATTTTAAAAAGATGGTTAAAGTATTTTTGAGTATGTGTAATTATAGGGAGGCGCAGTTGAGAAACATACTAATTGTTGTGCTGCTTTTTTTCCTGAAAGACATTACTAAAATGTGCAGCCAGTTAGAAAACTCTCCTTCCATCTTGGTTTTTCTGTTTCAGAAAGTCTACTTGCAGTAAACCTTTGGTCTGCGGTGTGCTCTGGCACCTCTGCTCCACATTTGTGTTCAGACTGCTTATCAGTACTCTGCGTTGTCTCAGTTCTCTAAATGACTCAGTGTTAGTCAGAGTCAGAACGAGGAATCCCAGAAGAGATTGTGACTGGCTCCCTATTTTGGGTGATGGCTTTTATTTAATTTCTTGGGTCATGTAATATAGGCAGGTATTAACAGTTTGAGAAATCCTTCAGGAATGTTAGTTCCAAGCATGATACCTTTACGAGAAAACAGTTGTAAATTTACTAAAATGTAAATTCAGTAATGTTAAATAGACCTTTATACCTTAATCCCCTTGTTTCCTACCCTGTGAGTATACCTGTGTCTATATAATTGGAGATGTTGGGCTGTTCTAAGATGGAAAATTAAAATTAGTAAAAGGAACCATTTCTGGAACTTTTTCTGAATGGCTGACATACCGATTATTACTTATTTCATTAAATTAATCCTAAACCATATGAATATGGTGATGTTTTTCCCATTTTCAGGCAAGATGAACATGACTTAGCCAAAGTCAGTCTGGTGGTAGGTGGTAAGAGCAAGAATTTACACAAAGATCTTTCTGGTTCCAAGTCAGAGTTCTCAGCCACTGAGTGACATTTCCTCTGTCCTGCTTCTGAGAAATAGAAGATCTCAATAGGTCTTGGACAGAATAAAAAGTGAATCTTGTTCTCTTGCATGCTTTGGTGGTTCATTTGTTTTCTGTCTGTGTCTCCGTTTTTCCCCAGCACCTAGTGTATGTATAACACACAATAACTATTTACTGAATAAACAAGGATGTACACTTAACCATGGAATATGGAAGTGACCTTTTTTGTTTGTAAAATTTTTTAAGTATATGCTATATTTGTAAGTATAGTAAAGTACATGTTAGACTAATATTTACTAGGTTTCTTTGTTGCTTATATAGACATTTGAAGAAGAATAAACCATTTACAGTCCCATATGAATTCTGGAGATTATCAACAGTCTGAGTGCCCATTTCTCTCTTCCTGACTAACCTCCCCACTGCTGGGGTTGGCCCTCTTTGTTTCCATACTGCTGTCAAAATGCTCTTTCTCTGTTTCTTTTCTCTCCATCCTCTGTTCCCCAAGAAGTTTTTATTTTCATACCTTTTGCTTTTGTATATTCCTCTCCCTTTGGTTGCAGGTCCCTTCCCCATCTTTAGTTTGACTTTTTTCCCCCTTAAACCATCCAGGTCTCAGGTCAGGTGCCTTCTAACTCCTCCAAACCCAGCTAGGTCTTCTTTTTGAGTTCCATCAGAGCACTTACCATGCTGGCAGATTGTATGATTGGGTACAAGTCTGTTTACAAGCCTCTCTTGTAAACTCCATGAAGGCAGAGGACTTGGGTGTTTCATATGTATCACAGTCTGGCACATGGTAGGCAGACAGTAAATATGGAAAGAAAAATGAAACAAAATAAAGGGTGTAGCTTGCCCAGTTCCACCATAAATCTTAGAGAACTATTCCATTTTGGGGATGGAGGACACCCTATCTGCTCTAGCCCCTCCTTTTTAGAGACGAAAGTGACACCTTGAGGTCATACAACTAAGTAATTAGCAGCACAGCTGAAAAGCAGAACTCCTTAGTCCCAGCCCAGTGTTCTTTTCTTTTGTTTTCAGAATATGGTTTTTTGAGGAAAAAATTTTTTTATTTATTACAAAAGCAATAGTTATTTAAGGTAGAATATTTGGAAGATGCAGATAAACAGAAGGGAGAAAAAGAGAAAATACCATCAGCCTATTCCCACCACCCAGATGAGAAGCAGCCTTCCAATCACTTCTGTGCACAGTGACGTGTTTATATATGTGTTACATAACTGGGTGATGACAGCAGCTTACACTTCCTGAATGGTTGCAGGAATGGCACCGTTCTAAGTGCTTTCCATGTGTTGACTCATTTACTACAGTAATGCTGTGAGGTAAATGCTATTATCCCCACTTTACAGATGAGGAAAGGGAGGCACAGGCATGTTAAGGCTCTCAGGTCACTCAGCTAGTAAGTGGTAGAGCCAGGATTTAAAACCTGGCTATCTAGATAGCTCCAGAGCCTGTATTCTTAGTTACTATTCTATTTTGTCTCTTTGGATGGTATTTTGTAATCTGCTTTTCTTTTAAAAGTTGGGATCAGTTTATAGACAGTAATAGTCATCCCTTTTACAGATACAGTTCAGTGAGTTTTGATGAAAAGTAAACCACCACCATAATCAAGATACATGGAATATTTCCATCAAGAAGTTCTGTCATGCTTCTTCGTAGACATTTTCCTCCCCCATTCCTGGATCTGCCCTTCTGGTTTTGTTTTTTCCTGAATTACGCATAAATGCGGTCGTTCAGTATTGTAGCTTTTTGCATTTGCCTTCTTTTGCTTAGCTTAATGCTTTTGAGGTTTGTACATGCTGTTGCCTATAGTAGTAGTTCATGTGTTTTATCACTGTCTAGTATTCCGTTGTATGGATGTACCACCATTTTCTGTTCCAAGTTGAAGGACATTTCAGTTGTTTCTAGTTTTTGGCAATTTAAATAAAGCTGCTATGAATATTCATGTACAGCTCTTTATGTGGACATATATTTTCATTTCCCTTTGTTTCAAAGGGATGGGGTTATTGAGTTGTATGATAAATCCAAGTTTAAGTTTCCCAAATCATTTTGTATTCTCCCAGTAATATCTGAGAGTTTCAATTGCTCCTCATCCTCACCAGCAAATTCTTTATTGGTAGTATTTGTATTTTGACATTGGCCAAATTATCTTCACATGGTCTTGTTGAGGGAAAAGATGTTGCTTAAGTTAAGGATTTCTGGTATGTTTTTTTTCTTTTTCATTTTTTTTCTTTCTTTTCCATATTAAAAATATTATTGAACATCTTACAGTGTGAGGGGATGGATGAGTATGAGCAACTCTTACCTTAAAGTCCCCTGGTTGGCCTTTGGAGTAGAGACCACAGCAGATGATGGTGACACAGTAGATTCTTACGCTTCACCTGTAGAACAAATTGCTCCACTAGGGGTTTTTGCTTCCATGCCTCTACACTTTATGCCTTGCTCAGCTTTAAGTGCTGGGAGACCTTGTGAGGAGAAAAATATGGTGGCACATCTCACTCTAACTGTGGTGCTATCCTTATTGACCACCTTAGGTGAAAATACCAGTGAGTGTCATGATGGCAGCTCTTTCCATAATTAGCTGCGTAGGTTTTTTTATTTAGTCTGTTGGTATAGTTACCCGGATTTTCTATGCACCTCCAGACCTCTAAGGAGTAGAATCAAATGATGAGGTAAATTGAAGTCAGTAAGGATTTGAATCTCAAACTTTTGATGGGCTGCTACTATTGTTGCAGTATATTGTCTGTGACACTAGCTAGCACCTTAAGAGCCTTTATTTTCCTTCTAAATGAAAAAATATGTACTGAGCTATATCTTTTTTTAGAGACTTTATCACCAAAATATCTGCAAATTGCTTAATTGTCTATTCACTCATTTATTCATTCATTGAGCACCTTTACCAATTAAGCCTTGTTAATGGTACCCCTTTTTGATGCTGTGATGTGGCTTATTTCAAAGTAAATTCATCTGACTTTTTCTCTTGGTACTGCCTTTCCTCCCAATTTGGTATCTTTCATCTTTCATCTTTCATTTTAAAAACAAATGTCAAGTTAAATAAAATAGTACAGTGTTATAGGTCCTTGTTCCACTTTGGTGTATAGACTTTGCACAGGAAGGGAGGGAGGCAGAGGAGAGAAGACGGAACCTGGTCATGTGGTACTGCTTGTCTGGCAGAAGCCTTTTGGTTCTGAGCAGAGAAACCAACTGTTTACTATTTTGGGTGAATGAGGTTGGTTGGTTGCTACGAACATTTTCTCTAAGGGAACCCTCCTCTCTTCCAGCCCTACACATTGAAATCATCCCAGTCCTGCTTTTTGGCATTTGGGTAGAGGAGGGAGGTGTCTGTGTCGAGGCCCAGTGCTGACAGGAAGAAATGTTTTCCAGGAGACTTACTGATTCTGACCTTCTGCTGTCACTGCTTTTAATGCCCCACTCCCTAAGTAAAGTCGGGATCTAGCTGTTCTTACAACCCTTAGCACTACAGAAATGAAGTACCCACTTTAACCTAAAGAGCAATGGTAATCAGATTTTCAGCGAATAATAAATGGCCTCTTTAAGGAGTGAGGTAAGGAAGACAAGTGTATTGCAACACTGGCCTTTGGAGCCTCACATCTCCCCCAGCATGCTGGAGGAGAAGACCAAGATTCACCAGCCCACCTGCAGGATTCTGCCTCTCTCATGGATTGTCCTGGAGCCGGGAAAGGACAGCTACCCCGCAGTGTGCCTGGCCCCTTATCACAGTTTGCGGGAAGGTTGGCATATTTCTCCTGTTGGGATTTGCATGCTTTTGTTTCCTTCTTAATTTATTACAGTCTTTTTATCTCCTCTCCCTATTCCTCTGTAGCCATCCAGGCTTTGACTTTGGGCGATTTACTCTCCCTGGGTTTTTAGCTTGTTGAGCCCTCGAGAGGTAGACAGCTGAGCATAGTACCATAGGGTGTACTTCATGACCTGATGGAGACAGTATTTAGGATGTTTTTCTTGCTTCCTTCCTCCCACCCATGCACAGCTCATGTACTGAACCTAGATTATGGAAGAAGAAAGAAAAAACTTTACAAAGTGGGGTTCAACCTCTTTACGTGGGTCAAATGCAGTGCTTTGTCAATGAAACATACTCTGGCCATGGGTACTATACAAATAAATAGGGAGCCAGTGATGATGACTTCAGTTCTTCTCTCTGTTAAATACTGAAAGTGTATAGATAACCTGTGAGATCTTATAACACTAAGATATCATAATGTAAAGTATTACTTGGAAGGCTTTTTACTTATACTGCATGTTAGTTGGGGTTAGGGTAAACAGTTTGGGCTGGCCTTACCAATCTTTTTAGTAATTGTAGAGTCACAATAGAATTACATCCACGTGTATGAACGATAGCGGGAAAGTGTTTATTAGGTTAACGTCCACAAAGGATTTTTCCTTTGTGAACATCCATCTTTTGTATTTTGAAGCTGCTAGAAGAAATGTTCTCTTGAGTTCTGCAGAAAAGTTTGGTAATTAAAAAAAAAAAAAGTTTTTTTAAAGATTTTATTTATTTATGAGAGACAGAGAGAAAGAGAGGCAGAGACACAGGCAGAGGGAGAAGCAGGCTCCATGCAGGAAGCCCAAGGTGGGACTTGATCCCAGGTCTCCAGGATCAGGCCCTGGGTGGAAGGCGGCACTAAACCGCTGAGCCACCCGGGCTGCCCAAGTTTGGTAATTCTTTCAGAAGAACTCTGAGTTATGAAAAAAGTGGGGGTGGGTAGGGACTTCATTCAAATTCTAACAGTATGAATGGAAAAGAATTTTCAACATTTTCCCTCTCCTAGCTTGGAAAACCTGTTGTCCATTAGCAGAATTTACATACAGCTTTCACTATTGATTACATAACTGCTACTTTTCTAAAACTCAGATGTTTCTTTTGAATTCTTGAGATCTCTTTGGAACTTTACTAACATTTAACAGGATGATTTGAACTTGTGGCAATGAATGAACCACCGATGAGGAGATGAATGATTATCAGTGTCCAGTTTGCAAAAAGAGTATTTTAAAAAATGGATCGAAAGGCAGTTGATTTCTTTGAATATCTAGGATTATAAAGTCAAACACGACAGTAACATTTCAGGGAAGATTATTTGAAAGGCAGGGAGAGAGTATGGCTTAGGACCTAAAGCTTTGGGCTGCTACTGTTTTTGTAACCAGAGGATTTATAGTGTTTCAGATTCCCAGTGTGAACATTAAGAATATCTTTGTTTCGAGTGTAGCAGTGAATAGGAAATAGAGATGCAGACTTGTCTAAGTAGGATCAGAATGGTAATTTTAGACAACTAGCCTAACCAATTGACTATATGTTTTTCTGATTTTATACTGTACTTGGAACTTTGTACGTAGAATTCTTTTTGTCTGTTGGATCTTGAGAGGACTCATTTTATGTTTTCTATCAGTACACATTTTTTTTTTCTTTTTAAAGATTTCATTTCACCCATTCATGAGAGACAGAGAGAGAGAGAGAGAGAGGCAGAGACACAGGCAGAGGGAGAAGCAGGCTCATGCAGGGAGCCTGACGTGGGACCTGATCCCGGGACCCCAGGACCACGCCCTGGACCAAAAGCAGGTGCTAAACCGCTGAGCCACCCAGGGATCCCCAGTACACATTTTTTTTTTAATGATTGTCATTTTGTAACAGAAGAAATAGATTGTGCATTAGATAGTGAAAATATAAAGGATGTCCAGTATTGCTCCTATTGGGCTGAAGCAGATATTTGAGGGATACAGTTCTTCCTTCAAATACTCGAAATTACTCAATGAAAGTGACTCTTCTCAGTCTTCTGTTTTATTATTATATGTAAATGCCTAATCTTTTCCTTCTTTCATAGTTTTCTTAGCTCTGTCTTTTCTTTTTCCTAAGTTAAAAAAAGATTCTAAAAACTGGCACATATTTTTAAAGATAATTGATTAGGATTATAGGACGCCATCTGTGATCTTTTTCTTGTTTTAGTTGGCAGTTGGAAATGCCTAGGAGGATAGGGACCACACTTTTATTTACCCATTATGGCATTAGGACCTGTGGTTTTCTTTATTATTAGATTTTGGCAAGGATCAGATCTGCATTTTTTTTAGAAGGAGCTTTGAAAGATTGATGTTTTGTGATTTATTTTTTTTTAAAGATTTTATTTATTTATTCATGAGAGACACAGGGAGAGAGGCAGATACACAGGCAGAGGGAGAAGCAGGCTCCATGCAGGAAGCCCGATGCGGGACTTGATCCCAGGACCCCAGGATCACGCCCCGGACCAAAGGCAGACGCTCAGCCACTGGCCACCCAGGGATCCCGATGTTTTGTGATTTAATACAACTTTCTGTACAGCACTTCCCAATACTGTATCTACACTGTCCAGTACACTAGCTACTAGCCACATGTGGCTGTTGAGACTTGAACTGTGACTGGAGTGACTAAGAAACTGAATTTTTAATTGTGTTTAATTTTAACTAAATTTGAATAGCATATGTGGCAAGTGGCCACCATATTGGATAGCACAGTTTTTAGACCTTTCACAGTCTGACCTTTGCCAGCCTTTCCAGCTGCCTTCTACTCCCTTTCACAAATTTAATTCTTCATCTGAATTGAAGTGTATTAGTTATGTTCTTATCCTTACAGTATTTCCTACCTCTAGGTTTTGGCTCCTATCTAGTTTTTGTTTTTTGGTCATATCTAGTTTTTGAAGCCCTCCAGAGATAGTTTATATGGTACTGCTGCTGCAAAGCTTGCCTGATTCTTTTTGTACTCTAGTGATTTATTCTCTGCAAACTAAAAGCACTTAGAACACTGTCTTTGATTACAGTGATTTGTTTTACGTTTCTTATCTTCTCTATTATATTTATAAATTCCTTGAGGGGCTGATATAGTTTTTATGGTTGCATGTGCATGATAGGCGTAACCATTTCTCCCCCTCCCCCCCTTTAAAGTGAGTATTAGTGAAATGTGTTTATGCATAGTAGGTGGTTAATAATGCATTAGCTGAGTTAGTCTGCTGAGGGTATTGTGCTTCCTGGCACTAGAGGGCAATGTCGTGCCCATAAGCAAAATATGTTCATCCTAAATGACAGATATATTTTGAGCACTCTGTCCTAATTCAGTTTTATTCAGTATCTTATATTAATAATTCTAGCCTTTAGAAGAAGCTCACATCTTTTAATTATCAGTGGTATTTTTTTTAATTTTTACTTATTATTTATGATAGTCACACACACAGAGAGAGAGAGAGAGAGAGAGGCGGAAACACAGGCAGAGGGAGAAGCAGGCTCCATGCACCGGGAGCCCAATGTGGGATTTGATCCCGGGTCTCCAGGATCGAGCCCTGGGCCAAAGGCAGGTGCTAAACCGCTGGGCCACCCAGGGATCCCTTATCAGTGGTATTAATAATTAAGCTTTCCTCACAATTGTCTTGAATTAGATTCAGAATATGACACTGGTCCAGGAGATTGGTGAGATTCTTACTGGGAAGAAACTTGGTACATCTGAGAAATACTGGCCAAGGCGTTACGTGTCAGAGATTAATTCCTTGAGGGCTGAAAGCCTTTTTGTGGTAGGCAGCTAGTGCTCCAGCCTTGAGCTGATAGTCAAGACCTGAAGTTCTTGGTTTGATCTTGCAAATGTGAGTTTGGCTAAATTGCTCTAAGCTTGGCAAACCAATTTCTTTCATAGTATCATGAGTATAATGTCTACCATCCTACTCATAGAGTCAAATAAGATCATATGTGTGAAAGCTTTGTAAAGTATTACATATTATTTTTATTAGTAATTTTTTATTATATTTATTTTTCTTATGTCCTACGATGTTATGTAGTAAGTGGTTATAAATATTTATGACATCCCTTTTATATTTTATATTTAATATACTCTGTTAAAGGTTGATGAGAGATATATTAGTACAATTGTTCCCATCAAGGCTGTGCACACTGAAAAGTGATAATAGTCAACACAGTTTGGTTGATACATATCCTGTTCTTTGGTGTTATGCAGCCTTAAAATGAACTGTATGTGAGATATGTGGGTAAATGTGTGTGTGTAAACTAAATATCTATATAAACTCTTTTTTAGTCTCCTCTCTAGTGGGTTTATTTTTGTAGGTTTCCTACCCTTCCTAATATTAACTTAAAATATTCAGAATAAGCCATTGTGTTTTTTTGAAAATCATGTTCAAATACAGTTAGCTAGCCAAAACTGGTGTAGTTTGGAAATATGCAGAGGCATATTTTCCTGCCAGGTTTGTGGGTTAGAAAAGAAGCCATTCTAGAAGAGGGTAATGTAGTGGTTTCTTTCGTTGAGAACAGCCATCAGCCTGGAGCCTTCTCTAGTAAATCATTAGATGCATCAAATAAAATGTTCGGCTGAAGTTCATGCAATCCCACAGTTACCAAACACTCTTGCCAAAGAGAGTTGCAATCATAATATCTGCAATCGAATCATTTCCTGTTTGGGCTTGCAGGTGGGGAACTTTCTGAAACTGCAGTCAGTCCTGTGAGATTAGTTATGAAGAAGATGCCTTGGTGGGAGAGGCTTTGATAGTAAATGACAGCCTAGCAAGTGTGAAGTTGGAGAGGATACCCCAGGAACCTACAACTAACCAGACTAAGGTATAGAGATCAGTATATGCAAGCCCACTCCATGGAGTGATCTGAATAAAGCTCCTGTAGGGCATTCAGATATGTGCTGAACACACTCGGGCAGTGAGCCAGGCAGATGGCACATTCCTGTACTGACCTTCGGAGGCCTGGCAGATTACAAAGCTAGCATTGGAGGCGTGGTTGTGCTCTGGCACGAACAGCCCCGACAGCCTGCATTTCGTCTAGCATTTGGTCCTCCCAGTTGAAGGGATGACTTGGACTAAGGGAGTCCACTTAGGTACTGGCATACATTTTCATACCCCTGCCCCTCTTGGAGTTGATTTTTACTGTGAGCACAGCCTCAGAAGTGACTCATATCCTAAGAGATTCCTCCAGACTGGGGATGACCCAGGGTTAGCCTTTGAGATGCCACGATTCCTCTTTTCCCCACCCCCACCCATCTATTTCCCACCCCCACCTGTCTTCATTGATTCACATTTATAGGTTTGACGAAGCCTTCCATATGAGAATAGGTAGAGGCTAGGCAATTTAAGCCAGTCACCTGTCCCTTCTTTGGCTTCAGTGCCTCCCTTTGGTTGTGTAAAGGAAATTTGGGTATGATATACTTCACCTTAACCCCCTCCCTTTCCTGTTGCCCTTTTGATTTTTTTAATCTGATACTGAGCCTCTCCTCCCCCCACTCACACCAATGGAGTCTCCTAAGCTATTTCTGTCGGTTTAATGATCCCCAGCTGTTGCTGTAGTTCTGGCTGTTTTCATGCCTTGATGAGGCATAAGAGCCAGAGAAAGAGGGGTCTTGCTTGTGTATTACACAGAGTGTCAGACAAACGTAATGCATTTTTTTCAAAACTAAGGGGAAGCTTCTTAAAGACGGATGTTGATACTGGGATAATTTGAAAATGCAGGAGGAGGGAAACTACATGCTAGTATCTGGGACATTTTAAAAATAAGTGTTCTGCTGATAGGTGTGGCACCTTCTGCATCCCTCAAAGTTATGCTAGAAAAATGTGGTATGTGGTAACTAGGTAAACTGTTTCATTGCTCTGCATTCAGCCTCCATTTTAGCTTTGGAGCTGTAATGTCCCCTTCACCCATGATGTGTGTTGAAGGAGCCAAACATCTACATGAAAAGGAGGAATATGCGATAGGAAAATATCGAAGTCATTCCTGCCAAAAAGGCATTGATTTCAGTTCTGCTTTAACTTAATGCAGGTTTGTTTTGTAAAATTTTGTGCAAAAACCTGCAGTAATGAAATGTTCCACTTGCAAATTTGACCACACAAACTTCAGGAAATACAGAGTTGCAGTTCTTCAAACAACATGGACTCCCTTACAGTTACATGTACATTTACTTCTGAGATGTCTCTGCTAAATCTGGAGAATGGAGAGTAGGGCCTTCCTAGTTAAATTGGCTACTGTATTTTAACAGACTGACTTTTCCTTTATGTATTTGATCTTGAGAATTGTAACTCTTACAGCAATTTTAGCTGATAGACTTAGAGTTTTCATATTTCATATGCTGCATGAAATTTAATTTTCCCTTTTTTTGCCTTTCCATCTTCTACAGCGAAGAAAAATTTTGCTGTAGCTTTTACAAAAAAATAAAAAGTTTTTAAAAAGATTTTATTAGAGAGAGAGAGAGAGCGAGAGAGCGCACGCACAAGCAGGGAGAGGGAGAGGCTGGCTCCCCCCTGAGCAGGCAGGGAGTCTACCCTGAGGCTTGATCCCAGCCTGGGATCATGACCTGAACCAAAGGTAGCCACCTAACCAAATGAGTCACCCAGGCACCAAAATTAATTTTCAAAATATTCCTTTAATTTTTTTGAGACAAACATACAATTTTACATCCCTTGGGGTTAAAGGGGAGAAACTATTGTTTTTTCCTTTAAATACCCAGAGAAAGTTTACACATAAATATTTGAAGAACTTGCAGATTTTGTATGTGTGTATTTTTAGCACATTTGATCAATTTTCTCATTTATAATCACTTCTCTGTTTCCTAATCCTTGTCCTAGAGAAGAATTGTTTTCATTTTAAAAATTATTTTAGAGGCACCTGAGTGGCTCAGTCAACTGGTTAAGTGTCTGATTCTTGATCTCATATCAGATCACAGTCTCAGGGTTGTGAGTTCAAGCCCTGCATTAGTCTCCAAACTGGATGTGCAGCCTCCTTAAAAACCAACCACACATTTTTGTCTCAAAATTAATTACTACAAACACTGAAAGTTAATTTCAAAAATATGAAGAGGCTAAATAGGATAAGCCTATGGGAAGAGATAGAAAAAAACTAACTTTCTAAGTATTTACTTATAGGCCTCCCTCGTTATTTCAGTCATGAGTATTCTACATGCTATATTTTTCAAGTCCACATTATTATTAAAGATTTAGAAAGAGTAAGTACTCTAATACAGTTTTAAGGGAAAGAATTTTTGTCACTTCTGGCTTGCTGTAGAATACCCCGTTCCAGGTTTTGAATCTGTTCACCTGTCACCTACGCTCAACAAAGTTGAGTGCAAAATGTCAGCACCAGTAATACCAGCAGGGAATATCAAGTGAGATTCAAGGCTGCCCACATTTCCTGGGTGAACGTGCAGAACTAATGCGGCAGGGAAAACACTGTTCCGGGTGCCTTTAACTTTGGAAGTGTTTGTTCAGATGGTCCTGCCAGTCTAAAGCACATTCCCAGTGTATCTCCACCCCATTCAGATGCCTGGTACAAGTACATGCTATGCTCAGATCTTATATGATGGAGTTAGTTGTTAGAGCATTGCCTTGTAGGTGCTCAGGAAAGAGACTGATGACATTGACATAGCTGTCAATTGAGATCTGCCCGCTGCAATTAAAGAAGGACATTACTTCAAGGGGGAGATGAACAGCTACCCAAAATGAAATGGGTGAGCCCCAGATTTTGAGGATATGGGAAAAAGTTTGATTTATTTATGCATAATTATTAATATTTTTGTTACGACTGGCATTAAATGTGATGTAGCAGAAAAAGCATAGGCTTTGATATCAGGCCGACCTGTGTGTGAACTCTGGCTCTACCTCTTACTAATTGTGCAGCCAGTTACTTAACCTCTTTGAACTGTTGTTTCTTCATCTATAAAATGGAGGTAATATATACTTCAAATAACTGTTGAGATGAAATGAGTCACTGTAGTGGTACATCTAGCCAAGTGACTGCTAAGGTAGGAGTTCAACATATTAGATTCCTCATCTTTTGTATCTTAGTTTCCTTCTCAAGACAGGCCTTTTCTCACCTCAGTTGCCTTTGTGCTTGCTCTTTATTTCTGCTGCCTGAAACATTCTTTCTACAGATCTTTTCATGGTTTATCTTATTATTTAGGTTTCTGTATAAGAGTCATCTGTCTTGGGATCCCTGGGTGGTGCAGCGGTTTAGCGCCTGCCTTTGGCCCAGGGCGCGATCCTGGAGACGGGGGATCGAATCCCACGTCGGGCTCCAGGTGCATGGAGCCTGCTTCTCCCTCTCCCTCTGCCTATGTCTCTGCCTCTCTTTCTCTGTGTGTGACTATCATAAATAAATAAAAATTTAAAAAAATAAAATAACTTAAATCTTAAAAAAAAAAAAGAGTCATCTGTCTTTTCAGAAGGGCCTTCCCTAAGTACTCTGTGTAAAATTACCACCCTCAGTCACTCTCTGTTCTTTTATTCTGCTGTATTTTTCTTCACATAATGTACCATTGGAAATTACAACATAAATAACTCAATATGTTTCTCCCACCAGAACATATGCTCTGTGAAGACAAGGGCCTCATCTCTCCATTTTACTGCTGTATCATTTAGAATAGTGCCTAGCATATAGTAGGCATAATAAATATTCTGTGAATGAATGAACTCAGAATCTCTCTAATACCAGGGAAAAACCCCTGGCAGAATGCAGGAATGAAGTTGTAGCAGGAAGCAGGTGCCCTCTGCTTTTCAGTGTGGATGTTTCTACATTGAGAGCCAATTGGGAAGTAGGCTGGTGAAGTTCTTCTGTATCCTTAGCCTCCTGTCTCTGGGAGGAGCCCCTTTGAATCACCTTTACATGTGGCCACTGTTAATCCTGTTAGTCTCTATTCCTTTTAGAATTTTAACATAAGAAGGCTTTTAGATTCTAGAGTTCTGAAATGCCCTGTACTATTCACTGAAATCACCTGGATTTTCCCTATTAGTAAGTAGATCATTTTTTTTCCAGACACATCATGCAGAAAGCACTATTAATAGTGCCATTTTTGAACACGAGGAACTGATCTGTTTTATGAAGGAAGAGAAACACAACATTTAATAGTGGCTAAGGGCTCTGGCTGTAGATCAAAATCGAGCTGGGTGACCTTAAGCAAGTTGCTTAATATGTTTTATGCTCAATTTCCTGAGCTACAAAATAGTATCATAATAGAACCTTCCATATAGCTTTGTTTTAAGAATTGAATAAGATGGGGTGCTTGGGTGGCTCAGGTAAATGACCTTGATTTCAGCTCAGGTCACGATCTTAGGGTTGTGAGATTGAGCCTGAGTCAGGCTCCTAGCTGGGCACGGGGCCTGCTTAAGAGTCTCTTTCTTCCTCTTCCTCTGCCCCTCCTCCAATCCCTCTCTTAAGAAGAAAGGATTTAATAAGATGGCACATGCATGTTTTCACCATTTTATTATTTCACAATGCAAAGACCTTTTATTTTACATGTTTCAGTGACTCAAGTTAGATTTTTGTAAGCTTATCCTTTGTAGATACGTGTTAGGGTAGATATATGAGTAACCCAGATTTGCCACTCCAGGAAGATACCTCAGAATCTCTGAGAGTATTCAGGTTAAATAGATAATATTGATCTTTTTTTTTTTTATATTACCTCTGATATCTAAAACAGAAATAATTTAACTCATGTTTATACAATATATACAGAGAGAGAATTTTATAGGATTGTGAAAAGGTTGAATGATTGAGATTGAGTATATTGATAAAAGCAATCAAATTTGAAATCTCATTATAGGTACTTGTGTTATTTTATTTTATTTTATTTTTTTAAGATTTATTTCAGAGTTAGTATAAGCAAGTGTGCAAGTGGGGGGAAGAGCAGAGGGAGAGGGGAAGCAGACTCTCCACTGAGCAGGGAGCCCAAAGCAGGGTTCTCTCTCACAACCCTGAGATCATGACCTGAGCCGAAGTCAGACACTTAACCAACTGAGCCACCCAGGTGCTCCTCGCATGTGTGATGTGTGATTTTAAACAGAGCTGGGGACTTCTCTCTTCTTCAGCATTACATTGTGGTTCATTGTATTTTGTTTATACCACAAATCATTTTATATTTTGAATTTATCAGAAAGCCCAATATTCTTCATAATTAATTATTCATTTATAAGAATTAATCAGTAATTCTGTCCACTAGATGGTAACATTTCAGTTTGAAAAACCTGACCCTTAATATGTTTTAGTAATTGATTTATAAATCTAAGGGTAGCTTAGAATTTCAGGAGCATGCTTCGAACACTCATCATATATTTAATTTTATTAATGAATGGGTACTGATCTCTCTGCCTTTCTCAGGGTCTTACCCCTTTAGACATACCAGATTGAATAGAGTCTGGAAATAGAGGGTACTTTTTCACTGCCAGAACTGCCTTCGGAAAGGAGACACTTCCCTCCCCTCCTTTCCCCTCCTCCCTTCCTCCTTTCCTACCCTTCCCTCTTCTTCCCCCTCCCTGCTGCTCCCTTCTGATTCCCTCTGCCCCAGAACAACATGGAATATGATTTTAAGAAAGGATGTTTTGATATAAGGCCCTTTTATTTTGCAAAATAAAACATGTCGTTGGAGGTATGGTACCAGTTTATTAGCAGTACCTAGTCCTGTCCTAGAGAAAAGCTACCTGAGATAAAGATTCATATTCCAGTGAAACATGTATTTTCCATGTTACAGTTTTACAAAGCACTTTTCACATACGTTGTGGGTTGTTTTTGTTTTTAGCTCAAAGTGCAGGAATTATTTTTACCAATTGCATAATAGTGGGAAAATTGAGGCTAAAAGAAGTTAAGTGACTTGATTAAGAAGCAGCAGAGCCAGGACTAGAATTTGTATTTTCCAATTCTTTCTCTGTCCTTTAAGAGGTCAGTTCTACAAGTGTATTGAATTCACTAGGAACTTACAAAATATTCATATAACGAACCCAATATGCATCACTTGCCTCATTCCCCAGAAATTATAGTTAGGTTGACAGTAAACCCTTTCTAGTTAAGGGTAGAGCTAATTATAGAATACACTTGGGCCTTAAAACTGCTGCTGTTTATATTAAAAGCACAAGCCAGAAACACGGTTTTGGGGTGGTGTATACTGTGCTAACCCATTCAGGCTGGTTTCCCAAGTTGAGGGAAGAAAATTAATCATGAAAGAGTCTAGAGAAACTTGGAGTTTAGAAAGTTGGAGGAAATCTACATAAAGTGCAGGAGAAGAAAATAGTCCCAGGGATGCTGTAGGATAGAATAGGGACTGAGAACCAGAATGCAGAAGAGGTGTTGGGAAGGTGTAAGGGAGTGCAGACGCCTCACTTCCTTTTTATATCTATCTGGTCTCTATCAGGAAAGACTTGTGGAAAATTATAATAGATAGGGACCCAAAAGAACATACTACTTTTTGGGAGTAACGTCAAGAAATTACTTGAAACTTTAGTACAAACTTATCAAGAGGATAAAAAATTTTAAGGCCCTGTTTGTGTGTTCACTGTTCTTACCCCATGTAGGAAAGATCTTGTTTTTCTGTGACTTCCAGTGTTGGATACTAACACCTTCTCACTGTCATAGCACCTGAAAATATCTGTATCTATGTATATCTATTTGGATTTTTATTATTTTTAGGAAATCAGCATTTCTTTTTATTATTTATGCAGACATATGTATATCACACATATTGGCAGAGACCCTTAATATAGTAGGATATATATATATATAGCTAATGTGTATTAGCTAAGTTGCATTTTCCTATGACTTTTTAACTAAAAGTCTGCATTATAGACATCAAGTCTTCCTTATAGCATTATAATTACTCATTTTCAGTATTTCTTTCTCATTAGATATAAGAATTCCATGAGAGGGCAGCCTGGGTGGCTCAGCGGTTTAGTGCCACCTTCAGCCCAGGGCCTGATCCTGGAGACCTGGGATGGAGTCCCATGTCGGGTTCCCTGCATGGAGCCTGCTTCTCCCTCTGCCTGTGTCTCTGCCTTTCTCTCTCTCTCTCTGTCTCTCCTGAATAAATAAAATCTTTAAAAAAAGAAAAAAAATTCCATGAGAATGAGAACCATGTCTTATTCACATATGTAGTACCTAGTACTCTAGTACCAAACCTTGACTTGGATGAATTGAATAATGGGAATAGTTTAACTCCTTAGTTGAGATGTGGTGTCTGAGTATTTCTTTGAAAATACTCTTCACTATTACAAGTATTTATTTGATGTTTGTTTTCCTCCATGAAAGTGTAAACTCCACCGGAGGCAGTAACTTTGGTCATTGCTTTATCCCCAGTAGCAGGCAAAGATCTGGCATATATAGTAGAGCCTCATATTTCTCGAATGAATGCCTAAGGAGAGTTTTGACAAGAAACTAGAGAAGAACTGAGGAAGGCATGAATATTGAGATGAATTGATATGCTTACCAACTAGTATGTGAACTGTAGAGCAACTAAGCAAATAAGCATAAAGTGAATAAATGAAACTGTGTGCCTTAGCTTACCTATTTAAATATAGTTTACTCCGAGGTCTGTTTTTTTAAGGACTTTTAGTAGCTTAAACAAGTGACTATATATAGTAGTAAGGAAGAAGTATGAAAAGTTAGTTATTACAGAACATATAAAGGAGAAACTATGAATTCCAAGGTCTGACCTCTCATACCCTTCATTGTTTTCTTGTAAAACATTAATCGCAACTTATACTTATTTATATGTAATTTGCTGTTTGCCCACTGGATCAAAAACTTTAAGGGAGCAGAGACCACAGGTATATCCAACACCTAGCACAGGGCTCGACACATGTTAGTTGTATAGTAAACATTTGTTAGATTGAATAGAAAACCATCCCCCTATCCCAACTCTCAATCTGTATTTTGGTGGTGATGCTGTAGACTAACCCAGGCAGCAGAGCATGTAGGGTAATACCCTCTTTTGGGAACACCCTTCACCTACTTTTAACCGTATATGTTAAGGACGAAACTAGTCAGTATTCAGGGACTAGCCTTTGGTTTTATTTATTTATTTATTTATTTTTAAAATAGATTTTATTTACTTATTCATGAGAGAGAGAGAGAGAGATAGAGACACACCCAAGCCTTTGGTTTTAAATAATAGGTGTCGTGGTTTTATAATTTGGGTGTCACTAAATGATTTTTTAAGCATATAGGATAAACTGAAGTATAAAATACATCAATAAAATAGGTCTAATTCACTGCTACAAAGATGAGTATTTGAATTATTAGCATGCTTAAGCTTCACCTACTCTGTTCCTTCTCTGATCTTCCCAGTGAAACAGATTTTCCAGTTTGAAAGTAGATGTAATGGTGTCTGTTGCTGAATAAAATTGTATTTGCTTATTTATTCTTGGACTGGTACCTAAAGGTTATTGAGGAGAAAACAATGAACCAGTTATTAGGAGATCAGGCTTAAGAAATGCCCTTGCCATTAGAATCTTCCTTGAAAGAGGTCTTAGTGAACAAAGGATGATGTCAAGGGAGGGTTTTTGTTCTTTTGCTATCATTCCCCTACTAATTTCCTTCCCATTCTTTTTTACTTCCCTCATAAATACTTCATCTCCCCACTCTAGAAGCCTTTGTGGAATCAGTAATGGATAAATATGAATAAGGTGAGAACAGCCTGTCAAGCTGCACATCTCCCTCCCCAGTGAAATCCAGGTCCCTTGACCAGTGGAAGCCACAGAGCTGGGCTTGAGGACACATCACTTATTTTTTGCTTTTCTTTCTGATTCTGGTTGATGTTTGTTTGATGTGTCCATTTCTTCAGCATTACCCCTTGAATGTCATCAACATACTTCCCTGGTCTTTACAGGGCAGAAATATCTTTTGCTTTGATTTCCCAAGAAGCCAGTTATTCAGACCTTTGTTTGAAACAGGTGGAAAACTTGATTAATTCTGTGGGGAGTGGAGAACCTAGGGTTCCCTACTTTATGATTTGGTTTCTTTTTATTCCAATCCTTTTCTGGCAGGCAACTCAGTAGATTCACCATCCATCAGCTTTAAAGACATCTGTTCATCTATATATAGGCTGCTTACACAGACCCATTTAGAAACAGATGATATATTAAATTTGTGGAATAAATAACAGTGAAAGCATAAAGACTTGTGCATGTACACAAATAGGTATTTTTGTTTAGTTTTTATCCTCTTGGGGAGTGGAGAGGAAATCTAAATGGCGATGTATAATGAATAGAGAGATTTTGTCAAATTTCTACTCTTTTGAATCTCCTTGGTCTAGCACCGTCTGTAAGTATAACCATTTGAACTCATGTCAGGTATTTCTTGGTGAGGGTGGATGTGCATTAAATGTATGGCCTTTGAAACGTACTTCTGATTTGGGTACCTTCTGCAGTGAGTGCAGCACATATGGCCCTTATGCTATTTACTGCAAGTGAGTTATTAAATGGCTGCTTCTAAAATGAATAATCCTTGGGGTGCTTGGGTGGCTCAATCGGTTAAGCATTTGAACTTGATCTCAACCCAGGTCTTGATCTCAGAGATATGAATTCAGGCCCCGAGTTGGGCTCCATGCTGGACATGGAGCCTACTTAAATAAAATAAAATAAAGAATCCCTGAAGTCTGGAAACATAAAGGCATTTTATTTAGTGTGCTTAGTCAGAATTTAGAGGAATTAAGATAGACTAAGAAAGGGGAAATTCATGTAAATACCTTTATCTTTGTAGTTGGAAGTTTTAGAAGAAGGACCCTTGTATCTGTACACAGCCAAACAGATCAATACTAAAGTAAAATGATGTAGAGGCTGACAACTATAATTTGGAGTTTACTGGTCTTTTTTCTTTTCCTCTTTATAAACATTGTTTGAGTTAGCAGGAGAGGCCTTTGCAGTGTATAAAAAACAGTAACATATCTGTAGTCAGGTTGTAGCAATACCTGAGATACTACTGATAAAGGGTGAATTCTATTATGTGAATAGGGAAGTTGGTCAGATTTCAGATAAGCACGGAGCCTGGAGTTCACTGCTGAGAGGGAACAGGATGGAATTTTTAGATAACTGAACTTTAATTTCATTTAGTTTTACAGATGGAAAGATTTATTAGATAAACCTTTCTCTTTGAGTTAGATCTGTTGAAAACAAAAGCTAAATCAGCCTTTCCTGTGTTCTCCATAAAAAACCTTGAATCCTAGACTTAAATGTTTGCTCTCATGAGGCAATAAGTTTTTTAGTCAAGAAGTTTGCATTATATCCCTTATGGCCCTATCTGTAGATGGGTTTTTTTTTTTAAGGAGTGCTGCTGATTGGTATTTCAAAATTATTTTTGGATAATGGCCAGAGTTTTCATTAGTTATTGTTTCTTTGAAGTGTTCAGACTTACTGAATCATATTTAGATTTCTCTGTTCTTAGAAATCAAATCAATGTGTTATATTTAATCATTCTCTAATGGCTCATCTTAGATGAGCCATTAGAGAATGGCTGGGCTTTAGAAACACTATAAAAGATGACAAATATTTTCTCTTTTTCCTCTTTCTTTCCTCCAAGGAGACGTATGGCGTAGTATTTAGTGCCCTACAGTCTAGAATCACAAAGATCTGGGTATGAAGTCTCATGCCAGCACTTTTGAACTGTGTGACCCAAGGCAAAATTTTAAAGGTCTACTCCTTAGTTTCCTTATCTGTAAAATGGAGATAATAATTGTACCATCCTCTTAGCCCCCCTCCCTTTTTTTTAAAGTTAAAAGCATGTCAGTCACTTAAACTAGGCCTGACACACAGCAATGCTCAGTGACTCCTAGCTGTTAATTATTTGCATTTTAATATTATAATCTGTGGTTCTAATTTACCTGAAATCAGATTCCTAGATTAGTTTAAATTTATTTTACTGATGTATCATTCAAACTCTTTTGACCCTGGCCTAAACTATATCCCTTTTCACCAGAGAACCAGCCCAGGTGGTCACATTCCAAGCTTCTTGTCTTAGCAGCATAGGCTCCAGAAGACCCTGAAGAAGCAGAGAAGTAAGGAACCCACATTCTAGAATCAGAATGTTTGGGTTCAATTCTGTTGTGCCTCTTATTAGTGGGATAATCTTAGGAAAATTACTGAATCACTCTGTGCCTTATTTTTCTACCTGTAAAATGGGAATAGTAAGGCCCATGTCTTTACATAGGAGTGTTACATAGATTAATTAGTGGCACCTGGGTGGCTCAGTGGTTGAGCATCTGCCTTTGGCTCAGGTCATGATCTCAGAGTCCTGGGATCGAGTCCCACATCAGGCTCCCTGCAGGGAACCTACTTCTCCCTCTGCCTGTGTCTCTGCCTCTCTCTCTATGTCTCTCATGAATAAACAAATAAAATCTTAAAAAAAAAAAAGATGAAATGAGTTAAAACATGAACGTACATAGAACAATGTCTGGCACCAAGCACATCAATAAATGTTAGCCACTAGTGTGGCTGTTGTTTTATCCATTTATTCTGTAAGGCTTTACTTTTAAGTGTTAATTTGTAAAAAATAATAGTAATAGTTATGATCTCCTGATAAGATCTCTCAGACTGTATGTATTATCATTTTAAGATACAGTTCAATTCAAGAAACAATTATTTTTTTAAAGATTTTATTTATTTATTCATGAGGGACACACAGAGAGAGAGAGACAGAGACAGAGACACAGGCAGAGGGAGAAGCAGGCTCCATGCAGGGAGCCTGATGCGGGACTCGATCCTGGGACTCCAGGATCATACCCCAGGCAGAAGGCAGGTACTAAACCGCTGAGCCACCCAGGGATCCCCTCAAGAAACAATTATTAAATGCTTACTGTGTATTGAGTGCTATGCAGGGCACATATTAATAAGATACATTCTCTGCCTTTCAGGAGTTTATAAATTGGTAAGAGAGATGTGTTATATTCAAGGGGTAACTATTACACAGGGCAAAATATTACTATACTTTTTATAACAAATAACAGGTAGCTCACAGGAGATCTAGAGTGATTCTTCATGCTTAGGAGCCCGGAAGGTCAGTTGAAAAGGGTAGGCATTTCCAAGTGAAGTGAATGAACGGTTGGGCCAGCACATGGTACTTGAGGGAGAGTAATTGGACAGCCTTAATTGGGGCATTTACTATGGGAGAGGTACGCTATAAGTAAGGTGCAAGACAGGGAGCTGCCTATGGAACGTGGCAAAACTGTGGCGCCAGGAACTTGGTAAGTGGAGGAACGTTGAGGTTGGCTCAACAACTTTAATACTGGGTTGGGGGGTGGATTGCAGATCATGATTCTATTTTTTTAAAGAGATAAGGATGGAAAGTAGGTTAGGTTTTTGGGAGAAAGACTGGTTCTGCTTTGGACCTGCTGAATTCGAGATGTAGCCAGGAGCCTAGTTATGGTTCTGCCATTCTTCTTGGAGACTTTCTTTTTTTTTTTTTTTAATATTTTCATTTATTTATTTATTTATGAGAGACACAGAGAGAGAGTCAGAGACACAGGCAGAGGGAGAAGCAGGCTCCATGCAGGGAGCCCGATGTGGGACTCCAGGATCACGCCTCTGGCCGAAGGTGGCGCTAAACCTCTAAGCCACCTGGGCTGCCCTCTCGGAGACCTTCTTAAAAACTGCTCTATAAAGGGAAAAGGCAGATAGTTACGGTAATATGATTCTTAATAGATGCAGGTCTCTCTCTCTCTCTCTCTCTCTCTCTCTCTCTCTCTCTCTCTCTCTCAGATGTGACTTGATTGAAGGCTTATCAGGCGAGGGGACTTTCCTTGGCTCCTCTCTTTCTCTGAGCTTTTTCTCACCTAGTTTCTGAATGCAGGCCATTCTGCATGGTGGGCCATGGTGATGCCCTTTACGTTTCATTGGCATTTGAAATAGAGATCATTGACTTTTAACTTCACAAAAATTTCTATTGAGTGTTTCATTAGGCAGTATTGGCAGAGTGGAAATGGGAGAAATCCTCGTCGCCCTCTCCTATCCCAGATGCACTTTGACTCGGGTAGCTTGGTGATTTCGCCTCAACAGTAAAAAGCTCTAACTGAACAGTAAGAGGAAGAAAAGAGTTCTGTTGATCGTAAAATGTTTTCTGGTCTAGAGAAATACATTGCGTGGTGAAAATAGGTGTAATTTTTAGATACAAAAGAAAAGATTTTACAAATAACCAGTACTTTCTGATTAATGTGAACACTCTATCATTCAGCACTCATGATGGTAAACACTTGCTGCCAGGAAGACAGTGTAGAATATCTAGAAAGCTTTTCCTACTGGGTGTTGGTCCTTATTATATTTCCTCTGAGTTAAGAATTTATTATGTTTTTTTAGTCTTAGGAGGAGGATACAGTGTTGTAGGAGGTTTTGAGCAAGAGGCAAGACTTTGGTACTTTGTGGATTGTTATCGCCCTGCAAGACCCTTCGCAACTTCCTCTCGCCGCCCACAGCAGAATACGGAAACCCTGCTGTATCAGGCCACTTCTGCAATTACACACAGTCACAATTAAAGGGATCCTTCTTTCACACTACACCCTTCTGTTCTGAGACTTTCTTTGCATTTGAAAATGTGTCTTTTGTGGTGGAATGCCCAACTGAGTCTCCGTCTCTCCTCTCTCTTTGCCACCCTGCAGTGCTGCAGTTGAAGCTCCAGCAGCGCCGGACTCGAGAAGAATTGGTGAGCCAAGGGATCATGCCGCGTAAGTGCCTTTCTCTCTCAGCATTTGCTAGAGCTGCGTTTTCAGCATGGCGTGTGTGTCTAGTATGCCGTGGGAAGCATCTAACAGAAAATCAGGGCGACAAGTTTCATTTATCACTCTCTCTCTTGTGCTTCTCCAAGTTCAAGGACTTTTGATCACTAATGGCTAAGATAACTGCTCCTATTAAGTTCAGTGAAACAAACAGTGTTGGTTTGAACAGTGCTGTTGAACCATCCTGCACTTTTGAATGGCACCTTTCAGGGCTTTCTACTCCCTGTTACACTCACTTCCCTTTATAGAAGGAGCAGACCTTGAGC